>NW_026000016.1:38363194-38474756 GCF_001458135.2 Marmota marmota marmota
CCCCACACACACACACACCTGTCTGGCTTGAGGCCTCCCAGACTCCTCCTGGGCGACTGTTCTGCACTGCCTCACAGCCGACCAGAGACAGGCCCCTGGAGCAGAGTCTAGCTTTTCAAATCTAGCTCCCGTTCACCACTCTCACCACACGTGGGGCCCCGGTTCCAGGGCGGGCCTGGTACAGTGTTAGGCACTCTAGATATCAGTCAGGAAGGAGAAGATGAGGCTGGGGGGCAGAGGGAGAGGGAGAGGGAGAGCTTAATAGTTTGTCCCAGAAGAGCTTGTAGTCAGAGGCAGGAAGAAATTCTTCTGTTATCATTCCTGTCTTTCTTTTTCCCCTAATTAGGAGGAGCTGTGAGTTCAATTCTGGTGGGGTTTGTAGGGCACAGATGTAATCAAGGAGAAGGCAGACATTGGCATTTTGCTCTCCAGGCTCCCCGTGGAGTCCCACAAAGACCAGCTGGCACGCTGTCTCTAAGGGGTGGGGGCGCCACACGTTGCACCCAATTATTCCATTATTTTGAAAGGCAGGCTTGGCCTCGGCTGTGGTGTTGTACAGGGCAGGGGTGACATAAGCTAGTGGAGATTCACACGTGTTGGCAACTTCTTTCCTCGGGGCCAACTCTCCTGGTTCAACACACACACCCTATAAAATAGGGGAGAATTGAGCTCATTAGTTTGATTGTTTATAATAATCATGATAACAATTACAACATGCTTTCCTTTGTAAGAGAAAAGGACACGCCTGACCCTCAGTAGCATTGAAGCTCCAGGATTCTCTGGACTCTGGATGAATCTGGTGGAGCCCTCCTGTTGCAGGGCTCAGGGTCAGTGGCTGGTTGAATGCTAAAAAGAAGGTTGAGGCCCTGGGCCTTGTACGTGTTCATCACTTTCTCCTCCTTCTTAGAGAAGGACAAAACTTGAGAAAACACATGTCAGACACCTCAGGTTCACATTATGACCATCCCACACATTATTTGTAGAGCCATCTCTTGAATCTCTAGTCATCGGTTTCTGTATCTGTAAAATGGGCTGGTAATACTTTGCTTATAGGATTAGATAGGGGAGGCCTAGGAATCATATAGGCATTTCCCTAAAAGAACTATGACTAATCGACATCGTGGGGACACTCAATCCACTTTAACACTTATCATTATACTACATTATGACCATCATCAGTGACTGAGTGGAAGGCATTGCTTTAAATGAAGAATCCTGGAAGAAATGATCACCTCCTGTCGGCTCTGAGAGTTTCCAATCTCAAAGACATCAATTTCATTTCTTTTTATCAGTCTTACTTGTCTGTGCCCCAGAAGATCCAGCCTGTCAATCAGACGCCAAGCCTTCAGATAGTCCTGGTGGCCCAGCCCCATGGAAGTTCCAAAAGCAACAGTCATCTGACCCATGCTGGATATCAAAGCCAGTGACTTCACATCAGGAGACTCCTGGTTGGTGAGGGCTGCTGAGCAGGGATGGACCCCAAAAGTGCATATTCCCACTCCATCCCAGCTGATGAGAGTCAGCATCATCCAAATTCCTGTGAAATTCAGGCATGTTTGCCAAGGCTTCTCAGGGACACCACTCTTCTCTTCCTGCCTGGGAGGGCATGGGTGTGTACACGCACTATCTGGTAGTGAGGGTCAACTCCAGCATGGATGTACTTGGTGATTCTATATGGGGAAGTAACTATTCAGAATCTCTGTTTTGCAGCATTTTCACGTGGAAGAGGGAGAGAAAAGAAGGGATCTGAGGTGGCAGGGGAGGGGACAATGCAGTCATCTATACACAAAGAGATAGTTTGGTGAGCCCAGCTGTTTTCCCTGGAAAACCAAAGAAAAGAATCAAGTGCAGGTGTGGCAGATGGGAAGCAGGCTTGTCTTTTGGATGGCACTTCCCAATTTGAAGACTACATCACTGTTCATTCCTATAATGTTGTCTGGTGTACAAAGCCCAGAAAGTGTTTTGTGTGTTTCTGTGAATCCTTATAAGATATACAAGGAAACGGATATTACTTCCACTTTTTAGATGAGCAAACTGAGCTACCAAGAGATTTCACCAAGGAGTACATGATCAAATGGGCAATGTTTCCTTTTGGGGGAATTTTTTCCAAAATAAATAAATAAAACAGCAAGACCCTTTTTCAGGTCTTAGTGCCTGGCACACAGCAGAAGCAGGAAAGCATCCTGAGCCTTGGCCTTCACCTAACCTGTGCCTTCTATTCCTCAAATGTAGTAGTCCCTTCTGGCTCTCTACCATTTAACCACTCACATTTCAAATGCAGAGTTCTACAAAATATCTCAGGGCCCTGTGATGTAGGGCTGGGGCTGTAGTTGCCCAGGACTCGAGAAAAAGATACTCTCCTGCCAGAGGAATAACATTGGATGTAGGAAGGGAGCGAGATTAGGGAAAGAGGGCAATGTATACAGGGACATACGCTCTGCTCATGGGAGGTTTAATAAGAAAAGAGTAAAATCCCACCGTGTTTGGTTTGGAGCCTTAACAGGCTTGCTACTGTTTAAATTACACAGGAAAGTGGGATTTGTGAAAAGAGGAGAGAGGAGGGTGACATCTTTATAAATGGTGCTGAGAATCCCGGGGCAGGTGCCCTGTTCCCGTGTCCTGGGCCCCAGGCCCCGTTGCCAGGGCAGAGGCCCACCACTCTGGCAGCCCGGCCGACTCTCGTTTCCATTCATGGGACTTGGCCCACACACTCCAATCTGGCCTGTCAGACCGATGCCTTTGTTCCTAACAATGTGGGGGGTAGAGGAGGCTGCTGCTTCTGCCATTGTGGCTGCCTGACAGTGTCTGTGGGGTGAAGGTAAGGTACAGCCTGGGGAGAAGAAAGCCCCCCCCACACACATGCACACAAAGGGAGCATGTTCCTGCCTCTCAAAGTGACAAACCTGGAATCGGGGAAGTGAAACATGGGACGCGTCTCATAGCGGAGAGATAGGTCAAGTTGGTGATGGCATAAGGGGTCTCAGCTTAAAGAGCCGGATGCAATCCCGGCAACCACCAAAGATTACCCACCGACACTGGCAAGCAGGAGCCAGCTCCCTTCCCACCAGGGGTCCCTGCGCAGAACTCCTGAACCCAGCCCCCACCCCACTCCCAGCACCCTAAATGTATGCGCGGGCACACTGGCAGGCAGCGTTCCCATGCGTTCTGAGCACTGATGGCTTGCCACCCCCACCTCGAGAAGGAGCAGACTAGAGGCTGAAAGACTGCCAAAGTGTGGCCAGATTCCAGGACCAAAAATACCTCCTGTGATCCAAGGGGCTACCGTCCTGGCATCTATTTGTGGGGCTGAAGCTGCTGCTACGACAGAGAGGACTTCCCCCAGGGATGGGCTGGTTGCCCATTTGGGCCTATGCTCCCCAAGCCTGAGGGCTTGCTTCCCAGGGCCTGAGGAGGCCTGGTCCTGCCTGGGAAACGCAGACGTTGCTGCTAGCCAGTGTTCACAGCAAAGCCATTTCCCACTGGAAAAAATACAACTCTGTTCTAGAATGCTGGTGCCCTGTTCTCTCCCACTTCTCTTATCTTCTTCCCTAAGTCGCCCATCTCCTGACAAGCAAAGAAGAGACCTGGGGCCAGGGATAACAATATAGTAGCCACCGATGGCTTTTCTGAGGGTGAGGTCCCAAGAGTACTGTGACAAGAGCAGGTGTGTGGGTTAGGGTGGGGGGCAGGGAGAAGTATATGGAATGTGCTATAATTTTTTAAGATGAGGATTTAGCATAAATAAATATTTTCTCATTCATTTATTCATTTATTTGATACATATTTATTAAACACCTGCTACATGCCCACAACCATGCTGAGCCATTGCTGTCCCGCCTGATGGAAATGGGGGTGAACCACCAGACACCAGTAGAGGACTCATTAGCCCCCAGGGGCTATGGGTTTGACATTAGTTGAACTAGATAAGAAAGAATCTCAGGCCAAACAGATACAAGAAAATCTGAGTCCCCTAAAAGACATAGTCTGGGAGTATGTAGTCTATTGGGTTACTGGTGTTCTTTTTAAAAAAATATATGTAAATATGTACTCAACAATGGAACAATATTCAAAAATTTAAAAGAATGAAATTCTCTGTCCTTTTCAACAACATGTATGAGCCTGGAGGGAATTATGTTAAATGAAATAAGCAAGGGACAGAGAGACAAACATTGCATGATCTCACTCATGTGAAGAAACTAAAAAAGTTGATTTCATACAAGCAGTGAGTAGAGTAGTAATTTCAGAAACTGGGAAGAAGAGTGTGATGAAAGGATAAGAGAAGTTGGTTATCAGATAAAAAGTTACAGTTGGAAGCAGAAAGTTCTAGTGCTTTGTAGTGCGGTAGGGTGACTATAATCAACAGTAATTTATTATGTATTTCAAAGTAGGTAGAAGGAAGTACTCTGAATGTTCTCCACACAAAGAAATGATAAACGTTGGGAATGATGATATGCTAATTACCCTGGTTTGGTCATCCCATGTGGTATATAGTAAACTAATCACAGCACACCACATAAATATGTACAAGTATCAATTAAAATTTTTTAAATGTTCTGAAGAGGTAATTATGCACAAAATAGATTTCTACACAAGAAAGAAATATAGTAAACTTGCTCTCAAATACTTTTGGATGACTGAATGAATGAATACCCCGTGAGCAAAGAGACGGAGTTATTTAACTAGATAACTAGAGACTTTTTTCTAGTTTAGAAACTAGAGACTCACATATATTGCCATTGTTTCAGAGGATGTTTTATTGAAATACAACCATAAACTTGAGCTGTTGTTTTAATTCCTAAGTATATTGTAATTATACACTTAATAAGATCCATATTTGTTCTAGCCTATAGGACTAACAGTAATAAGTCTTTCATTTTAAAGATACTATCAGTATTTCAAACACTGTTGTTATATATAGGTATGTATATACATATGTGTATTTAATTCCGTCGGTTCTCTGGTGAATGAAGGCAAAATTGTACAGATTGGACAAATTGAGACCTAGAGAAGTAAAGAGTACTTCAACCTCCCAATGCATCACGTTAGTGTCTTGCCATGGTTATGCAATCTCCAAGGAGTGCCTGGAACTCCCATAATCCCATAGGAACAGATCTCAGATGCTGTTCAATGGCAGTGTGGAAACCGGGTGGCACTGTGTTACCCTGCCTATAAAGTAGTCTCCTGACTGTGCTCTCTTTCTCTCTTCCTCCTCCCCTTCTCTCCCTTTATTAAGGAAGGGGGAGGCAAACACAGAGGTGAAATATGTGGTGAATGGTGAATGAAGGATTCTGTATCATTTTATGCTTCCTTGCTCTTCATTCTAGAATTTATTTCTGGATCACAGGGTATGGGAGTGGTATCTGAAAATTATTTAAATTGTATTATAATCTTCTCAAGATGTGATTAAATCAAGACATAGGAAAAATATTCAATTTCTCCAAGTTATACAGCACTTGATTTAGAATCAGAGGGCCCTAATTTTTAGCTGTGCGCTTTATCAGTTAGATATTTCCAACTCTATCGCTGACAGTCTTAGGTATAGTTGGCCAAACTGATGTTCCATGCATTAAAAAAATGGAGCAAATGTTCCAGAATCTTTGAGCATCTTCTTCAAATCATCTTCCTTAATAAATTGTGGTTTAAATTCTGTCTACTCAGAGATAAGAGGATAACAAGACTGTCTGGATGGGGAGACAAGATCCACTTACAGAGAGAAATAAATAATATAGGAAAAATATGATAATTTCCTGGACTGTTACCAACAATTCATGCTGAAGAAATTCAAAGAAAAGAACAGGTAAGAATCAGAGAAAACAGCTTAGATTATATGTGGCACCACATGACAAAGTCAGGATTAGTCAATACAAGTTATAGGGCATAAACTAAAATTAATTAACTATTCTAGAAAACTTTTGAAGTATTAGCTAACTTCTTTAAAAGTTTTAAAGAATTAGCTAACTGGAGTAAAGCCTAAATTCTCCCAGTTCGGCAAAGGAGGATCATTTGAGATGATTGTTAAGAGCAAATTCATATTCTCTCTCTCTCTCTCTCTCTCTCTCTCTCTCTCTCTCTCTCTCTCTCTCTCTCTCTCTCTCTCTCTCTCTCTTCCTCCCTCCTCCTCCTCCTCTCTCCCTACCTTTTCTTTCTAAAGGCCCTTAGTGTTAAGAATTTCACATAATTGCTTTTAAGATTTCAAGAGTGATTTTTTTTCTATGTATACCACTGAAGATAGTGCCCACGAGAGGGCAGTAGAGGAAGGTTATCAGACTATTTGGACATGTTGAGTAAACTCTGGATGCTCCAATCTAGAGCAGGGACTACGCAGATCCTGCAAGCTCGCTGGGGTCTAGTTTGCAGGTCCCCTGTGGGAAAGCCATGTCCTGACCTTGCAGAGATACTGACACTATATGGCCAAGGATCCGCCGACCGTGAGAGCACCGAAGCATGATCATCCGAAATCCAGAAACCTCTCATCTTAGGTTATTAAAATAAGTTCTCTTAACCTCTTAGCCGCCACCTCTCTGAATCCCCTGCCAGGAAGCCTCCCTGGGTCTGGTTAAAGAAAGCTCTGCTCCAGTTCCCATCGACCCCATCCCAGTCAGGACTTGCCCGACGCCCAGGATCCCTAACAGAGCTGGAAGCTGGAGATTCCAAGTAGAAAGATGAGTAGAAAGCTCATCTTCTCGATGTAAAAATAATAATTAACAACAACTTCAAACCTCATCTGACAGCTTGTTGGCTTTCCGAAATTCGTGAGAAGAGAGAATTTGCTCCCACAGATCCTGAGACCCCATCAAAAGAGGATGGTTCCTGCGCCCTCACTCCTTACTCAAAGATGAAGAGGGAGGTGTGCAGGATGCTCATGGTGACAGGTGATGTTAAGGGAAGAGGAGCCCTGGTCCCCACTGCCCTCACCCACTCTGGCTGTATCCTGGACCCCTCCCGCCCCCACCTCCCGGGGCTATGTCAGCGGGCTTGCAAGGCCTCGACCTGAATCCCCAGGCCCCGGCAGCATTTTCGTTGCCCCCTTGGCTACTTAAGGTGGCTAGTGGGTCCGGGCTGAGCTGAGAGCGGGGCGACAGCGGAGCCGGCCACCCGTTGCCCAATCTGATTCTCCTTTGTTGACAGCTTGCGGAGGAGGAAGTCCGCGCGGGCGGGGGAGGGGGCAGGGAGAAGTATATGGAATGTGCTATAATTTTTTAAGATGAGGATTTGGCATAAATAAATATTTTCTCATTCATTTANGGGTAAGCGGCGGCTGGGCAGCGCCCTCCACCCTCTCCCCAAACGCGCGCACACCCGCCGCGGTTTCTCCCTCGCCCGCTTCTTTGGGGTCCCACCCCGAGCACCCGGGCTCGGCTGCTGCGGGAGAGTCCCCGAGCGGGCTCGGTCACTTTCGCTGGCCGGAAAGCGGCGTGCGCCCGAGTGCCGGTGGACTCGCAGCCGCTGCCTCCCACCGCGGGCTTCACGGCTGGCCACCGGCTTCCCAGCACTGGCTGCGGGCGGCGACAGCGCTCCGCTGCGCGCTCCACCGCGCACCTGCCGGCACTCTGCGGCTTGGGGGAGCATCTGGGCGGTGAGGCTGTCCCGAGAGCTGGAGCCCAGAGAGGGCCTCGGTAGCACGACAAGACAGCCCAAGGCCACTGTGGCCAGCCATCGATTTGGGGGCGTTCACTCCGATGCTGGAGTCCCTGGTGGCCGCTAGCTGTTCCTTCAGATCAGGGGACTTGAGATCAGGGGAAAGGGAATGCATCATTTGCGCGGGTTCCGGAAGGCTCTGAAAGCAATTCCAAGGCACTGAATAAGGATAAGTGTTCCGCGTCCCTCCACCACTATCAGCACCGTGGTGTAGTGCCCTACTTGGAACCCAGTCCTCTGGTTGGAGCAACACTTGATGTGTTGGGGGTTGAAGTGGGAGTTTGCCCAGGGTCCCAGTGGCAACCCGGCAACCTGTGTGAGAATATTTCCCTTGGTCATGTCTCACCCTACTAGTCATAAAGGTATCTTAGAAAATTCTAGCCCCATTTGTTTATCCCACAGGTAGTCTCTGTAAATGTTAATCATGGGTTAGTTGGCCAAGAGAGAGTCACCAGAAACTGCCATTCTAGGCCCCGGAAAAATGTCCACCTGTTTGGCATGACCCTTGCCCTAGGAGAAGCTACCCCACTATAGCTCAGGTCAGATCCCGATAGACATAATGGAAGAGAAGAAGCTAAGTAAAAGATTTCGGATTCTAGGTTAGTTTCAGGTCTAGAAATGAAAGCCCCATGAAATGGGCAATGGAAATATATATAATCAGGTCTCCTGTAAAATCCAAGATCCTAGGGAATCATGACATACCAGCCATGAGTGTGCAAGAGCCTTAAAGGCAGGATGATTTCAGGGAGTGGAGCTGCCTACAGTAGCTCCAGACAGTGGCATGGGGGGTCCATCCGCTGGAGAAACCCACATTTGGGGCATATCCATCCCTTCCTGTTGATGAGTGCAGTGAACCAGGTTTACCAAGATGAGTATATGGGACGGGCTGGGCTGGATTTTGGAACAGGAGTCAGGTTCAGCCCTCCCACATCCCACACAATAGCAGGCTCCTATCTTGCTCTGCTTCTTTCCCAGACCTTGAAACTTCACTCTCCCCTGGGCTGGCTTTGAATTCTGGAGCCTTCACCTGAGCAACAGAGTCCTCAATCCTCTCAAGAGCTAGCTCTGGCTGGAGGAATTCAGCTATTCCTAATTGAAATGCACAGCTTCTGTGCGGTCACCCCAGAAAGCTCCTGAAGTTGCTCTCTGTCCTCTCCCCTCTGACCTCCAGGCAAGAAGAGAGAAGAATTCATTAACTTCCCCCTCTCCTCACAAAGCACCATTTGAACTAATTACCTCTGATCTCTCCTAGGTGGGAGGTTAAGGAGAGAGGGTAGGGAACCAAGGAAAGAGAGCGGAATCTGTCAGAGTACCCTTTCCAGGTTGTTTTTTCTCTCCCCATTTCCATCTGGCGTCACTGCCTCTCACCTTCAAGTCCCACCCCTATCCAATCCCAGAATTTGCCCCCGCTGCCATCAACCCTCTCCCATCACTGATCCTCTTTAGGGACCTGCTGAGAAAGGGAGAGCAATGCAGACTACCATCTATGCTCCCTCATTCTCTTCAGCAAATTGTATTAGGTTGGGGGCAAACTGGCTTGCAAAGTAGTTAAATGGAAATGGCATCTTGAGCAAAGTGCAGTTGCTGCTGAGGAGCAGTCGGACCCATAGTGGTAAAAGACCAGAAAGTCTCCTCTGCTCCTGGGACCACAAGTCTCCTGGACCACAGGATGATCCTCAGAGGGGTGCCTCCCAGTCTAGAGCCAAGAAGGAGGATTGGTTGGCCTTTCAGCCTATGTCTAGGTAAAGAGCAAATAAATAATATCATCTAACCATCACCCAAAACTGTGTTATTCCAAGACTGGTGAAACCCCTGTCAGAGCTGGCCTAAATTTCTCCCTCTCTCTCCAGAGTGCCAAGGAACATTCATCCTCCAACTCTCTTGACCATCAAAAGCTGCAGATGTGGTGAATGTAAAAGTTCACCATCTGTTTTGCAGGAGTCTGTGCTCAAAATGAGGTTAGAAAGAAAACCCAGCAAGAACAGCCTTCTCTACTAGGTCCCTTTCCCATTTACAAATACTTCTGATTATTCAGCTAATCTTTATTTCATGGGCATGTTACAAGAAAACACAGGAATAGGAGGGGAAACCAGTGACATGGTTAAATGTACAAGGCAGCAGCTGGCAGCAGCCTAAAGTCACCAATTCAGGTACTATGAAATATTTCTGGTGCTGGAGTTGTCACTATCTGGGATTTTTAAATAATTTCTGGCCTACCTTGTTCTCTATGATTGCCTCCCCAGCATATAGGGTTTGTGAGGGAGGCAATTCCTGTCTCCTGCAAACCCCCACCTCCAGCTGTCTTCCTGCATTGCCACACAGCTGTCCCCGCACACACAGACGGGACACAATATACTTCTGTCCATCATGGCAAATGGAGAGGCAAGGAGTGCTGAGCCAAGCCCCCACCCCCCCATTCTGATCATAAAGAGACTGGAGCATTGTGTTACAGTCTGTTAACTAGAAATAATTCAGGATTGTCCATAGGGAAACTGCTAGGAACAAGCTTTGAGGTGCTGGAGTTTTACAGCTCATGTGCACGCCCCACCCCATCACTACCACCCTCACCCGGGGCAGTCTGTTATCAATTCATTCTATGTGAATATTCTGTTTCTCCCCTTCACATATGCTCAGTTCAAACAATGATGAATGGAACCGATTCCCTTATGGGAAACAGTTTTTTTTACTTAGTTACAAAGATTTCATGCCTGATTAAAGTAAATGAGGGGTAAGTGGGTGTCCTTTTTTTTTTTCTCTCTCTCTCTCCTATTGGTCATTTCTAAAGGTGAGCCCTGTGGAGACAGAAAGAAAGGCAGTTCTTCCAGGGGCCAAGCAGCTGGTCCCAAGGCACCCAGGAGGGATGACTGGTAGGAAAGGGTCACTCCCTTTCTCCTCTGCTTAGCCCTCAGGCTCTCAGCCCCACTCCCTGGCATTTGGGCATATGGAACCTCTTTATCTAGTTCCACACTGATCCATCTGGAATTGGAGGGCAGAAATAGAGGTGAGAAAGTTCTTTGTTGGGGAGCAGGGTCCCTACTGGGAAAGAATGGTAAGAGAGAAGAGGAAGGGAAGACCGGGAGTTAAAGAAAAGGCCTTGGGCCTGAGCCCTGTGGAAGTTTCCTGCTCCTGTACTTGGTTAACCATTAACCTCCTGCCCTGTCCTGGCCTTATCTCCCACTTGGGTGAAAGGATATCTCTAGGAAACCCACAGGACCAGCAGGTGCTCATGCCACTACAGAGGGCCAGTTTCTGGCCCTTACCCACCCTTCTCTCTCTCTCTTGCTCTGCATCACTGCTCTTCCCAGCCCCTGCCACCTGTCCCTTCACCCAAGCATTGCCTGACGTTTGCATGGCAGGCTGCAGGTCAGAGACTGGGTAAGAGGCAGAGTGGTGGGGAGAGCTGATCAAAGGGAGCCATCTGGTTTCACATAAGACCTCAAGGCAGGAGATCAGATATAGACAGCTTCCAAAATATAGATAAACCCATTAGGCCCAAGTTTGCTTGGGAGCGGGGCAGGGCAGGGGAGGGGGGTAGAGGAGGGAGTTTTTGCCAAAGCTCTATTTACCTGCAGGAAAGCTCAATTCCAGACTGCTTCTCATTGGCTTCAGCTTAGGGGTCCTGATTTGGCCTCTGAAGTTGGACCATTGGATCTCAGAGGCTCCTACTGAAACATTCTCACTAGTCAGACCTGTCCTCCTGAACTTGCGAGGTAAAGCAGCATGTGGACAGAAGATGCAGATCAAGATGCAAGCAAGAAGGCACACGTGGAAAGACAGATGTCAAGATGAAGACAGGGTCGCAGATAAACGTGAAGAGGCAGAGAGACAGAAAGGGAAGATAAAGAAGGAGAAACTGACAGTGTGCCAGGGCGGAGAGAGCTAAGCTGTAACCCAGGGAGCAAGCAGGGGCCTGGGGGCGGGGAAGCAGCCAAGAGGGGCAAGAGAAGCTCTTCTCAGTCCACCCAGGCCGGGGGAGGCTCTGGGCTCACAGGGAAGCCGAAATAGCAGGTCATCTCCACTAGAGGGGACTCTTGAAAACGAGGCTTGGCTTGAAACAGTGGCTTTTGTGCTTTTTTTTAGAGGTAAAAAAAAATGGATGAGATAAATTAGAAACTCACAGCTGCCACTAGTTAGAGACCACAACTGGTCAGGTCCTGTGGCTATGGGCCCTCTGGGCCTCTGTCTGGTTGCAGGGTGTGGGAAAGAGGGGCTGTGAGTGACTTGAAGAGGCCTGGCCCACTGGATACCTGGGGTGGGCAGCGGGTGACATATCCTCAAGGTGGCAGGCAATACAAGTTGCTGACCCTGGCCAGGAGGCTCTTGCCTGTCTATCAGCAAGAGTAGTTTTTGGCCCATTCCCAAGATGCCTTCACATGCCTTCCTTTCTCTGAATCCCCAAATGCACTTTTTTTTTTTGGAAACAATCTCAGGTGGTGGCAAGGCTGCTCTGGAGGAGACTTTTTTTTTTTTTTAAGACCTTTCAGGAACTGAACGCATGTCAACGTTGTATCACTGATTTAATCTTTGTCTTCATGTTCTCCGTGGGAGTCTTTCTCTGAATTCAAATTCCCCCTTTCATTTCAGCAGAGGACAATATTGAGGAGAGAGAGAGAGCGCGCACAGAGTCCAGAGGCTTCTCTCATCTAGGAGATAATAACTGTCTAACAGGGAATGGGAAAATATTGAAGTTTGTGGATGGGCAGGGGGCCAGAGAACAGCATCTCTTCAGATCTGATACCATCCTCTGATATTTAATCTCGGTTTCCCTTTGGCTCAAATTTACCTAGGGTCAAGAGTGAAGGAAAGGGAGGGCGGAGAAAAGAAAGAAGAAAAACAAGATAAATGTATCATGTTATGAAAGTTTAATCCTGCTTTTCCTTGGCTAAAATTACTTTCAGGATGAGAGATAAAAGGCAATGGAGTTGCCCTTGGAAAGTTCAACCTGTCTTTCAGAAAGAAGAGGAGGAGGGGTCCTGGGGCTCAGAGTGAATAGCTGGTGAATGATTCTCTCCCCTCTGTGACCCCTCCAACACACACACACACACACACACACACACACACACATACACACACACTGAAGCTTTAAGAGGATAGCAGGTTTAGAGGTGCCCCAGCACTTCTCAGTCCTCCCTGAGGATGGAGACTCCCAGGCTTTCTGGGTTTTGTATTTAAACACAACCTTATTTTCTTGTTTGCGGATGGAGAGATCAAAGGACAAGTGAGGGAGAAGCACGGCACATCTCCAACTATGCCTGCTGATTTGAATTGCTACACCAGTGGTCTTGCCCCTTTCTCTGAACCAAATAGAAAGACACAGAAAGCAGGAATTGGAATCCATTTGAGTTTAAATAAATAGGGATTGATCACGTATGTAGTGCCAAGAATGTAGTAGCTATCAGCATAAGGATGAAAAAGTCAAAGCTCTTCCCTTCAAGAAATGTGCAGAACGCTGGGGACAAAGGAGAGTGTCACATAAGCCAAGTACCCCTACTGCCCTTAGTGAGAGGCAGAATACAGTAAGAAGCATGGGACTGGAATTTCAGAGAGAGCGAAGGCAGACAGCCCCTCAAAGCTTTTACTCTGAGACCATAGTAATGTAGATTTTCAGGAGGGAGACTGGGAGGTGCCTGAGAACTTCAGTTTCCTGTCAAGAGAGACAACCGAATGCCCTCCCAGATTCCAGCCTCTCAGGACTACTCCAACCCATTTTTCCCCTCATCCTCCTCTGTGAATTTTAAACTGACAGCACTGGATTTATTCTCTCTTGGTCAACATCCTAGATCAAGATCTTCAAGGTGCACACTCTGCTGCCACAGTTTTCATGTTGCATTCTATGTAAATTGCATCCCTTTCCGGTGCCTCTGGAGCGGGCAGTGTGGATGCCAGTGTGGTTGGCCAGGAAATGTTATTACTCATCCCTATTCACAGGGCAGTGTCTGGAGTCCTGCTGTTACTCACCCACTGTTATCTGAAGAAGTTTATTGAAAGGGTAGGACCTGATATGGAAAATTCAAACTTTACCCCTCTAGAGAACCCTGACTAATACAACCCCTACACCTTGGCTGTGCGGGGGAAGACACTCCTTGGGAGTGTCGGCCATGTGTTTGCTCCCTGGAGAAGGACCCATCCTCTTTTTTAAAGTTTCTTTCCAGGAAGAAGGCAGAGGAGAGCTAATGGAGGGAGGTTAAAAGGTGGCAGATTTCAACTGATGTTTAAAATATCCTCTAATCCCATAATGGGACAGAGTGCTCTCCCTGCACCACAGAGTGCTCAAATCAAGGCTTCGGGAGCTACCCCAGGGAGGGTGTTGGGATGAGGACCCCTGTAGTGAAATGCACAGAATCAGGGGAGGCCCAAGTTTCAAGAGGCCTGTGAAACTTCTGCAGTTCTACACTTTCAAGAATTATGGGGTATGTGGAATGATCTTTCTGAAGAGAAGCAGTTTGTGACACAATTCCCAGTATGAAGAACCAGAGACTCCAGTCTCTAGATTCCAGTACCTCTCGACCCTTCGTTCTCCTTATTCCCAGCTTCTGATTTGGTGGGACGGTGGAGATTCAGATGAAGAACTGCAACTCCAATGCCTCCTACCAGTCCCCAATGTAGACATCCCACTCTTAAAGTGAACAAGAGCCTTCCAGGGACAGTTCAGAATGTCCTGTGTGTTGCCATGGCCCTGTGACTATGGGCAAGTTGGTGAACCTCTCTGAGCGGGAAGCCAGGCCGAGGGCTTCTGCCTCTAAGGCGGAGAGGACGGAAGGTTCAGGAGGAGAGGAAGGAGTGTGTGGAAAGCCCTGCCTGTTTGGAGAAGCAGGAGGACCAGCAGGCAGATAGAAGTGGCAAGAGGGGATGTTGCCGCTTTGAAGTGGTTTCCTGCCTTATAAAAGCGAAAGGCCTCGGCTAGGCTGGGTAAATATTACGTTGGCCTTTGACCTCCCACCTCCCCTGACTGCTCCCCTGGCTTCCCTTTTTTTTCCCTGAAAAAGAAACAAAAACACCTGAGAGAGAAGATCCTATGTTCTGAGCTTCACAGAGGAGGAGGTTTCCCTGCCTAGAAGGCTGACCGCCCACCCTCACCCCAACTGCCCAGACCTCCCTCCACTCCAAGTACATGCAACTCCACCTCATCGGTGCTTTCCTAAGGCCAGTGCCCCCTGAGGTTGATCAGGAAATGAACAAAGTTCTAGTCTGCTGTCCCACTGAGTGTGCCAAGGACCAGGTTTCCGAGTTTCAGAGACCTGAACTACATGTGGAGCCGGGAAGCCACCCAGGCTGCTCACACAGGAGATTTGAGCCCTACCAGGAGGAGACCGACAGATGGTCAGGAAGAGCCTGGTGTCAAAAGCAGGCTCCTAACACATAGGAACAAAGTGCTTCCCTTCACACATAAGCTCTGCCCTCTTCCTGAAGGATTTCTCACCTGTTGCCCAGTGGTCGCCTTCCATTTGCTCTCTGGTCACAGGGAGGAGATAAGAGAGCCACAGATACGCTGGCAGAATTGGCTCCTGCCTCTGACCCAGCAAATCAGTTTCTCCATCTGTACAATGGGAGTGAGCTTTTTCATGATTGCTTAAGTGCACTTGCTCATCTTTGCT
Organism: Marmota marmota marmota; assembly: GCF_001458135.2. Taxonomy (NCBI): domain Eukaryota; kingdom Metazoa; phylum Chordata; class Mammalia; order Rodentia; family Sciuridae; genus Marmota; species Marmota marmota. The sequence goes on from NW_026000016.1 coordinate 38,378,428, forward strand.
TCTGGAGCCAGGAAGAGAAAAGAGTCTTACAGAGTTAGAAAAGTGACAGTTGCCGCAAACATGAACAACTATTCTAAAATTTAGAGCAGACTAAAAGTCAAGCTTGCGTCATATTTCTATTTTTCATCTTAGTGTCTCCCCCCTACTCCCTGAATTTATTTAGAATTTTCTGGAAAAAAAATAAGATCTAATTAAAGAAAATTTGGGGACTAAAATATAAAGGGCTAAAGGCTCAGTGAGGACCAGAGACAGAAGGAAGTCAGTGGTGACCTTGGCAATGAGGTCACAGGCAGGGTTCAAGGCCAGCACTGAGTCAGGGGGGTTTGAATTTAAATTCTAAATTTGCTCTGCTTAGGGTTTTAGTACCTTCAGCTCCAAGAGGTGAATGACACTGTCATAGAACTGATAAGTAGGCCTTGCTCTGAGAGTCACTGTCCCCCAATCCTCCCACCACCACCACCTTGGGTCAGAGGAAGATCTCAAGGGCCCTAGCTGCCTGGCTGCAATCGGGCTCGTGCCTCCCATGCAGAAATAGCTTCTTGCAGGAGGGGCAGGGATGGGGTCGACACAGCATGAAGAACATTAGCAGGAGCCCAGGCTGGACCTTGGGGCTTAGGAGTTGGATCCTCAACCAATGTGGATCATAGATCAAGACATAGCAGGATATCTTGGGAGGAACATTGGCTATCTTGTGCCGGACCCAAACTCACCCATAGCCCTCCCAGCTGGAGCACAAAGGGCCTTGTCCTTTATTGGCACTGCAGAGCCTGAGAAGGTGACTATGAGAGGCTAGAGCCCTGTGTATTTGACAGCACTAAGGGCCTGTTGCAGAAAATGGGGGTGATGTGATGCCTTGATATTTTTTTTTCCTAAATATTATTTTTCAAGCGATTTGAATTACAAATGAAACAAGCATTCTGTTTAGAATACTTGGGAAATGTCTCTGAGTATTTGATAGCAGCTTTTACCAAAACCCAAATAATAGATGTGAAACCCAAGTCTGAACTGGGTAAGTGGCTTGCCCTGGGTCACACAGCAGGGCATCATTCACTGCTCTCCAATGGCTAGGAGGTTTGTTTGCCCCTGCCGGTCCTGCACATTCTCTTGATCTGCCCATTTAGCCACTTGTTCTCCCCAGTTGCTTGCTCTCCCACCCGGTGCCCAGCGATTTCCCCCATCTTTCTGTTCCTTGAGTTTGGGCAAACAGAGAGCTCATGACGAAGCAGTCTTCCCCCAGAGAACCAGCCTCCCCTCTTCTCTGCCCATCTGCCGGCCTTTAGCACACACCCACTGCCCCTCCTGGGCACTGGGCAGTGTGGTGAAGAAATGGCCCCCTCTCTTAAATAGCTACAACCAGCTTTCCTCCATCCATAGCAAGCCTTGCTATTTGTACAGTCAATGGCTCTGGCAAGGCCAAGCCACCCCTCCCTCCCCAAGAGGCACTGTAGGCACTGTTTGTGTTTCGGTCTCTATAGACTCAGCATTCACAACTTGAAGAGGCTGAGACAATGACCCCAGCAGCTGCCTGCAGACTGTGCTGGCTGGGAGGCCCAGAGGGCTCCCCAGTCTCACCAAGCTACAGGGAGGCGAGAGGCAGGGAGTATCAGGCCAGCCAGGAACTGAGCGCACCTGGGAGCTTTCCCAGGCAGCCATGGCTGACCCAGAGGGCACAAGGGGAGGGGGGCTGGAATCCAGAGGAGTGGTTCAGGCTACCTGACTGACTTCTATTCATGCTCCCAGCATTGTTGGTGAAGATTTCCACCAACTGAGGTTTCTGGAACTCCGGAGGACAAAAGAGGGTCCTGGTCCGGAAGACATAACCTTTTCTGGCTGGTGGCCAGGAAGGAACAAAATATTTATCCAAATAAAAAGAAAGAAAGAAAGAAAATGGAAAGCTTCACCAGGAAGCTGTTCAGGTAGAAGAAAGGTACATTACTTGCAAAGAGTCTGAAGTTGGTAGCCCTTGGTTTAATTTGATTAAACAAATGTTTATAGAATATCTACTATGTACCAAGTGTAATGGGTGGGAAATAAGTTACTGCCCTGGATCTGGACAAGCTGACATTGTGGCAAGTGAGAAAAAGATGTGCTCATAAATCCTGGTCATACACATTCAAAATGGGTATTGAAGGAAAATAGAGGAGAGAGATAAGCCAGAGCCATCCAACCTGGAGGAGGTTGCCTGAGAAGGGAATGAGCTCTACATCATTTGGAGAATCCAAGCAGTAGTTGGAAGATGCACGTGGGAATTCAAATGGGAAGCAGAAAGTTGTAACAGGTGATTGCTGAGATCCCCACCCACCCCAATTCCTCTAACTTTGCATCTCCCTCTTTTCTACTCAGTAAATTTACTGGAGGAATAGAAGGCCTCCAAAAAGTGGAGTTGAGTGTCAGGTTCATCCAAATAACCCACAGCTACTTTCTTTAATTCCAAAGTAAGCAAGGTTGGTTCTCACACCTTCGCCCCCATGGCTGCCCTCAGAGTGGGGTGCCGGGAAGGCTAGGTGGGATTAGTCCTGATCTCCCCTGGAGCCAGAATTCTCCTAATCATGTCAAAATTAGCACTCCCTCTACAAGCAGGGCCAGACCCGCTGAACTGAGATTTGGTCAATTCTCTGCTTGCACGGCGCTAACTTCTAATCATTGTCATAAACAGGACTGAAGCAGCTGCTCACTCCAGTCTATTATCAGCTTGGTTGGAGACAGAGAAATTTAAATGACAGTAAGATGCTTAGCAAAGAAACGAAAGTCAGTGTTAAAAATAAAGAAAACAAGACAGCTTGTTTCATCGAAATAGAAGGGTTATTAAACAGCCCTGAATTAATCAGTGATCTGCCACGGTGGGGGATTGAGGAGCAGCCAGGCCAGGGCTGAGAGCTGGGAGAGGTGGATGGGGGAGAGAAGCCCCAGGAAGGCATGTAGGAGCCACTGTCATCTGGGGCTGGCCGCAGGGACTGAGGTCTTTAGAAGGGAAGCTGTCAGGGGACTTGCTGCCCACAGATAAGGACAAATCGAGGAAGGGGGACTTTAGCACAGTAGTGTCACTCTGTAAAAATTTGTGCTTCTGGATTCTTTCCATCTGCCACCACCTGGGCAGGCTCCTGGGACTATCGCTAGGCCTTAACCCTTGCCCAACCTTCTCACCAGCCAGCACTGAGCAGGAGCCAAGTGGCATTCAACAGCTCCCAGTCCCTGGCCTTTTGCTCCCAAATTTCACAGGGGGTCTCCCAGAGCTTAACACTGAGTTGTGGCTTTTTATAGGCCCCTTCCATTCCCAAAGAGTGGTAACAGGATCCCCCTCAACCCCCGCCACTATGGGCCTAACTGGAAGCAAAGAGTGACCTCTGGAGTACATGATATATCTCCTTTGCGGTATCAGTTAGCTAGCCTGCAACTCCAGACAGCTGAGAAATAGGGTAACATGTTTAACTACTGGAGCCCTGAGGCCAAGGCCTCCTTCTGGATCCAGTCCCTTAACCAAAACATTTAACCTCAAATATACCTAAGTCTTCTCACCTATAAAACAGTGATGCTCAGGCCACTGCCACCCTCCAGGATTGCAGGAGGGGCATATGGAGGAGAGGATATAGTGACATTCTTAGGGAATGATATGATCACTGTACAAAGAGAAAATTAAAAAACATATCAGAAGACCGGTTTTCCTGAAGGGAGGGGGTGTGCTTGGGAGGAGGCAGGCTTGCTCACCCCGTCTAGGGCTGTGGAGGGGAGGGCGGGCGGGCGGCCGCACATCTGTGCGCACATGTGCATCCATCCGGGTGTGTAACGTGCTGGATCTTGAGTCAATCATTGCAGGAGCATTTTCTTTGCTCTTTGACCTCGACATTCTTTCTCCTCACCCAGCCCTCTCTCCCAGTCCCTCCTGGTTCCCTCCTGGCTGTTTACCCTTTTCCAGGCTGCTCTCTCACACCCCATTCATCATCCCATGCCTGCTTCTCACTCGGGGAGTTCTTTTCATCTCTGAGCCCAGGTCCTCCCACCCAGCCCAGCCAGCCTGACATAGCCCCTGCTTCCCTTCAGCACATTCTTCTGCATGTCCCAGCCTCAGATAATTACGCCCTTCACATTCCCTCACAGGAGAGCTGAAGGGTCCTAGACATCCATCCCTCCAGTGCAGATAGAGCTTCAGGGGCCTCCAAAGTCTGTCTCTCCTGTTTCCTTGTCAAGGAGCTTAAGGTATTTAAGCATTCCCCAGACCCAGCCCATGTGCATCTCTGCACAGATGGAGCCCTGAAAGAGCCAGACCTCTGCCTGGAATTCCAACCACCCTCCGTTTCCATGTGTCCCTTTTATGCAGCTCTACCACACGTCCCCTGCTGGGTGCGTGAGTGTGAACACACTTGCCACCTAAGAGAGGCTGCTTGACAGCTCAGGATCTGTTCTGCTGGAGCAGAAGTCTCAGACAAAGAGAGAAAAATAATAGGAACTGAAGATGGGAAGGATCGGGGTAGGACACAGTCCGCTTAGGATGCTTCCTCATGAAAAGGAGGTGAAGCTTCCATTCAGTGGCTGGCTACTGGCTCAGAAAAACAGAGAAAGGAGATGTGGGGGGTGGAGATCTCCTCCTCCCCATGACCTGCTTCCCACCTTCCTCTTTCCTCCTTTGCTCCCTCCTTTCCTGACATAGGTGCCTGGACAAGTCAGCAAAACCAGCACAAGTGGTCCTTAAATCATTCAAAGTTCCTGAGGTGAGAGGGGAACTATCCATGAGGGCCAGGTCTAAGGAGCTAATTCCACTGCTCAATGATTGCCCTCACTCAGAGCTGAAGCATAGCCCTTGAGATTTAGGTGGCCGCTCTTGTCAAGGAGTTGGTGCCCTTGTCTAGTGTTTCTCCAAAAACAGAAATAAGAGTAGCTGGTGTTTACTGAAAGCCATAGAGTTGACAAAACAATTTCATAATCACTATCCCATTGAGTCTCACCACAACCCCACAAGATGTCACTTTACAGCCGAGGAAAGTGAGGCTCCCTTCAAAAGGCTAAGTAACATGTGCAGGGTCACCCAACCAGTTAGTGGAAGAACTAACTGTCTCCAAAGGCCATGGTCTTTTCTCTGCATCTGCTGCCTGGCAGCATGTACCAGAGTGAATTTGACCTCCTTATGGACACACCCCATTTTAAACCTTCCTAGAGAAGTCTCTTCCCACCCCACTCTGCTCTTGATCACTTTATCAATTCACCACTTACTAATATTATGCACTTCTTACTTTATTAGATGGAATGTGGCTCTGGAGCTCTCTTGCCCACACTTTCTAGTAAAAGTCTGGATAGTGAATCCTTCCAAGACAGGTAGGATAGTCCTGTTCTTCGTTTTCCCCCACTCCATCCACCTAGCCAGTGAACTTGATCTTCACCCAGTGGGTTCATGGTAAACAAGAGCCAGGATCCTTCCTGAAATGTTTTCTCCCTTCTCCGCTGCCTCTCAAAGATTTCAGGTGACAAGTCTCTGGGCAAAGCATGTTAGTTCAAACCATTTCTTAGAGCAGATTAGCAGGGATGGTGTCAGCTGACAAAATCAAGAGAGTGCCCCTGTGTTCCCTCTCCACAATTCAGACTGAGTGAAAGTCTGGAGTGAAAGTGTTCGTGCCAGCATTGCACGGCACGCCAAGAAGCAGAAGGCACTATTCCTGTCCTCAAAAAGAGCCTCTGTCTCAATGAGAAGATCAGACATAGTCACATTAAAAAAAAAAAGAGAGACAGAGCGTCAAGGCTGTGTGCAGTGTGTCCTAATATCAAGAGTGTGCCGAACCAGCAGTTTTAAACCGACTTGAGAGAGAGAGCTTTGAAGGATGGGCAGGTTTGCATAGGCAAAGAAGAAAGTGGAGACCGGCATTCTAGGGAGAGGGCACTACAGAGGTGACACTGAGCCAGGTGTTTGGGGGACTCAGCAAACAAACCAGTTTGTTGAGGGTAGAATCCTTCTGGGAGAGTTGGGCATCAGAATGCAAGGGACTTGAACTCAGGTACTTAGGGTTCTGAGCTTGTTTGGACAACAGCAGAAGGCATGGAAAGTGTTTCCACAGGTGAATCCTAGCCCTTTGGCCGTGGGCCTGGCAAAGTGAGATAGGAGGGTTGAGGCAGAAGAAACAAAGCGGCCAGAGACATACGTGGCAGAATGTCTGTCCTGGGTCTTACTTGCCAGTGGCTTTCAGCAGGGTCCATAGCAGAGGAAGGCCTGGATGGTATTATTTTTGGAGAGGCAATGCCAGGTTTCTAGGGAAAGATGCCACCCTTGTGAATTTGGGGGAACCCTAGCTTCTGGGAATGGACAGCACTAAGAAATGCACCTTGATCTTGCACCAATGGCCACTTTCCCTGACACGGAGTGGAAGCATCAGGAATGGAGAGTGCTCCTTGTCCCTGGAACTTGTCAGGGACTGACTGCAGGAAGCCACTGAGCACAGAAAGGAAGGGTGGTCTGCAAGAGAAAGCAGGAAGCACCTCACCTGGGTTCTCCTGGGTCTGTTAACATTTTTCTTCAAGAGGAAAAAGATGTGGACAGCTGGGGTTGGGGAGGGGAGAAGGTGGGGTTTTAGGGTCAGCCCAGGGACCACCATTCAGATGAGTGCCTGGCGCTTCCTTGGGCTTTGCCCTCCCCGGTCCTTTGTTTCTCTTGTTCCCTCCCACTAGTGTGAATTGGAGCCATGTCATTAGTCTTTGAAAACATTATGTTTAATGGCAGCATAATATGCCATTATGTGGAGTAACTGTAATTTATTTAATCATTTGGTTGGGCACTTTTTAACCCGCTCTCCTGCCCCGTTTCAATCTTGAAGAGGCCCCAGCTCTCCCTTGTATAGTAAGGATGAGAGGAGAAGACAGAAGATAGCTTTCCCAGGCTCCTTGAAAACATCATGTGAGATTTCTCTTGACGACAACGGCAGCTATCAAACCTCTTGCCACAAAAGAGCCCTGGACCCCACCTGATAACTGATAACCACGGCTCCTACCAGCCCCGACTCTAGCCCAGCTCCATTTCCAAAACACAGGATCAGCTCAGGATAGACGTCAATGGAACTGTAGAGCCTCAAGATGTGACCTTTAAAGTGAAGGACTCACCAAGTCTTATTTAACATTTTGGTGAATTTTCCCTGATTGGTGATAAGAACATTTGACTGAAAAATAAATTTTAAAAAATCTAGACAATGTATAATAATGGAGAAAGCCTGGGCCTCCGAAAGCTCTGCTTCCTAGCTGAGTGCTCCTGGTCAAGGTATTCAAGCCTGCTAAGACTCAGTGCCTTCATCTGTGAAGTGGGGATGTTCATTGCCACTTTGCAAGGCAATCACAAAAGTATCAGTAGTGTATATTCAGAGCACAGCATGCCACATAGCAGATGATTGGTAATAATAATGGTAGCAGCTACTCTTTATTGATTTTGTTATAAAAAACAAATAGGAGTTGCTATTATCATGCTACTCATGGGCCTTAGGATATGAAGTCCCTTAACATGAATTTTGACTTGACTTAGCAAAGTCATATCCCCTCTTTCATCCTTTGTCTGCCTTTGGGAGGAACTGGGGATTCCTTTTCCTGTTAGTTAAGCCAGTCATGCCTATCAGAACACCACCACCAGGTTTAAACAGGATCCTGCCTAGGATTAGGGGAGATGTGGGGGGACCTCTTCCCAGCCCCACTTAGTGCAAAGGATAGGCACACTCCCGGGACTTGCCTCTCATAGCCTCAGCGCCCTGCTTATTTGCAGAAATCTTTTCTGACCCAGGAGGGAGGTGGCCATAGCAAGTCAGCCCTTCTCCCTGGCTGTCCCCCAGAGGGGGTTGAAGAGGACAGAGCCGCAGGAAGAGGGAGCAGGATAGGGGTGTCAGGGAAGGCAGCTGCTTGAAATTGATTGCTCTTGTAGTTTAGTTTATACCATGCGGCTCTCTCAGCTCTGCCCGGGTGGCGACCTTTAGATAATAAAGGGAATTCTGGGAGATTTCTGACAGGCCCATGACATATGGGGCGGGTCTGCAGGGTCAGGCGGTGTATCTCCCTGCTCCGGCCCCAGGGTAATGAATCTTATTTTGACTTTGCAAATCCAGCCCAGTCTGTGCCCCAGAAAGGACCAGAGCCATCCCCTCCCCACTGCCAGCCCCTCAAATAAGCACTCATCTTAGAACCCTTCATAATTCAGGGAGACAACTCCAAACTTTTATAGCCCACGCAAGGAGAGGACAAACACTGGATGTTTTTCTAAGGCCCTGGGAGAGCTGGTGTGGTTTCCAGGGCTCAATCAGAACCCACTGAGAGACCTGGGAAAAAAATACACCAGAAACTCCCCCCTGGTATGAAAAGCAGTGGTCCCAGGATAAAGGCCCACAGTGAAGGAGGAGCTGGGGTGGGAACGAAGCAAAATCTCTCCCTGGGAGTTGCAAAATATCTCATCATGTGTTCTTGGGGTCTGGCAAGTGACAAAGTCAATCTCCTGGGCAGAAGCTGAGGACATGGGCAGGAGAGGCCAAAAACAGTAAGACCCACTCAGCAGGAAAAACAGAAATCAACAAACCTAATTCTCATCCCAAAGATGTGAGAGCCCAGCAAGTGGGTTGTCTGGGCCACTGTTTTCCTGGGGAGTTAAAGAAGCATGGGTGGCTGCCCTGGGTTCTCATGGAGATGTTCAAGCTCTGCATCTCTACAGTGCCCAGCCCTGTGGCCATTTAGACCCACCGGCTACTCACAAGCATGCATGTGCACATACCCCTTTTCTTTAAAAGAGAATTCCTGAGCAGAAAAGTTAAAATCCATCACTCGTCCCTGCTGCATTAGTTCACCAGGGTTGCTGTAGCAAAGTATCACAGGCCACGTGGCTTTAGCAAGAGACACTTTCTCTATGTTCAGAAGGCTGGGAAGTCCAATATCATGGAGTCTGAGAGGTTGAGTCCTTTTGAGGGCTGTGAGGGAGGCATTCGCTCCAGGCTTCTGTCCTTGGCTTGTAGAGGATGTCTTCCACTATGCCTCTTCACATTGTTGTGCCTTCGTGTACCTCTGTCTTTGGGCCAGCATTTCCCCTTCTTATGAGAACATCAGACATACAGCCTCCTGTCACATCCTCATGTTAACTGCACTACCTCTGCCAAGATCCTTGCTCCAAAGACAGTCACACTCTGAGGTCCTGGGGTTAGGACTTCAACACAGAGGACACAATTCAAACTTTAACATCTGTTGTCCCACATTTCTTGCCCCAAACCCAGTCCTCACACTAGTGTGTTGCCGTGCCCCTGCTCACTACTGGGGTCACACCCAGCCTGTCGCTGACATGCCGTTTTGTGGGATCCAAGGACTTTTGCCAGAACAGAGAGCTACACACAGCCCTGGTCAGGCAGCCCAGGTCCCCACCTGGAAAACGGCTTCTTCCCTCATTACTGATGGGGACTGGTGAAGTACCCTACATTTCCTTCTTGGGCTCTATGGTCAGTGGAAATTGAATCTGCTTTATCCCACCTGTGAAATGAATTGTGTCTGTGAAGACAAGTAGAGGCCCATCTCTCACTTCTCATAGTGAGAAAGGTTGATTGGGTAGAAATTTTCCCTCCAAGCTGCCTTGACCCACCCTGGAGGAGCCCTAGTGTCACCCACCTCACCTCAGGACATGCCAAGGGTGCCAACGGGCAAGAGCTCCGTTTTTCTCCCCTCTCCCCTCTCCCCCCTCCCCTTCCTTATCCTCTGCTCTGGAGTGAGGTCTAGCCACTTAGCTTCACATAACAGCACAGAATCTAGGGGGAAAATGACATTCGATTAATGAAGCAAACGCAGCTGGTAGGGCAGTGACATCTAAATTGTTCCTTTGGTCCCGTTATTTTCAGTAGGAAATTTTCCCTCTCACCCCACACCCCTCCCTCCCTTTCCCTTTAAATCGCGTGCATAAAGTAACGCTAATAACAATCTTGGTGTCTGTGCATGAGTGACAGCTGAAATAAGAAAAAGACTAATCGTACCTCCTGCAGCCCTGTCACATGGAGATTAAATGAGCAGCTCTCCCCACCCCCTTGCGTCCCCACCCCTCCCCCACCCTCCCTCTCTCTCTTGGTCCCTTCTCAATGAGAAGCATGGGCATTTGAATAATAACATTATAGACGCCATCAGGGTGACAGTGGGGAAAAAAATCAGCTCAAACCCATGATTATTCCTTCAATCTAATAATTATTTAAATACCAGATAACTCCTTTCACTCTAATTGAGGCCTTTCAGCTGCAGGCGTCACCCGGGGCCTCCACGTTCGCCCTCTTCCTCACCTTGTGCTGCCCAACGTGCCTGGACTACCTCTGAGGTCGGTGTTACAATGACACTGGAATGTTTGCACGTTCTACTGCCCAAGGGACCTTCAGATGGGCCCTTCAGCACCATTCCACTCACATGGGACAAGCAGGGGCCTCAGAATCTCACATTTAGATGATAATCCTCATGGATTTTAATGCATAGAAATCTGAAACCAAAAGGAGCCTTCTGACATCATCAGGACCGATCCCCTGCCTCTGGGTAAACTTGTTCCTAGACAGCCAGCAAGAAAATTCAGTGTCAGCAAATTCCACAATCTCCTTGGCAGTGCATGCCCAGGATCCTCTCTAGATAGGCTGAACCTCTGAATATCTACCTTCTGTTTCTTCTGGTGCAGCTAACTCTTGTAAGAGGGAGCAGCATTCTGTGCTTAGATGAAATCTGACCTGTTCCCTCTGCCACAGAGAGGCAGGAGGCCAGGTGGGTCTCAGGAGCAGCTGCCAACTCTTCCCTGACCTCACAGCCCTCATTTTCATGCTTACCCTTTCCCCTTTTCCATCAGGCTCCACATCTGCAGAGGGATGTGGCACAGGACACCCTAGCCCCCTCCCCCAACACAATGTAGGTAACATTCCTCAGTGTGACATTTTCTTGGGCCTGCCTGAGCTACAAGAGGCTAGAGGAGGTCATTCTCCCCTGACAGGAAAGGGAGCCATTCCGACAACATCTCTTTCATCTCTCTGCCCCTTCATCCTGCACCTCTTTGAATCTGCCATCTCCCAGTGCAGGCCCAGTGAGTGCCACCCTCACTTGGAGCCACCATCAAAGGCACCTTTTTTTGCCCTGACAGGACAGCCACCTCCCAGGACCCTTCCACCTAGGATGGAGGAAGTAAGTCCCAGATTTCTTGTCACAAAGGTCTGGGTTCTGATTGCAACTTGTCCCTGACTCATTCTGAGTCACCTTGAACAATTGATTTTTCTTTCTACAGACTTTGATTTCCTCATCTGAAAAAATAAAAGTGGTGAGTTGGAGTAATCTCCTAACCATCCAGCACCCACCCCCCAAAGTCCTGCTCAGAGGCACAGCTAGTTAGAAAGGCGAGCCGGGAAGACGATGGACTTCCCTGTGCCACAGAGAAGCAGGAGGTCCGTGGGTTCCAGGAGCAGCTTCCAACTCTTCTCTGATCTCTCTGCCCTCATTTTCATGCTGAGTTTTCCCCATCTCCATCTGGCTCCTCAGGATCCTGGCTTTGGTCCCCACCCATAAGTGCAGTAATAGTAATCGGCACCTTTACTGCTACCATTTTGATGGTGCTGAAGAAGATGATGGTGGTGACAGCGGTGATGGCAATGGAGGGAGTGGTGATGGTGGGTCTACAGGTGGGTCCCAAGGTGTGAACTTGTAGCTCAATCTGGCAGAACTGTATCCAACTCTGAGACCTACTCTGCCCCCAGCTCCATTCCCAATGAGTAAAACGTGGAACACCGACACCTAGACCTTCTGAAAAGCTTCAGAACAGGGTGGCAGAGAGAACCTTCTACTGAGCTGAACTGCAAATGGCTGATTGTCATTTCCCCTGTGCTTTGCCCCTGATGCCTGCAGCAGCTGATCAGGAAGGGATCAGATGGCTTCACTGGCTGTCACCAACACCTGCCTCCTGGATCCTGAGAGGGAGATGGTGTCATCAGGCCCTCCCAATAAAATATTTAATGGTATTTGCTTCCCAAAGAGGCAAACATGCCTTCTCCTTGGCATGGGGAGCATTCTAAGATGTAATGGGAGGCTCTGCAGATAAGGTGAGAGTCCCAAAGCAGCATGTCCTGGTTTGAGAATAGCCGTGGGGGAGAGGGAAGTTGATAGAAAAACAGAAGCTAGGCCAGTTTCAGCTCTTGAGAATGCATGTGACAAGTGACTTCATAAGCTAAACAGAGAGAGAAGATGTGATCGAAGAGGGCATTGTTATTAAAAAGAAAACCCTGAGGCGGGTGCTAGCAGAAAATAGGGGTTAGGAGGAAATGCTAGGTGCATGAGGTCATGATGTATGTTCCCTGGCTTTTACCAAACTGAGGATGGAAATTCATTCTAAGACAGATCATGGGGTGGATGGAGGAGAGGAACTGGAAATATCAACACATACTTGCTAATAATAAAAGCTAGTATATCCTGAACACTTAAAATGGGTTGGGCACTGTTCTAAGCTCTTTATAGATGTTCATTGATTTCATCCTAATAATCCTGCATGGCAGAGGCTGGTACTAAACCCATTTTGATAGGCAGTGAGATGGCATCACAGAATGGCCAAGTACCTTGACCACGTTTACAAAGCTATAGCTCTGTTTGAATCTCAGCATCTAAATCCAGAGCTCCTGCACTTAACTGTGACCATCAGGCATCAAAGACACTAAGGTGGGCATCCTTTCACTGACTCTGAACTCACACAGGAGGCCTGACACTTGTCCCTGGAGCCTTGTTTTAGAAGACTCACTTGATAACATCAATTCTGGCATGGTAATAAGGAGGTTCTTTCTTGGTCTTGCAATCACTGTCCTTGTGAAGCTCATACTCAACAAGGTGGGTTGCAAACCTCCCCTCCACCCGCCACAGCACGAGAGCATCCCTCCTCTTGGCTATTCTATGTTGAGCAACAGCTGTCCCAGAGTGGGTGGTCACTGGGCCCTGTGGGATGCATTCCCTGGCTGGTCACCAGCACCAGAGTGTCCCAGAACAGATGCTGCTAGAGGGGTGAGAGGAAAAGGGGCAAACTGTAGCCATCTGTTGAGGACACCTAGCCTAATAAGCCTCACCAGGTAGGAGAGAAGGACTGTAGCTGCTACCGGAATCTGAGACTCCAGGCACTAAAGGAACCAGGCCTCAAGTCCTCATTTCTTCTGGAAGAAGAAATCTTACAGATTGACTAATTCAACATACTCTGTTTTAAGATCAAGAAATAGGGCTCAGGGAGATGCTAGATCAGTCTAAAGCCACAGGTACAATTCATGAATGACAACAGGCACAGATTAACTCAGGGTTCCAGTCTTCCTCCTGCCCTGTGAATCCATGCTTTCTAGTCATCAGGCCAAGTGTCCTATTCTCAGTCCAGCTGCCATGGTCCTGCACTTCTACCAGCCTCCCTGAAGTCTATGGTGAGGCTATATTGGGACTGGTGCAAGTAGTATGACAGAGGTGATCATCTTGAGTCTCTTCCCTTTTCCTGCCACCTGCTTCCCAGATTGAGCTCTGACCCTGGTCAGGGAGGGGTGTGGAGCCAAGATCCACTCATAATGCTCATCCCATGGGAAGGAAGAATAAATATAATCAAAAAGAGAAGGAGCGCTCTGGCAGGATTTCTAAAGTGCTGTTTCTCTGGGAGCTTTCAATGATAATAATAACAACTAATAAGAGTGAAGTGCTCATTGTGTATCAGCAGCCATGCTAAGCTCTCTCCACATTATCACATTAACTTTCATGAGGTCCAGAGAGCTAGGTACTGTAATTATCCCCATTCTACCAGAAAGGGAGATGAGGTGCGAGTTGCCCAAGGTCCCAAACTTGTTCCCAATTCTAACAACAAAAGCCACTCACTATTTAAGCTATATCTTGAGAGGATACTCTGAAGGGAGGTGAGATGATTGATTTTAACCTCACACATGTTCTTTGATATTAGCTCCACTACCAGGACCCCTCCCCTGCACACACACAAGCTAAACACCTATGTGCATGTATGTTATAGAGAAAGCAGGATTATCCTCTGCACAAATTCAGTGCAGTTGTGTTTCAGAGAACACTTTCCTGAATGCAAAACCCCAGGCACAGTGTGCTGACAATTAGCCTCCTTCTCACCACTCCTGGTGGGGCACTACTCTCCACCTGTAGCTAAAGAAACTTTCCTACCCAGGGAGAGAGATTTACAAAGAACCATCTCTTGCAATTCCCTGTCCAGCTGGAGAATTTGAGGATTCTGTTATTTCCTTTCCGCAGCTCCTCTTGAGGAATTCACGTCCTGCTACCGGCCTCAGGACATAGCTAAAAATAACTTCTGGTTTTCAAACCGAAAGCTGTGTCTATTGGGAGCCTTTGCCGGTGTGGTGTGTGCGCGTGGGGCCGGAAGGGCTGTGGCGGAGTAGCTGAGGTCAGCCTGAGTCTCCTGCTGCCTTCCTCTTTCCAAGGAAGCACGAGGCCTCCTGAGTCACCCCAAAACACCCCGGTGGAGTCTAGTTAGAGGGAGCAGTTAGTTAGGTGGGACCTCCCCTGGCACCATGGTGGCTGCCAGGTCTCGGATACAAAGTTGAGGAGCAGGAAGAGGAATTTCTAAATACATACAGAAAAAAACTGGTAGGGATTCTCAAAGTGGTGTCTGTTCTACTGACAACCCAGTCCAGCCAGATTGCGGAATAGAAGGGACAGATTGGGCTCTCCTAAGCTGCCTCAGAGCAAATCCTCCATCCCCTGCTTGACCATTTCCATTCCTGCCTCCTCCTGTGCCCAGAGTTCTGTCTGGACTTGTCTGAGGAGGTTGCCGGGTGATCTGTCCAGCTGGAGAAAAGATCTCTCTGCCACACGGCTCACTGCTTCCTCCTCCTGGTGCTGCTGCCATGCAGCCACAGTCCCTCTCCCTGAAAGTCAGGAACAGCGTGATCACCACTGGCTCCACTCTCTGCCCTCCCACCCTCTTGCCTGGGGTGGGGGACTGTCTCTGCAGGCTGTCCTCTGGAGCCCTACCCAGCTCTCTGGGCAGCTTCCTTGGAATGCAGACAGGAGTCAAGCAGTCAGGGCTGGAGACAGGGCTTGGGGCATGGCCACTGGGGCCCAGTGTTGATTTCACGGATGCCTGAGCACTTGGGAGGCCTCTGTGTGGCTGGATGAGACTGATCTCAGCTTGCCTCTCTCTGCTACTCCTCGCATGTTCCCAACCCAGAGCTCCTATCCCAGGTGACTGGAGCTGGACCCAGACAGCCAGACCCTTTAGCAAGGCCAGCTCTCCGTGTTTCCACCTTCTGAGAAGTTGAAAGTGTCCCCAGGACCTGGCCACCCAGCTCCTGGGAGGCAGTGGCTGCACATTCTCTAGTCAAAGGGATAGGAGTTGGCTAACCTTCCCTTGAAGGCTTTTCAGGCTCCTGAACGGCACTTATGAGAATCCCAGTCTTACTGGGTACAGCATATTTTCCCTTCCTAACGAGTTTTAACAACTAAAGATCGGGGGTGCTCCTTTCTGGAGAAGAGGCCGAGGGGCACCATCGTCACTCAGGGTGAAAGTAAAAAAGCACAGCAGTGTGAGGCAATGGGAGTCTGAAATAAGAAGGAATTTTATTTGTGATATCAGACTCTTAGGAGAACAGGAGGGAGGAGGGCTTCCTAACAAGCTTTTAAAAACCAGGAGAGATGCCTGCTCGCCTGGGGTAAGACCTGACAATTGGGTGGGGAAAACTGGCTTCAGTCTTGACATGGGCATTGACTGGCTGGGTGAACTTAAGCAGTCTTTTAACCTCTCTGAGAGATAAAACGATGTCTTCAGAGGACAGAAATAGAGATGCTTTGTAAAGTTAAAAAAAAAAAAAGTATTTTACAGCGTAAAGGCTGGAGACCAAAATAGATAATAGGATTCCCTGAACATCCCTAAGAGGGAAAAAGTATGTTAAAAATAGAAAAACTGACATACAGAAGGAAGAGACTCATAGAGCTAGCCAGGGCTGGGACCCTGGGTCAAGCAATCCAATTCACTTCCCCTGCAACTTATTGTCAGTCTGACCACTCACTCTGCCTTGTGTTTTCCAGAACCATGTGAGGACCAAGCCAGGAAAGTGGAGTAGAAGAACACGGAGGAGTGGTCTCCTCCACTCTGCCCCTCTCAGGATGGAACAGAGGAGGCCCTGGCCATGGGCCTCACAGATTGATAGCCGGTCTGTGGTCCTACTCTCAGTGGTTTGGGTGCTGCTGGCCCCCCCAGCAGCCGGCATGCCTCAGTTCAGCACCTTCCACTCGGAGAACCGAGACTGGACCTTCAATCACTTGACTGTGCACCGCGGGACAGGGGCGGTGTATGTGGGGGCCATCAACCGGGTCTACAAGCTAACGGGCAACCTGACCATCCAGGTGGCTCACAAGACAGGGCCGGAGGAGGACAACAAGTCTTGCTACCCGCCCCTGATTGTGCAGCCCTGCAGCGAGGTGCTCACCCTCACCAACAACGTCAACAAGCTGCTCATTATCGACTACTCCGAGAACCGCCTGCTGGCCTGTGGCAGCCTCTACCAGGGCGTCTGCAAGCTGCTGCGTCTGGATGACCTCTTCATCTTGGTGGAGCCATCCCACAAGAAGGAGCACTACTTGTCCAGCGTCAACAAGACCGGCACCATGTACGGAGTGATAGTGCGCTCCGAGGGGGAGGACGGCAAGCTCTTCATCGGCACGGCGGTGGACGGCAAGCAGGATTACTTCCCGACGCTGTCCAGCCGGAAGCTGCCCCGCGACCCTGAGTCCTCGGCCATGCTGGACTATGAGCTCCACAGCGATTTTGTCTCCTCCCTCATTAAGATCCCCTCTGACACCTTAGCCCTGGTCTCCCACTTTGACATCTTCTACATCTATGGCTTCGCCAGTGGGGGCTTCGTCTACTTTCTCACTGTCCAGCCCGAGACCCCCGAGGGTGTGGCCATCAATTCCGCCGGGGACCTCTTCTACACTTCCCGTATCGTGCGTCTTTGCAAGGATGACCCCAAGTTCCACTCCTACGTGTCTCTGCCCTTCGGCTGCACACGTGCAGGGGTGGAATACCGCCTCCTGCAGGCTGCTTACCTCGCCAAGCCCGGGGATGCGCTAGCCCAGGCCTTCAACATCAGCAGCCAGGATGATGTGCTCTTCGCCATCTTCTCCAAAGGGCAGAAGCAGTATCACCATCCACCCGATGACTCCGCCCTCTGTGCCTTCCCCATCCGGGCCATCAACTTGCAGATCAAGGAGCGCCTGCAGTCCTGCTACCAGGGCGAGGGCAATTTGGAGCTCAACTGGCTGCTGGGGAAAGATGTGCAGTGCACCAAAGCGGTAAGGAGGTGCCCCCTCCCCTCTGCTCCCCATTGTTCACCATGGGGCTCTGCCTTTGCTTTCCATGTCCCTCTGCAAACCCCTTTTCCAAACTTCCAGGGGCTATAAATGAGAAAGATTGTTAGGCTCAGATTATCAAGTAGTATCAAACCCATAACCCAAGGTCTTGCTTACCCCAGATACTTGGGACTTGTCAGTTCATTAAATAATTCCAAGTATATTCCAGGTGCTGTTTTATGTGCTTGTGAGCCGTACAATCAAGCTCCCTGCCCTCATGAAGCTTACCTACTAGAGAACAAGATGTAACACATAAATTTGCAGTCTGCGAAATGATGATCATTGCTGTAGGGGGGAAAAAAATCAAACAAGGGAGAGGGAGAAAGTAATTAGCTGAGAGGATTGACCCACTGAGAATCCTCAAACACGGAGCAAGGGAAGAGAGGGAGCCATGCAAGTATTGGGGAAAGTGTTCCAGAGAGGGGGTGGCAAGTAAAAGAATTCAGGACATGTCTGGAGTGTTTGCAAGGAGGCCACTGCAGCCAGATTAGCTAAGTAAGAGAGAGCAGTAGGTGAGGCTGGACAGAGGGAATGAGACCCCATGTGTACATGCAGGCAATAGGCCACCGTGGGGGCCAAGTGAGGGGGCACTGGGTAGCTGAGTCAGAGGAGAAGGAAAGAAATCAAACTAGATAGCTTGAAAACTGAAAAAGAAAAATCAGGAGTCCGTGTAAAGGATGAGAAGGCTGTCCTCAAGATTTAAACATAAAGACAGCAGAGACAAGAAAATCAGAGACAAAAATAAACAAACAAACAAATAAATAAAGCACTTGTCAGAGAGTCAGGATGCTACCATTAAAGTGATCCACCGTCCCTTCCATCCACTTATCCCTGCATCCATCCATTCCCCCTTCCCTCTCTCTCTCTCCATTCATCTATCCTCCATCTCTCCATTTCTCTTCCCTTTCTGCTTCCCTTAATCTCTTAATCTGTCCATCCATCCATTCATCCATCTCTCCTATTTCCCTCCCTTCCTGTAACCTTCCTTCTCTCCATCTCTATACCCTTCTATCATTCATTCATCTACCATCTTTCCATCCATTTAACAAAGGGTATTGAAAATCATCTGAGTTCCAGGCACTGTTCTAGGTACTGGAGATGCAAACATAAAAAAAAAAAAAAAAAACATGATCACCACTCTCTCAGATCTCATAATCTAGTGAGAGAAAGGGATAGAGAAAGAGAGGGCGGGGGGGAAACTGACAAAATGTAGTGATCAAGGGTTTGGGCTTCTGTAACCAAAACCAGGGTTCAAATCTTATCTGTTCTATTTCCTGCTTCAAAAGTAACTTTAACATCTTTAGATTCTGATCTGTGAAATGGGGAGCATGTTGTCCATCTCATGGGATGATCAGATGAGAAAATATATGACAACGTTAACACCATGCCTGGCATGTTAGTTAACAGTTGGAGGGTATGTCAAGTGCTAAAAATAGTTTTCTGTGCAAAGGGCTTTGGTCTCTGCATCTACAGCTGGAGAAATAACCTGAGACTGAGGCACACAACTGTCTTCTGAGTACTTGGAATTGAGGGTGCCTGCTATTACATCCAAAACCCACTTCTGGAGAAAGAATAAGACCAGGTCCCAGCTAGGCTTCTGTTCCTCTCTTAATGTGTTCGATCCTCTAGGATAAGGGTTAAGGCAATAGGCTTTGAAGTCCAGCAGATGAGATTAAAAATTACTTTTACCACTTATGCCCTATGTGATCTTGGGCAAGTTAGGTACCTGGTCTGAGCCATAATTTTTTTTCATCTTCAAAATAGAAATAATATTACCCCCTTTTCATGGTTATTATGAGGATCAAAGAGAAAATGCCCATAAAATGCACAGTACAATACCTTGCACATAATGAGCATTTATTTAACAAGTGGGCAGCTATGATTATTAATTCTAATCATAATAATAAAGAGCCAGTTATTTGCTTACTTATCTTACTTTTATAAAATGAGGAAGCTGGACCAGATAATCTCCAACTGAAACGTTATGATCAATGTCCCTAACCTATCAGGAGAAGCAGAGAGGAGATGCAAGGGTTAATTCCATGCAGAGTCCAGCCAGGTTCCCATAATCCAGAGTGGGTCTTGTCAGGAGGAAACCGCTGATTCCTGCATGCTTCTGAGCCAGAGGAAAGAGGAAGACGACACCCTGCTTTGCTCCAGTGGTGGTGCAGAGAGACAAGCCCGGGCTAGTGACCAAAGGACAGCAAAGGCAGTGGTAGAGAGGTAACGGCAGAGGGACCAGAAACCTCAGAGAGAATAGCCCCTCACCTTCCACCCCTCAGCCTCTGGGTCATACCTTCTAGGTGTGGCCTTAACAGCAGGTATGCAAGAGGAAGTGTCCCTTACAGGTCTGTCTTATCAAAAGCAACCCAGAACTGGGGATCCAGAGGTATTTTGGTGGTCTTTGACGGGGCTAAATATCAACCAGAGATTCTGTAATCCCAGAATTTAGCTTTAAATGATCTCTGAACTACCATCGAACTTTCAGGTCAAGAATTTGAGCTTTACCTTCAGAAAAGGTGTGAGGAAAGGGATTGTCACTCGTGGAATAACAGCCATATGCTAAAGGCTGTGCTGGGCCATTTATGTGTTAGCTCACTTCATTTTTACAATGACTCTACCAAGCAAGAATTCTCATCTCCATTTTTCAGATGGAAAAACAAAGACTCAGTAGACTACACAAATTTCTTGAATCCATATAACTCCAAACAATAAAGCAGGAGTTTGAATTCAGTTCCTTCCAAATGACTTTTGAGTTCAAGCTCTGTTTAGCCACCCCGCCTGTAAGGAAAGTCATACTTCAAGCTCTCATCATTTTGAGCAAAGGTAAAGGAGCATCAGGTGGTTGGGAATATCTAACAATGTGTTGAGAAAGAAATAGAGGAGAGAAAGAAATGCCAGCCAATCCCAGGGGTTTGGCCTCAGTACAAACCATTTCATTTACGAAGCTAGAGATTCTAGAGTCAGGAAGAATGTAGAGAAATCCACAATTACCAGGGTTTTGTTTTGTTTTTGCTTCGGTATCTTATTTCTCAATAGTTACAACTGTGCTCAGACTCTGTAGTTTTACAAGCTTCTGGAGAACATACAGGAAAAAAGCCAAAGTCATGAAATCAAGGACTTGGAGCCAAAAGGAAGTTTGATGACCACTGGTCTAGTCCTTGTACTTTACAGAGGAGAAAACTGAGGCTGAGAGTCTACATGTAATATCAAGGTCATGCCTCTGGGTAGCAATAAAGACAGGACTACAGTGTGGATCGGCTAACTTTTACCAGTGCAGCTACTGCCTACTGTGTAGGATGAAAAGGAGAAACAGATAGTGTAAAAGATAGTGACTGACGACACCATCAGCCTTTGTAGAGAGCTAGAAGTTTCTATCACTGGCCCAGTGATATACTGGTAAATAGTAAATAACTGGCTCTATGCAGGCAGAGCAGGGAGAAAAAGCCCTCGTTGGCAGCATTTGCCAGTTTCCCATGGTGTAAATATTCCCACCATGGCTGACTTCAAGCACCAACACAATGTCACTGAATGCAGAAATGCACACAGTCATCTCTTGTGGGCTGGCACCAGCATGTCACTGCTGCGTCTTCTTCCCAGGAAGCTCATTCCTTCCTCTGTGTGGGAGCTCCATTTTGCCCAGAGTTCAAGGTTATGCTTAACCTAAAAACTGATTTCCTGTCCTAAAGAATACACCACTGCTCCATCGTTCCTACTAGTAGCAAGAGCAGCTGATCTCTACAAAACACCAAGGAACCACAAGAAATAAATAAGTCTGTATTCCCTTGGGAATGGAGAAGAGAATGGAAGGGAAGTCCCTGGCTTAAAAAAAAAAATCACATGCTGTAGCTTATAAACCAATTATTCCAAGGAAATGAGGCTGTCAACAAGTGATGTGTCAGCCGCTCTTCCCTGGTGAGAGTGAGAAAAGGCGTTTGAGGGGAATACAGGGCAAGCATCTCCTTGAGGCTTTCTGGGCTTCTCCAGATGGCCATTTTCTGTCTTCTCTTTTCTTCCTCCACCTTTCCAGACCCGGAAGAAGCAGCTGCCCCAAGATTCAGGCCTCTTTCAGACCCATATTCTGCAGTCTTTCCACAAGATTCTATGAGGTGCAGACAACTGGGGTGTCTCAGGGTACCCATCAGGGCCCAGCTCATGCCAGGCATGGTTCAGAGAATGCAAACTCTTCCATGAGCCCTGCCCTCAGGAAGCACGCAGCCTCTTTTCCTTCTTTGATTGGTTGATTGATTCGTTCATTCATTCATTCCTTATCTGAAAGAAATGTTAAAAATCATTCATTTCATGGTCCCTTTAATGCCTCCAAAATAGGATGCTGCTGACCTGAGATGACACAGCCAGTTAGCAGTAGAACAGGGATCTAGGTCTCCCCACTTGTGTCCCACAGATTTTCTTTTTTTACTTGCTGAAGGTGATCTTTCAAAGATGACCCAGTCCCTCCCGACAAATACTCTTTATACCAGCACACCACCACTCCCTTTAAAAGGTTGGTGGTAGGAAAAATTATCTTTAAATTTTGTTTCCCAAACACTAACCTATAATGTACAATAGTGGAAATGGTTATATAACTTAGCAGAATTCTTTCAAATGCATTATTTCATTTGTTCCTCCATCATTCTATGGAGAAAAAAAAATGGGAAGATATTATTTCAAATGAAGAAACTAAGGCTTTGGTTGATTACTTTGTTCCAAAGTAGAAGGCGGTGTCCAATATTATTTTGACAGTTGCCAAGTATTCCCAGGGTAGCAGATAGCAATGAGAGTTGAGTGGTTCAAGATGTGTCTCAAGGAACATGAGCTTTCTCAAGAGAGAGAGAGAGAGAGAAACTCTCTCCAGGATGTAGAAATTTTTTTATGTTACCTTAAGGGTTAATGTCCACTGAGGAGACCCTTGTCTAAAATAGAAAGAGTGTCACAGAATGGCGTGGTCCACAGGGACATTAAAATCACAAGAAAATGAATTTAAGCAATAAACTTTACAAATGGAGCCTGCTTCTCCTGGCAGAAGGGTGGGTACAGGTGACTCCAGGTGAATGAAGATGACTGCTCATGATCTGATGCCACCAGAGCCAGCATGCATGAAATTTGTGGCTCAGTTTGTGAAGAACTTTGGTTCACAGCATGTGTTACAGCCCGGAGCCCCATGCCTGTGACTGTGTGAGGCTGAGTGGCCTCTGGCTGGCGACTAAAAATGGGGATAATTTGAAGTGACTCTGCCATGTCTTCACTGTTCTTCATGCCAACTCCTTTCCCTTCCAGCCGGTCCCCATCGATGACAACTTCTGTGGACTGGACATCAATCAGCCCCTCGGAGGCTCCACTCCAGTGGAGGGGCTGACCCTCTACACCACCGGTCGGGACCGTATGACCTCCGTGGCCTCCTACGTTTACAATGGCTACAGTGTGGTCTTTGTGGGCACCAAGAGTGGCAAACTGAAGAAGGTAAGAGTCTGTGAGCTTGACTGCTCTGATGCCCTTCCGCCCCTCAGCAGAGGGTCTTTTCTGGAAGGTGGCTGTTGGCAAAGATTTAACTACAAACACCTCTCCATTTTCTTGGGGGAAACAGGGTAGAAAGGGAGATAGGCAGGGGTCAATTTTGTGGCTCATCTCCTGGCTGTGTCCTCTGGCCATCAGTCAGTGGATGTCTAGGGAACACAAACATATTTCAGTATTGCCAAACCTCAAGAAATGGGGACAATACCTTGCCTAAGGAGGAAAAAAAATCACTCCTCATTCTCAAATCAACTAGAACTGATTTTTTTTGTTGTTGTTGTTAGTATGTATGCTATGAATAGCCCACATTACAAACCCCTCGCTAGGACTTGTAGAGTCGATTGTGCTGGTCAAGAGCATTTGAGGACTGAAAGAAGTTGGTTGAAGCACATTATGGGTCTGAATTCTGAAGAGCTAGGGCAAAGGACAGTTGCTACTCTCTGATGGTGCGTGAAGCCCAGGCGAGAGGCCATTCGTCTGTCTTTTCCTGCAGTCGCAGACTTTTCCCTCCCCATCTCCTCACTCAGATCTGAGCAGTTTGGAGGAAGTAGACATTTCATCCCGTGCCTCCCTGGGTGCCTCTGCCAGCTGGAGGGAACAGGCTGTCTGAGGCTGGCAGCATGGGAGTCCTCTGGTGCAGCAAGCTGAAGCCAGGAGCATGTACCTGCTTGTCAAGCTCTTAGGGCGCGGATAGGGAGCACAATCCGGTTCATTATGTGGGATTATAGCAGCTACGTTCTTTCCGCTCCTAGCTAATCCCCTTTTCCCAGTTTACCTCCCGCTACCTCTCCTTAGTCCCAACACCTGTGGGTCAGCGCACATGCAGAACCTCCTGTGTCTCACCTTTTGATGTTGACATCATTACCCCTGGAGCTCCTTCCTCTTAATCCATTCAGAGACCTGGGAGGGCTACTGTCTGGAATGTGGAAGGAGGGTGGCTGGGAGAGAGCCTGAGGAAGAATTTCCATGTTCTGCTTGTTCTGCTTCACCACAGAGAAGGTGACAAGAACTGCTCTGGGCTTATGAGACGGTGCTGAACCTTCCGGAACTCTCTGGTTCTTGGAAAAGGAGGACCCTATTTACTCTTATTCTGTGTGCTCTACTCTGCCTGGGGCTGTGGACCCTGTCTTGACTTTCCAGTACATTTCAGAGGGGACAAACTTAAGTCCTTTGGTTTGCTTTCTCAAAATGGGAACAGGAAAGACTTGTCCCGTTTGTTCACTAAGATCGAAAAGTGGCCTATTCTACTGGACACAGCTCCTCTTGGACCCTTGAGGCTGGCCACTTCCCTTCTCAGCCAGGGTTACAACATCTAGTTGGGAAAATTTCTTCTGGTACACGGCATTGGGCCAACAGGCCTCGTGGGGGTTGAACTTCAGCCTGAGCTCTCCTTGTCCTGCCATCTACTCTGTGGTTTAGGCATCTGCCCAGTGGGGAGCTTTCTCTTCCTAGTTCCTCTGCCCAAAGGGGCCACCTTTTTCTAAATTGCACCAAGCCTTTCTAAGGAGCAGTAGAAGCCACCACGGGCTGGTGATCAGAGCTTTCCCCTGTCCTTTTCTCTCAATGTTGGTTGCTGGTACAGATTCTATTTGTGTGAGTCTCTTGTCTTCTTCATTCTCTCGAAAGTTCTATTCGAGGAAAATCATGCTTTCTTCATACTTATTCTCTCTTTCCTCCTTAGTTGCTTCACCAAGTGCTCACTCATGGGATGGGCTCCAAAACTGTTGAGAATAAGAAATCTTAAGAGAGCCTAATAGCTGCCCAATACCCCCATTTCTCAGCAGGGAAAATGATTCCTAGGGAAGAAATTTGACTTGTTCACTCAGAAAGACCTAGGACAAGTCACTTCTTGCCCTGACCCCCAACTTGGCACCCTTTTTACTTAAAGAAGCAGCTGTGGAGCCCAGGGATGGAGGCTAGGAATCATTTTCAGGCTCAGGCTTGCTACAGAGTTCAGCCAGGGGCTACCATCTCCACTCTCTTTAGCCCTGGATCTGAATTAAGGAATGAGCATTGGCTGGATGCATGAGGTGAATGGGGAACGAATAAAGAAAGAATGACCCAGCCCATCTTCAAGGGACCCCTGTGCTGATCCTCTCCGTATCTCTGTGCATCTCACACAGCACGTGCAGGGGGCTCCTTGGCATCTTTCCAAGCCACACACCCAGGCTGGCCAAGTTCTCTGAGCCCTACAGGAGCCCTAGCAGACAAGTCACTGTGGAAGCAAGTCAGTGGGTTCAAGAGCAAGGCTGGGGGCGTGGTCACCCACAGCTTGTGCCAACTTGTGAGTTGCCTGCTCTTTCTCACTGTTCTTGTCCTCTCTTTGACTGTTGCTATGAGCTCATTATACCCCTCCTTCCTCCTCTATGCAGCTTACCCTTCCTTTCCACCCACACTCCTTTGAGGTACCTGATTTCACACCCGGGTTCCCGCTGGCCTCCCATTTACCCAGCCACTTGCCCCCACCCTCTCCAGAGAAACAGCCCATGAGGAATTTATGGAATGTCCCCAGGAAACCCTACCATGGTCCAGGCCCCATAGCTCTTTCAACACAGGAAGGAAAATAAAGAAAAAAATAGCCAAGAGTTTGGAGAGGGGAGGGCTGTAGGGTGCGTCAGAGCTACTCACTTCTTCCCTGCCTGGCCAGGCGTCTTTCAGACTGTCGGGCCCTCATCCATAGCATCCAGAGGAACAGGATGTCCCCAAGTGGGGAAGCTGAGAGGAAACAGAGACTCACAAGCAGCAGCAGGACCACAAGGTCCTCCTAGGTGCTACATCACGTATTTGCTCACGTGCTGCTCTCTGTGAGACACATAGAAAACACCACAGGCCAGGCCACTGCCCTGTGAGCCTTGAGCATGTGGAAGGAATAGATAGAATAAGGATAAGACCTTACTCTTGCATAGGCTAAAGTCAATGCTTCACAGAGGACAGAAAGACAGGCAAAGGTTCACCATAAGGCAGACACAACTCAAGCAAAACCTACAATGATCGCGTGCTCAATTTGCAAGGTGTTGTTGAAGAGGAAGATTACCTGGTCTGCTTTAAGACTAGGCACCTTTTAAGTAAAGAGCCGCTATGGAGTCTAGGGAGTAGGGAGGAGGTGACACATGAGAATATACAGATTGCATACCTGGAAAGTCTAGAGGGTGCAGAGGAGCTTGGAGCACTTGCACAGGTAGAAGATGAGGGAGAACTTCTTAGAGCACTCATCCCTGGGATTTGAGCTGTCCACAAGGTCACCGTGAGCCCCTGGGTAATACAGCTTCATCAAAGTTAGTCATCACCACATTAGTAGAAGAACAGCTTCCAGGTCATGTGGAACAGTGACTCCACTTTACAGTGGGGGTGGCATCATGAGAGTGTGAATCAAACTAAAATGGAAGATAAACAAAGGCTGGAGGGATGTAGGACTCATGCTATGTGAAGTGTATTTTTAAAAGGATGTTAAGGAAAAAGGGAGTGACTAAAGCAGGACATAAGACAGCTCTCTTCAGATAATAGAATTTACTGAGCACTTATTATGTGTCAGTTGCTATCTTAAGAGCTTTGTATCTATTAATTCACTCAATCTTGATATAACTCTTATGAGGTAAGTGCTGTTATCACCTCCATTTTCCAGACGAGGAAATGGAGACCGAGGAAGGTAAGGAGATCGTCCAGCGCTACCTAGCAAGTGAATGGCAGAGCAGGGACTTGAATCTTGGTTGTCTGCATGCTTAGCCATGAAGCTGTGGAAGATGAGTTAGACTTATTCACGGTGGCCCTAAAGGTCACACCAGAGCCAATGAATAGAAGTTGCAGCAAAGTAACTTTCTCATTAATGCAGGGAAGAAGTTTCTTATAACTGAATTGTGCCATAATAGAAAGAGTTGACTCAAGAGGCAATGAGTTCCCAGTGGGTGGACATGTTTAGTCAGGGATGCTGTAGAGGGCCTCCTGCATCACATCACCTGGCCTTAAGATCATGGGGGAGGTGCTGGGCACAGACTGGGTAAGGCACGGCAAAGATGATGAGGGTGGGCAGGCCTGGGGCAGAATGCAGGGAAGGGAAATCAGGGTATCTTGGGGCCTGACACCACTGACTAGTGACATCCCTCCTGGCTAAGAGCGGGCTCTGAGGTCCAGGTGAGAGACTCACTGAGCTAATATCAGAGCCGATGGAGGAAGAAAGGCAACAGGAGCTGGAAGCACTGAATATGACTTTCCAGGTTTTAGGGAGGCATCAAAAGGTCAAATGAAGCACAGGTCATGGGACCTAGGAGGGAAGGGACTCCGCTGAGTAGGTGGAAGATATGGGGTGATGGGTGGAAGGACTCTTCCAGGGCTCAAGATGAAGCTCTTCTGATTTCTTCCCACCATTTCTTCTTACCATTTGCTGCCGCTGCTGCCTGCACCCTGAGTTCTTCCAGGGCTCCTCAGAGAAGGTGGGGATCGTGTTCTGCTTTCCAGCCCCTCAGCCCTGGGAAACAGCAGTGAGAGCTGTTGGCTGTCTGTTCCCTCTCTACCCTAGACACCTTGCCTTCTGTCCAAGTGCTGGTGACATGCGCTTCGCCCTATCCCTTCACCCACTGTGAATAGCGCCCTCCACGCACCCCATAGCATCTGACATGGGAGCGTCTGCTAAGGCGTCTACTTCTACTTCCCTGAAGATTCAGAGATCCTTGAGAGTCAGGACCTTCCCTTTCTTATTCATACCACCCATCTGCATTGCCAGATCCAACATCTCTCACACACTAGGGAATCATTAAATTGATCTTGATTGTATTGGGTCCCTCCTCTATGCCAGACTCTTGTTTGCACTGATTGCAGTAGAATCATATATTAAGAATGATCCTGTTGATGTGTAGTTGACACACAACAGAAGTTATGATGTGTTGGGTAAGTCAGCTGGGGTTTGGCATGAGTGGGTCAAGGAAACAGAAGAACTTCCAGTGGGTTATGGGAAAGAGTTTGTTTTCAGGTTAACAACATTTGCAAGAGAAGGGTGGTACTCAGAAACATTGGTTGAGCATTTACAGTTGCCCAGAGGTCAACTGTAGAACAACACCCAGAACCAGCTGGATCACCTGAGTCACATGTAGACTTCTCTGCATCAGGCAGGCAGGTACAGAGGCCCACGTAACCACTGGACCCCCATCAGCCTTCTGATTATGGGATTCCTAGACATTTTTGCAAATCCACAGAGCCTTTCCAAGCTCTGGGGAGGGCCCTGGCTTCTTTTCATATCACCATCTTTACAGTTACCTAATGGTAGCCACTGGAATGCCTGTGAAATTCTTAAGGAAAATTCTTTCCGCCTTTTCCTAAGGGACCCACCAACACAAAGTCTCCGGTCTCCAGCCCACGGGAAGCCCTGACGTCCCCATCCTATTTTTCTCGTTGTAATCTCAGAAACGATTTACTGAAGTGAAGCCAGGAAAACTGTGAGCTTCTTGCAGTAGCAGCTTGGACCTTGGAAAAAGTCCATTTGGAACACCAAACTGCACCTCCCCCAAGCCCAGGGGTTAGTGCTCAGCTATTGATAATGCTGACTATTTACAAGATATCTTTCTACTCCATTCCATCTTCCTCAAGAACTTCAACTAAGGGCTGGGGTTGTGGCTCAGTGGTAGAGTGCTCGCCTAGCATGCAGGAGGCACTGGGTTCCATCCTCAGCACCACATAAAAATTTAAAAACTAAAGATATTGTGTCCACCTAAAACTAATAAATAAATATTTAAAAAAGAACTTCAACTAACAATAGTGATCATCCCTTGCATCTCTACCCCATTGTGCAGATGTGGAAAAGGAGCCACAGAGATATTAAATATCTTGCCTGAGTTTATATGCCCTCCCCCACCTCCCATTGGCAATATTGATATTGGCAGTCAGACTTCCTCCCAAAACACCCAGGGTATGCTAACCTGTTACTTGGCTCCCCGCATGGGTGGAGTTGCCTGGGCCCACCATAGGCCAAGTTGAATGAAAAGCTGAGAAACATGCCTTTCTCCTGTGCCAATCCCACCAAACGATAGCCACTCATTCTTCTCGGTGGAAATGATTCACTCATTTCTCAGCGTGAACCCTTGATCGAGTAAACAGCCAGGATTGTGGGTCCAGTTCCAGGAGATCTAGAGGCTGTCCCAAAGCTTGTGACCTCTGATCTGATACCCGGCTCCCCAGTCATCTCAGCGATGCTGGAGTCTGAGGTAGTGGGGAGCAGATGCCCCCTTCCCTTCCCCAGAGTCTGCATGGAAGAGTTGGGGTGGTGCTCCGGGAGTTCACCACCACATCCCTAGTAATGAGTTTGGCTCCCTGCCCAGGCTTCTGCCGCCAAACTCGCTGTTTGTTTTGTTGTTTTATAGGCCTCTTGGGTCTGGAG
Source organism: Marmota marmota marmota (assembly GCF_001458135.2). Taxonomy (NCBI): domain Eukaryota; kingdom Metazoa; phylum Chordata; class Mammalia; order Rodentia; family Sciuridae; genus Marmota; species Marmota marmota. The sequence goes on from NW_026000016.1 coordinate 38,407,634, forward strand.
AACTGGTCTTCCGAAAGCTGGGGGAAGCTGCATTTGGTTGGCACAAGGAAAGAGGCATATTTACAGAACACCCCCCACCACCACCAGCAGCATGTACACCCCACCAGCACATCCCCCTGCTTGACCACAACAGGTGTAGGCAGAGGGTGTCAGTTCTATCCAGAGCTGCAGCTGACCTGGGTGATGAAGGCTCTGATCTTCCAGAGCTGTTCTGAAAAGGAACTAACTAAGGACTCATTTATATTTTTTGCACCTTTTGTGCAATCTCTTCTATAATTCAATCCTGGATAATTCTTGTATGAGGCATCAGGCTGTGTGTTCAGCTGGTTGTTTTGTAGTCCAAGATTGAGCCCCTGCAGCTCAGAGCTTTATTGCAGGGCAGGTGAAATACAGGGAACTGTGTTTTGGGGACAGATGGGTTTGGAGGTAATGATTCAAGCTCACAGAAACCAGGTGACCCATATAGGCCATGCAAAATTGTCAAGAGGTCAAGGTATTGGGTTGGGGATATGGCTCGGTGGTACAGCACTTGCTTAGCATGCATCAAGCCCTGGGTTTGATCCCTAACACCATTAAAAAACAAAACAAATCAAAACAATTTTTTAAAAAACCAGGCCAAAGGCTAGTGTGTAGTGTTTAGATCTCTCTATTTTAGGAAAATGCAAACCTTTAGACTATTAAGCCTTGCCTGCCTGTGCATTTGGGGCATGGACATATATTTCAGGGTCAGAAGGGACTTCCAAAGACCACCAGGTCTAGTCTCTTGCCTTCAGGCAGGGACCAATTTGCATAATGATAATTATATGAGTTTGTGGGATCCAGTCTACTAGCAGTTTGGCCTCTCAATTTCAGTCTGCAACTGCAAAATGAGGATACTTTGCATACCTGCCACATGATTTGATAATAAACATTAAATGAAATAATTTATTATTTTACCTGTATTTATTGAATACCTATTATATGCCAGGGACTGGTTATAGAATAGCGAACAAAACTGTCAAAAATGCCTGCCCTAAAGGAGATTACACCTTAATGTGGGAAGACAGACAAAAACTATAGGTAAGCACAATATGCACCATGGTTCCAAGGTGATAAGTACTCACGGGAAAAATAGAGCATCAGGAACTAATTGGGGTGAAGTGTAGAATGTGGAGCTTGGGTGTATACACACTAAATAGTACTACTATTGTTACTTGTGAGCCTCAATTTTTTTTCTTCCATGGAGTGAGATAGTAATAAATACTGCATATTTGTTGTGGGGATTAAATAAGATCATGCATAAAAAATACTTAATATAGTGCGTGCCACAAATGTGCTTTCTGTATTACTAACATCATTGAGTCTTTCCCCAAATCCCACTTCTTCCCTGGCTCCCTGGGGGAAGTGAAGCTGTCAGATCAGCCTCCTTTTTAGTGACTTGTTTGCAAGGTCAGATAGAGGAAGAGAATCCTGCCCCCTGCCCCCATCCCTGAGTCATGGGAAAAAAATATTTAGAAGACTGGCCCAGCTGAGCCGAACTAATCTGATCCTGCCGGACTTTGGCATCCAGTTGCATTAGTCACCAGTGAGAGCTTTCCGAGTCCCATATCACCAAACAATATGTACTGACCCCCTCCCCAGGGCGGGGCTGGGGGGAAGTGTCGGTTCCGCTTTTGCAGCTTTGCAGAATTAACTAAACCAGAGGCGTTCTCTCCCTTTGCACGCTCCCAAGCCAACCACAATATCCTGGTTCTGCACAGTTCTGCTCATAAGAACTGTGTGATCTTGTGGGGAATTTCACTTTTCTCAACCGGACCACTAATGCCCATCTTCAAGATTGCTATGCATGTCAACCATAGGGAATCTGAAGTAGCTAATGCAAAGCCTGACATACTGTAGGTGCTTAATAAATAGCAGCCATTACTGCTATTTGCACTATTAATCCTAGTGTGACGATTACTAGTATTATTGCTACCAGTTCTGTATCCATACCATATTATTTGTTCACAGGTCCCAGTTCTCTTTCTATCATTTTTTTTTAATCCCACATCATTTTCAGATGATCAGGAAGGAAAGAGGTAGTTCTCTGCTCTGTTGCCAATGGTGATACTAACATTCAGAAAGATAATGGACTTACTTGGGGTCAAGTAAATCAAGAGAAGATATGAGAATCGGAGCCAGAACTATAAGTATTTCGGGGTAGAGATGAGTCCAACATACACCTAGATCTCTTGTACAGTCCAAGATGGTTAAAACAAAAGCTATTGGTTATGGAGTAGCTACTTGTCTCTTTCCTTCTTGTTACCATGCCCTGCTATCCACGGAAGCAGGAGACATATGGAGATGGAAAGTGGAGGAGATGAACCAGAGGTTTTGTCCTTCTGAGTCTCTTCCTGAGATTCTACCCATCTTCTGACCTCAGCTTCAGAAAGGTCTCCAGGCTCCAAGGTGGGAAAGAAGTTCCAGAGCTGGTGCCACTGACATCCCAGTTAGGGGGTCACCCTCCTGCACTGAGGTCTGGTTCCTGTGCAAGGGCTAATGCCACCAGTTGAGCATCTTCACCCAACCCAGAAAGGGAAAATGGCATCAACAAGAGGGGCTAGTATCAATCAGAAATTTTCTCAGGCTTCACTGTTGAGGAGTATGTGAGAGAGCAAGCAGCTAGGCAGGGGGAGAGGCTGGAGGGTTGGGACTCTGCAGAAGGGTTTGTACCCCTAAGGAAGAAGGTTGGCACCACTGAACAAGATCAGGAGCCTTCCCATAAATGTGCATCACTGATTTTACATCTAGAGAAGACCTCCAGAAACTGGTCCAGACTATGGAATGACCTTGGGCAGTGAGATGTGTATTGTTCCATTCTGTGTTGAGACAATGAAGGCTCAGACAGATTGAGTGATCTGCACAAAATTACCCAGGTTAGGATCAGAAGAAAAACCAGAATCCAGATTTTTGGATGCCATTTGGAGGGCTTTCTCTCTATCACATGAAAGATCGTTCCTCTTCCCAAAACATTAGATGGACTCTGCTGCTCCCTAGCATGCAAGCCTTTCCTGAGCAGAACCCAAAATTGATCTGGGGATCGTTCCCCCAGGGAAAGAGTTTGGCCAAGATTCAGCCAGGCCTGACCATGCAGCCTTACTCTGGGATGACTGCTGTCCCTGAACCCTAACACCACATGCCCAGAAGTCTTAATGGAGCCTGTCCATCAGGAAGGCTACTTAACCACAAAATGCTTGACTCAGGGCTAAGAAGTTCTGACAAGTAAGAGCAATTGAGTTGGGGCTCTCAAGCCTTACATGTTAGTCCTTTCTCCAATCATTCCAGACATACCACCCATTTTCTTCTTCCCTCCTTCTCTCCCTCCCTTCCTTCCTCTCTTCCTTCCTTCCTTCCTTTTCTCTCTCTCTCTCTCTCTCTCTCTCTCTCTCTCTCCTCTCTCTCTCTTCCTTCCTTTCTTCAGCTAAACACTTACTATAAGCTAATCCCTAACTGTTTTTTCAGTTAAGCCTCATCAATCCATTTCAAGGTAAGAATTAGTATTCTGTCCATTTAACATATGAACAAACTGAGGCTTAACAAAGTTAAGAACTTGCCAGAGCCACAGTGCTGCTAAGTAGAGATGTGGGATTTGAATCCCTGGTCTGAGACACCAGCCCTGTGCTTGCCACCACTAGTCTTTAGCACTCTAGCATCTTCTCCAAGATTCCCTTGGTCTTCCTGTAGATTCCCACCTGCCCTTCAGAAAGCAGCAAGAAGATGCCTAAGAGTGGAGAGGCTAACATTTTGCAGTCCGTGGAGTGAAGGTGCCCTGGAAACCCAGGACATGGCAGCTGTCACCTCGGCACACGCTGCCTTGTGTCACTCTCCTCAGGCTTCCTCATCCGGGTCACAATGGATGGGGTGGCAGCCTTTTGTGCCACACGAAGTCCCCAGCTGACTCCTCTTTCTCCAGGCACCATTGTTTGCCAGGAGCTTTCTGAAGGGGAGACAAAAGAGGGTTGCTGACTAGGCCAAAAGCTGCTGTGTAAAAAAGCGTGGCGCCTGGGCCCATCACCCGTGCATCCCTTTGAGCCCCCAGGCTCTTCTTCAAAGACATTGTCCAGGATCTTTTGTGTGCCAGTCATACCCATTCAGAGCTGGCTGGGCAACGGTTTCAGTGGGGAGGAGGAGAACTCTGAGAAATGGAGTCATTTTGATCTGGCAAAATTGGAAGAGACATTAATGCAATAGTTAACAGCAGACCACTGCTAGGGGGATGGGTCCGAATGCTCGTTCTCTGTTTATGGGGCTTATGCAATTCCATCAATATTGATGCCTGATGCCTTTGATTCTGACACTAATCATTGCTATGAATTAAATTTGCAGCCATATAATTAGGATTGCTATTAATAGGGCCCTGAGCTAAGCACCACGATGCGGTGTGTCTTTTTCTTGATAGAAAATGGCATCCTTGGAACTCTGCTAATGGGGCACACCTGGGATTTGCCACAAAGGATGTGAAAATTATACATTCTATATTTGTATTGGGCCTTTACTGAAATGCCAGCAAGCAAAGGTGAGCCTGGGAGGAGGTCCCACCTACTGCTGTGGGCAGGAAGCTGTCAGGTATCTCCGCTGCTCTCAGAAGTCCTAAAGGAAGGATGCTCCAGAACCAGAGCTGCTCATTCCCAGTCAAGCATGGTCCCAGGAAGGTCTTCCCTTAAGTCTGACCTAATACCATCCAGCCAAGGCTAAGACACTAACTCCCTTCTTAGACGTTAACATGGCTGTGGGCCAACTGAGAGAAGCTTAGTTGAAAGAGGCTGAGACAAACCCTGTTGATAGGCTCCAGTGGGGCCTTGTTTGAAGGGGATGAATGGGCCAGACCCCGACTCAGGGATCACCCGGAGCCACAGAGAACCTGTTAACCACACCCAGAGTCACGCTGCACATGGTGGAATGGATGAGCTCGCTCTCATGTTGCCATGAGTTCCCGGGCAGATTTACAGCATATTTAGTCACTGGAGTGCCCAGACTTGCCTACGATCAGGCCCCAGTTCTGCTTTGGAGACTCCTTGCTTCATTCACCCTCGGCCTAAGTAATCCCATCTTACCACACGCCAGGGTCGACTGACCCTTTCCAACATCAGCACACGTGGTGACCCTCCCCCCTTTAACACTTGGAATAATGACGTGCACCATTATTGGCTTCAGGGATGCATTAGTCCCTGCTCTTTTGACCTTCAGACTGAACATAATTTTTCTTCCAAACCATTATTTATTGATTTTTTTTTCCTTTCATATTTTTAGGTCATTGTGAGATGACAGTGATTCGAGTTCAAGTCCTAACTCTATTATTTACCACGTGTGGGACCTTGGCTGAGTTACTTAACCTCTCAAGAGTTGGGAGTTCTCATCTTTAAAAGGGAGATAATAATATCTGCTACATAAGGATTCCCATAAGGTTAAATAAGTCTCTGAATCACTTAGCCCAGGTGTACTACACCCAGTAAGATTCTCTGCCACTCCCCCTCTTTCCTCTCACCTGTATCCAGAGACAGAAGACAGAAGGAGTTTTACTGCCCCTCCCCCACTTTCCCCTGCTTTTGATATCCATGGCATTTCAAATAATGGTGGTCACTTCATTTTCTACCATCCTCAGGGACAGCACACAGAATATGGGCATTTCCTCAAAGCAAATGATGCCCTGGAACCTGAATTCCAAATGCTTTCAGTCCTTTTCTCCACACACTCAAGAGCTGCACTGGGCTTCTGTCACTACTAACTGGAGTTTCTGCTGTTTCTTTCTTCTCAACTAGGCCAGGGTCTTAGGTGCACTGAAACCATCCTCAAGTGCAGGACTCAGAGCTCTACCCCAGCTCACAGTGGCTCAGTGTTCAATGACAGGGAGACAGGAGCGTAAGTGTTGTCTCATCCACCAGGATGGATGCTACTTGCTGACAGGATATTTTAATGCACTTCTGTCATCTGCCCCACTCACACCCTGCACATCCACCCATTCTGTGTAAATGCACACAAATTACACTTGAAATCCAATGTGTGGTTATGTGTAGCTAGGTATCAATGGGCCTGTGGCCAATTTGCAGAAAACATTGGTACTTCTAATACAAAACTCAAAATAACAGTGTGTGGTTGAGTCCTCAAGTGCTTGACTTTTTCCTTAATTGCCAAACATGTATTTTACTCTTCAGACTTAAAGTTGGGCAGGGATGGGGATTGTTGAGAGATTGCTAGTTTTCTCTTGTTTTGATTCTCTGTAAATAGAGAATGTTAAGCAGTCCCCTTACTATTGAAAATAAGCCTGTTAGCCAAGGACAGTTTCTCATACATGCATTCAGTTATACATTTAATATCTATTCTGTTCAGCTATCTTATTGCTTTCAAGGTCTTAGATGGTGCAACCAAAACTTAAAAAGGTACAACCAAAACCCGAGAGTCCGACTCACCCTATGAGGCACTATTATGTGCCCACAAATCCCCTCGGCACCTCCAGTCTTTCCAGTGATCTAATTGATGACCCTCTCAAAGTCATAAAATGTTGGGTAGCTCAGTCTCAGGCAGATTGGTGGTATCCCCAGAGGAATGGTCACAGACAGAGAAATGGAGGAAAAAATATGCCCAACCTCCCCCTACCATCAAATCAAAGAAATAAAAAACCTGTCTCCTTGGTGCCTCCCCAATATTTATGTCTGAGCTCAGCAGACACCCCTGGGCTGTAGCCAGTCTGTGTATTAGCATTAGTCCATTACGCTTTTTATGATGCATGTTACCCACCCCTCCCCACCCCACCCCCATGCAACATTTTATGACTGTCCTTTTCATTTCTGGAAAGAGGCTCACAGAATGGCAGATGCCTGCATTTCCCCACTCTTTGGGGAGCTATTTGTAGGCAGCCTGTCCCAGGCCATAAACAACGGGAGATAAACCACAGCCACTGGCAGTAAATGCAGCCAAGGCCAAAAAGGTGCAAAGAGTGGAGAGGGGATGAACTGGATGCTGTCTGTATAAGCCCAGTGCCTGGTGGGCCTGGGGTAGATGCTGCTCACAGAAGGAATCAGGGGATTGGAACAGACACGGATGTCACCCTCTCAGATCCCCACAGAAGCTGGAAAGAAATCCTACCACCCACCACACACTCTCTTCTCCCCCATTGAACCACTCATCCCTTAACTACAATCAGAACCAGTAAAGTTTTCAATCAGGAGAAGAGGGCTCCCTCTAGCATCATTTTCTCCTACCCACTCGTGTTGCTACATAGATATCTGTGTGCCTCCCACCTCCCACAGATGCTTCTAGATCTTGTTGCAACTTCTCGCAAGTTTCTCTGTCTTCTCCCAGCTAGTCTCGGTGTGACACCCAACCCAATCCCCCCTCCTTCCCTCTCCAATATACTTCCCTCCCTCATGACCAAGACCAAGTCTAACCAATCCATCACCACTGCTTCTGGCTCATTAAAACTTCAGCCTGGACTCCAGTGGCCGTGGCAGTGATATTTATTTATCCAGCTTTTGAGCTGCACCCACAAGCAAGTCACTTGTGAAGCCGCAGAAGACAGCACCTGGAGCCAGCTTTGCTCCATAAAAGGCACCCCTGGGAGAAGAAAACCAAATTTTGAATGAATAATTGGTCTAGGAGAGATTTCAGATTCTCCCTGCACACGCAAACAGCAAACGAAAGCAAAGAAGGAGATGGAGGGGGTGGAAGGAGGACCTGCAGCAGAGCTCCAAATAATTAGCACGTAGACTGGGTTTCTTCCTCATTGGCCCCATCTTGGTGGCAGGACGTACAGAGAGGATAGAGGGATGGTGTTCCTTTTCTTCTCCTTATTTGGTTTTGGACTCCACATCAAATGGAAACATGCAGATGAAAGTGATGTGAATTTAAAATGTATGTACACATCAGACTGCTGGAGATAGTAGCTATTATACTGTGTGTATGTTTTTTGCAGTAAGCTGCTAAATTATTTATTGGGCACTGGGCTTTAATCTCATAAACCTGCCTTCAGGCCCCCAGCACCAGCAGCCGAAACACTGAATAAAATACATACGTCGGCCAGCTGCTTGGAGCATGCAGGTGACTACAGCTAGTGATAGCTCGTTCTTACTTGACCTTTTTCCCCACATTGGCTCATTAACAGCTGGCAGACCCTAGGAAGAACCTTCTCATTTTCCCATCACTGCAAACTTAGAAATTGATTTGCATACAGTAGAGACAAGGGCCCCAACCTGAGCCAAAAGAACCAGGAAAGCCTCTTTCCCTGCTTGAGGGGGGTGGCCTAGAAGATGGAATAAATGACTTCAGGGCCTCAGGCCATTGCTGAATTGTCCAAATCTATGTGCCCTAAGCAATGACACTCCCCTCAGGCCATCCACTCACGGGGCTTAGGGATGGATGACCTGCAAATCTTTTATATCTTGGGCCTCAATTTGCCCCTTTTAAGTAGAGGAGATTTTCATTAACTTTCCTGACTCAGAGGCCTGAGGGTACTTCTCTCATATGGACTTCCTGGTCATTCTCTAAATGCCAAGATCATAATAACGCCCTTCCACTTGCTTAATAGTTTAAATTCTATTAAGAACTTGCATATATGTATATCCCGTTTTGAGCTCATTTTCTAACCTTAACAATCCCATGGCTGTGAGTTTACAGATGAGGAAACTGCCCTTTGTGGTGGAGGGATTTGTACACAATCATCCAGAAATAACCCCTGAGATTGGAATCTGGGTGCCCATCCTTTGTTCATTCTGGTCATCACCTAGATGTGAGAGTTCACTAGCCTTGGGCCACTGTGCAAACAGACACAAACCATCTCTAATACCTAGGACCCTTAGGGCTGTGTGGGAGTAATGTTAACACCAATGCCTTAGTTATAGAAATTTGACAAGTTTATCTGCATTGTGTTTTCCAAACCTGGGCTTCAGATCTCTTTGAGCAACGAAAACAATGCCAGTTTTGCCTGGGTTTTATGATTCATTCACTGTGCCATAGCAGCCCAAACCTTCAGGGAGGCAGGGAGGCCCAAGTGGAGGGTATTGTAGGAGTTGAATGAATGGGCTCTTTAACCCACGTTCCAAGGTTGAAGCAGGATGTGTAATCAACAACAAAAAAATGACTTTCAAATATTTGTATGTAAAAATTTTTGAGTAGAGGGCCTGTGTCTTTCATCAGATTCTTAAAATTGTCTATGAATCTGAAGTGTGAAGACCCTTTGTCACTGGTTTTGAGACAGTGTGCCTTTGAAATGTAGGGTGACCACTCCCACTTCCAATTCCATTCTCCTTCAATCAAAGCTTCTTGCTTTCATCCATTTTAAATATCAAGGTTAGGAATATAATTTTTTTTTTTGATAGAGGGATTGAACTCAGGGGCACTTAACCACTGAGCCACATCCTCAGCCCTATTTTGAGTTGCTTAGCATCTTGCTTTTTTCTGAGGCTGGCTTTGCACTTGCAATCCTCCTGCCTCAGCCTCCCAAGCTGCTGGGATTACAGGAGTGCACCACCGTGCCCAGCAGGAATACGATTTTTTTCAATGTTTAAAAAAAAGATTCAAATGACAGATGGCCTGCTTGACATCACATGATGTTGTATTCAAGCAAACAGGCCCCTCTCTCTCTCTCTCTCTCTCTCTCTCTCTCTCTCTCACACACTCCAAACTCAGTGGCAGTGACAATGACAGCAGAACAAGACAATCTGTAAAAAGGCCAGATCATGGCCAAGACATAAACCAAAGAGCAGATTATGGCCTATAGGAAGCATCGGTTGTTGAAGGGTGGACCTTCAGGGGACAGAATGTGGTCATGGTCTTGGTTGTAAAGGCGGGATTTCAACAGCAGAGACTGGGAGGGGAGGCCACACAGCCAGATCAAGGCAGAGAGTTAAGTCCATCCAGTTGGGTGGACTTAAGCCAGCCATGAGGCACAGGCATGCGGAGAGAGCACACTCTGGGGGAGTTGTTTCACAGATCCCTGGTGCATCTCTGTGCTCTTCCTAACCGGGGACCCTGGGTATGATATTCTTCCTTACAAGGAATGTTGGCCCTTCCCCCATCCAACTCGCTTCTCCTCATCTTCATGTGCTATAGCAGCCCTTGCTCTCAGGAGCCCCCTTCCCATGTGCGTCTATCACCCCAACACCTGGTCATCAGGGCAGAGGGGTAAGAAAAGCCCTGGAGCCAAAGGGTCCCCCTTCAACTCCTGATTCTGCCACATAATATCTATGTGACACAGTAAGAGTCACCCCACCTCTCTGTGCCTTTTTCCTTATTGGAAAAACTGGAAAGAATCGTAATTTCCCCCTCGGGGGCTTGTGTTGAGGGACATGTAAATGAGTTAATGCTTTGGAAACACAGATCAGTGACCAAATTAGAGTAGATACCCGATAAATGTTACCTATTATTATTGTATATATTTTGCTTTTCCTTTTTCTTTTCTCTGTCTTTCAGTACACTCAGCAATTTTAGGATAGGGTGGGCTTATACTCGCTGTACCTATAGTCCCTGCCAATGTAACAAACATTCTGTACTGTTTAAAAGGAAGGAAAGGCAAGGGGGAAAGTGGAGAGATAAGAAAGGAAAATATCCGCCAGGCACCGTAGCCTGTACTCCCAGTGTCTCAGGAGGCTGAAGCAGGAGGATCACAAGTTCAATGCCAGCCTTAGAAACCTCACTTATCCCTAAGCAACTCTGCAAGTCCCTGTTTCTAAATAAAATACAAAAAAGGCCTGGGGGGAGGTGGCTCAGTGGTTAAGCTGTGTTCCATCCCCAGTACCAAAAAGAAAGAAAGAAAAAATTCCTAGGACAAGAGCCATCTCTGTGCTCCAGTTGCAAAGAATCTGCATTAGGTGAGCCAAAGGGGGCTTGTAGATACATGCTGTGCCTCTAAGTGAGGTGGGACTTCAGGGGTCCCTGCTCATGTTCATGGTTGGCCATGGGCAATGGATAGATAGGGTTATTTGAGAGTGCACAGGATTTAAGCAATCACATCTCATACACAGAAGTTCAAGCCATCACTGCTACAGCCCAGTCCCTCTGCGACTGCCCTTTTCCAGAGAGGAAACCTTCAGCCTCTCTTCTAGCTTGCAGCCTCCCTCACCTGTCTGTGCCCCAACTGCAAATCCCAGCAGATGCCAGGTCAGCACTGAAAGACAGCAGCAGAGAGATGGAGGGGGGGTGGATGGGGCTGGGGATAAGTGGCAGGAGGATGCCCTTCCCATCTTCCTCTGTGATTCCATCCACCTTATAAGGAACCAGAACTTCACAGACTGTATTCCTCCAACCACCAAAGATTTAAAGACACAGATTTATGCTACTTACTACTTAGAGTGTTCATTCATGTATCCATTCATTCACTCATTCAAAAAAGTGAATATTACCATAGTTGCCTACTGTGTGCTTTCAATGTATACTTGTTGATTCTATCAGTATTAATTACCTCAAGCCAGCGGTTCTCCAGGGGAAGTGGTGTTTGTAGATAATTGGCAATGTCTGGATACATCTTTGATTAATATATCTGGGGCAGATGGTGCCAGAGGCATGGCAGAGGCCAGGGATGCTGTTAAACATCCTACAATGCACAGGTCAGCTCGCCCCCTACCAACAAAGTATCATCTACTCTAAAATATCAGTAGTACTAACATTGAAAAACCCTGATTAAGGCAAGAAGCACCTATTGGGCTTCTGTGCCAATCAGTATATTAAACACTACTCATTTAACCCTCCTAACTACCTTAACACACAGGCACCAAGATGGCTTATTTTTCCAGAGGAGAATACTAAGACCCAACGGGGTGAGATTATTTTCCCATTTATTTATATCAAGATATATGTATTGGACAACATAGAAGGCAGTAGATTTGGAAAAAGCAAACCCAGTTATCCGGTCCCAAAGTCAGCTTCCCCACTAAACCAAACTACTTCTCTGTACAAGGTCAGGAAAGTGAAACGTGGAATAAATGAGTGAGGAAGAAGTGTGAATTTGCCGAGGAACTTATCGTGCATAAAAGCCACCGAGTGTGAAAAAAGATATTCCTTTTCCACCCCCTTCTCTTCCCAGTCCCCCGTCTATGCTCACATATATATATACACATGTACACGAGCAAACAAAATCCCTGAGGCCTCCGTTTGCCTTCAGGTTTGTTTTGATGTGGGTGGTGATTTTAGCTTCGGATTCCACCCTCCCCACCCCCAACCTCCCCGAGTGTTTCTCATCTTCCACACACAGCCAACCCTCTGGCTGGGAAGAGGGTGGAGATATTTCTCTTGCTCCTGAAGCGGCTTGATAAAGATCTGCTCTCTGCCAGCCTCCAGCTTCTCCCCATGCTGATTTAGTGCCTGCTGTGGGAGGCGTGGGCTTTTATTTGCAGCTCGTGACTGGTGGGCTGTTTGGACAGGGGCAGCATGTGCAATGGGAAGAAGATGGACTCTGTGGTCAGACCACCTTGGTTGAAAACCTGTCTTTGTCACCTACTAAGTAGGCCCTATTGGGTAAGTTAGTTAACCTTATTTAGTTTATTTATTAACTTTAGTTTCTCCATCTGCAAGGTGAGCATGATGATACGTACCTTGCAGAGTTTCTCTAGAAAATTCAATAAGGCCAAGGATGTTCATTTTTGAGCACAGTGCTTGGCAAAGAGGGAGCACACAAGAAATTAGAGCTGGTATGCTCATCCTTCTGCCCGAGCCCCAGTTTGGCTCTTCTCAGTCTCAAAGAGTTGGGGAGCAGCAGCCAGTGTACCATTCTCATGGGCTTGCTAAGCCATGCCTACCTCCCTACTCCAGGCCTCCTGCAGAGGCACTGTGTATTTGTCAGTCCAGACCCCTGGGTCAACCAGAGACCATCCCCTTTGCCCGATGTCTGCAGTGAGTCAGGTGACTTAGACCACAGCTGCCACCCTCTCCCCAGGCATAACCATGTCCAGGAAAGTCATCCGATTTGACTCTTTATATTAACCCTTCAACTCAGCAGAGATCCAAGAAATGGCAGGGAAGAGCTAAGGTGCAGTGCCAGTTGACCCGTTTGAAAGATGTGTCCTGAAATCATTTAAGATCCTAGGCAGGGAGGAAGCCTTGTCCTCATGATTGTCGTCACCATTGTCCTTCTGCCCTTTCCCTCGTTTCTCAGTGTCAAGAATGTCTTTCAGGAAGGTAGACTTAGAGGCAGAGAGGACTCATCATTGAGAGCTCATTATGCACTAGGCCTTTTGCAAACATGGCACATCCGACCCTCCTGGCACACCACACTCAACCCACCTGGGGCAGGAGTGCAAGCCACCTTATCTTTGGACATCTGACCTCTGGAACCTCAGGATCAGGAAGACCTAACTTTGCACAGTATGGCGTACAACATATGTTCTCATTTCCCCTTCACTTATTTCCCGTAGCAGCTACAGAGGTGGACATTCTCGTCTCCATTCTGAAAGTGGGTTGGCCAGAGACCCCAGCATATTGCTCATTCAGGAAGCGGTGCAGCCCTGACATGACTTTCTGGGAGTTATCATTAGGCACAGATTCTCAGAACACAATCTTACTATCTTCATCACCCTGCAACAGACAGCCCCCATGGTGCCTCCCTGGAGAAAACAATTTCTGGGACCTTTCCTAAGTTCTTGATCATTGTCCCAATAAGAATGGAACCAACCTCTCAGGAAGAGCAGAGGATCTTGCAAACATCTCTTAACACAGGCTTCCATGTGCTTGCTGAGGAAAATTTGGGGTATGGGAAGTTTTCAGGAGTGCTCTCATGAGGTCAGTTTTAGAGAGTAAGTAGAAAACACAGAGCAGAGTGGAGTTTCTGAGTTGAAGGGCTCCTGGTTTTCTCTGCAGTACATTTCTCATTAAGGCTCTGTCGCTGCTACTGCTTCCTCCTTCCAAATCCAGCCTCACACCCTCTCCCCCACACACTGAAGAACTGTGATCAGCCTCTCTGGGCTAGGTAACAAAAACCCTCTTTCCTTTGGTCAGTGACACACCCTGCCAATCTGGGAGCCATTACCTTTTCCAGATGCAGACAAATCACAAGGCTAATAACTCCTGAGGTCTGCGGGATCCCTCGCCAGGGTCTCCAGGTCCTTTTATTTAATCCTCATGAGGATCACTAACTATAGAGAAGAAAGTGGGAGATGCTGAGCTGGGGGAACTAAGATATTTGTCCAAAGACAGCAAGCTGCTCATAATTTCACTTCAAAATTCTTTCCCCAAGAAACCTTGAAAAATGTCTCTTGTCTCTTCCCCACCCGCCTTCTTACAGGAAGGATTTTGTACAAAATAACACAGCAATGCCCAGTGCGGCACCCCATGCCTTAACTGCCTCTCTGCAGATGTGGGGCCACCAACCCCCATCCCATTTTCCCATCACAGCCTCCTGCCTCTAAGTCTACCTTCCTGAAAGACATTCTTGACACTGTCATTAAACAGCTGCCAGCAGCACCTGCTGGCATTCTTTGGTACAAGGATAACAATCCAGCTTTAAGAAGAAAGAATATGAAACAAGAAAGGCTATGGGAGGTGTAGTTGTGGGTTTGGATTTTATTGCTTTTTGGAGGGTTTTTTTTTCCCTTTTCCTCCAAATTACATTTTCTGCCCTTCTCTGTTGAGTCTACATTTTTGTATTTTATACCCTCTATTTATGAATCCCTGATCCCAACCCCCTACTTTGAAAATCAAGAAGGAAAACTTGTTTCAGGATTAAATATGGTGTCAACATGTGGCTAGGATCTTAATACCTCAAAGAAAAGTCACAGGGGGCTGTCTCCACCCTACCAAACCTTTAACTGTCGACAAAAAAGAAAAAAGAAAAGAAGATGGAAGAGACAGCCCAGCCTTTCCCTCCTCCCTTCCTGGGCCTCTTTCCAACAAATGCTGATGCAGGGTGATGAAGATAGTAAGATAGTGTTCTGAGAATCTGTGCCTAATGATAACTCCCAGAAAGTCATCACCCGATTGCTTTCCTAACCCTGTGCTCAAACCCTGGTGCCTCTCCTGTGTATCCATGGCACCCACATCAGGAGACCCAACTGCCCCAGTGGTTGCTGAACCTTGCTAGATACCTCCCCTGCCTACCTCACCCTCCTGCCCACAGAGATGTAAGCTGCTGGGAAGCCACCAACACCCATCCTCACGCACACCTGTCCCTCAGCACCAAGATCCCACTGCTCCTTTCCTCCTGTCCCCAACTGGAGCCTAGACACTGCCTATGATTTTTTTCAAGGCGACAGGTCCAAAGCAATAGATTTTTTTTTTTTTTTAACTTTTTTTCTAACTCAGTTAGAAGCCAACGAGGAATGAGCAGCAGCCTTAGGAAACCAAGTTGCATCTTATGTTTGCCAAGGGGCTGGGGGCTGGCAGGGGCTAGAGGAGTTGGGTTACTGGAAGCCAAGTTTGAGGGAGCTTTGCAAAGGTCATCCGAAGCTGTGTTTGTGGGAACAATCAAACGGATGACTCTGCTGGTTTTCTATCGTGTCATGGAAAAGGCTTCTAGGGAATTCTTGCCAAGTCTTTAGAAGAAAAGATATATATAGCTAAAATGTGTATATTTATAGAGAGATATATGGGTATATTTATGCCAGTCATGCCAATTAGCTCAGCAATGAGGAGGCGGTGCCTCTGGAAAAGGATCAGGGCCTGGGATCTCCCTCCAGCTCTTTCTGGCCCTTGGGAGAAAGAATCTGTGCATCAGGGAAGGTAGCTGCATCCTTGCTCTGACTCACATCCTGGCCAGAGTGACCACCTAATGGAGGCCAAGCCTCTTGAGCCAAGAGTTTTCCTTGGGACTCTTCAGTTAGATTCCTGCAGCCTAGAGATACCTTGGGAAGAAATCTTTCTGAAGGGGTCTAGGGCCCCTGAGTAACCTAATCTTCAGAGCAAGATTATAAGAGGCCAGAATTCCATATGAAAAAAATTTTCATATGGATTTTCATGGAATTTGCGTAAACGAAGGAGATCAGTGGCTCCGTGTTCATTTTTGCTTCCACCTGTGGGATAAAAAGCTTATTTGGACTATTGGCCTTGGAGGCGCCTAGGCCCTGATTTTAGATGCACCGCGAAGCTGGCCTGTTTTGCTGGGACCATCTGTTGGTCCCCTTGGAGCCTGGAGAAACAGCTGAGGCTTACTGAGAAATCATACCAATGGTTCTTTCCAGAAATCCCCCTGGAACACCCCAGTGTGCGTGTGTGTGCACGTGTGTGTGTCTGCACCAGCTCTGACTTCTCTCCATCAAGGGACCTCATGGGGTGGGTAAAGCAGCCCGGCGGATGGGCAAGGCTGGTGGGAGGTTTGGCTGGGTGTGCCCACTATCTGCCTTTGACATCTCTCATTCCATCTCCATCATGTCAACAGCTTTCAAAACGATTGAAGCAAAACTGCTTGCCTCATCCCAGCCTGTGTCCCCCTTCCTCATCCCTGTCTACACCCGCCCAAGCGGTGGCCTGGGGTGTGATGAGTAAGTCAGGCTAATGGCACTACACTTACCTTATCTAAAGCTGGCCTCCATATACTTTCTTTGACTTTTTTTTAAGCAGGGGTGTGGATGCAAGGCAGAATATTATTGCAAAACCCGTTTGACTAAATCCCTCCTCTGCTAAGCACAGCCTCTTCTCCTCCCAGGCGGGCTGAATTGCTTAGCACTGGAAAGAGACTCGAGGGCTAGAGAAAGCCTGCAGGTTGGCAGAAGGAACATACTTACACCTACCTTCCCTCCTCCCCCTCTTTAATCCACCCCACACCCTCCCTAGAGCCCGTCATCCCTCATTCCTAAGGAGCACACTAGCATGTGAACATCAGGGAAAATCAAGAATGAAAGTTAGATTCAAGTAAGAACTTTCTAGAATGATGCTGTCCAAGATAACTTCCTATGACAAAGATTTTTTTTTTATTTTTACATTTATGCAGCTCATACAGTAACCACTGTCCAGATGTGGTTATTGAGAGATGGAGATGTTAGTGCACCTGAGAAGCTGGGTTTCTGATTTTACTTACTTTTAATTAATTTAAAGGTGAAGAGCTCCATGTGGCTAGTGGCTACTCTACCGCAGGGGACCCTTCTACACTATGAGGTAGAAACAACTTAGAAGCCTAGGACACTATTGATGCTTGAAGGAGTACTCTCCCTCTCCCTGTCCTAGTTGAGAAGTGGCAGTTTTCCTACGGTGCCATGGTGCAATTTCTTTTCCATCTACTGCAGAGTATGCCAAATTCCCAGCCCAAAGCATCAGACAGGGCCCCTTTTCTGTGATCTGTTCCCCAGGCAAAAGAAGCCGAGGGGTAGAATTTGCTGGAGGGGGCCCCAGCACTCCCCCCAGGACCTCCCACCCGCCAGCCAGCGCACCTGGCCCTGGCTCAGCAGCGGAGTCCACAGCATGGGACCCTGGCAGGGGCGCCCTGCAGTGCTGGGCTGCAGCTGCTGACATCTGCTTCTCTCCCCAATCTCTGCACCTTCATTTCTTTTCTGTCAGCAACGGCTCTTGGCCGCTGATGGTCAGCAGAGTCACAGAGGCCCTGCAGACCTGTTTTCTGGCTCCTTCGACGACTCCCCCATTCCCTGCTGAGGAAGGTCAAGGGGGAAAGAGGAAAAAAGGAGACAGGAAGACAGAGTGAGGGCTAAGTGACATTCAAGAAAGCGACTTTGCAGGGCTCCCCCTGCCCTCCCTCTAGATGCAGGATGAACCTTCTCTGGTTTAGAAGCCATCAGTGAGTGACTTCCTCACCGTCCCCTGACGTGCACACAATAACACATGTGCCTCCTCCCACACCATGGCAGGTCCATCTGTGACCTTTGGTCTGACCTTGTCCCCAGAGGGGGAGGGAGACCCAGAAGAGCTCACCCTTGCTCACCCGGACTAACACAGTCAGTCTCCCCCTCTGACTCCAGCATTTCCCAGTTCCTCTGGGCAAACAAAAGGAAGAAAGCAAAGCTCTCCTGGGACAGAGGTTGGCAGCCCCTGCTGGACGCCACATGTGGAGAATGCCTGGAGGGACTGAGGGGGTCTTCTTTCTGACCCTGGCCCCGCGGTCTTTACTAGCTCCCTGCAGCTGGGGATATAGCCACCTTGTAAGGTGCATTAATTCCCCAGGTGCATTAATTCCCTGGGTTCTCCTCAGCCAGGGTCTGAGCTACCCACCCTAGTAATGATCTAGCACCCCAGAGCACTGGGTGCAGACTCCCTCCCCAGCTCCCTTGACTGTTCTTCAACCCTTTTGCTTTCTCGCATCTGCAGAGGAAAACAGGAGCCCTTGCTTTGCTACGAACCAGAAGAGGGATAGAAAATGTGCCTCAGTGTCTCTATCTGCAAGATGGAGAGATTCCAGAGCTACATTCTACAGGTGTCATTTCCAACATGTCTGCTCTTATAGGGACAGCAAGCCGTTTTTAGTAGCTATGGAATTGCGATTTGTTTGTTTGTTTGTTTGTTTTGGTGGTTCCAATACTCTGATGAGCAGAGATGAGCTAACCGCTCATTTTCCTGAATTGGTTTGAGTCACTGCTTCTCTCTAAGCTTTGGATCCTTGCTAGACTGAGCCATGCACAGGTCATAGTAGGAGAAAAAGGAGAGCCCTAAGTAAATTAGCTTTTGTTTGTATAGCAGCTAGAGCAGGCAAGAGTTTGAAGTATGATAAGAGAAGGAACTTCCTAAATCAGAAGCGATCTCGGGGGAAGTGTAGCATTTCCTTTGATACTAAAACCCAAAAGAAGAAAGTTGAAGGGGTGTATTTGCATGGTGAAAGTTATTTTTCAGGATGTGCATCCCTTTCCATCCCGGACCCTGTCCCTACCCTGGAAGTGACCTGAGGCCCTCAGGGACCTGCTCTGCAGATGGAGGAAGAGGTGGACTCCTGGAGGAGGGGGTCTTGCCAGACAGAAAGCAGGGGTGGGAACCCCCCTCCCAGACCCTCCCTGACTTCTGACCTTTGCACTTTTCTTACTAGTGATCCCTAAATTACTGGGCTGTCTGCCCCTCTCTAGGGAGGAGGGCAGCACACAGGGCCGACGGGAGGTGGAGCAGAGAAAGTATGAGATGGAGGTCAGGGGTCCTTTCACAGTATGTTTTGGCAAGGGAGGCCTGGGGGGCAGACAGGGGGCTGGGGCTTTCATCCTTGCAGGCTTCCCTGACGTGTAAAGCAAAAGCTGTCACTTGAGCGGTGATTTGGAGCATGTGTCCCAGGGAGCCAGGACTCACCCTTCAGGGTCCTACTACCCGTAGAAGGATTAGGTAACAGACAGGGCCTTTCCCTGCCTGCTGCCTCTCAGCCTCAGGAGGGGACCAAAGTGCCTGGGAAGGCAGCTGCCAGTCTTCAGAGGGGTTTGCTCTGGAGGAAAAGGGCTTAGTATGGGGGTTGGGGGCTAGGGAATCCTCAGAGCCCCACAGGAAGGAGCTTCTCTGTGGCTTCTTGTGGCCCTCAACATACCCATCCTACTGCAGAGGGCCTTCTGTACAGATCCGCCTCCCACTGGCCAGTGAAATTTTGAAGGGACGTAAGAGTTGACAGACTCAGGGCCCAGAGGCAAGGAGGCCCTACTGCAAGTTGGGAGGCTCAGAAGGCCTGACCTGAGCTGGGCCAAGAGCAGTGTGCTGTCCCCAGTTCCCTCATCCCCTCCTCTCTTTATGCCCTCTTAGTGTCTCCTGCCCCAGGTCCTCTTGATTGCTCTGTGGTGGGGGCAGTGGCGGCAAGTCCTCCTGAGGGGCAGGGACTCTGTAAAATGAACTGGTCTTCTTCACTGGAGCAGTCTCCAAAAACACAGGCCATGATCTCCATGCTTTGTCCACCTCTTGCTAGCAGTGGCTTTGGGAAGACACTGAACCACGGTGACTCTCAGCTTCCTCCTCTGTAAACAGGATGATTATAGTGGCCCCCGGGTGGACGTGGAAATTGTGTGCATTCACCATGGAGCAGGTGAGGAGTGCAGAGCATGGTCCTGAGGCCTCAGAGGGGCTCAGGGAGCATTACCTCTTTGGTTTAGTTTCTCAGCTTTCTTCTCTGTTGGTGGCTCTCCGGGCACATAAATAGTGACAGTCCACTTGCAGGTGGCCATAGTCACTGCCGTGGCCAAGGCCAGGACTGAGTGATGTAACAGGGATGGACTCTTCCCTGCCTACCTCGGCTGCCTTGGCCCCCTGCGCCCAGTGGTCAGGCACAGAGGTGCCCGTAAGCCTCAGACCCAGCCCCCTCCCACTCCCTGGTGCAGAGGCGTTTCCTCCACTGACAGCCTGAAGACAGGTCATTTTTCTTCTCCTCCCATATAATGGCCTTTACTCCCCTACCCTACCCCGCTTTCCCAACCTTAATGACTTTAACATACACACAGTCCTTTAAAAAAAAGAAAATACAAGCCCCCAGTGAGCTGCTCTAAACCTCGTGTTATGGAGGAGAAACAACCCAAGCACATGTTCACAAGTCACTGCCTGTGATGACAGGGGACCTCTTGCTAATTTCCTCAGTGTTTGAAGCCCCAGGGGGGAGGGGCAGGGCCAGAGGCAGCCAGAGGGAAGAGACCCAGGGCTTGAGTATTTCCTTGTTCCCTTTGATCCTCCAGGAAATGCTGTAGCATTTAGGGAAATATTTCATCTTGGGCAATCTTGAAGAGTAAGAAAGATGCCTTTGGGCAGGGGTGAACAGTGTCATGTCAGGGGATAGTGTGGAAGAAGGATGCTATCTGATGACCTTTCCTGTCCTTGACATTTGGTCTGGTTTCTCTGGGCAGGGGGAGGGGAGGAGAGATCTCTTAGCGAGAGTCTAACCCAAGCTATTTATACAACTGCTGAAGCCCCTTCCCAGATACACAGTTCCTGCCTCTGGTTTCTCTTTGTGGCTTGCCAGAGGGACTGTGGGAACCCCAAGGCTCCAGGGTTCACGTCTCAGTATTGGCGGTATCCAGGGTGAAGATCTCCCTCTACTCTCCATCTTCTGTCCTCCAGATCTGACTTCCAGTCTATGAATTCAGGGGTCATCTGGCCAGGGGAGGCAGGGTGCTGCCTGCCTCTTGATTATTTTCCCTCCACCCTTTACCTGCCCAGGCATGGGGTAGACTCCTGTGCCTGGGGGAAGAATAGCTGACTGACTGCAGGGTGAGTCCAACAGGAGAGAGCGAGGACAAAGAGCTAGGAACCCCAGCTGCACCCCCTGGCATGCAAATGGAGATGGCTGTCATCCAGAATTTCTCTAAATCAGAAACAAATGCACCAAAGCCGCAGCCTTACCCCTTGACCGAAGACGGGAAAGTGCCTGTCTGACCCCGCCTTATTGGTGCTATTATCATCATTATTGGTAATATCACCATCATCATCCTGTAATTTACCCGTTTCAATGGCAAGGAGGCTTAGGTCTCCTCTGGGCTTTCGTGTTAAGAGAAAATGAGTTGTGGCAACCTCTCCGCCTCTCTCCTCTGCCTTGCCACCTGCAAGGCTTCTGCCCTGTCTCTGTCACCAGAGTCTCTCTGGCCCAGGCCCTGCATGCTGTCATCCTCGCACAGAGACTGTAAGGCAGGAGCTAAATGCCAGGACAAAGGGGAAGGGCCTTTGCTATGGATAGCACCTATCCCTCTTCTTCAACCCAGGCCCTAAACCAGTGGTGCTCAAACTTGAGCATGTGTCAGTGTCTCCTGGAGAGCTTGTTGAAGTACACATCTTGGGTCACACCCCAGAGTTTCTCTTTGAATGGATCTCGGATGGAGTCTGGGAATTTGCATCTCCCAGATACTGATATGGCAAGTTCCTAATGATGCTGATGCTGTTGGTCTGGGGACACAACTTTGTAAAACACCTCTCTAAATCATCCTAATTTGGGTATATTTAAGGGGTAAGTCACCAGAATTCTCTCTCTTCCCCATCCACGTGGATATACAGGTGTTTACATTGTACCTCCTTCAAAACCCTGGAAATGGGGTTCCCAGCAAAGGTCCAAGGCCCAGGTGGTGAGAAGTGGGTGAGTGCAGCTTACTCCCACAGACAGGGGCCCCTTGGAGGGAAGGCAGAGGCAGGCAACACCTCCAGCTTCACCCTCTGAAGATATACTTCTTCATTTGACACCTCAGGCCTTCTTCAGGGGGAGGCTGGGGCCAGCCTGACTCACTGTGCAAACCTCTGTTGGAACACTGGACCCCAGCCAAGCTCCCGTCCCTCAGTCAGGCCCACCCTCATTCTTTCCCACCTGTTCCTTTAGCGCAGCTTCAGGCTCAGCAGAGAGTGACATCTTCATGCACACTGTCCCCACACCCATGGGAATGGGCACCCATGTGCATATTGTGAACCTTAATTCTCAGCCAGACTTCCCACAGTTCTTTGCTATGGCCTCCCCCTCCCCTTCACTCAAGAGAGCTCCAGGATTCTGAGCAAAAACAGTGCTATGGGAACATGGCCTTTTCTCTCTCCTCTCTGTAGGAAAAAGGTGGGGAAAGATAGGAATTGGCACTCATGGATTCCCATCACAGTGCAGAGGCTGAGATCTGTGCATTGCATATCATCTCCTGGAATCAGGAATGCCTTCTGCCTGATATTTGCTTAAGTCCTCAGGGTGAGGCCCCACACCTGTTTTGCAATAGCAGGTTTGAAATCTCAAGGCACCCGCGGAGTACACAGACAACAAGAGATGGGCAAAGTCTAGCCCAGTGGTTCTCAAATTTGAGTCCATCAGAATCACCTGACACCTTGTTAAAACACACATCGCTGGCCCCACCCCCAGAGTTTGTGATGCAGTAGCACTGGGCAGGGTCAAGGCCAGAGAATTGGCATTTCTAACTGGTTTCTAGGTGGGGCTGACACTGCTCTGGAGACCATATTTGGAGAACTACTGATGTAGTTGTACGGCCCATTGGTTCAACTTTTTCTGCTATTATTTCAGGTTCCTCTTCAACAGAACTGTATTTCCCACCCTAAATAAAACTCTTCCTAGGTTCTTTTGAGGTCACTTAGGAAAAATGTGACCAGCTTGCTAGTTCTATATTATTGGTTTTTTTTATTATTATTCATTCAGAAGATGATAATCATAGTAAATACTCGAGTAGTGCTTACTCAGGGCCACTTTCCTAGAGCTCTGCATATATTAGCTCTTTTAATCCTCATAATAGTCCTGAAGTTGCCTGTAATTATTGTCCCCATTTTGCAAATGAAGCAACAGAGGCACAGAGAAGTTAAGGTTACCCAGATAATCAGAGGCAGAGCAGGGAGGAAAACCAGGCAGTCTAGTTCCAGAATCTGTATTCCTATCTAGTCCTCATTGAGTCATGAGTTGGGCCCTGTGCTGGCACAGGTTAGCCAAGAAGAATATAAAAGGGACTAAGTCACAGCCTTGCTTTATGTTAGCAACTGGAGCATCGCAAGACAGTATCAAGAGAAATCTTTGCCCATTACTAAGGGCCTGGAGCACAGAGGGTGAATAACTCAGCCTGGAAGAGTAGAGAAGCCATCAAAGAAAAAGGGACATTCGAACTGGACTCATAAATGCAAGGAGTTTTGAGCTGGAAACGAGACTAAAGGCCACTCTCCAGCAGCAGTCTGTGCAAAGACACTGTGTGTGAACTTGAACACAGCAAGACCAGGGGATTATGAATGGCACAGAGGAGCCCAGGGCTGGGTGGGGGAGATGGAGCCACTGCAAAGACAGGCCAGGGCCCTGTTAGTGATTTTGAATGGCAATGTTCAAGGGTAGGGATTTTAGTTACCAAGGGGATGCCATTGAGACCTTTGAGAAAGTCAGGAATGTAATCAGATATGCAATTTTGAAAGATAACTCCAGATTGGAGCCTTTAATTCAGTATGGGCTATATTTCACACACACCAAGCTCCCCCCTGCTTCCTCAGTCACTTACATTTTCCTGGATAAAATCACTCTCTTTCCCTAGCACTCCCCGGACAACATCCCTTTACTGTCTGTTTTCTACTTAGGGCCATTTTCTAGTTGATCTTTCCTGTTCTCCTCAAGACATTTCCTAGTATATCAATACAATTCTGATCTTATCACTCATCGTCTTTAGGTCCTGTTCCCTATGACCCCAAGACATCTGTAGCCATGTTATTGTCCATAGCCACACACAAAACCCATGCTCCTGCTCTATCCAGTAAAGGCGATCTGGAATATGTGCATAATTCAAGGAGTACAGAGGTCACAGACTCCCTCACTACCTACCATGGAATGGATGAGTCCCAGAGTTAGTTTGAGGGTGCTGGGCCTCTGCTGGGAGCTAATACTAAAACCATTCTCCAGCCTCCACTTTCTCACCTGTGAAATAGTTAAAGTTCCTTCCTTCTACATGGATTCCATGAAGTTACTGTAACCCAAGATGGAACCTGCATTTGAATGTATGTTGCCAACTGTAAAGCAGCAGGCAGGACAGAGAAAGAGCCCGTGTAAGAAATGGTTGCTTCAGACTGGGACAGAATTGAGCCATCCGTCAATTCACTTCAAACAAAAATCCCAAGATACCATGTAATGGGAAGGCAACCCGTGTCCAACCCTATAACCCTGCCAATGAGTCCCTGGGCACCTTTTAACTTTCTTTTCAGCTGTAGGATGTTCCATCTCTGGCTGTCAGGTTTTCTTAGGCACTCTCTTAGGAAGACGATCGTTCTTACACCCTCTCTTCAGCCTGACCTCTGCCCTCCAGGGCCTCATCTCCTGCTGGATGACCTTCCCAGATTCCATCCCATTCCTCAGGAGAGTGATGATTACTGGTGTGGAGACAGCTGGCCCCAGACCTCCAACTGAAGCTTCTTAGAAGATATGACCAGTGTGGAAACCATAGTCCTCACCAGACCACCTAGGTTTTGGGGGGACACCAACAAAATGGGGCCTTCTTTGTCCTGATAGAATCTTTCAGAGGTGATTTTCCATCTTCCCGGGACTTCAGGCTGAGTAGGGTCTGTTCCTTTTTATGTGGTTGCTGGAGCCTTTGTGTCCCTGTTCAGAGGACATGCCAGCCCTGGAGGATGCAGTGGGGGTGGGAGAAGGAGCCTCCCCTGGGAGGAAGGGCTCTTGGCAGTGACTGGCAGTATTGCACACTGAAGGCCACATTTCACTGTCAGATGCTCAGCCAGGATGAGTGGACCTCACTGGAATGTGGGAAGAACACACTGTGTCCTTCATTCATCACATCTCTGCCCTTCCCCCAGCCTTTTCCCCCTCCTGCCTCAGTCCAGTTTCCAAGTTCTCTTTAGGTAAAGGTCTCCAGGTGTTCTGGTTCACTCATCGCACCTTCTCCTCCCAGATTCCTGCAGGATCAGCTGTCTGCTCGCTGTTGGAGGGCTGGTGGACGTGCCACGGAGGTCTGTTTTCGAAGGCGCGCCAGAGCTCCCACAAAGCGGCTAGTGTGCAAAGTGCTAACCACAGCTGGTTCGCAGCTGTCCCAGCTTCCCCAAAGAAACAAGAGGCCAGTCCTGGCCAGAGAGCTTCCAGCACCAGGGAGGGTTCAGATTGGCAGAAGCCAAATCCAATTTCATCCCAGAGACACTGAGGGACATCAGGGAACACTAGTTTATTTCCTTGGAGAAGAGGAGGCCGAAGGGCTAGTACAGCAGGGCCACACTGCCACATTCAAGTTCTGGTAGAAACTGAAAGTGTCCGGACTGGCCGGGGCCTTGAGCAGGAAGGCCTGTGGGTCCCTGTGGGCCTGGTGTCCTAACAGGGCACACAGGAACTCTTCTCCCTTCCCACCCTGATGGCTTAGCAGCCATTGTCACCTGTCCTTCCCATCCATCCTCCCTCATTTTGTCCTCTTCCTCCCCTGTCCACCTCCAGCCCTTCTCCTCCATATGGTCTCCACATCTGGCTGATGACCATCCAGAGATTTTTGACAGTACCTCCTTCCCTCTCATCATCCCTTACCTCCCCCACCTCCACCCGCTGTGTCTCCTTATGACTGCCTTCTGTGTTCACTTCCCACTTCCCCCAGTGGCCTCGGCAAGAATAGAACAGGCACAAGGCTTTCCAAAGAGTCATCCCTTCTCTCCCCATCTCCCGGCGCCACACAGTTAGGCTGCCAGGCCTTATCAAGCCTCACTCTTTTTTCCCCCGCATTTGGAAGTCCCTCACTGAAAGGAACTGAGTCCTTTCGGTGGGTAGGGGTGCTCCATTTCCAGGCAAATCTTTGCAGGAACAAGTCACTTCATGACTCTGAGACTCTGGCCTCAGAGTACCCTCCTTAGAGAGAACTTGGCATGAGGGACAAGACCCACATAGTCCACTAATTTATTTCCTGATTTTGGTGTGTGTGTGTGTGTACACACACCCCACAGCTTGGCATCTTAGTGGCTAGGTGGCATTCCCAGGGAGTGAAAGTCAAGCTGACTGTAGTAGCAGATGCCTGAGTTCTTCCTGACTAGGTGCTGCCTATCCCTCTGCAGGTCCAGCTGGTAATGACAGGATTAGCTTAGTTCCCCTCCATCTCAGCCCAATATGGCTGGCTAATGCTGGTTCAGCTGGTAACATTTTCACTAGCGAATCCTCCATCTACCCTAGAGACAGCTTCAGCATACACACTTAAGCCCAGCCCTGGATCCGCCTAGAACAGGAGCCTTGGTCCTATATCTTCAGATGTTTTAGCTCAGTACCAAAGGACCAAGCCTCTGTCGCAATGCAGACAAATTAGAGCAGAGAGAGTACTGAGCTGGCCTGCAGGTGAATCCCGCTCTGCCATGCACCCACTGTGCGATAACGAGAACCTCAATGAGATTCCCGGAACCTCCCCTGTCTCGGCTCTTAATGAACATAACATGGGACTCACAGGACTTGTTTCAAGATAATTAAATAAGATAATTACGATAATATATGCACATGTAGCAAGCACTCTGCAAATGCTAGAAAAATCTGAAATCTAAATGGGGCTCACAGTGTAGGGAAATAGAACCACAGACACCATTTTTTGTGATGATCTTTTTTTTCCCTTTTACTTTTTATTATAAATGTTAACTCATTCATTGTACAAATTAATGGGATTCACTGTGACATTTCCATGCATGCATACAGTACATATTGTATTGCTACCAGGTCCACCTCCTCTACTCCCTTTCCTTGCCCTCTTCTCCCCTCTGCTTTCACTTTCTTAATAGTTTCTCTTCTACTTTAAGGTTGTTGGGGTTTTTGTTTGTTTGCTTTCCAAATATGAGAGAAAACGTGACATTTGTCTTTCTGTGTCTTTTGTAAGAGACTTTCAGAAGATTCACTAATCTACCATCCCTGGTGCAGCAAAGTGGTGACAGTGATACTCAAAAATACAACTAATGCTTTCTGTGCCAGCTGTAGTCCAAAGTGCTCCAGAAGTGTTAGCTCCAAGTTCTGCATGAACCCATTTTACAAATGAGGAAATTTGGCTCACAGGAGTACCCTGCAACCAGGAGTCCAGCCTAGGGAAACTGGCTCTAGATCTTGTTCTTAACTACTACCCAACTCTGCCTCTCACATGTACCAGTGAGGCAGCATAACTCAGAGAGGCAGAGCTGGCTCAATGTCCCCTCACTGTTAATCCAGGTCAGTGTTAATCTAACGCTTAGCCAATCAGCCTTATTTCTTAGGAGGTGCCAAGGGACTGTCTTCTGCAGCCAGGTGGCCTCAGAGTAACTCAGTTACCTCTTCCCTTCTGCTACTTGCAAGTGTCCCCTGAATACAAAAAGCAGCTTTATGTAGCCTCCCAAAAGGGCTTCCAGATAAGGCCAGAGCATTCCCAAGGCTGCGTCTGCAAAGCTGGACTTTGAGCCTGGTGCTGTTCAAGGATGTGATGAGATCAGCTCCTTCCATCCTCCGGGATCTTTTAAAAAGAGAAGGCTGCTTCCTTGGGATGGTTGCCACCCTAGAACTCAGATGCCAGGCTGCTCATGGTGAGATAAGTGTCAGGACATGTGCTCGGCTCAGCCTACCCAGGGCTGAGATCACCTTGTGAGCCCAGTGTCATCCACTGATGTGGGCAGAGTTGTGGGTATATCTATAAGGAAACATGAGGGGAATTGGGAGAAGAGGGGGGCAGCAATAAGTTGGGAGGACTCGGAATTGTCTTTAAAGCAAGGCCAAAGTAGAGAGCTAGAAATAGAGGAAAGAACAGAACGTGATGTTTCACAAAGCAAAATTCAGGCATCTCTGCTCTTTCACTACAGGATTCCACCTACCTTTCCATTAGACTTTTCCTAGCCAACAACAGTAACTGCAAATCAACAGGGGCCCAGAACAGTAGTTTTTACATAAGCTTGCACATGTAATGTGTAACTTTCCCTCCGACCCACTGCTGATGATGGTAATTCTAATATTTATTGAGCTCGTACTACATGCCAGGTACTGTGCTAAGTGCTTCACATACATTTTCTTATTTAACCCTCATCTACTTAAAGAGATCAAAGTTGAGAGAGTAAGTTAGGTACCTAAGGCAAGTTTCTTAATCTTTCTCTGCTTTAGTTTTTTTCACCTCCAAAATGGAACATTTGCTCATAATATTGAGGATTAAATTTATTTTAAGAATTAAATGGCAGGGCTCCTATAAAACATTTAAAATAGTGGCTAGCTGTTGTAAGCATTCAACAAAAAAATTAGCTTTTATTGTCATTACCTTATCGCTGATTGAAAGAGCGCCTGCTTACTCAGATCTTATCAGACCTTTGGACTCAAACAGTGGCAGTGATAATACATGACAGCCCCCCACTCCATGGATCTTTAATATTGACCTCTTGCCACATCCTAAGTTCGTTGAAGATCAAACAATATGTACATTTAGTCCACGTTCCCTTGTTGCATCTTACAACCATATTGTAGCTTATCGAGGGATGATACCACCCTTTAAAGCACCCCCAGAAGCAACGCCCCCTCCAGCAAACCTTCCTTCCTTCCTCAGGCCCACTGGTATCCCTGAATTCCTGGCACCACAGCCCTCTGTGTCTGGCATTTGCTCGATCTTGTTGTTTTTTTCTCCCCTGTTTTCTTCTCCTTTCCATAAGACTGCAGATTTCTTAGCAAGGACTGAATTTTATTTATCTTTATACTACCTGGATATTTATCACTAGGCAGGGCTTTAAAAACCTATTGGTCGGTGGATCAGCCAATAATGGTTTATTGTCATTTAAAACAATACACATTATAGGGTAAAAGGCAATT
The DNA here is from genome assembly GCF_001458135.2 of Marmota marmota marmota. NCBI lineage: Eukaryota > Metazoa > Chordata > Mammalia > Rodentia > Sciuridae > Marmota > Marmota marmota. Next base: position 38,436,669 of record NW_026000016.1, read on the forward strand.
TTTGTCAGCACTTAGTTGTATTTCGAAGGTCAATCTAATTTTGTGATCACAGATTCATACCATGAAACGTAGAGGAGTTTGACCACATCACCAGATTTGTTCTATTTTCTTCTGCTTGGTCAAACTAGCCCCTTTTGGAGCATGCCCACAGGTAGCTCTTGCCTGCCATCCAGCCCCATGCCCCACACCTAGCAGACATCCAACCTCACAGGGCCCCCTGCTCCCCTGCCTCTGTGGGTGGCTATGCCTCTCCTCCTGGCTGCCATTCAGATCCACCCGCCCTTACTTCCCCTCAACCTGTCAATCACCAGTCCCTGGAGTTGGTCCCCAAGGCCCAGCCCAGTTCTCCCGAGCCTCCAGTCACAAATGACTGCTTCAAGGCAGGCTGGTCTTTGTTTAATGTTCCTTTCATTTGACTTTGGGCAAAGAGGAAGATAAATGACACTCTGTCTCTTTAAGGTAAAAAAGAGGCATTAAAAAAAAAAAAAGACCTATTTTTTTTGCCTTTTAAGAGAAAAAAAATTCCTCCAAGTTATTAGGGGAAAGAAAAATCATTTGACTTAAGCAGCCTCTGGCAGTCTGGAGATGCTGAGAACAATATACCTGTCAGCATCTATCAGGTTTGGAAAACTAAGTCATCTGCATATGGGGAAGTGAAGGGGGGCTGGGGAGTGAGAAGAGGTGGAGAATATCTAATGAGGGGTGCACAGGGTCCCCCACAGCTAGCTGGAAAAGTTCATGGGAGATCCTGATTTCTGTGACTGGGAGGTAGTAGATACTTCAGTAATAAGCCTGAAACTTGAGCATTTTTCTTAATAGTCAATAGTCAATAATGATTTTAGGTCTTATCCAATCTGAGCATCTTTTTCCCTCTCTCTCTCTCCCACCAAGACTGTGAAAGAGGAGTGATTGCCAAAAGCCACCTTTGAATTGTGCCCAAACCACAGCTAGAATCTAGATTTCTTGGTAGATTTTGTCCCTCCTCTGCTGAATGAATCATTTTTTTACATGTTGAACATGTCGTCTGTTCTCCTTCTTCTCCCCTTCCCCAGTCCTGCCCCTAATCTCTCTTCTATCCTAGAGTCTTGTTCTGTGACCCCGGAGTGACTTCTAGTCCCAGTCTTCTATGTGATTCGAGTGCTCCGGTCGCTTGCCCTCTTGCCCTCCAAGACGGTGACTCTGGAGTTTATTTTCTAGGAGAGCTGCCTTGGTTTATTCCCCAGTAGAGCCAGATGTACTCACACTATACCATTAGATCCAACTCTGGTCTGCCCTGGGGCTGGGTCTCTGCCACATCAAGCCCACCGTGGGAGACCAGGAACTGCTGGTGACGAGTTAATGGTCCACCAGCAGACAAGGCGAGTGATCCAGACTCGCTGATCATGTGTGACCCATCCGAACTCTCCCTGTCGTCATGCCATTAGTCTGCACCTGTTTATCAGTGTTTGAGAATGTGTCACATCTGCAGTGTGTGTCCTGTCACTCCTGTCCCTCCCCTCCGAAAGGTCAGACTGGGAGTCTCTTCTTCCCCAAGATTGTCCCTGAGACCTGCTGAGAGCTCAGTGCAGGGAGGGGCCTGCCTGTCCCCCAGCCCAGCTGTTCCATGTCCAGTAACTTGGTCTGGGAGCATCCTAAGGTCTGAGCGAGGACAATTAAGTCGCTCTCTAGGGAGCTCACTCCAAAGAGTGCACGCAGGGCAGCTGATCAGCTCAGACTAACAGAAAACCCACAAAGAGGCAGGGTGGCTTTTGAGTGAATGTGGGGGTGGACTTGGTGATCCTGGAGGAGCCCAGTCTCTGCCTCCCAGAGGCTCCTCCTCTTGCATCTGCTCTGAAATTCAAGTCCGTTCCCCGGCCTCGCGTCCTGATGGAAACCGGACTTACTGGGATGCCGTGACCTGGCCACTGATGACTAATTAAGGACCACGCTCAGGCCCATTAACCTCTTGGGAACAGTCATTCTTAAAAAAACCACACACTATTTATCTTCTTTCTGTCTTTATTTTCCCTTCTTACTATAAAATTAGAGACTATTCAAGTTCTTGGAGGCTGCGAGTGGCTGCAGAAACAGCATTTGATTCAGATGCTTGAGGTTTTTAATCCCAGGCAAACGGTGTGCCTTGGGCAAGGCGTTTAACCTCTCTGAGCCTATTTTTCTCCTCGAAAATGGTGGCAATATACTTACTGCATGGGGTTATGATGAGAATTAGATAAGAGAAATATGGCATTTATTTATTTGGTAACTATTTCCTGAGCACTTACTATATATTGGCTACTCTCCTAGATGTTAGGGATATATCAGCAAACCACAAACAGATGAGAGCCTGTTGCATTCAAACAGCTTGCTTTAAATTAAAATGAGGATGCTGTCAACTGAAAGCTGAGTGCAATATATTGCAACCCCATGGTCCATTCCCTGCCTCTAGACAGGTACCTCCACTTCCCATCCAGCTGTGGACACATCTGCAGAGGGAAAAGAAGAGAAAGCAAAACATAAACAGTTAATGAGCATCACAGATTACACTGTTCACTCTACCTATAGCCTAGGTATCACTGTCTCCATTTTCCAAAAAAAGCTCCAGAGGGGTAGGTGACTTGGCCAACATTTCACAAACAGTAAGTAGCAAAACCAGGATTTGCAGTGAGACCTTCTGACTCAAAGACCTGCCTTGAGTTCCACCAAGCTGCATCCACATAACACATCCACTTGGCCACTGGCCCAGTGTTACTAAGCCAGGGCACAGTTCTGCAATGCATTGGGCGGGGACGGCAGGCAGGTGGGTTTGCGTCTGAGTCTGCCATGTCTATGTATGTGTGTGGGGTTTCAACGACAGGGATCTCAGTAGGGAATTGGTATTTGGGCTGCTAAATAACCACAATTTGTATTAAGCAGAAACATAGTCATTAGGCACCACGTGCAGGCTGCTGCGGCTCACTCGCATTAGAGAAGAGGGAGGCAGGTGGCACTCTGGCCTGTGGTCTGGAGAGAACTTCCACCAGGGGTCCTGAGATGCCCTTCCAGGGATAGGAGGTGGGAGGCCGTGATGGGAAAGCAAGAAGAGTGGAGTGTATGCACCTCAACTTCCAGAGATTTGTGGCTCATCTTCTCCTACCTCTCTGTGGTCCTGTCATCCGTAAGGCCATGCCAGTTCTCATTAACACAAGTAAATATGCATCCCAGCACTGGGCAGGGGACACATGTGTTGCTATTTAATTATATAGTGTGCACTGAGTATATTATGGCTCCTCCAGGGAATGGCAGTTGCAGACAATGAGGTACAATGGCATACATTCAAAACTACTTAGTTAATTAATGCATTAGCAGCTCACTTTGCTAGGAGGGGGTGTGGGAGAGAGGGGACAGTCTTTCCTGGGGTCCTCCTCTCCCTGCCTGTTCCTCTCTTCCTCTGAATCTTTTTCTTTTAGAAGCTCTATGAAATGTGGGGACAGTCCCCATTAGGGGTTCTGGGTCAAGATTCAGTGAGAGAAGGAGGTTAAAATTCAGCACAGGGAGACATGAAGCTTGGAAATCATACATGGATTTCCTTTGTCTAGTTGATGCCGATCCCCAGCGACCTAGAAATGCAGGGAGTCAGCACACACATTCTGACGTAGCCCCAAGCTCGCTATTTTGGGAACTCCCTCTCTGGCTCAGTAGCCCCAGGTGCAGACTCAGGTGGGGAGCTGCAGCCTCGCTGTACAGAGTGCCATTGTGCTGGGAACTTTGGAGCCTGGGGTGAGGAGAGAGGGTGCTGAGAGCGAGCCTGCAGGGAGGGACAAGGAACTGAAGCCTGAAGCGAAGAATCCATCTATCTAGAAACTGAAAGAAAGAGGCCTTTCTCCTATGTCCCTTCCAATATGTGTCCCCCCTACTCCTCCACCTCCACAGCCCCTCCTGCCTTTGGTTAATTCTTATGCCAGTGCGTGAAGCCCCCCTTTAGTGCTCTGTCCAAATCTCCTTGTTGTATGACTTAATACATTTGTTGATTTTGCCTTTCCTTATCCCCAAACCCACAAACTTTATCTTTCATTATTTGGGACTCATGGAGGTACTTTCTAGATGGCTCCAGGTGCTTGTCAGTAAGCCTCATAGGAATCTGTGTCACTCCCTCCAAATGCAAGTTGCTGGGGGAAGGACCAGATCACAGTCAACTTTCTGTGTCCACACCATACTTTTCCCAGGAGACGTTTAAGCCGTGTTTGAAACGAGTGCGTTCCGCCCTTGCCGGACATTCAGAAGTCCCTGAAGGTCAACAAGCTTGTATTTTTGTCTTTTGGAGTTCCTGCTCACCCCTTAGTGGGCCAAGTCTGTTGGGGGTTTAAGCAGTGCTGACTAGATGGCTACTTTACTTCCATTCCTGTCTAAAATCTGTTCTTAGGGCAGCTTCCTGAGCCAAAGACCCCTCAAAGAGACGGTGTTGTAGGAAGGAGCCCGGGTCTGGAGTGAAGGCCAAGTGACCATCTACCAGCATTTCTATTGAGTTCTCAACCAGTCGAGATTTCTTTTCTCTTTCAAAACCTCAGTGTCTGTGGTTGATTTCTTTCTGTGTTGTGTGATCCATGTGAAAAAACAATGTGCCCTTACCATTTTCTTTGTAGGGGGAGGTGGCAGGAGGCAAGTCCCTTTTGATAGTCGTTGCACCTTAGACTGTTGGAGAGGGGGCTGCTCCCTCATGGGAAAGTAACTTCAGTTTATCTTGGAAGAAGAAATGGCCCCTAGCTCTGGGGGAAAGTCCATCTTAGGGGGGACCTTTCTGGGAAGGAGGGAGGAGTAAAGTAAAGGCTGAATCATTTTTCCAATGGGAGTTCTGGAACTTTTTGGTCAGCAAATGAGGCTCAAATCCCTTGGGCCCATGTGGGACAGGCTGGAGTCCCACTGGAGGCCTAAGGTTCTTCTCAGTCTCTGCCATTCTGACCCAAGGCAGGGACATCACAGCTGCAAGTTTCCTTCCCAGTCCTATAGAATGAGACAAATGACCACATAACCAGCCTAGTGATGGGCCAGGCCGGGACAAATTAGGAGCAGCTTCTAAGACCAAGTCAAGAGGGCTTCTAAGACAAATGAAGTTGAAGAAAGATTTTTCCCTGAGCCAGTGGGGAGAGCCCCAGGGGTTTTTCCCCAGAGTATTAAGCGGAGCAGAAAAATGGAAAGAATAGAGGATGTGAGGTGAGCCTTGGATGGGAAATCAGGAAGCTCACGTAGAGGTCACTCCACCAATATCTACATATGTCACCTTGGGCAAGTCTCATAAACTCTCAGAGTCTTGTTCCCCAACTACAAAACCAGGGAGATAATTTTCCCCCTCAGGCAGGCCGTGGGGCTACAGTAAGGCATTGTATGTGGAAACACTTCAGAAGCAATAAAAACATTCTCTAAATGTAGGGTATTATTATTTCCTCCCATAAGGGACCCAGTTCCTTTTTGTAAGTAAGAGAACATGAGCTATAAAATGAATGAGACCTTGGCCAACCCCACCACATGACTGCTGGCATCTGAAGATGCCCAGGCACCAGGCTGACGAGGACAGAGGGCTAGGTGACCCAATATATGGTTGTCCAGCCCTTATCAAAGAGAAAAAATATCAATCTCCCATCTCTGCAGTTCTTTGCCAAGCATGGAGGAAAATTCAAACCAGAGGCAAAAGAGAAGCTGGGGGTCTAGCAGGTTTGCTTGCTGCCCAGAGACTTCTCATGGCTGTAATCCTGTGGCATGGCCCCCACCTAAGCCTCTTTGCTAACAGAGTATTTTTAACCTGTCACCTCCTTCCGCTTTGCCGATCTGCAGACAAGGGTCCCTGCAAGATAACAGAATCCATTAGTGTCGCTAGAGTCAGGCAGGGCCTGCTAAGTGCGTCCTTAGAAGCTTCCTCCTCCTCCCAGCGGCCGCTGCCCACAGACACCCAGAGATGGGGAGACGCAGGCTGGGTTGAGGACCTGCGTGAAGGAAGTCCAGCATCTCTACTCCAGTCCCTAAAAAGGGCTTTGCATTCTCTTTATTTTCAGAATTTCCAGGGATAACCCCTGCCTTTGGTTTTTAAGAAAGTAAATGTTACCATTTCTAAAAGCATCAGATATCTTTATCTTCCCTGGTCCCTTCAGATCCCTGCTGAGGTTTAGGAAGAATATTTCTTAGGCAATGTCTGGAATTGGCCTTCAAAGGAAGGCCAAGGGGCAACTGGTAGTGAACCCCCTTATTAAACGGGGACGAGGGAGCCCCAGCTTTCCTTTCTTTCCTTTTAGAAGAACAGGAGCAGAGGAGATAAGGAACTTCAGAATCCTGAGAAGGAGATTGGTAGGAGGGGGACAGAATCATTTGACCCTCTTCCCCTGCTCGGGGACACAGGAGAGGAGAGCTTGAGGGAGCAAAGAAGGGGCGGGGAGGGGGTCAGACTGGAAGGGCTTGCCTGGCAAGGAGAGTCAGAGCTCTCTTCCCCTGGAGCCTGCAGGGCTGAAGGTGTCCCCCACCCAAGTGCTGTCTAATCACACACACACACACACCAGCCCCCTCCTGCGAAGGCCAATTTCCATGCTAAACTGTTCATTATTGCCACCCGGCAGCACTGTACAGAAGTGTCAGAACCCATAAGTGTGGAGAGAGTGGACAGGTGCACATATGAATACATCTGGCTCCTCGCACTCCGTGGGGAGGCGCGGCCCCTGGGGAAGTAGTGATGAGAAGTCAGGATGCCAACATCCAAGGGTGAGAGAAGGGCATCCGGCCCAGAGGCTGAGCACATCCATTCACTCAGCAAGTATTGATGAGCATCAGCGTCATAGGCACCACGAGTGGCACTGGGGACACGATACTGAACAACCCACAGAATGGATGGGGGAAAGAACAGTTGCAAGTCTTTGTCTGAGTGACTGCTTTTTACCGGGGTGTTCAGTGTTAGATAGACCGACAGCGTCCCATAAGCAGGGTGAGAACCTATAACTAGGGAACCGTGCTGTTGGGGGAAGAGAGGCTCAGACAAGGCCTCCTGGGAAAGTGACCACTAAGCTGGGTGCTGCGGTGCACGCCTGTAATCCCAGTGACACAGGAGGCTGAGGCAGGAAGATCACAAGTTCAAGGCCAGCCTTGGCAACTTAGTGAGACCTTCAGCAACTTAGCAAGACCTTGTCTCAAATTTAAAAAAATTAAAAAGGACTGGGAATGTAGTTCAACTAAGCTGACCTGTAGACACTTGTTCAACCTCTCTGTTTCACCCCTAATGTGCACAGCTTAGAGCTCCCATCCCACGCCCCTGGGGGGCACCCATCCACATTTCTCAACAGCTGTTCCAAGAACAGGTGAGTTCTCTGTGACTCCTTCACCGCGCCCCAGCCCTGGTTTCCACATCCAGTTCATAGCCAAATCCCATCTGTCTTCTGTAGATCCACCCCCCACAGCCCTCCTGCACACCTCCCTGCCCCACCCCTGGCTGAGGTTTTTATGATCTGATCCTGAACTTGTGCTGCCTCCTGCCCTGCCTGCTTTAAGAACTTAGCTTCCATGTGTTTAAAAACCTTTTAGTGGCTCCCCACAGCTTTTAGGAAACAGCTCAGACTCCTGAGCAAGGTCCTGGCATCCCTCCACCAGAAACACTCCATCTCTCCCTACATCTCCTCTCCGCCTCTCCTCTGCCACGTTCACACTTCTTTGCTCCAGCCCCGCCAGTTCCCTTCTGTCCTACATTCCCCCTTTTCTGTCCTCCCCATGTCTCCCCACCTCTGCCGGAGGAACACCTAGTTCTTTCAGGCTAAGCTCAGATTCCACTTCCTCAGTGAAGCCTTCCCAGATTGGCCCACTGAGACTTAGTCGATCCCCCTAGAATGTCAATCATTGACATTCCCTTCCCCAAGGCAGCGTGCACAGCGGTGAACATTACAAGCTTTAGAATGGGCCTTGTGTTCAACACCTGGCCATATACTAGAAGCATGACAACACTGGACAAGTTACTGTATCTCTCTGCGCCTTACTTTGTTCATCAGTGAACATAACAGTCACAGTAGGACCTACCTCAGTGGGCTGTGTGGGCATTTAACATCTTCAGATAGGTAAAGCACACAACAATGAATGCCTCTTGCTGTTATTCTTATGTCACGTTATTTTTGCCTTCCCTCCTTGATTGTGATCTCCTGGAGGACAGGAAGCATGCAGAATTCATGTACTACCCCAGGGCATTCTCCTTCTCCCTATAATCTGCTAAAACTAGAAAGTCCCTGAGAACTCATCTTGACCAAATTCTAATTTTAAAGATCAGTAAACTGAGGCCCAGAGGTGCTGAAAGGTTTGCCCCAAATCAGACAGCTTAGAAACCTAGCAGGCGGGAATATGGCACCCGGGGCTCCCTTGCATCTTGCTGCCCAATGCAAACACTATTTCCATCTCCTCTTTGGAGAAGAACAGATGGTCAGTGTCATCTCCAGCCTTCCCTTGGCATATCACGGAGCCACCTTTCCAAACCACCCTCAGCCTTCTGCCTTCTCTGCTAATGGGGCTCAGTTGTCTGAGCCCTTTGGCCTTTTCTAATGAGATGGGTTTCACTGTCTTCCCATCAGGGAGCCTCAATTCTGCGTGGGGAGCTTCAGTGTTCTTTAAATAGGGAGCAGCAAGCAGGATTTGGGCTTGGCCTGAACAGAGATTCCAGGGCAAAGAAAGGGAGAGACCAAGTCAAGATGGACTCAAGCTGGCTCTTGATGCCCATCCCCCCCCCACCCCAGCACCCACCCTGCCAGGGACCCAGGCTGCCATCAGACTCCTCCTTTCACTGTGGATTTGATACAATCTGGAAAACACATTAAACGTTACACAGAGTAGTTGACGCGTAATTAATAAAGTACAGATTTTGGCTGGAAGCCTCAACTTAAAATAGCACCATGACTGTGGGGGAAGGAAGGGCAGGGGAGGGAGGCTAGGAAGATGGCGTGTGATGAGAACCAAGAACGTTATCTCTGAGAATAACAGGGCCACTTCTCTCTCTAAAGCACATTGAAATTAGGAAGGGAGGAGGGAAATTATTTTATTTCTAATAATGGGGTGACACTGAGGTTCCGAGAGCCCGAATGTCTAGCCCAAGGGCACTTGCATATAGCAGCCCAGAGCAGGGAGCTGAGACCTGGACCAAGGCCTTTGACACCACCTGCCCAGCCCTTCGGGAGGTCAAAGACCACCTTCTGCACATCGCCAAACCTCTCTCCTCATGAAGTTGCACATTCCAAGACTGTTTTTAATTTGAGAGATGTTTTAATGGCATTTTGAGACAGTCTGTTCCCTCGCTGATTCTCCAGAGAGGCTGGAGGGAGCTTCGCATCTTCTTTGAAGAAGGGGGAAAAGAAAGAAAGAAAGAAAGAAAGAAAGAAAGAAAGAAAGAAAGAAAGAGAGAGAGAGAGAGAGAGAGAGAGAGAGAGAGAAAGAAAGAAAGAGGAAAAAAGTCTTTTCTTCTGCAAGCGTGTTCTGAGAGCCCTTTGCTGTAGCTAGCCAGCCTGCTGGCATAGGGGAGAGGTGAGGAAGAGGCGCGAGGAAGGAGAGGAGAGGGGAGAAAAGTCTTCCCTGGTTAATTCAAACGTCTGGCCTCCGGGGTATTCTCCATTGAAGCTGGAGTCCTGCTGCTCTCTGCCAGAGATCCCAAACTGGTTTTCTGAACAAAATGCAAATTTCAGCCCAACTCATCAACCCTGGCAGGGCAACATCATCTCAAGTCTTCCAGTCATTAACAAACAATCCAGAGCAGACCCTAAAGACTACGGATACAGGAGGCCACGATGGAAGTTTCTAGAAACTCCAAAATCAAATCACCATAGAGCAGAATCTTGATAACAAAGGGGAAACTGAGACACATTATACCAGACAGAAAACCTATATGTGACTTCTCATGCCACTTGTAAAATTCCTTCCTCTCTCGACAAGGAGAAATGGATGTGATCTTGTTTGAACAGTAGCAAATGGGTGAGGATGTGTGAAAGTCTATTATATTACAAGGCCCATTGGACCTTCTCTGAGAATAATTAGTTTATTAATTATGTAACATAGGAAAACAGGCCTGGCTCCTATGGCATGTGGCATGATCTATGGGGTTTTTTTTTGTTTGTTTGTTTTGGTTTGGTTTTTGAACCAGGATTGAATCCAGGGGTGCTTAATCACTGAGCCACATGACCAGCCCTTTTTATTTTTTATTTTATTTTATTTTGAAACATGGTCATGCTAAGTTGCTTAGAGTCTCACTAAATTGTTAAGGCTGGCTTTGAGCTTGCAATCCTCCTGCTTCACCATCCCAAGCTGCTAGGATTACAGGCCTGTGCTATCATGCCCATCCTGCATTTGTTTCTATACCTCCAAAACATAAGCATGATCCCTAGCACATAGTAGGTTCTTATAAATGTTTATAGCGATATTTAACAGACCAAAACCAAATCTGTGATCCGAATCTCACAGAGCCTCAATATATTCATCTGTAGAATGGACATGAGGAAAGCTAGTCTTTCTTCCAGTCTGATGGACAGGTTGAATGAGATGCAAGCCGTGCAGCAGTGAGATGCTGTCATGCCATCACGTGTCTGGTTGCCTTGTTCTACCTAGTTCTGTGTCCTCTGTTTCTCCTTTCTTCCCTCCCATGGCTAGGTCACCACCAGCTGGACAGATCCGGCACTCAGAGGAAAACAAGGAGCTTCTGCCACCAGCCCAGGGTCCCCATGTAGACACTCTGTTCCCAAATATACAGCACTTGAACCCAAAACTGTACATAGCTACTTCTTCCTAGGAGGAAATAGTCCAACACTCCAGAGCCAGAGACCCAGCTGTCAGCCAAATTTCCAGCTCCAGTTCTTTCTACTTATGGGGGGTTTTCTGCTAATGAAGAAGAGAAAGGAAAAGGAAGAAATGTGTTGTCCTAGTAGCAGAGGGAATGGGGGGTGCTGGTGGAGCAGGGCTTGGGTTTCACTGGCATTCCATAGCAGGCCTTCGCTGGGCAGCTGAATCAGAGCCCAGGGAGCTGCCGAGACCAAAGGAGCCTCATGGTCGACTGTGGGCAAACCTGATAGCCCATCTGGAATCCATCCATCCATAGCCTGGCTCCTTCCCCTGTACCCTGAGCTCATTGGAGGAGCCACAGTGGGAGAGCAGGGCCAGGAGCCTCAACCAGCAGTCTGGGCAAATCCCCCAGGTGCCAGCTCACAGGCTCCCGCTGCTGCCTCTGCACTCTGAGAACACAGGTCTCTCCATGTACTGCACCACACCCACTCCTGGCTTCAGTTCTTATCCCCTTCCTCTCTGAGAACCAAAGTGACCTAATCTTAGGGCTCCAAGTGGTACAGGAAGAAGAGGAGACAGCATGGTGGTGTCGCCCATGCCCAGTTATTTATGGGGCCTGAAAACGCCAACCCCACTCCACGGCACCAAGAAGTCCAGGAGGCCATCAAGGTAGCAATGGGCTTCTGGATCCCCAGGGAGAAGTCGACCAGGCTTTGACCGTTGGAGTCCAGAATCTCCCAAGCCGCCCATCTCTCCAATGTCCTAAGAACCCAAACTCTCACATCTAGGAACGGGAGGACATAGGATTGAGCAAAGAGCAGGGAAGAGCCCTTTGCCTGCAGCCTGGTGCTTTGTCCTCAGCTGTGCGGTGGTTTGCTCTGTGAGCTTGAGGGAGTCACTTGCTTTCTGCGAGATTCAGTTTCCTCTTCTGTAAGAGGTTATGTGCCACCACAGGCTCAGAAAATTAGGTGGCAGAAATAAAATAAAATAAAATGTCATTCCAGAGTCCACATCAGCAGAGCAGATGATAATGCAATGACTGCTATGTGGACATGGGGCAGCCTGTTTGGGAGCATCGTACCCGACTCTGGGAAGTCCTCCCCAAAACCTACCGGACCAGGACACCCTGTGCTCCTAGCATTACTCCCTGGGTTGGAGGAATCATGGCAGTTTTGCTGTCACTCATCATATTTTGAGATCTTTGACCATTAACCAGCCAGCATGTAGGAGTGACCATCTGAAGGGCTATCTGTCCCTTTCCCAGGCAGACAGGCACACCTCTGTGAGCAGGAAGGAACAGGCTCCCTGAGCAAAACCTTTGCTGGCTTGTGGGAGAGATAGCTCACTCAGGGCTCCATGGATGAACAGGAGAATGCTGAAAGCCAAGACAAGCTCCCCATTTGTTGGAAAGCCCCATGGGGTCAGAGGCAACTCAGACCACCTGGAGGGAACCAGGCCCTTTTGCCCACCCCAAATCTCTTTTAACAACAAACTTTGAGAACAGCCTGTTTTCCCAGTGCAGTTTCCTGCATAGTGTTTGCCTAATCTGTCTGTCCAAAATCCCTCTCCAAACACGAGGTTTCCTGCCCACCACTGGCAATCAGAGAGCTAATTATCTGGGATTAGAGATGGAATTGGGGGGGCTCCCTTTTAATTACAGGAAAAAATTAGCCCAACTGATGTCGGCAAGGCCACTGGGATTAGAAGTAAAGTTGAGGTTTGGACACAGGTCAGTTGGGAGGTGGGAGTGCCCCTAAGCTCTGGGGCTGGTGTCTCCTGCTCCTAGCTGGATCTGGATCCAGGGACAATAGGGGAGAAGAAGGGCTCTGAAGAGCTTCTCCTTTGTGGATCTGAGGGAGGGGGTGTATGTGGAAAGAGAGACAGAGACATCAGGGAGAAAAATCAAGACCACTAGTGTGCAGGAACTTTGGGATTGATAGGAAAGAGACCATAAAGGAAGGGAGAAATAGAGAAGCAAGTGGGAATCGAAAGATTACAACTGAAAACAGAGACACATTAAGAGTCCCTTTGCCCCCACATGCCCGTGGGCCACCATTTCCCATATCAGTGGAAGAAGAAGAAAAAAGTCCACAGAACCATGCACCTAGATCCTTCTACCCCTCTCTTTTTCTTTCCCTCTTTCCACTCACTTTCCTCTGGCATCCAGAATACTGATCTCATTCAGCAACGCAGGTGAGTACTGCATCTGGCCTGGCAAGGATGGGGCGGTGAACTTGTACTCCACTGGGCTCATAGTGATCTTGAGTCTCCTCTGTGGCCTGAGGATGGGGCTTTCTGCCAAACAGCACTTGCCTGCACTCCTGTGAGAAGGATCTCTTGGCTCAGAAAAGCACTGATTCATTAATTTTTTCATTCATTCTTTCATTTTACAAATAGATCCAGAGCATTATTAAGGGCCTGACCCGTCACCTGTCTATAAGTTTCTATGAGTGCAGCAAAATCCGAGTCATCCACTGGCTCTGGAGTGCTCTCTCCCACCTCTTCCAGCAGCTCACTTATACGTAAGCCATCCCAGGCCCTCACTCAAAAACACCCACTGTCCATCTGCTCTCTGCAAGGACAAAATTGTTGGATTGTGAGCCCATAATCCAAAAACCTGAGAATATACCAAGACAATATACAACAGTCCAAAAAAAAAAAAGACATGAGTATAATTATTTGTGTGTATTCATACTCCACTTTTTTCTAAAGAAGGAATTAAGGTGACTTATAATAAATGATTTGGCAAGCATAGGCAATAAGAAGTACAACATCCAAGCCACAAAAAGAGTGGAAGTAAAATATGCTACCAAAGTTAACGTGGGTACCAGGACCAGCATCAGATCTGGCCTGAGGGCCCCAGCAGCCAAATCATAAAGGGAAATGAAAGGAGCTAGAAGCCTTCACTCTCTGATAGAAGGAAGTGTCCCTGTTTTTTCAGGAGAGACGATTCCCAGACCTTACATCCTCTAAGTGATTTATGATCATGTGAGACCTTGTACAGAAACCAGGACAAGAGTTTAACATCAAAATCAGAGTCTTCTTTTATACGGCAATTTCTTATATTAACTCCTGAGAAAGTGCCAAGACTGCGACATCCGACAGGCAGCCAGCCTTCAATGAGTTCCTCTCAGGGAGCAACAACAAACAGTAAAACAAAGTACCTGAGGCCATTAAGGAAAGTGGAACTTGCTGGTTAAGCTTTTGTGGTCCAAGTTTGTAGCTTTCCAACACTCCACGTGGATGCAAGGATAGAATGCAATTGTTTAAGCGCCCGTTGCACTTGGCGCTCCGCTCAAATTTGAATAAAATGAACTCTATGGATTCCACTTCTACCTCTGGGAATTTATAATTTATGTTGGCACTTAGATAGGGGCTTGGAGAGCAGCAGAAGAGCATTAAAATGACAGTAAGATGTTAACATGATACACAAGACAAAGGTGAGCGTCTTTTAGGGATGGAAGAGGATTAATAATCCTCAAGAGACTCAAGTTCAAGTCTCTATCTACTACCGGCCAGCTGTGTGACTGAGGCCAGTCACCTCACTCTCTGAGTCCCAGGTTCTTCACCAGTGAAGTGGACTTGGGGGATTAAGGTCCGTCCTTTGTGCAAGGTGCCTGCTACTGTGCCCAATATGTAGCATGCGCCTTGTGTGGGGTAACTATACTCCATTCTAGGATTATCAAGTAAGGCTAGCTAGGTTCTTAGTATAGGTGGGGGAGCCAGAGGAGGAGCTCCATGATGCTCTCTGGGGATGCTGGGGACCCATTGCCTCTTCTGTGAAATTCCCTCAAAGCCATCTGCTGCCTAATGGCTGGGACTGTTCAAAGCCAATTCTGGAGATACTCCAACATAGATGGTCTCTCAGGAGCCCCGGAATTTTCTGTCTTTTTGATCTGTCTACATCACAACTTGACTGGGGAAAATCTATGACCCTCCTTTCTCTCATCAACCTGTTTTCCTTCCACATAGGGGTTTCTCTACGCTGGAAGGTCAGTACTCACTTGCATCCTTCCTGACCCAGCCTCCTACCTCAACCCTCAGGCACCCTTCACTGCTTGGCCCTGGGAGGTTCTGGCATCAGGTAGAATGAGGAGCATCCAATCTCCTTTCTCCTGGAGAGATCCCTTGTCCAGATTGGTTGTCAGCCAGCCCCAGGCAGCCTCCAGGCAACAGCCAAAGGGGATGAGGATGGGAAGCCTTGTGACACTCCCCCTCCCACCCCACCACACCTCCCTGACAGCTCAGGCCCCTGTGTACCTTGAGACAGAGCGGCCAGGTGTTGGGCCACGGGCCAGGCACATGTGAGGCCAGAGGGTCCTTCAGACCTTCCCCTTGGCCCCACCCTCTCCCCCAGCTTCTTTGCAGCTTCTCTGGTACTTTCCAGCTCACTGACAAATTGTCAAAAGCTATGAGAGGCGAAGTGCTGTTGAGTTAATGATCCCAGTCCCTGGAGAGGTGCAGCGCTCTTTTAAGAGAAGAAAGTCAGAGGAGAGTGGGGGCATGGGAGGGGTGGAGGGGGGGATGCTTTAGTACTTTACACAAAAGCCGAGCTACAGCTCCTTCCAGCTCTTTTCAAGGAACAGATTAGAAGAGGGGAAGGTTTGCCCCGAGCTGCTTTCTCCCCATGGGTGAAGGACTGGAGCCTCCCCCTTGCTTTTCTCTTTTTCAAAAAGTAAAAACAGGCCTGAGTCACATCGCTGCCCTCCTCTGGGTCCAGTGGCCTCGATGCTCTGCATCCCCAGCACCCAGCACAGGTCCTGCGGAGGCCCCTAGCTAAGCTGTTCCTCCCTCAGAGAGGAGCTGTCTTCACAAGCAGGCTGGGAGGGAACGTCACCAGGCTAAGGGCACTGACCCCAGGCACCTGCTCACCCCTGCACCCTGTCTTCTTGTCCCCCTTTCTTGGCCGGCTCTCTTGGAAAGGATAGGGTAGAGGTGACTGACAGCCCACCTGGTCCCCCAAAGAATTCTCTCCCTGCCCAGTCATTCCCCTTAGTCCGGCCCCACCCAAGCCTGTGGTTAGAAGGTAAATAATCAAAAATCGCATCCCTCTCCAGTTTCCTAAACACTTTGGTACTCCTTATCTCATCTCTTCCTTCTGAAGCCTTGTCGTGCTGGCAGAATTGTTTTTACCATTTTGCAGATGAGGAAAAAAAAAAAGAATTAACGCCCTTGGCCAAGTGCCCCAGTGTGACCTCCACCCCACAGATTTAAGTCAGCAGCCATGACCCGCCAGGGAGCACCTTTGGAAAGGGAAGATTGAAACTTGGGGCTTGAACTATCTAGAAAGGAAAGAAGAAACCCTGTGAAGAGGCTGCCTGAGGCGAGACCTGTGCAATCTCTCATTTGCATTGTCTCTAAGTGTGATCTGGCATTGGGGAGGATTTTTAAAGGTTATTTTGTTCCACGTGGTCCCTAGAGCCTCTGGAGCATTCATATCCTTTGAAGCTGCTCCTTGTGTATGGTGACATTGTGGCTGTCAAGGTCCCAGGAGCACACAGCATCAGGATAGTAGAAGCCTCTCGGGTCCGGAGGGTGAAGGGACATCTAAAGAGGAGAACCAGGCCTGCACTTGCTCTGCATTAAGCCCACTGGGTGCTTCGCTGATGCCCAAAGAAAGGGGAGTACAAAGTTTATTCCTCACAAAGCCAAGGCCAAGCTCAGCTTCCCCCCATTCACCCTCCCGGTGAAATCCTGGCCCCTATTGCACACTACCTAACCACCAGCAGAGTGGCTGCTGACATTGTACCTGGGAACTGTGGAGTGTCAGCACAAGGAAGAGTGGACATTGGGGAGAAGCAGGTGTCCAGCCAAAGAGAACAAGGTGATGAGGGGTGGCCTCGGAGCAGCGATGGTAAGGAGCACGCTAGCGTCTAAGGATCCAATCAAGCCAGACAATCCTTGTTCACCACCCCTTACCCCCACCCCACCTTGATTAGAATGATTTGGCCCCAGGAGAATAGCAATGAATTAATTAGGGGTCTGTTGTCATGAAGCAGCTCATTATTAAAGTCCCTCTCCTGGGAGGGGAGATGGGGAAAGGTGTGAGGATGACAGCTACTCCAACAGAATCCTTTAGCACACCTAGACCCTCCCCCAGCTGTCTCTTCTGCCCTTGGGCTCTACCAGGAAGTCAGACAGACCAGAGAGCACAGGGGACACCCAAGCAGGTTCCTGGGGCCTTGGAAGATGAGGGCTTTCTTTCCTCTCTCCTCCCCAACACTGTTGCTCAGACCCCAACTCCCACCTGACCTTGTTGAGCTCAACCCTTGCTTTGCCTTCTACCTGCCTCCTGGCCAGCAGAGATCCAGCCCCAGCCCTGAGGCCCTGGAGTTCTTTTCAGAGCAGCACCTGAGTGTTTACAGTGCTTCCCTCCTAAGAGCTCTTGCCAGTCCATTGGGGAGCCAGGAGATCATTTGAACAGAAACGAATGTACATAGTGCTTATGTGCCAGGTTCTGGAAGATCCTGTCAGGCAGGGTGGTGTGGACAAGTGGCCTCTCTCCTTACCCACTTTTTCCTAGAGATGGGAAAACAGGTCTAGGGAAAATGGAGGGCCGACAAGAGTTCAGATTTTGGCTCCTCTGCCTGCCAGCCCTAGGGCCTTGGAGAAATTACCTCACCCCTTCCTGCCTCAAGTTTCTCATCTGACTGTGAGGAAAAGGAGAGTGCCTACCTCGTTGGGTCTTTGTGAGGACTGAGTGAGAAAATGAATATAAAGCCTTTAGCACATGTCTAACAATCATAAAGGTAAAATAAGCATGAGCTCTGAGTTATGTTTCACTTTGCCCAGCCTCAGCAACAGGAGTTTATTCATAGTAGGTTCTGGGGAGCCTACTATGTGCACAGAAGTACCAAGCAGAGTAAGGCAAGTGAAGCTCTATAGAACATAATCTCTTCTCCGGGCACTTTAATCCTGGGAACTATAACTTCATATGTTCACCTGCAGCTTCGCCAAGGGACATGCCAGATATAATGGGAATTCAAAGGTGGGATCAATGCTGGCTTCCTGGAGGAAATGGCATTTGGGTGAGGTCTTGAAGGACGGTTAGGATCTATGGGGTAGAATAAATTGTCTACCGAAGTCACAAAGATCAAAAAGATAGAGCCTTGGATGGGAACAAAATTGGAAAATGTTGCAAAGGATATGTTAATTGAATGACAAACTGGAGAGTGTGAACTTTTCTAAATTGTCAAGTGGGGACAGCTAAGGTGGGGTGGGTGTGTGTGTGTGTGTGTGTGCGCGTGCGCATGCACACGCATATGAATACATGCAATGATTTACTTTTTTACAAGTAGTGTATGTTCATCATTTTTAAAAAATTAGGAGACTGAGATAAGCAAAAGAAAGAAAATTACAAGCACCTGAAATTTAAGAATTTTGCATACAGAAAAGGCAGGATCAAATAAGTGTTTTAAGAAGATTAATCTGGCTGTGTTTGGTAGAATAGATTAGTGTAGGAATATGCCGGAGGCAGGGAGATTTCTCAGGTTATTGCAGTATAACAGATAAAAGGCAATAAAAACTCAGACCCAACTCGTTAGCTGTGGGAAGGGAGATACAGCAGCACGGATATGGTCTCCATTTCTCCTAGTTACCATGTGATTTTCTGCACCACGGTATCCCCATGCCACGTGCATTTTTTAAATGATTTCTCCTTTTAAAATCTCAGGGAGTCTCCTGTATTCAGACATAAGTCCAGTGCCAGAGAGTGGTGCTAAGAGCGCTAGACCTCCCTTCCCATCCCTGCAGATCAAATGCCATCCTTGGTGTTGACGAAAGCAAAATACTACTGTTCCAGATGATACAATGCAGGGCAATCACAGACCATTGAAAAGAACCAGTTAATTAAAGAGGGTAATAACCCTCTTAAGCTCCCCACCCTTTAAGGGTTTTTTTTTTTCCAAACTGCAGGTGGCCTTCTTTGTCACACTGGAGTAGACAGCCATATGATCTATTCTGTTCCCCAGACACCCAGCTCTTTTAAAATGTAATTTTTAGTCCTGATGATGAAGGCATTGCTCTCCTGTTTGACTTAGGAAAAATGGAGGCCCCAGAGAGAGGCAGAATGAAAGAAAAAGACAGCATGCAGGCTTTGGAATCAGGTAGACCCAGCTTTGAGTTCCACACTGCCACTTACCAGCTGTGGGATCCAGCTATAAACATTTAGCGTTTCTTATCCCGCAAAATGGAAGGCCTACAGTGTTTTGAAAATTATTTATGTTCATTCTCCCAAACTTTTTTGCACAGTGGTTGACATTGAATAGACACTCAGTGAACATCCCGAAATAATTTAATAAAGAGAGAAAGATGTTCAACAAAAGCACTATGTGTATCTAGTCCCAGGAAGCACTAGTTTTCTTTTCCTGTTCCCTCCTGGGGGGTGGGATGGGGCATTTTCAAGGGAGTTGACCTGTCAATATGTACCTCCCTCACTTCCAAACTTCACCTCTTCCAGCACCTGGTGAGAAAGGCTACACTCCCCTCCACACAGACTCCAAAGGGAGTCCCTGTTCAAGATGCCTATGAGCTTCAGTTCTATCCCTAAACCACCAGGGCATCCCCAGGAAAAGAACCTGTGTGCAGTGCCTTAAATGGAGATTCTGAGCACCCCACCTAGCTTTGGATAAACAAAGATTCCAATTTGGCAGAAGTTCCTCATTATTCTTTATTAAATTCCTCCTACCACCCCTCTACACGACCCCCCCCCCAACTCTGTGCACTCCATGAATTATTGCTATGCCTCTGCGTGATTTGATTTCATCTGAGGCTGCTTAATGCTTCGGCTGTCCCTCGCTGTGTTTATCTTATTGTTTCCCAGAACAATCAAGTGCTTCCTCTGCCCCTGGCAGCTTCTTCTTCCCAGAGCCTCTGATATGCCCAAGCCTGGAGCTGGAGCTGGAGCTGTGTTTTAAAGTGGGTCTGGTCTGAGGGCCAAGCCCTGTGTTCCTGCATTGCCCCAGTTCATTTCACCCCTCATTAGCCCATATTTCTTCTCAGGCCTTCGAATGCTCCCTAACAGTGGTAGAACCAAGAGATCTGGATTCTTTTTGCTTCCAAGTCTTGGTGTCACTCTCCATTGCACAGTAGAAGGAGACACCCCAAAGATGGGAACCAGGTTTCTTTGTAAGGTGCAGATTGTCATTAGCCATCAGGAAGTATAAAGCAAGGTGGCTCCTCTCCATTCCAGGAGTGGCAGAGAATAGTGGTTGCTTGGCCATCTTTCCCTGGCTAATGACCAGAAAAGCTACAGTTTAGAAAAAGAAAAGTGGCTCCCTCCAGTCAATCTTTCCAACCTAGTCCCAAACATTACCTTACTCACAGTAAATGCTCAAGAACTAGTCACCATATCTGCTGCCTATTCACTGGGCTATTAATTCTGACTATTCCAAGGTGCAGAAGTCCAGAGAACAAGTGGGTTCTCTGGAGACCTGACCCCACATTCCAGGAGAAAGCCTGGCCCCCTAAAATGCAGACTCCTCTAGCCCCATGCACCCCTCTGCTAGTCCCCTCCCCCAGTTGAATATCTGGGGCAGATTCTTAACATGCACAGAAATAGAAATAATTGTACCAGGAAATGTCAATCTTCAATGTCAAAGCCCTGGTGATTGACCGACAACTTGCTGGGGACAAGTGCTGGAAGAATCTGCATGTATGTGGGAGGTTGTGTGAGTGTGTGTGTGTGTGTGTGTGTGTGTGTGTGTAGGGGGAGCAGTGGGCATTCCTAAAGCTCAGCACTTCTTAGTGACCTCCTTCCTCTTTGTGAACCGGGGGACCCTTCACCGTATCTCCCCTGTTCCTCTCCTCTCCTGGTTCAGTGCAGCCCACAGGCCAGGCTCTTAAGTAAGTCCCCTCCAATTACCCAAGTTTAGGGCCAGGCCCCCAGCTGTCCTCCAGGGAGCCTCGGCCTGTTGATCCGTGACTCTGCTTAGTTAATGTTCCTTCCTCCATACAGCTCAGAAGGCAGGGCCCATACAGGCACCCTGCAAGTTGCTGCTGCCTCTCTGTACATGCACCCGTGTGTGTGTGTGTGTGTGTGTGTGGTGTGTGTGTGAATATGTGTGCAGAAGAGAGGGAGGAAAAACCTTAGATGCTGAATTTACCAGACTTCACTCTATAAATAATTCGGGTCATGAAGCTCTACAAAAATAAACTTGAGCTTGAATCAGTGCGCAGCACTAAACGCACAGGTGCAGCTACGCTTGCTCATTAACTCACTCAGAGTGCAGGCTGAGCAGCACCAGGCCTTCTCCACCCTTCTCCTCTTTAAAGATCTGAATGTGCACATGCACATACCCTCCACCCACCACGCACCATGCCACATGCTGCATATGCCACACATATAAGCACCACACACATGCCACTCACACACTGGTATACTATAGGAGCCCAGAGTCCTGTGCAAGCAGGGAACCAAGTGATAAAGGCCTCTTCCAAAGATGGATGGAAGTGCAGGAGACCTACTAAAATTACTGTGGAGTCCTCAGTTACTCCATGACAATCTTACCCCTCCCAAATGCTCAAGTCTGAAAACCCAAGTTTTCAAGATATCCAAACTCAGACATAACAAAATCACATTTATAGTTGTATCAAACTGTACATTTCCCAAAGAAGTCCCATTTCCACCCCTACTTTTCAGCTAGGCCTCACCTCCTCCAGGCAGCTCCCCATCAGGTCCTCCTTCAGACCAGCTGAGCACTGCCCCATCCCCACGCTGCTCCCCCTGGAGTCCCCATGCAAACCTCTTCTCACAAGTGTCACATGGGTTTGGGAAGATGGATTAGATTGTCCATTTCCCCATGCCTGGGCTTCCTGAGGGGTCCTGAGTCATTCATCACAGTGTCCTCAACTCTGTAACATAGGCCTAGCTCATGGTAGCCATGTAATAAATAAACATGGACAGTCCTGAAATTCATAGCTAATAACTCATTACATTTTTACAATATCCTTTTCAAACTAGGAAGGACAGGAGTTACCGCCCTTATTTGGCAGCTACAGAAACTATGATATCAACAAGTGAAGCAGCTAGCCTGAAGTCACCCAGCCAATTAATGAGAAAACAGGGATTAGATCCCCACCCTCCAGACAGGATCCAGGGCCTCCCTCTGCATGGTGGTGCCTGTCAAATCAATTTCTTTCCTACTGAGAGACCTAAGAAGATCCCCAATTCCATGCTCTCCATCAGCTTTTGAAAAAAAAAATTCTTTTTTTTTGGGGGGGGGCTATTACTACCACTACTACTGTACTAATAAAGTAATAAAGAGTGCCAAATCCCAAGTAAGGACCTCATAATTTAAGGCTAACTAGGGAAGAAATTGATGCACAAGAAAAAGAGTTTAAGGGGCTCATAGGTAAGCAAGTTAATTGGATATGCTGATTTGAATTGGATGTTCAAGTAAAGAGGATGTCATTAATTTCATAGCTGTGATTTAAAGGAAAGATACTAAGAGAGCTACTATTTCATTTTCATTTCCAAGGGTCCCCTCCCACCTGGAAACTGGACAGTAAATCTCCCTGGGCTTTATCTCTCATGTTCCTACCCCAAAGCCAGACCTGTTAAACTGAGTTTTAGATCTCAAGTAAAGCCCTCCTAAATTAGGTTCTGAGTTTGTTGTTGCACCCCAGAAAAAAAAAAGGTGATGTCCCTCGTTGACTGTGGGGAATGAAGGGGAGAACTTGGACTTCTAAGCTACCCTTCCATTCTGCTCAGCTACAGAGAATAGAGAAATGCTTATTACCCTGTCTTGGGTGAGTTACACAGTGGCGAGAATTTGGGCAATGTACAAAGCTGGGTTCTGCCACTCTTTAGCTGTATGACCTCAGGAAAGTTGCCTCTCCTGGCCTCAGATTTCTTATCTGTCAAAGAAGAATGATAATATTATTTACATCAGGGGTAACCTTAAGGACTAAATGAGCTAATTTTTATTACCAACTTTCAAAAGTGCCCAGCATGTCATAAAAGCTGTATAAGTGGCAGCTATTAATAAATTCATTGGGTGAACAGGGACCTTTGAAAATTTACCAAGTCTAACCTACTGCCTTTAGGCAGGACCAAGTTGAACTATACAGCAAAAGGGTTTGTCCTGTGTTAAAACTCCTTCTAAGAAGATCACAGACTTCTGTGGTCACCCATTCTACAGTCAGGTGTCTTCAGAGCAGGAATTCTTTTTCAAGCTCATCTAAATGTCCTTGTGCAAAAGTTTAGGCACAATTTGTCTTCTGTAGGTCTTAGTAAAGACTGTCACCCTCGTCTGTAGCTGACTATGCCCCCTGTGGTACTGCTCTTTTCAATCTTGGCCAAGCACTAAGGCCCCATGGCTTCTGCATGTCCACTGAGGTCAATTCCTCCCAGGACATGAAGAACCCAACTAGAAAAGCATGCTCAGGTGGCTGGTTCCACCTGTCAGTACCACCTCCTTCTCTGCCCCATCTCTGGCCCTCCACTGCCTGGTTGGATATTAAGACCTGTGCAGCTTGACCTGATAATGCATGCCCTCAGACTGGATTTGTGGCCTATTTCCATTTATGGCTGTCCTTGTAGTCCTTGAAACCTGGCCCCAAGGATGCAAGCTTAAAAGCTGAAGAGAACTGTAACTTGGTGGGGCACCACACAATAAACCCAACTAATTGGTTTTCAAAATCCCACTTTTGTTTCATGACTCCCTGATAGTTCCTCACCACTAGGCACCCTGTGTCTGGCAAGAAGGGACAATTTTGACCTAAAAACTTCCCTAATCTCTCTGGGGCTAATCTCTCCATTGTTGTGTGCTTTCTCTGAATATCACTGACTGGCTCCAACCCTGGTGGGGGCCTCTAATAGAAAAGCTTAGGCTATGAGCCCCAAAGCCCTTGCCATCTGGCAGCGATATCAGTGATCCTTCTGGAACAGGTGCTGAGCCTGAGAGGAAAACTGAGGCTCAGGGAGGTGATTCTCCTAAAAGTGAGCCATGCCCAGGCAAGAAGAGAATCAGAAGTGAATCCCAGGATGCCTGAGTCCCAGAACTATATTCTCCCCATGCTAATGGGTGACCCAGAGGGAGCAGAAGGTATCCAGTGAAGAGAAAGATCTCTGCTGCCCAGTCGTCTGCCTGCCTTCTGCCCACTGTCCTGGCCCACCTCATTCTCCTTAACCCCTGGCCCTCTGGCCCCCATTCTCCATTTTCTCTGACTTCCTGTAGGTGTCTTAAAGGGCTGTTCAAGCTACGGCAGGTATCAGGGAGTAGGAGGATGCCCAGGGAAGCACAGACTTCTTGGCCAGGACTGCCCTTCTTTCCAAGGATGGAGACTAAATAGAATAAGAGAGCTTAGTTCAAGTTCAGAACCAACAACATTTTCTGTTCTGGTTTGGTTTTAGTGCTCACGTTTGAGACCTATGTAGATTTGATTCTGGCTTCACTGGTTTATTAAAAGATTGGGGTTGCAGACAGGAAGTTTTTAAAAGCTTCTGGTTGTGGGTTGGGGTTGTGGCTCAGTGATAGAGTGCTTGCCTAGCATGTGTGAGGCACTGGGTTCAATTATCAGCACCACGTATAAATGAATAAAGTTCATGGACAACTAAAAAAAATATTTAAAAAAAAAGATTCTGATTAGGTCTCTGATTCAGTAAGAAGTGAATGATTGGGATTGGTCCCAATAGACAGCAGCGGCGTGTGTCAGGGTGGTGGCTGGGTCAGCTCCAGCTCCAGTCTGGCCACAGTACCATCTAGTCCCAGGGACCACTGAGGGAGGGCCAGACCCGTGGCATTTGTTCTTCCTTCTGACTTTGTGTCAGACCTTCTGGGGATCCAAGCCAGGGCCCAGGCTCATGGAGAGGGTGGCTGCTCCAGCTGGCAGTGGGTCAACCAGCCTCCTAAGGGAGGAGGTCCCGGGCCAGGCCTGGGCCCAGAGGGCTGCTTCTACAACTCCTGAGCCAGCCAGCTTAAGGAGACATAAATCTCCCTGGAGAGGAGCAGCTGTCAAGGGAGGGTTTCTCCTTCAGAGGTAAGGTATGGTTCAGAGTCATGCAAGAAGCAGACCCTAAATTCCCTAGGTTGTAGAAGACAGAAAACTAAGGCCAAGCCAACCAGAAGCCATGGCCAAACATCTTCCCTCTACCTCCTACAGTAATCGAGAATTTTTGTGAGTCAGTGCTACCACATTTCTGCAAGGACCTTATAGAAATTTGGCCCTGTCCATCCAAAGGAGAACCCTGCTTTGAATGATAAGGGGAACCATTTTAATCATGGAAAGTTTTCCCCAAATAGAGACTCTGTTCTTCCTTCTGCTTAACTCTCATAATCATAATTGCTCCGGGATTGAGAATAGATGCCTCAACCCCAAAACATCATAGCTGACTCTTGGAGTTCCCCTCTACCTACCCTCGTGCCCCCATCCCTGGAAGGAGGGGCTTCAGTGATAGTTGTCAAGGCAGCATCTTTGAATGCTGGAAGCCCCCTGTGAGGTAGTAAAAGGATAAGGATGAAGCTTAGGAGAAGGTAGAGTCCAGCCCACAAAGTGAGGTTTCCTCCTCTACTTCAATCCAGAGCCCCCCAGTCACCCACCAAAGCAGGTGAGGAAGAAAACATGGTACCCCTCACTCTATGCCTTGACACTAAGCCACCGTACCCATCCCTGGAATCTAGGCCTACGGGCCTCAGGCAGGAATTTGCTCTGTCTATCACTGAGAACTCCAGAGCCAGAACTTTCCACCCCATTAGGGGCTCATGGTCTGCTTCCCACTCACCCCAGTCCAGCCCAACCCAGCAGTGCAGATCATGCCCTGAGAACGCACACAGTGTAAGAAAGGAGAAGATGTATTCTTCAGATTTTCCAAAGAAAATGTGTTTGGCCTAACTTTAATTTAGCAATAAAAAATCCAGGATACTCCATCAGTTGGTTCACCATCTAAGTTCCTTTCAACACACATGTCTCAAGTATTCCCTTTAATCCATCACCAACTATGTCCCCCAGCCTATGCAGGCCCTCAGAGAGTTGCAGGAGAAATAGAAAACATATTCCTATCTTCAAAGCTTTGGCAGGACTTATGCACATGGGAAGCAATTAGAAAACAATTCAAATAGATGGTCAATACATGTTAGCTAGTACACATACAATGAACAAATCAATTGATTATAATCCTAGGACAGGATGTCTGGTAGGAAAAAAGCATCAGTCTAAATGTCATTAATAAGCCATTAGAGAGGCTGGGAAGGCTTTCTGGAAGAGGTGGGGCCTGGGCTCCAGGGTATCTAGGTGGGTAGAAGACAAAGTAAATGGGGGGGGGAGCGGGGGGGGGGAAGCGGAAACAATGGTCAAGAGTCAGCTCATACTCTGGGAAAAGAGACTGGGGATGGAGCACAATCTAACCAAGAACTTCTTGCCACCAACTTTTTTTTTTAATTTTTTAAGTTGCTAATGGACCTTTTATTTATTTATATGTGGTGCCAAGAATCAAACCCAGTTCCTCGCACGTGCTAGGCAGGCACTCCACCACTGAGCTACAACCCCAGCCCATGCCACCAACTTTCGCATGACTTTAGGGACCTCTCTCTCTCTTTTGAGTTTCAGAATCATGTATATGGGGCTCAGCCTGAATTAGTACTTCTCGTATTTCTGTACCAGCAGAAGCAGCAGCACCTGAGAATGGGTTAAAAATGCATGCCCATGGAGCTCATCCCCCCCCAATCTGAAATTCTTGGGGTGGGCTCAGCCACACATCTTACCAAGCCCTGCAGGCAATTCTGAGGCCACTCTGATTGGAGAATATTGGATTTTATTCACTGCTTCTTGACCCTGGCTACTCATTAAATTCATCTTGAGAGATTTTAAACCCAATGAAGATGCCCAGGCCCCACCCACAGAGATTCTGATTAATGCATCTGGCCCTGGCATTCATATTTTTAAAAACTCCCCAGATGATACAAACGTGCAGCCAGGGCTGAGAAACCCTGGACTAAAGGACAACCAAGTCCTTTCTGACTTATTGTCCTGGGATGCACTTGGACAGAAAGAGCCAGGATTCCTAGATTACCACATCCCACTGGGTGGACTTGCAGACAGTCAGAACCTATATCTTGGGAAAGAAAGACATCATAATGTCCAAAAATCTTGAATCTCTTGATGACCACTTTTTGGTGGTTTGTATAATTGCCCAGCATTTCCCTGTATCTGCCTGAGGTAAGGATACCGTGTATAGATGTTGATTCTCCCTTTCCATCCACAAATAAGTGTGCCCAAGCTCGCACTAACTTGCATATTCATATATCACATACAGCTATAAATATCTGTAACGTACACAAGAATAACCACATATAGATAGTCAGAATTATTCCGGAGGGCCTATGTGCGCACAAAAATAAATCCACCATCAGAAATCCCAGCCAGTGCACTCAGATGGCTTAGGAAAGTATTCTCTGTATGGAGACTGGGAGGTTTGAAGTAAGTGGTGTTTCTGGCTACAGAGTAGCAATTGGGAGGGGTAGCAAGGGTTTTTTGAAAGTACTTCTTCTAGGTAGAAGCAGGTAGCCAACAGGGAAGGCAAAGTGTATACATGCTAAGGATACCCTTGTTTCTCTTGCAGATTCGAGCTGATGGTCCCCCCCATGGTGGGGTCCAGTATGAGATGGTCTCTGTGCTCAAAGATGGGAGCCCCATCCTTCGGGACATGGCCTTCTCCATTGATCAGCGCTACCTATATGTCATGTCTGAGAGACAGGTAAGTGCTGCTGCCAATCCATATATCCTTTCCAGACTCCAGGAAACTGGTTAGTTCAGAAGCTGTTCCATCTAATAAGGGAGACCTCTGCTCTTGCTGCACCAGGGTCCCGGAAGAGGCAGAATCCCTGTAGGATTTTGCAGGGAGCCACAGGGAAGCAAGCCGGGGCCAGCCACTTCCCGGAGGCTTCTCTCTAGGCCACAGCCCCTGTCTCAGCCAGTGATGAACAGCCCCGCAAGAACAGGCCAGACTGCATGGAGCAGCTTGGTGTGATTAGGAGGTAGATTTACTGCTCTCGGGCCCACAGAGTCTGCTGCTCAAGGGAGCCAAAGAGGTGTAAATAATCCAGGCCTCCAGGCTGGGCCTGCTCCTGAGAGAGACAGAACCAAGATAGGGCCCCAGAAGGAGATAAAATCTTGGCATGAGTCTTAAACTGGTGCAGGGTAGAAACTGGTCAGCTCTGGGAAGCTGAAACTATGCCTGCAGAGATGGGGAATCCTACAAAACAGACTTCTACCCTCTGCTAGGTAGCAACTGAGCAAGTTCCTCACCCTTAAGGATGGGCGGGGAGGAGGATTACTCCCCCAGATTGTACTCACTCTGAATGTGTGGCAGCCCAGAGAAGGGTAATGCAGGAGGAGCTGTGGTGAAGAAAAGAAGCAGGGAAGACAGGAGATTCACCAGATCCCTGCAGATCCAGAAAATCAAGCGAACACCTAGTTTTCACCAAGACTGGTTCATTCCATTCACTTGGTCAGTGGGTTAACAGTTGTTGAGCTGCAGCAATGGTCTTTATCATTTTCCTGAAAAGGAGAAGTCAGATAAAGGTCAAAGAAGGATTAAAAAGGATTATGAGTCTGTCTCAGCAGCTGAGGATACTGACAGAGGCTGGAGAATTGTGCTGGGACTAGAGGACCAGCCACTTTCACAAGGTGCCTCCCAGCTCCTATGTCATTCAGAATATTCTGCCAGGATTCCAGTGTCCTTGATCAGCTTCCCCCTTCTCCAAGTTGTCTTTCCCTCCTTTGTTTTTGAATGTAAGGGATCTGAATCAGGGGATGTGGGATAAGCAGAAAAAGTAAGAAAGGGGCCAGCAGGCACATGACAGCTTTAAGGGACGCAGTGATGCAGTTCTAACTTGAAAATTACTTCTTGAGAATAGACGACACAAATCATATGCTAATTGCATGCAAATTACATCCAGAGCCTCTTGAACCCACCTGTCTTTTTTACCTTCTTTCATGTGGCCCCTGCAATGGAGGCATAAACAGGTCCAGATAGGAACTGGGAGGAGTTGGAGGACGCTTTGCCTAACCTAGAGTGGGTGAGAGAGTCTTGGAAATAAACACCAGCCTATCATCCCAATAAAACAGGCAAAAGGCCTAAGAGAAACCATGACTGGGCACATATTTATTGGAGACAAAATACTGGGAAAACATGAAAAGGAGTGGGACTTGATCTCTACCCTGAAGTTGGTTACCATCTAATGAGGGAGAGAGACAGGTACCCGGGTATCTATGACGTCAGATTGAGTACTATGGATGCTCTGTGTTCTCTTCCTATTCTTCTTCACCTTTAAGACTGAACGTTATTTTTAAAATAAAAATAGTAGATGCTTACCTGTTCAATACCAGTTCAAGCATTACCTATAGACAACAGTCTCAAGTCCACCATCCAAAATTAACATCACGTTAACAGGATCCTGAGACACTTTCACAGGAATACGTAGAAGGCTGGTGATAGATGGCAACCTACATAGGTGGCTAAAGAAGAGGAATAAACCCACAGTATGCATGATATTTTTTGAGAGACATGCTGTATGGCTCAAGACCAGGCAGGAAGCTCTGGGTAAGAGCTCTCTCTTGGGTTTTTTTTTTGAGTCCAATGTAGTGAAAAAGCAGAAGCAGCAAATGGAAGTGACCAACAAAACCTTAGTGGAAACTGAAAAAGTTCCAAGGCACATTTTGGCTGCATGTCCTTTGTCAAATGGGATGCTTTTGAAAATGCATTCAAAATAGAACCAAAGAAGAGGCGCAGGGTCAGGGCTAGAGGCTGACAAGAAGGCTTGAGGATATAGAATGATCTTGAGTTCGTGTGTGATGCCACGTCCGAGAGCATGCCTCCTGGTCAAAATACAGTTTCTCTGTAAATATCCTCTCCTTTGTCCTCATCCTCTGCTTCAGGTGTCCTGTTCTTGTTCCAATCTGCACCAAGTAGGTTGAGTAGTAGCCAGTTGCAATGAGCAAACGAGCAGATAGAGGAAGAATGTGGGTTTAATGCCATGGGGCTGTCTCTGGCCAAGTGAGATATTAATAGGGGAGCTCTCTGTACCAGGTGGAGCTGCAATCAGGAGGCCAAGTCTAAGGGGGATTTGTGGTGGAGCTCTGAAGCCTGTCACTTGGACAGCCATAAATCGTGTAGAAATAGGTAGCCAGGTGACTTCACCAGGGGCTGAGTCCAGGGAGGAGGGCCAAGGGCAGCTCAGGAGGCCCATCTGTCTGAAGCTGGCTGAGCACAGAGTATTCACAGACAGCCAGGACCTCTTCAAGGAGGCAGTTTAATGTGTGGTTGGAGAACGGTCAGTAAAAATTAAGTCAGATGTCCTGGATTCTAGTTCAGCTTTTGCAATAACCAGTAGCATGACTCACGGCTTCCGTTTCCTCCTGTTTGAGTTAGAGGAGTTACATCAGATAACAGATTGCCTCTGAAGTCTACAGTTCCAATTCTGGCTGTTCTATAGCAGAGAGGCCTTAGACAAGCCACTTAACCTCTGTGAGTGTCACACAAGGTCAGGGTGAGACTCAGTTGAGACAATAGCTAGGGAAGTTCTTCTTACTCTGTCTCCATGCAGACTATGACTCCACTGGTCATTAAGATTCTGCGTGGCTTCTTCCACCTCTTGCATTCTGATTTCATTACTTAGGAGAATAAATACTATATGTGATGATTAGGAAGCTAAGTGGTTTGTGACCCAGATAACAGGCCCTGCCTTTAGTTCCCCAGGTGACCTGGGCTTTTATCTTCTCAGGGACTTGGATTTACCACATTTAAAGATGGAGATGAAAAACCTGACTCAGATGTCCTTTTAATTCTTGAAGAGTTCATTGAAGGTCCTGGTATTGGGACTTCTCTTTTTGCAGGTGACATCAAAATCACCACTAATAAGCTTAAAGTTAGAACAAAAGAACTTGCTGAAAAAGAGGTCTGTGAGGTTTTCATGAGCTTCTTCCCTAAACAAGGAACATTACAGAGAGTAGGAATGCTGGTTTGCTTATGAATAAGTGTATTCCTGTGCTGAGGCAGTGTATTAGTCCTTTTTCCATTAGCATAACAAAATAACAGAGTCTGAATAACTTAGAAAGTGAAGAGGTTTATTCAGTTATGGCTTTGGAAGCTGAAAGTCGAAACAGTATGGCCCAGGCTCTGGCAAGGGTCTCCCTGACTGCATCATATCATGGCAGATGATATCACAACAAGAGTGTATGCAAGAGGAAGAGCTCGCATGACCAGACAAGAAGCCAAAGAAGGTTGGGAGGGGCCAGGCTTGCTTTTTTATAACAACTCTGTTGCAAGAAATAACCTGGTTCCTGTGAGAACTACATCAATTTCTTCTGAGGAAAGTGCCCTCAATGATCAATGTATATGCCACTAGGTCCCACCTCTTAAAGTTTCGACACATGAACATCTGGGGGATACACTCAAACCATATCTAAACCATAGCAGGTAGAAATTTAAGATTTTGGGGTTCTCTAAAAGTCCTAAGACCTTGTGTGACATCAAGGGAATGGGGCTTCCAAAAACTTCACTTTATAACAAATCTCTGGGTAGCCTAATCTCATCCCTTCCTTCCACCCTATCCACGGCATTTACTTTTCTCTCTGTACTCACCCCTTCTCCAAAACATGGCATCTGTCCTATCCTTGAGACCATGTGAGAGTACAGCGTAGTCCCTGGTCTCACATTCTGCAAAAGGGGTTCTAATCTGCCCACAAAGTTAACAATCTAATACCAATATAACACTTGTTCTCTTCTCTCTCTCTCTCTCTCTCTCTCTCTCTCTCTCTCTCAATTAACTAAATGTAATTAAGAAACAGGACTAGTAGGAAGCGTTGGGTCGTTAGTGCCACTTCCTAACAAGTCAATGTTAATGTACTGTTAATAGATCTGCGGCTGGCCAGTCCCAGGGGGAAGTTTGGGAACTGATTCCCCAATCCTGCTGCTAATTGCCCAGGTGCCTGGCTCTTCTCTAGAAAGCCCGCCCCAGACTCAACAGTGAGTCAACAGATGTTACAGCATGACTCCAAGTTGCACCCCTGTCCTCAGTGTCTCATGGAAATCAGACAGAGAGTACAGGGAAAATCAGGCTACGGGCCAAGTTAAAAACCAAGCAACAAGATGAAAAGAAAGTGAATGGCCCTAGTTTCCACCCAACTTGTCAGGCTGGCCACTCCCAGAAAGGGAACACCACTCCGTCCTCAGGGTGGATGAGAAAAAGAGTATGGAGATGGAAGCAATTATTCTATTTTATACTTTAATTAGTTTGAATTAGCAGAGGGAATAGAGGCATAAAATGATCCAGCGAAGGGTGAAATGGAAAAAGGGAGTCACAGTGGAGAATGGCTCCGTGCAGGCTGGAAAGAGCCTTGGGAATAGCAGATAGGCTGGCAAAGGGTGAGCGTGTTGGGAGCGGGTGGGGGACGTGGGATTCTGCTCTCTATTTCTAGGCGTGGAGGGGCAAAAGAGCATGGTGGTTAAGACCTGGCATGTGAAAGTGAGATAGACTTCATTTTCATAGCTTCTTGCTAGGTGGTATATGGCTTTGAGAAAGTAATTTGACTTCTCCAAACCTCAGTTGCTTCATCTGTGTAATGGGACTAGCAGATAGGCTAGTAGTTGTGACTAGATAAGTCACCTAGTGCCATATCTGACTTAGTCAATGCTTTAAAATGTGATAGAAATTTATTAGTAGTAGTATCAGTACTAAAACTTTCTGGGGACCTCAGAAAAGACTAGAAGCATATCCCCTATAAATTATGGCTGGGAAAGCATTCTTATGTTCTAGCAATGGCCTCCAACCTGCCATTCCTGCTGCTCTCTCCCGAGGGACACCTCAAAAGACTCTGGCCTGGCCAAATGGCAGCATTGGGCTGAGTCACTCATAATCTGCTATTTATTTTAAAAATCTAGGAATGTGCCCAGCAGACTAAACAATCCTGCCCCGCTCCATACTCAGGAGGCAGCCCCAGGCCCATATGTGAGGCTCGGGAGACTTGAAAGCAGGCATCCATAGGGAATAGGGAGGGGCACCTGAGCCCTGGCCATCCCCCAAGCCCACAGGCCTGAGTGACCACAGGTATGGATGCTTGGTCAGCCAGGGACTCTCCAAGGGGATTTTCATTTCCGGTTTCCTCAGGTATATAACCAAGTCTCAAGTTCAGTGCAAAAGACAAAACTACCTTTTACAGGTAGTAAGCACTCAGACCCCAGCCCTGAGTGCCCTCATGTGTGTGACAGGAGTTGACACACTGCTGTGTTTATCTATGGCTACATAACAAACCATCCCAAAATGTCTGAGTTAAGGATTCGGGGACAGAAGGGGTGCAGGAAGAAGTGAAGGCAATGTGTATCTGTTCTATATATCCACAGCTTCTGTAGGGATGACGTGAATGGCCATGGGTGGCTAGCATGAGGGGCTGGATTCTTCTGGAAGCTTCTCCATGTCTGGCACTTGGAAACTAGAAGTTGGGATCAGTTGGGATTTTTTCACTAGAATGCCTTAGACAAGGCTTCTCCATGTGTCTTGAGTTTCCTCACAGCCTGCTGGCCCCAAAATAGTCAGACTTCTGGAGTATGACAGCTCACGGCAGACACAGCAGCTCAGGGTTCTAAGAGTAAGCACCCCCAGCAAACTAGGGAGGACTTTTTTTTTCAACATTTTTTAGTTGTTGATCGAACTTTATTTTATTTATTTATATCTGGTGCTGAGACTCAAACCCAGTGCCTCACACATGCTAGGCACGCGCTCTTACACTGAGCTACAACCCCAGCCCTATGTAGGACATTTATTACCTTTCTCAACGACTTGGTTTTGGAAATCCCAGTGTCACCACTCAGCTGCCCATCACTCAGTTGGCACACTTGAAAAGCAGGCTAGGAGAAGATGCAGGGCTGGGTTCCCCATCCGCAGGGGCATGGAAACACAAAGCACCAGGGCAGGAGGGGACTTCAGAGATTCTGACCCCAGATGAGGAACTCGAGGCTCAGAAGGCACCATGTGAATGCCCCTTTCAGCACTGTGTACCCCCAGCACCTAGCTCCATGATCTGCAGAACTGCTCTGATTTCCCAAAACACAGATGGACCCATTAGTGGCCTTAAAGTGTGCTACTGATCAACTGCTGAAGGTTTTGTAAGTCCCACATTGTAAGGGTCCCGCGAAACGTCGGAGAAAGAGACCACCAAGTGACCACTCATGCAATTGGCAGAAGGGGGATTTATTGAACCAGCATGCTGGGGCTCCGTGCCCACTCAAGAAGGGAAAGCAGCCCAGAGCCCTGAGCAGGGGCTGAGCACTGCTTAAGTACACTTTTTGGGGAGGGCGGAGGGCTTTGTATACATCAGAACAAATCATCATTAGGCGCGGGAAAATTGAACAACAACTCCTAAACATGATTGGTTCATTCATTGGCGGGAACAGGTCAGGCTGGAGTGATAGGTCATTCCTAAGGAGGGGGTTACATTTAAACTGATTGGTCCAGGCCCTGCAATGCCTATGTGCGACCACACAGAGCCCTTATTAAATAATCCAAATAGTCAGGGGAAATATTTACTGGGCAGTTCCAAGCATTGTCTTAACAGCTACAGAAATTTCAGGTTTTGCAGGTAGCATAGAAACCTAACAATACCTAATCCTTTACATTTTAACTCAGACCTTGCAGCTTAGAAACTTTACAACACCCGGTCTTTTACCCTTTAACTTTTACGCTTTAACTTCAATTTCTTTTACCCTTACAACATCAAATGTCCATGGGCAAAGAAAGTGCTTGTGGGAATCTATCAGGAGGGGGTCACACGTTGAGGGCATGTTGGCTTTTAATGTTCTGCCAGGAAGCCTTCCTGTGACAGGTTGCATGGGAACCACTCAGAAGTGGTCCTCCTTCAGGACACAGGGCAATGGCTTCTCACCCCCAGGGATTACAGGAAACAGACATTTTCACCAACCCTGCCTTTCTGGTTTGACAGAGATGGGGCAAGGAGGAGTCTGGCCTGGAGGTATTGTCACCTCTGTTGACCGTGACAAGTCCTTGCTTCCCCAATGTTGAAGAATAACACCAGAGAAGCACGCGGAGGCAAGGTCAGAGTAGAAATTAGAAGTTTAGTACAGGACAACAGAAAAGACTTCTCCCGGAGGAAGAAGGGGACCCAAGAGGTGGAATCCGTGGAAGTGCTGTTGTTTCCCCTTTTTGTAGTTCTTTCAGTGATGGAATGTAGGTGGGAAGGCCCGAGGGGTGGGACACAGGTGGGCCAAAGAAGTAATCTGGGCAGGAAGGACTTCTGAGGCAGCATCTTCTAGTTTGCTGTTCATTAACACTTCTTTGGGATGGGCTATCTTAAAATCCGCTGGGGCTGTTCATTCACATTTCTTTGGGATGGACTATCTTCAGATCTGCTGGGGGCTGTTTCCTGGACTTCATTAACATTTCAAGAGTTGCTCAACTTTTCTGGGAATTCATTCTCAGCACTCAATTTTAGACCCGATTTACCTAACTACACTGACTACCTAATTTTAAATCTGGCTTCAGTATCAGAAACAAAGTGTGTAAAGCCACCTTCCCTGACACAATTCACTACAGGAGAAACCCCGCAGCAGGTCCCTGCTCTGGTTCTAAGTCTTGTGTGGGGCTGGGGGAAGTTTAGGTCAGCCTCTCAAATGCTCCTGCAACACTGTCCAGAGGGCTTCTCCAAGGGACTAATTTTGTTCTCCCTGGTTTGGAGAATTCCCTGTCAAATACCAACTTGGTTTGAGGCCCAAAAATAAGAATCTTTTCAAAGGGGCTGTTGTCATACTTGGGGTAGTAAATTTCCTACCTGTAGCCAAAACTACTGAACTGCCTGCCAGTCCCCCAGGTCACCTGAAGACCTTGGGAAAGGAAAAAAAAATGTGAGGAACCACACTCCCTGCTTGTGGGTCTTGGCATTTCAGACTATTATTGTGATGGTGCATGTTTAGTGCAGGTGATCAGACTTCCTGGGCGCCTGCAGAGTTCGCCAAGGTGTATTTTGACAAGTTTCAGTAACAGGAGCCCCGCTCCCACCTGGGCCTGGAGGCCTTGGCCCTGAGGGAGGCAGGAATGTGAGGGGGCAGGAGAGAGCTGAGCCTGAGGGACCTGGGGAGAATTATAGCGTTTGCGGATTAGGCGAGTGAGGAAGAGAGAATCATGGCTGCACTTTGTTTTAGAAAGTGTCACTTTCAATCCAAGCCTTTGATGCACATGTGTTTCTGGTTAAGGACGCAAGACCCCAGTGTGGCCCAGGAGCTGAATGCTCACATCAGTGCCTTCCCCAGAGGGAGGGCGGAATTCTGCACAGGGCACAGGGACCACCTCAACCTAGGTTTCCCTTTTCCCTCTGTCTTTCCCACATTTCCAGTGTCAAGGATCCAGAGGCTGACCCGAAGCCGACTCCCTAGTTATTAATATTCTCAGGGGAGCATTTTTTTTAATAAATATTTTCACATGAGGGAAGAGAAATGCAAACCCACCCTTTTAATCAGACGCTTGGCTTACTGTATTTAAGAGAGAGAACTCCAGCCTCTTATTTTAAAATCCCTTGGTTTAGAAAGAAATGATTGAACACAATGCCCAGGCAGGGCGAACTGGTGCCAAAAACCCTCCTTTCTCTAAATGGGCAGGGGGCCTGGAGACTCTCTCTAATCCTTGGCAAGGGCTTTGCTTTCTCTTTCTAGGTACGACAGCTGAAGGCTCACACTCTAAGATGATGCTCCTAGACTGAGGGATGGGAAATCGCAGTGTCTCTGTACCAGAAGGAAGCCTACCCTCCCCCAGTCTTTTAAATCTGAAGAACTGATGCCTCAAGAGGGGACTCGCTTACCTGGGTCATCATGCTGATCCACCTGGTCCAGCCCAGCATTCTTTTCCCAACTTGACATGGCTTCATTCAGCACAGGCAAGGGAAAACACTGGCATGTTTAAAAACTAAAGTTGGAAAAAAAAAAAAAAACAAGGAAAACAAGCTAGGCCCAAGAGAGAGTTCCTGAAGATGTTCCCAAGGGTCAAATTAAAATAGAGGTGATTTGCATATCATTAGCATACACAGACCCATTCATTCAACAGACCATTAAATGTCTACCATGTATAATGCATAGAGCTGTCCACTGGAAAGTCATTTGCATATGCAGATATAGACAGGGCTGTCTTTCTAAGGAATGTTCCAGCAAAGATCTTAGGTACTTTCTTGATTTCTTTCTGCTCTTTTCAGCACAACAACAGCCCTGTTAACGGGTGATTTTGTGTACAGATAAGTAAAGTAGAATTCCTGCCCTCAGGATGATCACATTCTGGAGAGAAGGCATGAAATGTAGGTAAAAGGGAAAATAAGGTGAGCAGTGCTACAGAAGACAGGGATGATGTGTTTGATAATTACATTAGCTCATACCTACCAGAAAGAGGCCTGTCCATGCTGGAAGTCTCTCAGAGAGCCTGCACAGGATTGCAGAGCTGGTTGAGGCCCAGAGACTACTTAGTGATAAGCAGCCCTCTGTTTTTTAGAAAAAGAGTCAGGGATCTGGGGAGAAGTGACTGTGGAGAATGAAGGGTGTACCAAGCAGTGAGAGGAGGCTGGTATCAGCGACTGTGAGCAGTTTCCTGACAGCTATGAAAAGCATGGACTCTTAGATAAGTCCCAGCCCCATCACTGACTGCTTGGAGGCCTGGGGCAAATTGCTTCACCTCTCTGTGCTTCAATAACCTCATCTGTAAATGGACATAATTATGGCATTTGCATGAGGATTAAATTCAATGAATTAATGCATAAAAAGCACTCTGAAAAGTACCTGGCATGTGTTACCTGCTTAATAAATGTTAGTAGTGGCAATTATATTTTTATGGTTGTACCCCCTTGTCTCATCACCAGGCCAAGCCCTGCAGTTCACGCTGTGCATATAGCCACGCCTTTAAAAAAAAAAAAAAAAAAAAAAAACTCCACCGCCTACGATGCTTTTGAGCTCTACTTTAAGATGTTGAAATCTAATATTTATGTCATGCTTTGCTTATTTTAGTTGACAAACATGACCTCAACTAATAAGCATTATTTTCCTAGCCTTTTCTACAGATAAGAAAGAAAACTGAAATTTAATCTCGCTAAGTAATTTGCCCAGAGCAACAAAGCTGGCAAACAGCCGGTTTAGGCCTCCACCCCACGCTTCTGGAGGCCGACCCACGCCTCCTTATTTCTGAGACAGCGCCCCCTGGCTGCTGTCCGGCTCCCCTCCTGCACTTCCTCCTCCTGGCTTCATATTAAGGAAAGGGTTAAACTCCAGGAAGCCAGCACAGACTCTTAATCTTCTCACCTGACACACCCAAGGAATTTGGAGTACTGGGCTGTTTTACTTTAAAAAGAAAGAAAGAAAAAAAAAAAAAAAAAAAATCA
>NW_026000016.1:38474778-38502375 GCF_001458135.2 Marmota marmota marmota
TTTAAAAAAAAAAAAAAAAAAAAAAAAAAAAAAAAAGTCAGCACTGCCCCAGGCCCTACATGGCCAATCAGGGGAAATATCTCTAATGGTCAGAGTGGAGGGAGAAAAAGCCCCAGGCCCCAAGGAAGTTACTGCAGCTCCATTCTTCCCGCGCAGAAGAATGGTGCCTCACAAGACCCTCTCCCCTCCCCACTATGACCCGGAGGGCTCCTAAGAGGCAGAGCAGAGGAGGAGGGACAAGCCTGGGTGGTCCCAAAGCTCCTGCCTTCCCACCTTCCCCAACATCAAGTGGCCATTCAGGGACCCAGCAGGTGACCTGGTGACACTCCTGCACATTTTCCTACCCCATCCACTGCTCAACTTGGCAAAGGAAACCCCTGGCCAGGAGGGCAAGTCCAGTACACCTGGGAGAAACTGCATCCAAGCCCCATTCAGCCTCCAAGTGCCATTCCAAGAGTGAGCCGGGCAACCAGGGAGCAGCTCAATGCGAGAGGCTCTCAGGCTCACGGAAGCCTCCTGTGCCCACAGCCTGGAGTCTCATCCAGACACCTGCCTGGCCCAGCAGGCTCGCCCCAGGACTCGGCAACCTGCTTCCTATCTCCTTCTAGGCGCTCTCCCTGGTGTTCCTCCTGTCGAGGTTCAGTAATTGAATGTGTTTTATTTAGACCATAACATTTAGTGCCACTTTGGGTTTCCAATTAGGCTTCAATCAGATGCTGAGAGTCTGATTCGTTTTGTTGTTTTGATCAACACAAAAGATGGCAACATCAGAGGAGCTGTCGTGAAAAGTTATTTCCATCCGCTGATGACTGAGACAGTGGCTGCGATGTGAAGATACAGTTTCAGAGGTGTGGAGAGGGGCACGAGCATCAGCAGAGCAAGAGGCCGGGAAGGGGAAGGCTGCAAACCTTGGCAAGATGCACCATCTGAAGGGCAGAGGCCTCCCCTAGGGACAGAGGCAGACCTTGGGCATTCGGGGACTTGACAAGTCTCCTCTGTATGGGGGCCAGAGCCCTGGGGGACACAATGGGGAAAAAGAATGGAGTCTCCATTCCAGCAGGTTTCTTACACAAATGGTGAGGCTTGGACGGACCCTCTCAAGACTTAGATCCAGGAGGTACCCCAGGAGGCAAATGCTGATCTCTGCTGGATCTGAACTCCTTAGCCAGAAGTGGCCAGCTGAGCCCATTTACAGGAACACTTGGTGGCTTTCCTCCCCGCTGCCTGTGGATTCTGACCAGCCAGCTGCCAGACAAGCTTTCTCTCCTGGGCTGGTCCTTTAGAAGGGATCTAGGCTCAAACTTGAGGCTACAGGGGAGTTCTAGGGAAAGGGAGGTAGAGGGGTGGTGGGAGAGCA
Organism: Marmota marmota marmota; assembly: GCF_001458135.2. Lineage (NCBI taxonomy): Eukaryota > Metazoa > Chordata > Mammalia > Rodentia > Sciuridae > Marmota > Marmota marmota. The sequence continues at coordinate 38,476,136 of NW_026000016.1, forward strand.
GCCAGGACCAGGTAAGGTGAGAGTCTGCCCTTGTGAGTCATCTGAGTCACTTACTGGTGCAGCTAAGTCAAGGTCAACTGAAGCCTCAGTTTCCCTGATGGTCAAAAGTATTTAAATATCCCTCGAGGCCAGGACATTTGGCACATTCTTTCTAGATGTGAACAGTATCAGCAGCGCAGAAGTATGTGGTGCTTGGAGGCTGGCCTGGGTCTGAGTGCGCATGTGCTGGTGAGAACAGAGGCATGGGGACCAGCAAGTAAGATGACAGAGACTCAGCCGCCATGGTTCAGCCAACAACCTTTGAGGACTGCTAGGTTGGCAGCACAGGGTTTGTGCCCGCACGATCACACCTACACAAGGAAAGCCACAAGTGAGCAGCTAATGAAGCAGCAGCATGCAGTGTGCTGGGAACAGGAGAGGCCACCACCCAGCACAACTTGTGAGTCAAAGAAGGCTTCCCCTGGGGAAGAGATGCTCCAGGTGATTTGTGAAAAGGAAGGGTTCATCCACTGTGATCAAAAACAAAAGAGTATTGATTAAGTGAAGGAAAGCTTCAAAGCAGGAAGTTGAACCTACTCAGGAAACATTTCCCCAAACTTGATATTGTTGGAGCCAAAGGAAAAGTTCAGAGGCATCAATTCTTGCAGAGTTTCTGTGTCATATGGATCTGAAGACTTGAGATGAGTTCCACCCACTACTTATCTCAAGAAGAAAGGGCCCCAGCACAGAAAAAAAAGAGGCTTCAGGCCCCCCATCTGCTGCCACGTAGAACATGGGAGGGAGCAAACATGCACCCAGCTCCTGGTGCTCTCTGGCACCAAGGCCAACAGCTGGCCCCCTACATAGGCCATGGATTTCAGCAGTATCATCAAGAAAAAAATGCCAGCATTGGGCAGAGTTCCCACTGGCACCTTTTGTGATCATGCCAGTCCACTCCCCTCAGGAGGACCATTTCTCTAACTGTACAAGAAAGGTCTCTGCCCATCCCAGGCTAATGGGAAGATGAAGGGGCTAGTGTACCCCTGTCATCCATTCCCTCATTTTAACAACTTTTATTGGTGTCAGAGACTTTGCTTGCCAGGGCTGCTTATTTCTCCCTAAGAAGTAACATATTATTTGGTACTTTGTAGTTGCTCAATAAACACAGGGTGAAATTCAAAATGGAAAGAAGAAAAGAAGGTAGAGGCAGAAAGGAGGCCCTTAGGATAGCATGAAGACTCATCCGTGGAGACAGAACTGTGCTCAGATTTGGACTCTGCCACTCTTCCTTGTGGCCTGGCTTATCCCCTCTAAGTCTCAGTTTTACCTTCTGTAAAGTGGGATTAACAATAATAGCCAGATTTAGGATTGCTGAGAAAATTAAACCAATAATCCCCATAGAATGCTTGGGACAGAGCAAGAGCCAGCCCCATGGAAATGGCTGCATCTAAGCCCAGTGCCTTTCTGTGGTTCACTCATGAGCTTCCTGTTTCACTGCCACTAAACCCCCCACAACTAACATGTTGCTCATTTTTCATCCTGAAGTCATCTGCCAGTGGCATCTATTTCTAGCCTCTGTCTTATGAGACAAGAATAAGGAAGGAAAACAGATAACGGCAGAGGCTCATTTGCCAATTGTCAGCTCCTGCTGTCAGCGGAGCTCTCTGTCTACTTCTCCCAGGGTGCCTAGAAAAATCACAGTGACCTTTCATTCACTGGTTGATCTGGCCAGCTCTTGGCTCTGAGTCTCTCTGCCCAACCTCCAGCATCCCAGCCCCTCCAGCAACCAGTGCTCACTCACTGTCTCTCATTCCTCCGGGGGCTACAGGACGCTGTGCTAGAACCCCCGAGCCTCCCTGCCATCATGACCAGATTCCTAAAACCTGTGGGCACCGAGAGGAGGGGCACTAGAGTGGCTGGTCTTTCCTCCTCACTGCTCCCAGGGAGAATTTTTGCTGCTCTCCTGCAGACCCGCTTCATACCCATTTCACGGAGGAGTTCCACTAAGGCATAGGCCACTGACGGACCTGCCCAGCACTGCTTGGGAAGTCAGCAGCCTTGCTGGCAAGAAAGATATGCTCCTCCCAGCCCTCATCTGCAAATTTTTCCCTTTCAGCTTCACCAGATATATCCTCCTTTCCATCCACTTCCCCTCAACCTCTGTTCCTGGGTCAGCCTCGGGCCTGGCTGCCCTGCTGTGGTCAGCTAGCCATTCCTGCTTGTCCTTCCCCCTCCTCCTCAGGCTTAGTCATGCATCTCTCTACAGCCCTCCTGAGCCAGTGGGGCTGAGGCATGCAGTCTGGGGGGATGGGCAGTTGAGGGTGGTGACAATCACAGAGGTGACAAAGAGGCAGGCTAACAAGTGTTTGCTGACAAGGAGACATGCCACAGAAGTCCCCAGGAGGCCAGGCATGAGCCAAGCAGAACTGAACAGCCTTGATTGGTTACAGGAGTTAACAGTGTATAGTGTGTGTGTGTGTGTGTGTGTGTGTGTGTGTGTGCAAGCACATGCATGTGTACATGCACATTTGTGCATCATACCCAAATCAGCTTTGGGGGAAAAAATGATCCGAAACAGAATATGACTTTCTCATCCCATTTCCTTCAGGTCCTCTCCCTTGGACTCCCCATAGCCACCGCTGCCTCCGTCAGAGTTAGTGAGTTTTACATCCCCCTCGCACTTGGGGAAGGGAATCTTAAAAACCTTCTGCAAGTCAGCCTCCTGATTTCCAGGCTCTCTTCTTGGCCCTCGCTGTCAGCATCAATTTTCTGCAGGGAGTGATTTAACCTTCATTTATTCATTAATTCCTTTTTCCCTTTAACTTCATTAGGTAAGATTTATAAAGGTGCTGAATTGGAAAGGTCACCTGTCCCCGGGCCCAGGACACAGTGTGCCTGCCTCTCTTCCTTCCAGGAGTGTTCTAGAGGTGGGGAGGTGAGGTGAAAAGCAAGCAAGAGAGCAATAGAAGAGTCTGAGGCTCCCAGAAAGACTGGGCAGGCAAGTGGATGTTAGGGGTTCTGAATACACTTTCACATTATCTACTTCCTTTAGGAGGGCAGAGTAGGGTGGTGGGCAGGGCAGACTCTGTGTTAAATATATCTGGAATCCTGCCCCTGGCCCTTTTAAGCATTGACCTTGACCAAGTTTTCTAATTGCAAGTGCTCAGCTCCCTTTGAGGTGGGTTGTTGCTAACGGGTAATTTTGGAATCGTCTCCATTGGGTGCTGCAAGGATTAAATGAGATGGTGTACAAAACTCAGGGAGCATTATCCCTGCCACACAGTGAATTCATTACATGGGAACTTTGAAAAAAAATATCTTTCGCTGTCCTGGACAAGCCCTGGCATTGCTGGACAGTCATTAGATCACTAACCACTAGAAACTGGATCATTAACCATTAGAAACTGGTACGCAGGAAGTCTGTCTGGTTTTCCCAAGAAAAATGAAACCCTCACATTCTATGTTGGATCCCATCTCCAGAACCACAGGAAAATCCTAAGTTTGTAGAGGAGCCAGGAAGAACCAAACCACCCACCACATGATGATGTCAGGATTGCTTCCTGGGGTTCTAGCAGATTCTGCAGGTCTGACCATACAGGCCTCCCGCCTTCTGCCTGGTCTCACCATCTCAGGCCCACCTAGCAAGTACTCATAGCTGTGGGCCTTTTCCCAGATCCCTGTGGCCTGCTGGCTCAGCTGGCAAACATGTCATCTCACAGCTGCCTCCCTCGAAGGAGGGGAAGCCGAAATAGTCTAAAGAATCATGCTTGCATTTTGAATCCATGGAAAAACAAGAGTATCCACTTGCGGCCACCTCCCTACTATCCTTCCTCCTGTGTCCCCATTAGAACTCAAAACCATTCCTATTCATCCCAGTCAGAACAAATTCAGTCCTCTGGGCTTCTCTCTAACTTTTATGGTAAAACCACACATCCAATAAATCTCTATCTATTTGATGTCTTTCCCCATTAGGCTCTAAGCTACTAGGGACCAGAGGAAGGTCAGAGAACCCCAACCCCTCCCAGTGCCAGCTGTACAGCCAGAACTCAATCAGTGTTTGAGAAAATAATTTTAATAGGAAAGCGCAGAGAAAAGCAGGCAGGCAAACCTATTCTGTGTGCCAAGCTGAGAATATTGGGTTTGAATATGATCACAGAGGATTATAAAAATTAATTTTATTTTATCTAATATTGTTTGATTTGGGTCCTCTGGAATTCAACATGCAAATCTATGCTCCTAGTGCAAATTAGAGCATGTCCAGATTAATAGAGAAAATTCTAGTCACCCCACTTTCTCCAGAAACCTATTTTTGTTACCTAGGATCACCTATTTGTTTGCCCAAGGGTGCACTAAGAAGTCAATTCCAGGAGAGGAAGGAACTCTAGGGCAGCACCTCCTCCAGACTGGATAAACTGAGGACAAAATGACAGGACTCGGTGGAGCACAGGGAGTTGTAGACAATGGCCAAGAGAACTACAGGCTGCTCCTCGGGTCCCAGGGCAGTCTTCACTGGGATGCACATCAGTTCCAGTGTATTCTATTAGATTGTAATATGTTCATGCTCCCAGATTTAATGAGATTCCTTGGGCATTGTTAATAAACAATGCCTGTCTGACCTTTTTAGAGTGGTAACATTGTATTGTTTTATTTCATGAAATAGGGCCTACACAAAAGGCCACTGGGTTTAGTTATTGTTATGTTTTGAAATGAATTTGCTGCTGGAAATGCACTGGGTATCCATTGAGGCAGTTGGAGACACTAATCACAGGATAATCCACAGAGGAAATAACCAGTATTCAAACCTGAACTTTGCTTTCACGTCTCCTTGTCTGAGCCCTTTCTCGTTTCTCTAGCTATGCCTGCTACCACTGCCACAATGCCTGGCCTCCCAGGGCACTGTGGTTGGTGGCACCATCTTGGCCTACCTACAATTGATTCAAGCCGAATCAATATTTATAGGAAAGAAAAAAGGCCTCTCACAGCAAAATATATTTTCTTGTCCATCTTTAGTGGAGTTTGCTGAAAGCATGTGTGTGTGTGTGTGTGTGTGTGCGTTTACTAGTTGGTGGAATCTCTGTTTCTTGTTTTTCGTGAAGTTCAAGTTCTTTACCTGTGGCCCTAGACTAACATCTAGTGGCCATGGGGTAACGTTGGTAGACATCAGTTCAGAGAGTGAAGCTTCGCACACAATTTTGTCGGTTCACATCGTCTGTCTCTGGGGTCACCTGGATGGAATAGATACCTTGTCATTCCTGTAATTCTCAAGATAGCTGCACTAAGGGACTGACACATCTCACTTCAGTTCAGAGCAAAGGAGGGTCGTTTCCTGAGTCCAGCAAACGCCTGCTCCTTTCCAAGGTGATTGATAAGCTCCGCCTACCTCCAGAGCTGCCTCTGGCCCAAGGGTGTCGCTTTCTGCTTTCCTGCATCTTGAGACCACAGCCTTAACGTATAAAATTACTTTAAACACAAACAATGACAGATAACCATTAGAGGAGAGTCATCCTTTTACATTGTAAAAATTGAGTTGGGAATTGTCACTTTTAAGAGGTAAGAGAGAGACATATGGAACAGAATACCTAGAGACTCTTATTTGTCTCTTAACATTAAATCTAAATCATAAAACCATAGCAAGGCACTCTTACATTTAGGACTCTCACATTTCTTCATGAGAAGTATGCAGAGAGTCCAAAAAACCCACACTCAAAAACACATCATCTCACCTTGTTTTGGTTTCCCTACTCATAAAAAAGAATGAACCCAACCGCCTGATCTCAAAGCCCAAAAATTAATGAGGAATTAACTCAGTGAGATTGAACAATTGGGCAAGTTTTTATTATGGCACTTGCTTATGTGTGGGAATGTTCAACATTTCTCTCACCTTCTTGGATTTGAATTAATAAATTCAAGAAGTTGTTAATATACATTAGAATAATGAATGAACTTTGAAAGACATTAGGATAGGTGAAAGAAGCCAGACACCATGAATGAAGTATTGTATGGTTCTGTGGCTAAGAAACATATAGAAAAGGAAAATTCCAGGGGACAGAGTCAAGTGGCAGGTAGCCAGAGCTGGAGTAACTGGGGTGGGGAAGGGAGAGGAAATGGGAGTGGGATTATTTTCTTGTCGGGGAGTGGACATCATGCCACAGACATGTGGCATTTGAGGGGCCTGCTATCCTCCTGAGGGTTTTTCTCCCTTTCCCTTCCTCTCCCCACCTTTTCCCCTACCCTAGTCTCAAACTATTTCCCATTCCTTCTATCTCCCTTCCCCTTTCATCCTTACCAATCCCACCGTCCAATGGGTGCATCCTGTGAGAGTCTCTTGACCCCAGAAGGCTGAAGCAGACAGGTAGGGGAGAGATAATGATCAAAATCAACAGTAACTAACTTTAAATTGTTTATATTACTGGACATTATCATTCTAGCTTTCTAGAACTTACTTTAACCCACACCATGTCCCTATTACAGAAATAGTCAACCACATTGTGTAGAAGCAGAAAGAAAGAAGCAAGAAAATCTAGCTAGTCAGGGGCACAAACAGAATCTAACCCGCCTCTGCCCGCCCCCAGCGCCCACCTTCTGGAGCATTGTGGGACCTTAAATATGAGGCTGGGCTTGGTTATGTATTGATGAATTGTAATAAGAGGAATTTGATGGGGTTCAAAATGGCAGTATCTAGGATCTCATCTGTTGGTCTGATATTTATGGCCACTCATGGGTGATATCTGCGAGGCTCTTCCATTCATTATGGTTTTCATTAAGACTCTAATCCCGTTTAGAAGTCTGTTTGTCACTTTTAACTCCTCTGTTTAATCTTGGGCAGCCCCGATCCTTCTTCACTACGAGCCAGAGAAAGACAGCTCCGGGTGGCTCTTTTCTCCTCTCAATTGTGTGCAGGCGGGGAGGAGGGCCCTGAGGGTGGTAGGCCCATCTGCCTGTGCTCTAAGTGTGCACAGAATGTGCACACGGAGCATCAGCAGTAGCGTGTGGAAGGTGTGTGTGGTGTCAGCGTGTTAGGGCATGGTGTGTGTGGTGCACACGTGTTTGTGTTCATGAGCATGTTCCTATAAGAACTTGAGTTTGTGGAGTGGTATGTGTGTGTGCATGTGTGTGTTTTCTGTGAGGGGCTTTCTTTTTTGAAACATAAGAATTCTTGAGTTGAGACCTAACTACCTGCTTGTAAACCACAGAGGTCCTTGTCCCCTGAACATCTTCCATGGTGGATGGAAAGTTGGTGGGGATGCAGGAAAAGAGAGAGAATTAGAGCAACCTTGGAGTCCTGCTCTGCTCACAGTAGACCTGAGCCCCTATTTAGCTTCCCCCATGGACTCGAACCTCCCTTCCTGCAGCACTGGTTTCCAGAGAAATTCTTCCTCTGGGCTCCTTTTCCTCGAGGGAAGTCTAGGATGCTTTTGCTTTTTTGATGATTACTTACAATGTTAACTCCTAAGAAACCAGGAAGAACCCTAAGTGGTCCCTTATTGTGTCCTTCACTGTCCACAGAGCGCATGCCACAGCTCATTCTCCTGACTTTAGTTTAAGATACCTTCTTGCCCATGACTCTCCCACCTTGGCCCTTCTCAAGTCCTGCCGTTTCCATGGAGACCTCCCCACTTCTGAATCCACAGTGGATTCCACACGTGCTCATCCCCATTACAGAAATGATAAAAGGCATCACAATATTTAGGGCTTAAAAATATTCCTTTTGGGTCAGCTGGGCCAGAACTCTGATAGATCCACCAACTGCCTCCATTTCAATTGCCTACTTCTCTAGAGACTTTGGGCATCGGGGCTGCCAAATGTGATGGTTCAGGTTGTGCTTTGCTCACAGGCCACTCACTGGCTGAGGGGCAAGATGCGTTCAGGTGACACTGTTTTCGGCTGCACAAAAGTGCTATATTGGCTAGTAATGGTTCAAAACAGAACTCTCAAAGAGTTGAATCTGCAGTAGCAGCTAGAGAAATCTTAATGAAAGACAACGCGGAGCGCTGTCCCCCTTCCTCATGTCTCAGCAGATGAAGCGTTACCCACAGTCCTCCTTCAGCAGACATCACCCTCTATCTGATTAATCCCACCCTCTCTGATCACCACTTAACTCCACATGCCCTTCTCAGGCTCTAGCTTAATTTTCACTTCTCAGTATCCGCCTTTTAAGTGTCCTGAATCTGTTCTATCACATCTTTGTTATGTCCTTCCAACTAGTTAGCAAGCTCCAGGAGACCAGAGAGCACATTTCCATTTCTTTTGCTTTCGGGCTACCCCTGTGACATCTATCTGATGACTCGGTCCCCAGTGGGAACTTAATCAGTGCAGTGGACACACTGAGTCACCAGCGGAAGGTGCAGACACCAAAGCCCTGTGTTCAGCGTTAGATGCCTGGCCACAGACCTGCTCCTTAAATGCCAGCTCAGCCAGGCACCTCAGGGAACATGAATTCACCCACGCACATCGTTCAGTTCTGGACCTCATTGCCACAAAAATGTCCCTGAGGTGTGGGAAGTTCCGGAAAAACTTGGCCGGTCTTGTGGTCTCTCTCACAGTGTGAGCATTAAGCAGCCCCAGGGTCTCCCAGTTAACCTGGCGTTGTGGCCTCCGTTTTGGATGGGTGGTGGCTCCACCAGGACAGAGCCATACACTCCCTGCCAGCTACTGGGTTCAGATGAGGGACAGGCCTGTGTGAGGGCAGCATCAGGGCAGAGGCCTTCTGTTGGGTCTGTGAGATTGTGGCTTATTGTTCCCTTAGAGTGGTGTGCACAGCGGGTCTCACCTGCAGTAACCTCTCTGGCCATCCGAAGACCCACATCCCCCACTGCCACCTTTCAGTCTCCTCAGTACCCCTGCCTCCCCAGCTGTCTCCCCTGATCCAAAATAAAGCATTCAGGCAGTCACTCAACAGCAGTGCCCACAGAGCGTACCAAGACAGAGCCAGATTATGCTCAGGTGGTTAAAAGTCCAGGTCTAATTGGAGATCCAGGGAATCAAACCATTGTATTATTAATGATTCTCTGGCAATGTTCTGATTAAAACAGTAATTTTAATAAGCACAGCTCGATGCTAAGTGTTCACTGAGCACCTAATTACATCAGTTATAACTCCAAAATTATTTAAAATTCTGCTTTTTTTTTTTTTCCACCAGACCCGGCATGCACCAAATAAAATACTCAGACAACTCAGTGATTATTTTCTCTAATTAATTTCCTAAGCACCTGTTTAAAAGGGGTAGGCTCTTTTGTCTCTCTTCTATCTAGCCCCCACACGTTTCTGCTTAAGACCCCCAGAGACTCTAAGACGTTGATTACAGTTGAAGCAGCCACAGCGGAAGGTCAGGTATAGGAAGCAGTGAGGACAGTAGAGATCTGAACAGTCCCCACAGGCAGCCTTCAGGCAAATGGGGGCTGCACAATTCTAATCCCCATTGGCGGCTCAGGTGGGATCTAACAGCTGTGGGGACGCAGGAGCACCCAGAGGGCTTCTAACCTGGCTCCAGCCACCTCTCCGAGGCTCAGTCTTCCTCAAATGCAGATGTCCTACCCAACAGCTGCCCTTGTATCTGCTGAAAGCCAGGGGCAAATGGGCCAAGAGGCCCCTCTCCCTGGTGTCAGTTCTCAATTTCTTCCTACCTGGGAGCCACTTCAGTAGAAGAGACCACATGGCCCATTCACTCCCTGGAAAGCTACAGGGGTTTCAGGAAGAATGTTCTGCCGGCCTCAGAACTGGGCATTGTGACTCTGAATTGAGACTGTGTTTGAGACTTGGAGCAACCAGAGGACTTCTTATCCCAGAGATGATGCCCAGAACTTTCCTTTAAAAAAAAAATGTTTTTTGCTTTGACAGTAAGTTATCAACCTGTACTCAGAAGTAATAATAGCAATAATTCCCCCAGATTCATGCAATAAGCCCGATACTGAGCAGTGCCATGTGATGGTTCTCACTTCTCGTGACCATCTGACGATGGGTGAGCTAGCAACAGCAGTCATTAACATTATTGCATCCAGCCAGTGTGTGGGGAGTTTCCACCCAAACAGCTTTATTTTAAATCCACTACCCCTTCAAAGGGTTTATGGTGGGGCAGAGCCACTGAGGTCTCAGGCAGCCTGCATCACTAGAAGCTCACTCTGGGATAAGAAGTCCTCTGGTCACTCCGAGTCCCAAACACAGTCTCGATTCAGAATCACAATCACCAGTTCTAGATGAGAATGAAACTCTGGATTCGACCAAAGCTCAGATTTGTTTCCTCCCCCAGCCTGGCCCTGCTGCATGCATGCTCCTGTTTGCAGCCATGAGAGGTGGGCCTCCTCACTCCTCTCTTTCTCTCCCATCTTTCCCCCACCAGAACCACTGGTATTGACTCCTTTGGAGGAAGGAAAGGGAGATGTCCGAGAGGTGCTTTCTCTCTTGAACTGGAAATGTCACAAGCTAGTCCCCTAATCCCTGAGCAGCTGAGGTCTCTGATTGCTCCAGGGCTGGGTGCTTAGTGGCCTTTGGGTGGCCTGCTGCTGAGCATCTGTGACTGGAGCGCCACCAAGCAGGGGTGCTCCTCTTGCTGGCCATCTCCCACAGCTCTCATTTTGGAGAAGTCATCTCTGTCTACATGTTCACAGAGAGGTCCCAGCACCACCTCTGGGGGATCTTCTCAGACAGGTGTAAACTGCCCCCAGGCCTCCTACAGTGGTCACATCTGGTGCACGAGAGGCACTTGCTCGTCCTGGGCCTGCCATAGTGATCTCATTAGTTCACCTGCACTCTGCGCTCCACCTGCAGAGAGCTCACCAGCCCCTGGGATTCGCTGCCTTCTGCATTCTCCTGTCCTCTCCTGTCCTCCTGTGGCCCAGGACATGCACCTTAAGTTTTCCATGTGGTCCAATTGAAGGGTGGCTAGGTTATAACATCCTCAGGGCTCCCCATCCCCCAAAAAATCACATAAAATTTCTTTTCTTTCATTTTTCTTCCACTCTTTTATGTCATTATTCTGGGTCAGAAAACCAAGGGTAAGGGGCAGAAGAATTATGACCCTGGATCTTGAGAACCTACTCAGAAAATTCTCATACCATTCTGCCACTTTTCTTCAAAGCCCACCTTACTTTAGAGGGCATCTTGGGGCCTTGGTGGATGCTTCAATTTTAGCATTCAATAAGGTTTACAAATGTGAAAACTGAAACTCAAGGAGGTTAAGAGACTTGGCCAGCACAGTGGAGGATGTGGTAAAGCTGAGCCAGATTCCTCACAATTCTGGAATTGTGTCCTTTTCATAACACCAGGAGCCTCTGCTGTGTTATAAACATTGTCTATTTTTTAAAAGGCCTCAAGTCACTGAATGGATGGTAGCAGGATGCCAGGGGGCTCAGCCACACCTCGAGAACCTTAGCAGACTGCAGTTACTTAAGGAGCTTAAAATAGAACTTGGATCATTAGACACATGTGATTAGCTTCTCAGTAGGTATTTATAGACTCTGTTGTATGAGAAACTGAAGTGGGAGCATACAGGGACATCTCACATGAAGGAACAAGCAGAGTCCTGTGGATAGAGATGCTCGACTTATGATGGGGTTACATCCTGACAAACCCATCCTAAGTTGAGAGTATGGGAAGTTGAAAATGTTTTTATCACACCTATCAGACACCCTAGCTTAGCTTAGCCCTCCTTAAACTCACATGAGCCGACAATTGGGAACAATCGTTGAACACAAAGCCTATTTGATAATAAAGTATTGAATAACTCATGTCTACACACAGATAGGCATTTTGCAGACTTGATGAGATACAAAAATGTCAAACGTGCACAATATCCCAAAACGCTGGCAACACAGTCCCTGTAAAATATCCGTTTTATATCCTCATGATCAGGTGGCTGACCGGGAGCCTCAGCTCGCTGCTCCTGCCCAGTATCACCAGAGAGTGGCCACCACATACCATCAGCCTGGGAAAAGATTGAAATTCAAAATTCGAAGTAGGGTTTCCCCTGAAGATGCATTGCTTTTGCTTCATAAAAAGTTAAGCCATTGGGGGCTGGGGTTGTGGCTCAGAGGTAGAGCCTTGCCTAGCATGTGTGAGGCACTGGGTTTGATTCTCAGCATCACATATAAATATATGAATAAAATAAAGGTCCATCAACATCTAAAAAAATTAAATAGTTAAGCCATTATAAGTCAGGGACTGGGTATAATCTAAAAAGGTACACATTTGAAAAGAGTGTAAAATGTACGTTAGAATCCTACTATTTGGGGAGACAGGTGGACTTTTAATTCAGAGATCAAGTTTCCAGAGGTTGGTAGAGGAAGGTTTCTTGAAGAAGGGAACCAGGGTCCTGTAGTTAGCTGTCAAGGGGAGGAGGGTCTGAGCAGTGCAGGCTCAGGCAGGGCAGCAAGGGCGTGAGAAGGGTCATCTTGGGAGCCCAGTTCAAAGAGCTGAAATATCCAGCTCGAGTGTTTGGACTACACACTCCATCCAGGGTCAGTGTTTTCTTTTTCCTGATTATGGGGGGAGTTATTATTATTATTATTATTATTATTGATCATCAGAACAAAACACAGCCTCTCAAAAGCCTTCCCTGATTTTGCACTTCCTCTTTGTTCCTGTAGCTTTACACATCTCCATCTAGAGCACTAATATTTCATCATAACTGGGGACATTTGTTTATCTTGCTGACCACACTCTGAGTACTTTAGGATCAGGGTTTGTCTATTCATTCTTTGAACTTAATGTCTACATAGAGTGTGCAGCCGATGCTTAATATGTGATTATTAATAATAGCCATCATCTGTGTGCAAGGCACCGGACTCAGGATTTTCTAAGCTGTGCATCCTTCGTGCCAAAGAGCCGGCTAAGAACGGGGGCTCGTTAGAATTCACTAAGACTCCCTCAATTTTTATATAAGTAAATGCATTATTTTCACAACTATTTTATAAGTCAGTAAGAGAAGCTCAGAGATGAGTAACTTTCCCAAGTCACACAGCTAATAAGCAAAAGAGCAGAGGTTTGGACCCAAGTAGCCTCCCTCACAGAGTCCATCCCACCTTGAACTTTAGGGTGTGTAGAACACATCCCATGTGGGAAGGCTTGAAGGCAGACTGATGAGGCCATGAGTCCCCATCCTGCTGTGAGGATGCAGGGCAGTCAGAACCCCCATGGCAGTGACACAGAAAGAAGAAAGGCACAGTGGCGCACACCTGTAATCCTAGTGACTCAGGAGGCTAAGGCAGGAGGATCATGAGTTCAAACCCAGCCTCAGCAACATAGCGAGGCCCCAAGCCACTCAGTAAGACCCTGTCTCTAACAAAATATAAAAATGGGTGGGAATATGGCTCGGTGGTTAAGCACCATGGGCTCAATCCTTGGTACAAAAAGAAAAAAAGAAAGGCAAAATTTCTCCTTTCCTCCTCTCCATTCTGTCACCACCAACCTGGCCGGCCTGCCACAGTCCATCCTCCTTCACTTTTCTGATCGACTCCCTGGTCCTTCCTACTCCTTGCCCATTCTTGGAGTTTTCCCTGCTTCTACTCATGTAGATACAATAGAAATGCTCCCAGCTTGGACTCTCTAGAATGACCCTTTCCACTTTCTAGCTTACCTGTCAGAGGTCATGCCTCTGGAAGGCACTTTAAGATCAAGACTCACTCCCATTTGTAGCATCACAGTGCAGGATTTGATACTTGATCTGGGGGATGGATGGATGATGGATGGATGGATGGGTGGGTGGATGGATGGATGGATGGATTGATTCACACCTGGACAGACTAATGCATGAGTGAGTAAATGAAGAAACAAAAATTGGACAAATTATAAATGCCAAGTATATTCCAACCATTTGCAAGTTATAAATAAAGCCAATGTGAAAGTAGATTCATGAGGCCAAGCCAATCTGCCCACCCTGAGTAGCCCCTGGGAACAAAGTGCTCTAAGGCTATGTGGTCTTGCTACCTTGGCAGAATGCTCTTTATCCAATTGACTAGTCTTCGCAGGTTCCCTAGGCAGCATAGGAACACTAAATCCAGCAAAGCCTGGGAGCCTCCCCCTCATCATACCACTTTGCCTGTATTGAATGAATGAATGAATGAATGAATGAGCTGTATAGAAAGGAAATTCTGTTTTTTTAATATAAGTGTAGGAGACTCATTTTTTCATTAAAGATTTAAAACATATTCATATCTTTCCTTTCTCTTGCCCTGTCTGTCTCCCTCTCCCCTCACATACACACTGATTTTGTCCAAGGAAGCTTCGAATGACCAAAAAGCTGCTCTATAGACCATTCCAAGAAAGAAAGCCACTTAGCACATCAAGGAGAGTCAGAGTGAATATATTCCAGGATAACTCCTATGTCGGGGCAGGCAAGATGCCCAAGTCTCAGACGGCCAGAAAGTAAAGCTGTGAGGTAGTTGAGAAGATGCATTCCATTTGGTAGGATTGCTCCCCACCTATAAACATGGCCCGGGAACCTCAACCTGGATTACTTCATGAGTAGATTCCAGGAACAGTATCAAGGAAGGAAGACTAGTAAACCAGGAGTCACCGAGGGCCCACACATGTGCATCAATAATCATGAGTGGCAACATCAGAGCAGGACAGACAGTTGGGCACCAAGGGCAGAAACCAGAGCTGGGTTAGGAAGTGATGTCAGGAACTTTGCCCAAGGGAGCTCATTTTTCTGTCTCTTTCAGGAGCAGTGGTGTCCAAAAGACCTCCTTTCCCTATTGTAAAAGGATTCCCCCAAATATAAGTCCTCTGAGCCCTATCATTTAGCTTCTAACCTTCTACTTAGACAAGAGCAAAGGTGTTCTTAACTCCAGATTCCTGACCACTTTCCTCTTGGGCTCCTTCCCCTGATTCCCCCCCCGCCAAATCTCCCCTTTATAAGCTGAAAGTCTTCCAGATTCAAAAGAGAATTTAGTATTAACTGAGCTCCAAACCCCTCCTTTCAGTCTTTCCTGGTGGCTAGAAGGCAAGGGCCAGAAATCCAGAGGGCAGGACCCAGAGACCAGGGCCTATTAGGAGGTGCCTTTAAACTCAGCTTCCATGTGGTAAGGCTGGACTTGGACCCTGAATGGCCAGGGCTCTCATGGGAACAAGTTCTGGGCCAATAACCAGTGTGGAATGGGTGGATGGAAGTAGCCAGGTGAGGAGGCACCCCTGCCCTGATTCTCCAGCCTTTGCCATCATCACCTCCCCCTCCTGGGGTACATGAGTCAGTGTTGGCCCTACAGGGAGCTTTGTAGGGCCCTGCTAATCCCAGGCATCTGGCTCCCAGGTGAGAGATCTGTTTTAGTTATTTCTTAGGCCTTATTTCCCAAATCCTTCTCATCCCCCATTTCCTATCCCACCTGCTTTCCCTAACTGAATAACTCCACTGTTGTCATGGAGACAATGGTATCAGCATCTCTGCTTCTTTGTAGATCCTTCCAAAATCCTGAACTACTTCTACCTCCCTTGTATTCCTGGCACGGGAGTCCTGTCTTAAAAACAGACGGTGTGGTATTGGGAATGTCTGCTTTGCCCACTGGGTTTTCTACCCTCTTTGTATTTTTACATTACCTAAGTTTTGCCTTCATCCCTAGGAGACCAGGTTTAATATGATATTTTCCAGCCAAGGATGCCAAGTTTGAGCAGATGTGCAGCATTGGATTATGTCAGGAATAAGGACAATAGATTGAGGGGCTGCCTCAGTCCTCATCTACAGGGCAGTCCTAATTCTCCCCATTTGATAGGTAAGCCATCTCAGCCCCAA
Source organism: Marmota marmota marmota (assembly GCF_001458135.2). NCBI lineage: Eukaryota > Metazoa > Chordata > Mammalia > Rodentia > Sciuridae > Marmota > Marmota marmota. The sequence goes on from NW_026000016.1 coordinate 38,491,836, forward strand.
AAGGCCAGGTGAACCTCCCAAGGTCACCTGAGCAGCAGTGTAAAGCCTGGGGGCAAGGGTCTCCTGCAACTTTTCTGTGCCAACACTGCCACCTTCAGTGGGGTCTGCACCTGGAAATTGAGCATGATAGCCACCAGGACTGAGCACCACCAACCGTGTGCAAGGTTCTTTGGGAATAGTTTTCACGTGCATCTCAAAATGACCTTGCAAAACTGACATCCTTATCATCATTCTCCTTTTGCAGAGGAGGAAACTGAGACTCTAGGAGGTCATATAACTGATGAGCACAGGAACTGCATTAGAAACTGAGGATGGTCTCCTTCAAAGTCCACAATATGGCCTCTACCTGAAAACTGTTCAGAAGTCAGGAGACAGAGACAGGCCAGACCCAAGGCAAACCACAGCAGGGTTCAGGGCCTTCTGGCATCTGAAATAAGACAGGCCCCTCCCCAGTGCTATCCAAAGGCTGAATTGCATTGTTTGAAGCCAGAAGCTTCTTGCACCATTGTCCTCTCTTCTTTGACTCCAGTAGGACCTCTGCTGGGTTTTTTATGAATGAGGAGGGGAAAAAAAATCTTTTAAAACTTCAACCAACTTTGGACTCCTCTCTCTGAGTGATAGATAGCTTTAATTACTCTGAATTACTCAGCCACTCTACTTTTCTCCCCCAAGTCATTAAAAATAGATTTGCTCTTTGAACTCCACTCCACCCTCGGGTCTCCAGATAGTCCAGAGCACCGAGGACACAGCCTTGGGGTCAGCTTCTGGTCAGCATGTCACTTTAGCTGCAGTAACAGACTCTGGAGGCACCAGCAGCTTGGCTGGGAGCACGTGCCTCCTTCTTGATGACCACATTCCTACCACTGTCACAGCTTAGAGGATGGACCAGGGCCTGGGTTATTGTTCACTTTATGGGGGCTGACAGGGACCTGGATACATCACTCTTAGTTTTTTAAACAAATGGATTCAACCCTGGGAACGAACAATAATAGTTCTTCGCGTTAATTACTGGGAAGCTGATTGGTAGCAAAGAGCTCAGCTGAAAGTGTGGTGCTCTGCCCTCTGGGATGTCCTGACACATGAGGAACAGGTGGTGGTGGCTCTGTTTGGATGATAAGGACTTGGAGGCTTGAAGCGGTAGATAGAAGTGCCCAGAGCCACACAGCTCAAAATAGACAAGTCCAGGCTGGGAAGCCCTGCTTCCTGCTTCCTGCACTCTGCAAGCTTTGTGATCCAAGGGCTCAGACAGTCCACAGGAGGCTGGGATAGAAAACAGGGCACTTGCTCACAGCCTCTTCTACCACTAGAAGAGTGGCCCTAGTCAACTTCGAGAACAGCCCGGCAGGGACTCTCCCACCCTCCCCACCTCTCTCCCTCTTTACCCTTTGGTATGGACTCTCTTGCTCTCTACCTTCTGATTCACTGGATGAATCATTGTTAGAAAACAGAGGAGAGCAAATGAGCTAAGAGACATGCAGTGGTCTGGTAGCTGAACATAATTGCATTGCCCAACAGCTAGCCCGGGCACTGATGTCTAGCAGCCAGCCCTGGGGCAGCCCCAGGAGAGAGAACCCATTTCCCCTTTAGTCCTCACCTCTGTCTCAACCCCATTGCCTCAATGTGCAAGTCAGAAAGACCTGGACTCAAACTCTGCTTCTGCCACCTGCAAAGCATGTGACCTCAAGCTAGTTACTTAACCTGAAACTTCATTTTCTGTTAGGTAAAGTGGGACTAAGAGTACTTCCCTGCAAGCTGGGCATAAGGATTAAATGAGATAATGTATGTCAAGTGCCTGGCATGCGGTAGACACTGGATAAGCAGCAGTTATGATTACTATTGTTCTCGCTGCTTTGTTCCATTCCACAAGCTCCATCAACTGCCAGGCCCAGAGCATCCAGCAGCCTGTCAGATATCAGCAGGAGTCCTCAGTGCCCTTGCTTCCCCCAAGTCCCTGGGGAGCATATTCAGGAAGGGGACATGCCCTCACCCATGCTTCCACACCTTCCTCAAGCTCTCCCAGCAGGGGAGATTTCCATTAAGGTACTTCCATTCAGGCATTCATCCCATCAGCTCTTTCCTCCCAGGACAGGAGAGAGGTGTGGGTGCTTTTTCATGGAGTCTTGCTGAGCCCAGGGGAATGTAGTATGAGTTATGTCAGGAGCTGGAGGAAGCAGGGCCATATCCCAGAGAGTCCCCTTTGGTTTCTATGCCTGAGAGAATCAGGTCAGGAATTGGGGCTTGGCTAGGCATCCCCAACCACTGGCCCCCATTTTCCTCCCTGCGGGGACTCTGAACCTTGGCCACCATCAGGTATAAAGAGAAGGATAGAACTTTAAGCTCCCAGGCAGAACCTCTTCCTGCCTCTCCATGCCCAGTACATATATTGGTTTCAAGGTTGATAGGACTCAGGGGGAGCCTGCAAAGAAGAGAAAGCACCACCCATCCATTCCATCAGCTCATAGCTGCAGGGCACCCTGAGCTGCCCACAGCAGAGACTTATCTTCCCCTAGGTTGCTTCTAGCCACTTCAGCCCTGCTCTGGTCTTACCCCAGATCTGGCGCAGCCTCTCTCTCCTGGAACTGACCCCAGAGCCAACTCCTCCCTTATCATCCTGCAATAACAGCCCCGAAAGCATGTCCAAGAGGAGTAAAGACTCCATCTTGGGAAATGGAGGATTCTCCTCCAGTTGGCCACTGGCCACTTGCTGTGAGATTGGAGTTAAGACAGCCTTTGGGGACCTTAATTTCCTGATGGATCAAATGGTAATCATAATACATAACAATACCTGTCCTTTCTTCCTCCCTGGGGAGCTGTGAAGATCAAATGAGATAATATGTATGAAAGCATTTTGAAAATGCTAAAACCCTCTGCCAGTATTTCTGTGATTGTGCTATTGATCTCAGCCCATACAGCAGCCCTGGTGGGGCCTCTGTTCCATCTGCCATCAGCAGGGTATATCAATGAGTGTCAGATCATTTCTTGAAAAAGGGTTTGGATTGGGGAAAAGAGAAGAAAATGGGCCTGAAATCCCACAAACTTGAAGGAGAGAAGAGAGAGGCTGGTAGGGAGGAACCAGCAAGAAAATCACAAAGGAAGGAAAGAGACCCAGGGAGACAGTCCCAACAGCTTCAGCTGCTGAATACTTTGCCCTGAGCCCTGGGGACCAGGAGGCTGATGATGAGGCCAACTGTATGCTCCATCCAGGCTGTCGGTGCCACCTCCCACCCCACCACCTGGCTCCAGGCCACTGAGAAGGCCTCTGTTACTTTCCTTGTGTCAGGAGCAGGGCACACATGCAGGGACAGGTGGACCATCTGGCAGGGGAGAGCAGATTCCAGAGAAGCAGGGAATTAAATGCTCAGTGTCGGAAGCACCACGCTGCCTGGAGAACAGCTTCCCCTACTCCTTCCCTGTTGCTCTGTCTCTGGTTTGCATAGTTGCAAAGAATCCCGCAGGCTTCTCTGAACACTGAGTGCTCCTGCCTGAGCCCCCTGAGGCCAGCTGCCACTCTCTGTCCTCTGACCCATGACTGTGTCTTGATTTTACCTCCATTATGGCATCTGTCCCACTGTAATGAGATTCTCTAATTCCTTGGATTTCTTCTCAACTGAATGGTGGGCTCTGGGAGGGCAGAGAATGTAAACCCCGTGCCTAACAGAGGGTAACTAACACAATGTAAGTGCTCAGTAATGTCTAAGGACTCAATGCGACCCAGTCCAAAATCCATCGTCAGAATTCTGTGGGATTTTCTGTTTTCAATCAGGCATTTCTCTGGAAGATCTTCCAGGGGCTCAGAACCATGGAGCTCCTTCCAAGTGTCCAACCAGGGTGGCAGAGATGCCCTGTCCCCAAGCTCATCTGGCCCAGGGCTTTTGTTCTTACAACCACCTCGGAGAATTCTTCTACCTGAAAAATGATTCCTTTGCCTCTGGTGGCCATAACTGTCCAGAACCTCTGTCTACAACAATAAGGATGACAGCAACTATCAGGGCCTCAGAGCCCCTCCTGGATTCACTCTTTGTGTTCCAAACCCTAAGGATACACCATGTCTGTCAAGATCTTCAGGAACAAGGCTGGTTCCAGCCATTTCCCTTAGTGACTTGTCCCCGTGGCCAATCATAATCTCATGTCCCCAGTCCAACAGTACTGGGCTGCCCAGTGTGTTGCACAGGGAGAGTGGTAGTGGGAGTGGGGACCACCCCCCACGCTCTGCACACCTTGCTGCGCCCTTCCCACAGGGATCTCTAGTCCCAATGAATCAGGCCAAGAAGACACAGGGAAGTGACGCTGGGCCCTGGGGCCAAAGGAGTCAAGAGCACAGTATGAGTCACCTTTAATTAAGAGTATTTCTTAAGTAAATGACTTAATAGGACAGTTATATTCATTAGAGGCGTAATTACAAGACATAAGATCAAGCAGAAAAGAATGTGGAGTGCGAGGGTGGAATCCAGTTCGAGGCAGCCCCACACAGCACCACGGGTCCTGGGGTGACAGCAGTAGAGGAGGCGGGCACAGAGCGTCCTCCGCCCTGTGTGGCTCTCATCAGCCCGCTTCTGGTCAACTCAGGGTGGAGGGGGGGACGGGGAGCCTCAAGCATAATTAAAATGCAATAATCATAAATGAACACTAATTAAAGTCTCAGGGGAGTGTCCCATTAACCAGGAATCAGCCCTGACAAAACCAAGCCTGACTGCTTGCCGCCCAGTGCAGGCGACACTGTCAGAAGAAAGCGCTCTGGCCTCCTGGAGCTTCCCAAGAGAGCGCCACCCCTGATCTGCCACCGTGAGGCTGCCCCTGACCCCAGAGGCTTGAACTTGATGTTTTGAGGATGTCAGAGCCTCAGAGTTAGCAAAATCAATTTCTCCCTGGGTATCAGTGGTCCCCAAGAGTTCTGTCACTTTCCTACACACACACACACACCCCAGCCCCCTACCGCAAGTCACTCTATTCTCAGCCAGAGCCTCAAGGCAGGTTTGATTCTGTTTTTTTCTGGGCCCAAGACCTGTCATTTAAAAAAGACTTCCCCAAGGAGCTGAGGTCATCTATTAACAGTCTTCTCAAACTTTAAGCACATCTGCAAATCTGCTGGGAAAAGATGTTTAAAGCCATTTCCTGGACCCAGCCCAGCAATTCTGATTAACTGAGCCCTGGATTTCCTTGTCTAATAAGCTCACAGGTGATGGCAGCTGGGCTGGTTCAAGGACCATACATGGAGAATCTTTGCTCCTTGATAGCCATAGGCCGCCTGTCTATGGAGGACATTCTTTTGGCCAAGGAGTGACAGGCTGGAGCACTCAAGAGACATCACACATTCCCACTGTGTGTCTTCCCCATCCTTCCCAAGTGAACCTAAGCCTGCCCTTCCAGTTTCACACCCATGGCTCCCTGGCCTCACACAAAGTGTCTGAAGAAACTCTGCTCTCCTATGTTGGCTTATGGGCTTGTTCCTCCTAGAATCTGCATAAACCGTAGAAATAAATAGTCTTCATTGTGTAACCAGACACATGTGAGGCCTCTCATGAAGCCTTCCTGGGATCTCTGCCTTTGAGGCAGCACTGTAGGAGAGAAATAAATCACCAGCCACAAACATGAACTAACTACACATGTAATTTTTGCTTTTCTGGCAACTAAATTTCAAAAAGTAGGAGAAGCAGATTTTTTTTAACCCAATATATAGAAAATGTTATCTTTCAATATGCCAATAACAAAGTATGGATGTGATATTTTATTCATTTTCTTTTCCATATGAAATCTTCAGAACCCAATATATGTTGTGTACTTACAGCTTACCTCAATTAGGACTTGCTACCTTCAAATGCTCAATGGTGCTAGTAGCTCTCATACTAGATAGCTCAGATACCAATGTATTTTTTTTTCTTTACTCTGAATTCCCTCAGCCCTCTTTCAATGCCCCTCTTGGAACACACATCACTTTCTTGTTTTTATTGCTAGTCTGTTTGCAACTTGAAGGTGATGGCTGTGTTTTAATGCTGCTATTTTTTTTATTCTCCTGAAGTGCCTAGTACTGGCCTGTATGGAGGACATGATCAATGAGCATTGGTTGATGAATGAACATAGAAACACATGAATATAGGGACAGAGAAAGACCCATGGGAACATCTGACTTTGAGGGTCTCCTCCCAGTCACTGTGACATTTCTTTTCTCTGGTTTATGCATGGCTATTAGATCTTAGAGGAGAGAATAATTCAAGTTTTAGGACCCTCCCCCTGATATGTTTCCTGTTTCACTTAACTCTTCAACTCAGTGCATTAAAAAAAATCCCACCAGGAGGGCCCAGGAAACAGGAAAAATAGTTGTGCTGTTGGTTTCATGTTTGGAGAAGAACAGGGTTTCACTATCTCCGTGGCACTTGGCGTGAAAGTGGGCTTTGTTGCTGGAGACACTGCTCCTATTCAGGGCCCCCTTTCCCAGCTGCTGAGAGCCGGGCTATGTTTTGACAGACAGGCCGAATGCAATGCAGACAGTTGTTTTAATTTCCAGCCAGATGCAGACATCACTCACAAGGAGCCCGAAACCCAAGAAAGGGAGCTGGGCACTGGACTGCTGCTCTCAGGCCCTGCAGAGTAGGTTGGAGGGGGCAAGCGGAAGCCCACCAGGCAGCTAGGGTCCCAACTAACCTGAGGGGCTGTGAGCCATCAGTTCCAGGAAAGCCACCTTAGAAGGTCTCCTGTAGGCACCTGTCAGGAAGGTACTTCAAGTAGGCATCACAGGCCATGAGTCAGGGGTCAAAGGTTGCTCTTTAAAGCCTTGTGAAATCAGCCAGGGGTGGGATGACTGGATGTTATGTTTCTACTGTCAAGTTATACAGGTCAGAAATCACAAATAGTCTCAGAGAGGAATTGGGTAAACTGTGGGAAATAGAATCCTGGAATGTCAAAATTGGAAGGGACAGATGCACCCTTCCTCTGAAGGCAAATATCCCCCGAACTGCTCGTGCTCCCCGGGAATAGGTGTTCACCTGGGCAGCAGGTCGTTGGCAGTACTGGCAGGCTCCAACTTTCTTCTGTTGAGCTTTCCTGAAACTTTTTATTCATGGATCCTACTGCAGCCACACTGGAAAATAGCCTTCAAGGCTACTTTGAGACTCCTCTTCTGTGGAGTGGGCTAAAATCCTAGGTCCATCCAGGTCCCAGAGGGACCTCATCTGTGCCCTACCTCAGATGACCTCTGGGAAGGATCTTAAGTTGAGCAGTACCCCATGAAGACAAGCTGCTCATAACTCCCCAGTCTGACACTATGTGGATTTGGGTAGCCCATGATCAAATTAGCAATGTTAGTTCTCATCCTGGCAGGGCATATTGGACTTAGAGGCAACTCAGGTGTATATCATGCAGGAAGTGTTCAAACCAGCTATCCCCAATCTACACTTAGAGTATCCTTTTTAAAAGTCAGTTTAGGCCAATCATGACACTCATTTACAGAAAAGCCTTATGTTGTGGAAATGTTAAGTGTTAGGATATGCTAAAGACAGGTAGGGCACAACAGAGTAATGGCAGGCTGGTCTCTGCCCACCCAGTGGACACCCTCCATTCAGTTCCACTGAACTTGTCTATGCCTCCTTTGCTCATTATGATCCCTCTGCTGAGAATGGACTTCCAAGTCCCTGCATCTGGTTCATTCTTATACTTCAAGACTCACCCTTCCACCCCTGGTCTCTTCCTCCTGACAGGTTGTCCTCAGTGACCCTACTCTAAGCTCCCAAGGTCCCCTGCAATCAAACCAATCCTGTATTACAAACACTCGGCACAATGTGAAGCAATTCTCATTTGGTAATTACCAAGTCCCCCTGACTGTGGAGCTCCATGAGGGCAGAATCTGCATGTAGTTTGCTGTGGTTTCTTTATTGCTTAGCACCAGAGTGGACATCTGAGAAACCTTAGCTGAATGAATAGTGTTGGGGTCCATCCTGAACCTCCCAGGAGGAGGATGCTGTGAAATTATCTTCATCATAGCCTTCATCCTGCTGCCAGAAGCTGGACCACAGTTTATTTTCACCTGAGCTTACACATCCAGTTGGTGGGGGACCTCTATGCCCTAGCAAATGAGAACCCATTGTCAGCCCAACAAATGTTTTTGCAGCCCAACAGCCTTCTGCCCCAGCCAGCAACAGAAACCTAGGACACATCAAATGGAAGACTTCAGTCCCCTGACCCATTGCCTGACCTTTACACACATGTTAAGCAGGTGGGAGAGAGTGATGTCCAAACAGGTCCAGCTCACATCCCTACAGGGCCCCACCAGAAAGCCAGGAGGAGTTTTCCAGGGCTGTCCTTTCTGGGGGCAGGGACTTGATCTGCAAATCCCCACTTTCCAGGCAAGACAGAATCAGACAAGCAGCTCTTCTCTGTGGAGGTTCCCATTTAGCCAGACTTTTGAAAGGATGGGAGATTTACTAGGGAAACTGAATGCAGCCATCAGAGAATGGGATAATTGGATCCAGGTGGTATGTTTGGTTGGCTGTAAAGAGCCTGTGCCATACTATGAATATTATTTGATGGGAAAAGTTTCTCCTTCTCTCCCTTTTAAAATGTGTTCTGTGCAGGCAGGATGTCTCAGCCCAAGCCCAGCTGAAAGCTCTTCAGAGATGAGTTTGTGCCACTCAATAGCCTTTCAGCAGAGTTAACCATTTTTAGCACTTGCCCGTGGTTTGCCCAGCTCTAGGGAGGACCTCAGAGGCTGGCAGCAATAGGTTGGGGAGTTTTCTTTTACCTCTAGCAAAGTCAAGAAATCTTGGGACTGCCACGCATTCTGCTTAGCCCTACCTGACCTAGCCAGAAAAGACATGAAAACATCAAGGTCACTGATTTGCCACCAGTGTCACCTTCTTATGAGACATATTAGGGCAGAGTGCCTGGAAATAGGTGAGTCTGAACACACATTCTCAAATTGTCACAACCTGACCTCCCTGTGCTCCCTTTCCTCTCTCCACCAGGTCACCAGGGTCCCTGTGGAGTCATGTGAACAGTACACAACTTGTGGGGAGTGCCTGAGCTCCGGGGACCCTCACTGTGGCTGGTGCACTCTGCACAACATGTAAGTTGGGAATGTTCTGGAAGGGAAGCTGGCATGCAGAAGATAGGGGGGTTTCCTAGAATGATGGTATGGGACAGCAATTTGCAGAAAGGAGGAATTTCCCTCTTATGAGGAGTAATTCTAAAGGTGATGCAGAGGTGGGAGGCAGGGAGAGGGGACTTCTATCTGTGTGTAGTGCATTTGCCTCTCTGTCTTGCCTTCTCGGCCATGTTGGAGTGATGTGGTGGTATCCTTGTATCATTAGGGAAGTTGTGGAAGAATCTCCAGGCCTTAGGGCTTGCAGGACATGCCAAAGATGCCGCACTGGAGTTGGGACGTTTGCTCTCCAGCTAGCTGCCATGTGACCCTGGATGGGTTCTCTGACAACTCTAGGCCTCCATTTCCCTGTTGCTAAGTAGGAAAAATGCCTGTTTCACAGGTGAATTGTTACAACTAAATGAAATAATAAGTGCTTTGGAAATAAGGAAGCCCAGGAGAGGCTACACAAATCAAAATAACTATTATGGACGCTTTACCCTTGGGAGGACCCTTCTGGCCTCGTTATTTCATGATTCCAAGAAGTCTGCATCTCACTCCAACTGGCCTCTTATCCCTATTCAGATACATCCCCGCCATTGAATACCAGCTCAATAGAAATGCAAAATCACACTTAAACTTCCTAATTCGAAGAGCCCCAGAGGGAGAGAAAAGGGTGAAAACCCGAAAGGCGGGAGCTGGCTAGGAATTCTGTTGCCCAATGGAGCTGGAAACTCCATGGCTCAGGGCCAGCCAGCGAAGCATCTCCATGAAATGTGCTGGGTTTGGGGTGGAGGCGGAGGCGGAGGGCCAGAGTTCAGGGTCCTGGACAATAGCTCTTGGCTTGCAGCCTCTGCAGCAGGTGTTGGGAGAGCTGGGAGGGAGGGAGAGAGGCTGGCGCTTCACAGATGCAAAATCTGGACTGGATTTGTTTCCATGAACACTGGGTTCCCTACTTGGGTTTTGGAGGGACAAGATGCCACAGAAAGTTTTGCAAAAATGCTCTTAGCAAAACCCAGACAGCAAGTCTCCAGGTAGATCAGACATATGGTAAAGATGCCGAGGCCACCCAATCTGCACCCCAGGACTGGCAAAGGGAGTAAATTTGGGCTCCCTTCAGCAGGGTCTCTCTTGAAGAGAATGTCTTTCTCTGATGAACCTAACAAAGCTGGGTGCAGTGGCACATGTCTGTAATTCCAGTTACTTGAGAGGCTAAGGCAGGAGGATTACAAGTTCAAGGCCAGCCTGGGCAGCTTAATGAGACCCTGCTACAAAATGAACTCCCAGTTAGAGTACTTGCCTAGCCATGTGCGAGGCCCAGGTTTTAATCCCCAGTGCTGTAGAAATATGGGAGGGAGGGAGGGAGGGAGGAAGGAAGGAAGGAAGGAAGGAAGGAAGGAAGGAAGGAAGGAAGGAAGGAAGGAAGGAGGAAGGAGACGTAGTACAGTCTACCTGCAAACTCTGGGGCAG
>NW_026000016.1:38502394-38504141 GCF_001458135.2 Marmota marmota marmota
AAGGGAGGAAGGAAGGAAGGAAGGAAGGAAGGAAGGAAGGAAGGAAGGAAGGAAGGAAGGAAGGAAGGAAGGAGACAGTAGTACAGTCTACCTGCAACTCTGGGCTACATGCCCCGTGGCTCTGCAGTGGCCATGACCAGCTGTATCTCCAACTCCTTGCCCCTTCCCAACCTGCCTCTGACACTTCTCACATGTAGAACACCATGCAGAATCATAGATCGGAGATGCTCATTTAGTCAACAGCAAGCACATCTGCCTTCCCCAACTTGTACCACCACCCATGGTTGGGTCAACAATGCCCAAGTCTTCCAGCTGCCCCATGTCACGCCATTATCCTCCTGGTACATGTCAGTTGTGTCTCCTTGAATGACTGAGCCTCATCAGGACAGTTTCCTCTGCTCCCTGAACTTCTTACCTGTCCTCAGAGAATCCTACTTACCGGTCACCCGGTATTCCACCTGCCAAGAACACGTCGAGAACAGAAGTTTCTCCATGCCTGGTCATTCTCTTGTTTACAGACCCTTCTGCAATACTCTCTTGCCTGCCCAGACGATGAAAAGACAGGACCCCACCTCCCGGGCTCACAGGCCGGCTTCTTTAATGGAGCCAGAGGGCTGAGGGAGATTGCTAAAGAGCCTCTGGGCCCAGGGGGATTGGAAACCCTCCTGTCTCTTCTGTATGCCTTGCTCTTGCAAGTGTGTTATTGTCTCCCAGGCTATTTATCTCTGTTAGGGCTGTTGCCATAAATAGTATGATAAAAAAGAGCCATTTCAGTGAGTCAATGAGATAAAGGCTCCAGTCAAGAGCTCACTTTAGAGCTATCTTAAGGATTCACTTAAACCTCAATAATTCTTTTCTTTGACAGCATTCATATTTAGATCCATTATGTGCCTGGAAAGGAAGAGGGGGAGGAGCTTGGGGGGATTGGGGGTGGGAATCACAGCTTGATCGAATCTTGTCGTGTCCCTGAGCTATTTGGTTTGGAGCAGCACCAAGCCCTGGAGTGTGTCCCCATGGGACACAGCAGGTGGCAGCCTGAAGCTCCTGCTTGTGGGCATCACTGCGTCCACCTGCTACTGTGGGCAGAGGAGCCTGGGGCCCAAGATGAAGATGTCCAGAGAAATAGCCACACAAGCTTTCTGACAGAGGCAACCCTGGCCACAGCTCCTTTCTGCCTCTCTGTCTCGAGGCATTATTTCACGACACAAACATTTATTTAAAATATACCCTGTGACAGGTAGAACATCTCAATGAATAAAACATGACCTCTCCATTTAAAGAGCCATCAATCCACACACAGGATCATATGCACATTGTCCCACACAGCTTAGGCCCAGTCTCATTTTCTAAATTCTTCTGGAGGTGAATAATGATATTAATCATCATCATCAATAATATTGGTATTACAAGCGCTGACCCTGGCATGGCTCCTAAGTGTCAGGCTATATTCTAAGCATTATCTTCTTGATTCTTCCACCAGCCCTGTGAGGTAGGGTAGTATTGCCACTCTTACCCTTTTACAGTTGAGGAAACTTAGAACAGAGTGAATCAGTCACTTGCCCAAGGAGCCACAGCTATAGGGTAATAGGTCTGGGGTTAGGACCCACATCTTGGCTCCATAGTTCAAGTTCTTAGCCCATTGCTCTGCTACTTCTTAAGTTCCCCCAAACTTCCCTCCCTCCCTCAACTGAGCATTCCTATGGTCCTGGTAAGGGATTTTATATATATATATATATATATATATATA
>NW_026000016.1:38504490-38582178 GCF_001458135.2 Marmota marmota marmota
GGGGGGGGGGGGGGGCACGCATCTTTGTGGGTGGGCTCCTTTAAGGCTTGCACAAGTATCTGAACATCGATCCCACTTGAAATATCTGAGGAAACTTTTCAGAAAACCTAGGGGTAACTCTTATTGTAAAGGGTCATCCTCCCTGAAAATTCATTGCCCATTGATCTCTTTTGTAAATCTAAATTTTGCGTGTAGTAGCAAACGTCTGTGACAATACCAATCCAATACCAAACGGCACATTCTTTAGTGTGGGCTGTGTTGACAATATTTCACTCTCTCAAGAAATCTGCAAGTTGCCTTTGTGTTGAGGGGTGTGAGGGTGGTGATAAGACAGAGACCAAGACTCAATTTGAAGTCAGTGTGTGCTTAAAGAGAGTATTCAAAAGAATAGAATAGCCCTGAACCACCTGTCAAGTTACAACCCAAAATAGTTCATGTCCTCAAGCCTTGACTGCTTTTTCATCCTGCAGATCTTTATGAGCATTCACGAATGTTGATTAGTTAATGAGCCTTCCAAGATTTGGATTCATTCATCCCTACCAGGAGGTGTAGGCTCCAAGGGAGCTAAGAGAACCAGCAGAGGGGTTTGTACCTAAGTCTCTTGCCCCATGGAAATGAAACTGGGGCAGAGATTCACTGGCCCGCAGACACATGGCAAGGCCAGGGGACAGCCATAGTGACTAGAGAAGCGGCTGCCAGGTGTTAGTAGGAAGACCAAGGGAAGCTGGCCTGTCCTGTGGCCCTCAACTTGAAGACAGCCCCACAGGGGTATTTTCACCATAAACCCCGGGACACTCCTCATCACCAGAGGGAGCCAGTTACATTTCTTACCTATTCAAGCATGGTGAGCACATATATTGTCGCTGAGCACAAACTCATCGAAAAGTGCCCTGAACTGAGAGCAGCATTTTCTCATTTTCTGTTAAGAAATTCTTCTGAACATCTATGGTATTTTTTACCACTAAAAGGAGGGTCCTCAAACTTGACAAGGCTGGAAACCACTGGCTAAATGATTGGAACCCCTAGGTCCCAGACACCATGAAGCTGTTGGTGGGCCCCCCTTCTGTGGTCCTCTGAGCTCCTTGTGAACTTCCTGCCCCACTCCAGGACCTACCAGAGAGCAGAGGGCTGGGAAGGAACATAGGAGCAGAAACTCTAGGAATCCCACAGCCTGATAAGCAGCCGTTGAATGAGTAAGAGCCAGGTTGAAGAGCGGCTGTCACCTGCCAGCTAGTGCACTCCTAGCAGACCACGGGACTAGCCATACCTACTCTACCAGGGGCCCAGATTAAGGCCTTGTAGATGAAGACTTCAGCTCAGGACACACTTCCAAGGTCCCATGGAGTCTTGTAATTAATTTCCATGTCAAATCCTGGGATGGATTTTGGTGCCTTTACCTTTAATGGCCCTAAACCCCTGTGTTTTCTGATGCTCAATAAGATTGAAAAATCAATTAATAGTAATATTAATAAAGATCCTACACACCAATGAGCAATTCATTTCTGTAATTGTTCTGTGACAGACCTGGAAGGTCACCTAGACCAGCGCCCTTCTTTAAGAGATGAGGTAAGGGGAGATGGGTGAGCAATAGGTCCCTGCAGGGCTGAGCTTGCAGCCGGTCTTCTGAGCTCTTTGTTCCTCCCACAGCTCAGCCTCGTTGTGAGTGATGCTCCTGATCTCTCCACTGGTATCGCCTGTGCCTTTGGGAACCTGACGGAGGTAGAGGGGCAGGTGTCCGGGAGCCAGGTCATCTGTGTCTCCCCTGGGCCCAAAGATGTCCCTGTCATCCCTGTGGATCAAGGTAAGAAGTGTCTGTTGGGAGAGCCACATGTGGGGGGCTGTTCTACCATGGCAGAGATGAGGGTCACAAGTCTTGGTCTGACTGAGTCTTCAAATACCAGATACTAATATTGGCTTATTCAACTTGTTTGAATTTGAAAGCAAACTGTCAATGCCCCCAAGCAAAATTCAGGAAGATATAAAATGCTTGCTCCCACATGGATTAAGTCTGTGCACAGTCTGCAGACTGCCTGTCCCTTTTGGGAATGGAGGTGGCTTCAGTCAATGGTTTTTAGTGGGTTATCTCTATAGAACTGGGGGCTTGAGGGGTTCTGGCCTAATATTTCTAAAATTATTTCAGTAACCTAACATGCTTAACCAAGGCAAGGGGCTCTGTGAACTCTGCTATTCCCCTCCTGGGTCTGGGTCTGAGGAATGGACTGGTAACTAGCCAAAGGGATTCTCTTGGGAGAAGGTACAGGCAGGTTCCATCTACCATCTGCGCTCTCAGAGAGCCCTGGGATGGCTGAACAATTTGCCCTCTCCCTCAGGCTGTCCATCAGGTCCCCAGGTTTTCACTACACCCCATTCTTTTCTTTTTTCCCCAGACTGGTTTGGGCTGGAGCTACAGCTGAGGTCCAAGGAGACGGGGAAGATATTTGTCAGCACCGAGTTCAAGTTTTACAACTGCAGCGCCCACCAACTGTAAGCACTTCTCAGGAGGAGTCTTGCCTTTGGTCTAGATGTGGGTATGGGGTTTCCCTTCCTTGGTTCTAAGCTCCTGTAGGACAGGAATTGTATAGTAGTCACTTCACAGCATCCCTCGGGGGTCTGGAACATGGCTTGGACAGAGGATGCTGTCTGGTCACACTCCACCATCCCTGATCTCAATCAGAGTTCCTTGGCCCCCATCCCAGCATACTCTCCCCCATATCACCCTCAAGTTACTATGGTAAAAAGAGAGCCTTGACCCAAGAACCTTAAGAAAAGGTCCTTTCTTGAAGCCAACTGCATTGGTTTCCTAAGTAGAGATTGACAGTGAGTGGAGTTTGGACATGTCCCCCAAAAGCAAATGAAGAGGGACTCAGAGCAAGGGTACTCAGCTGTGCACTCAGGCACCCACAAAGGAGGTCAGGGCAAGGGGGAAGTAGCCTCTCTCAGCACACAGAGGAAGGAGCTGGACTAGGTAGGAACAGTGGAGGCTTTAAGCCCACCATGTCCCAAACTCATCCTTTAACTTAAAAAAAAAAAAAAAAAGGCGGGGAAGCCAGACAGACCAAAACACCAATCTCCAGAGCCTCAACAGCCTGACCTCACCAGCCCCCTCCAGCAGCTGAATGCCTACCAACTGGTGCCTTCCAGCTAGGAGATCCCACAACTGTTTAGGCAGCTGGGAATATTGCACAAGAAAAAGCAAGGTCAGGAGTGCAGGATAGAGAGACCTACGCTTGGTTTCTTCTGATTTTCTCTGGAAGAAGAACCAAGGCACAGAAGATTCCCATATAAGCTGGACATTTTGAGACTATTTAGTTTAGAGAAAGGGAACTACATATGGTTCTATAATAGGGCCACATGATTGTCAATTATCATAAGACTAGTAACAAGGGGAAAGATGTCAAGCCCATCAACATGCCAAAGGCACTAGTAATTGGAAGTATTTTATGGAGTTATTCCTCCCATTTTCTAGAATAGGAACCACTGAGTTCTATATAATAGACATAATTCCAGGGTCATTGAGTCTGTAGGATTCAAGTTGTGGGCACAAAGGGCTCAGCAATCAAGGTAGGGAAAGGATCTGTTTGCAGATAAGCCTTAAAAGAATCTTTAGCCATAAAATAGATAAATGAGCTAGTCCTCCCTCATCTCCCCTTTTCTGATCTTGATTTTCATGATTAGAATAATTTTCTAGAGTCCTAGCATCTTTGCAGTAGTCAGGAAAGGAGACATATCTGAACCCCATCAGGATGACTCAATAGATAACCCTGAAAAAGAAAGAACAAGAGGTAAAAATGGCAGGCAGGAACCAGGGTAGGGCAGACAGTGGTGCAAGCTAAAATTAGGACCCAAGTGCCCGCTAACCACTGCATTCCAACCCCCATCTAACTCCGCCTTGGATATGCCAAGCATCATGGAGAGAGAACCTCTCAACTTCCTTCACAAACAACACAGTGGTAACAGAATCCATTGTTTGTGAGAGCACCCTCATCTCCATGGCAATTTAGTGTGATGTCACCACTTTCAATGATGGATTGCTATGGCAACAAAGATGCTGTCACAGGCAGCAAATTTTAGCAGGGAAAAAAAAAAGCAGATCTTCTTGACAGCAAAGATTTTATTGCCAAATATTATCTATCTTGCCCCCACTCTACCTCTGGCATTCACAGGTCAAAGTCACAGAATCATATTTACTTCTTTCCTTTTAATATGGTAAACTGAGGCCCACAGAGAATACAATGATGGTCACACTATTAGCCAGTGGAAGATCCAGGTCTACAGTCCAAATAGATACCATCATCCTTTGGTCCTTAGTCTGTTTTCATTATTTACTTGCTGAATCGCAAGATATTATCAAAAACCAATCAATCAGGGAGTACACAAAATAGAATTGGCCTAAGCTCAGAAACTAAATAACTTTGGACATAAACATAAAAGAATAAAAATAATCAGCATGGGGAAGATGAAGTTAGATAAGCGAATGCCCCTAACACACTGGGGCCCATTAACCCACGACCTCTCGATCCGATGCCCAATCACCCAGTTGTACCTAGACTCCCACCAGGTGGCGCCAGATTGCAGACCTGGTCCTGTCCAAGCCAGATTAGTCTAGTGATGAAAAACTACAGTAGGAGAGCTTGGAAGACCATCCCCCTCTAGAAAACACATTTCTATTATTATGGTCTGATCACACAAACAGAGACAAAGTAATATACACAGCCTCCAGATGAAACCAAGGGGAAATAAATGCTCACTCTGGCAAGAAAGGTGTGTGTCATGCACCTATTCTGATGCTTCCTCCCTGGATTATTAGGAGTATGAGACAAATTCACCATTTAATCCTGTTAACTCCCCTGAGCCCTATAACAGAAGTGCTATGAACCAATTGTTGATTCTCAAATGTTATTTAAGAGGTTGAAATAACAGGTGATTTAAGCACTTGAAAATAACATATTTAGCATCGTACTTTTCAAAACCATTTTCTGTACATTATCTTATTTGATTACCAAACAGCCCTGTGGAGTAGATGGGAATGTTTTGTTACAGATAGATAAAGAAACTCCAATTCAGAAAGTTAAGTGACTTACTTAGGGTGACCCAGTGGCAACAGCAGAAGCAAGACTATAATCAGACCTGTCCAATTTCTACCTCTATGCTCTTTTTACTCAGTCTTACAAACAGTGGTATCTTGGTAAAGATTTAACTACCAGAAATCAGGGGACAAAAAAAAAAGAAAGAAAGAAAAACTAGTTTGGTAGCATTTACTCTTTTTTGGGGGGAGGGGTACCAGAGATTGAACTGCGGGGAACTTACCCACTGAACCACATCCCCAGCTCTTTTATTTTTTATTTTGAGACAGGATCTCACTAAGTTGCTTAGGGCCTAGCTAAGTTGCTGAGGTTGGCTTTGAACTCGAGATCCTCCTGCCTCAGCCTCCTGAGCCTCTGGGATCACAGGCATGAACCACCACATATGGCCATTTACCAATTTCTGTAGTTTAAACTTTCCCCCCATGGCTGATTCAAGCTTCCTATGTGAAGTCTACCAGTTTGAAAATGGACTGAAAATATAAACAATCGGCTCTCACATGCGCTACAGGGAAGGTACAGCTCACTGCTGCATTCTAAGTGCATTATTTCTACTCCAGTCCTGGTTTCTTTCTGGTCTCATGAACATCCTGGCTCAAGAATTCATAGTTCTCGGTACTAGAGGACGCTCCAGTCATCTGCCCTTCTGAGAGTAAGACTAGGATTTAAATATAAGATAACGACTTCTATCATGACCTGTGGCTCCTTGGCTTGTCCTCTTCTTGTCTCCATCCTTGCAGGTGCCTGTCCTGTGTCAACAGCGCCTTCCGCTGCCATTGGTGCAAGTACCGGAACCTCTGCACTCATGACCCCACGACCTGCTCCTTCCAAGAGGGCCGGATCAACATTTCAGAGGTAAAAGGCTCACCCTGACATGGCGATGTGCCAAAGAATCTGAATAACCCCTTCCTTTTCAGATGGTCAGTCCAATGGCTTGATCATCTCTTGTGCTGACCCAATTTGGTCCTTTGATTAGATTTGGTCCTTCTACGTGCTTAAAAGCCATGTTGTTATAAAGCTCGAGAAACTGGCAGCAAATGACCCCAGAGGCAAAGGCCATAACAAGTGGACTCCTCAAACTCTGCGTTCAGGGATTGAGTCTAGAAGCTTAGAGGAAACATATCCAACCCAACAGACTCTGTGATCTGGAAGAGGGTAGTGAATGGCATGTATTCTTTGAGTCTGGCCGTTTGCTTGGCTGTAGACATAACTGAGTTCAATAGAACATTCACTCTCAACCATTCTTTCATGCCAACTTCTCTTCCAACTCTCAAATTCAATGATTCTTTGATGTGTGTCTGGGTGGATGGCCTTATAGAAAGAGAAGAAAATTCAACTAGTGAAAGAACCAGGCATTGCTAAAAGTCCAATCTCATTATGTAGCTGAAGCTCCATCTCTAAAGGGTGATCCATCTCTCTTATCAACACAGTGAAATATCACACTGCTTATCTTCCAGTGAATATTCCATTTCATGATTACTCATTGATGTTGACTCTTTCTTATATGTCCCCAGCATACCTCAGGATGATGAAGGCTACTGGGTCAATTTCCCTTTCTGGTACTTTTAGCCATGGGTGACCAGTTGAGTTTGAAGAACTATAGAGACCTTATGTATTCATATATATGCCCAAGTGCATATACACAAGTTTCTCTCTTGTTCTGCCATTTAGAAATCTGCAACTATTTATAGGTGACAGTGTACATTTTCATATATTACTAAACCTTTCTGCACAGATATTTTTCTCCAGTAGACTACAGTCTCCTTAAAGGCAAGGATCACAGCTTATCTTTATATCCTTAGTATCTTCTTAAGTGAATATGAGTAGAATGAGTGTGTGGAACACATGGATAAACTAGTCACTTCTGTACCCAAATCCCATTGATGAACATTGGGTCTGCTTGTCTAAGACTTCCAGAAATGGTGTCTCTTGTATCTCCTCATCTCAACAGCTGTGCCGGTAGCTTTCATGAGTAAACATAAGAAAGTAGACCTTGAAAGGTTTCTGAAACACACACCCATGGCCTTGAGCTCTTTTTAGTTTCTGAAATAACATGTGTTATATTCAGTCAGGAAAAAAATGGAATTTGTCTATCTTAAAAGGGAGAGACATAGATGGTCCCTAATGGGAACATTGAAGGCAGACCCGTCCACAGTTGCCTCAAAAGGATAGAATCAGGCACGTAGTTACCCTGGGAATGATCCAAAAAGGATTTCCCTTGCCAGTTGGTATGCTGGGATGCAGCTGGCCTGAAATCACTACACTGGTCTTAGTGAACACTGGAAATTAATCACAGCCCTGGAACTCTGCAGAGGTCTGAACCAGCCTTCTTACTCAGAGAAAAGGGCCTGAGAGCTGAAGGTATGGGGTGGTGGAATTGCAGCTAGGGAGCCCATAGAAGAATGACTGAAGAAAACAAGTTGCAGAGGGCCTGATCAGAGGTGCAAGTTGGGCAGTAGAAGATGGGAGATCATTGGTCTTAGAAACTGGCCTTCACTTTGGCCACTCAAAACTTCTAAGTTACTTAATTAAATAGGAGGAGGAGGAACTCAGAACCCAGAAAGAGGGTGAAGGATAGATTCAGACAAGAAGGAGCAGCTGCCCCACTTTCTACTGGGGCCGCCCCCTCAGGCAGAAAGAAACCCAAAGCCAAGCCTGATCTCGACCTGCAGCTGGAGTGAGGGCAAGCAGGGTGTCACATGGAGCAAGACAAATAAACTCAGCCGGGATGTGCGTAGAGGCCCGAGGGCTGAGCCCCAGAAGGCTAATTGGAAGCAGGCTGGGCTTCCTTCACACTGTGTAGAAGCCACTGAAACACAGCTCCCTGTCAGCCACAGATGAGAGGCCTGGACATTCCAGAGAGCGGGTTGGAAAAAAGCTGTTGCCTCCCTGCAACTCAGTATTAAGTTAATACTAAAAGAACCCTGAGGCCCAATCCAGAGACTTCCTATCTCCTTTCAGCCTCAAGAAGAACCATACCCTTGCCTCCCATCTTCCCATCTGCCTGAGCAGGGCTGGGTGGTCGCCTGCTCTCTTATCCTCATGTTTGTGGCCCCAGGCAGGCCCAGGGAGTAACTCTCTGGAGGGCTGTGATGGAAACCCAGACTCTATCCAGCTCCAAAATAGGGTGCAGCTTGCCTGCAAGGTTGCTGGGTCACTTCCTTGGCTTCTGAAAATACTACTTTAGCTCTCAGCCACAACCTATCACACCTCCCTGCCCAGAAAATAGCTCTGAAGCCCTGCTCTATTCGAACCAAAGTTCCATTTTAGGGGACCCCTATTCCTGAAAATTTGAGGAACAGCAAAAACACACATGGCCAGCTTGGGTAAGGTTTTCCTGGCTCTATGAGGAGTGCCATCTGTGTCTTTATGTTGTTTTCGAGACTGGAAATCTCATAGGTGTCTCTTTGGGGTTCCTAGAATATCTCTTTTATACTTCTAGTAAGCCCCTGACCTAAACTTTGAATCAAAATTTTATGTCTGTCGACTTCCTAGAGATAATATATAACTGATTGGCTTCATTGAGTAATATAGCAACATTAAGGCATCTCACATTTATAGTTTCTGCACATGTGGCCGAAGTTCTCAATGTGTGCCAACCAGGGTGTGCTCCGTCAACATCACCCACAAACGTGTTAGAAATTCAAATTCTTGGACCCCATCCCAGTTGAGGCTAAAGATTGAGAACCCCTGACATACGGTGTTTCGGTTGATTCTGAAACAACCCTGCAGATTCACATAATTCATATTTGACATCTGTAGTAACCAAGATGCCAAAAATTTAGTGATTTTGCCCAAGGCTACAGAGAACTCAGGCATCCAAAAAAGCAGCACAGTTTGTTTTTCTACAGAAAAATCAGGCTTGAGTGTGTTAGTCTCCATGGCCACAGCTACCCTTGCAGGTGTGACTTCAATCTGGTCCTTGCTGTTGGTCATGAGGGTTCAGAGAGTATGGCTGGACCTGCACAAATCCATCTCTACAGATGGAGAAATTTCCCATGAAGATGGGTTGGCCATGCCACTTTCAGATAAAAGGACAGCCGCATATGAGGTGGGTTTGCCCACATCTTTCCAGAGGACTGCTGGGCCAACTCCATGCTTAAGCCTGATGATGAAGAACAGCTGTGCTGCAGAGACTACAGTTCAAAAAGGAAAGTTTTAGAAGTTAACATCTATTGAGTGCTTATTATATATGCAGCACTATATATAGATAGATACACACACACATATATATACATATATATAAATTTTATTTAATCTTGACGACTGTATGGAGGAGATTCTATTACAGATAAACTGAAACTTAGATAAGTACAATAATTTTCCTATTATCATCAAATAAATGCAGACATCAGGATTCAGAGTCAATGTTCCAAGCTGGCCTTGAAGAAGTTGATGTCCTCAGATTCTGTGTATACAGAGAGAGAGAGAGAGAGAGAGAGATATTTGCAGTAATAATATTTAACAATGAGTGTTCATCCAGCTCATTACCACTTACCCCATACTTTCATATCCCTCTTTCATGTAATCTAGGATTGTCAGGTATTATTGGCACCATTTTAGATTTGAGGAAACTGAATTTCAATTGAACCATCCCTTGAGCCCTTTTAAGATAACAAACCAGACTTTACTAGCACTCAGAGCCCAGCACATTTCTGATGGGGCTCCCAAATCTCTACCTCCCTGGGTCGGATCAGACTATGACAGGGTGTTAGCAAGCAGGAGTGCACAGGAGTATGTATGGCTTTCAGCTTTGAAAGCTCATCTTCCTCCATGGCTAAACCAGGCCTAGTGAGATGTAGATACATAAATATCTTCTTTACGCCCCATCCCAGGGGAAAGATAGAACCAAATAAATCCGATTAGCTTCCCAGGATGCCGGCTGCTCTCTCTCTTTGAAGTCCAGTGGGTGAAGATAATGCCATTTCCACATGGGAGAAGTTGTCTCGAAAGGCTAACGGGTCCCCAGCACGGGAACCTGGCAGAGCACAACCAGACAGAACAGGCAACAGGGCCCCAAGACTCCCAGGGCTCTACGCCAGGCCCTGGCCCTCCTGCCCTCCCTACAGTTGTATTTCCTCTTCCCTGTCCCCAACCCCCTGCTGCCCAGCTCTAGGATAGTCCCAAACAGGACATCTGTTCATTTTGACTTAAACTAAGCCGGCTGTCTTGAGGAGGTGACTCTGGCTCTAGCTGGCCTGCAGACAGAGGAGGAATAGGATGACCTGAAGACGTCACTCAGAAGACTGTGAGGATTGGCAGGAGCAATCAGTATTTTAAGAACATTCATAACAGTCTTAACATTCTGCAGAAAAAGC
Organism: Marmota marmota marmota; assembly: GCF_001458135.2. Lineage (NCBI taxonomy): Eukaryota > Metazoa > Chordata > Mammalia > Rodentia > Sciuridae > Marmota > Marmota marmota. Next base: position 38,514,890 of record NW_026000016.1, read on the forward strand.
ATTTGTGATTATTTGCTTTTTTGTCCTTAAGATAAAAACTGTGTGTGTGTGTGTGTGTGTGTGTGTGAGAGAGAGAGAGAGGTGTGTGTGTGTGTGTGCGCGCGCGCACACGCACACACACAGAAGCAAATGGTTTGGAAGTGGCTTTATTATATCCATCATTTTCCTCAAACCCCAGATGTACTGAAGTTCCAGCAACTTGGCAACTTTCCAAGGTGCAGGCCCTCCTGCACCTGCCTGCAGCCTCAGTACTGCCATTGCCACCCAAGTCACACTGTCTGTTCACTGAGTCTCCCCAGAACCATCCACAACCGAGAGGGCCTGAATCTCATCTGTTGTCCAAGATGCAGAGAGTGTACTTGGGACTCCAACCACTTCTTTCCTTTGCCCTAGAGAAGGGATAGAATCATTCTATTCCATTTAACCTAAGAGCAAGAGTCAAATAAACAAAGCCTACGACTTTTTTTTTTTCCTATGGGGGGCAATCCTGTAGCAGATTTGGACATTTGGGAAGACCCTAATCATTATTCCTAAGTCTAGTTGCAAAAGACCTAAAGCCACAGGTTGTGGGAGGGTGTCTAAAATTCTAGAATTTCTTTTTAAAAGACTCAGAATAGTATTCATAAATTCTACTCATGCTTCTCCAACTGGACTTAGCCCAGGCAAAAAGGGGTGTGTGTGTGTGTGTGTGTGTGTGTGTGTGTGTGTGTGAAGGTGTGTGTGTGTGAGACACAGACACACACAATCATCCATGGGGGATTGGTTCCAGGACCTTTGTCAATACAAAAATGCCAAAGGCTTAAGTCATTTACATGGTACTTGAATGTAACCTATGAACATCCTCTCAAATACTTTAAATCATCTCTACGTTCTTTATAATAACCAATACAATGCAAGTCTGTGTGAATAGTGGTTATACTGCATTGTTTAGGGAATGATGACAAGAAAAAGGTCTGTACATATTTAGTACAGATGTGATTTCTTTTCAAATATTTTTGATCCTCAATTGGCAGAATCCATGGACTCTAGGGCCCATTGTGGGTTTTTGATTTGTTTTGTTTTCTAAAGGAACATGGCATTCATGCAGAGCTTGGTAATGAAATAAGATAAAAAGCCAGAGCAAGTATTTAGAGCATNCTGGAGGAGAGCAGCAATGCCAGGGAACAGGGAGGTTGGAGAGGGGTGGCAGAGATATTGGAGAGGATGCCCGGGGAAGGTGGACCAGAGCTGGGCTGGGAGAATGATGAGGGTGAGTTAAAAGGACTCTACAATATTGTTTACTTACTGGAGACATTACAGCTCCAAAAGTACATCTTTAGGACCCTGCTACTGAAATTTGAATTTGTTCTCTGAGCTCATTAGAGATGAGAAATAACTGCTCATCTTTTACAGTATACCAACAGGTTCAGAATCTGAAAATCTATTCTCTCTCTCTCTTCTGTCTCTCTCTCTCTCTCTCTGTACACACACACCACACACACACACACACACACACACCATTATACCTCAGCTTTATTTCTATCCTAAATTAAGAGTCTAACTTATTAAATTCGATGTTGATTTTTAGCCACTAACAGGACATGGCATCTCCTTTTCCGTGAGATGCCTGGGCTTCCCTAAAGCGATATTCTTTTTTTTTTTTTCCCTTGGCTATAAATATATGAAAGACTCTGTCAAGAGTGCCCGCAGGGAATGAAAGTAAAAGTGCAGTAAAGAGCAAGTTTATGAGTTGGCAGCCTGAGTGACTGGCTCCTGAACGGGCCCATCTGTTCTGGCACTGCCGTGTGATCCTGTCCCTCGTGGAGACTCTGCCTGCCTGGAGTCCTCACGTGTGGTTGGCTGACAGGCAAGGGATGGCACCAGTGATCCTGGAGGTCCATCCAAGCCCTCCTAGGCAGATTCCCATGGGAAATTTCCCCTGGATCCAGTTCTTCATGGTTCCTCAAGATGCCTTAGTATATTCAGACATGCTGGTTAGATCATCGAAGACTCCAGAAACCAGGGCAGTTTCCAAACCCAGTTGTTGGGAATCAAACTTCTCTTCAAGTGTCTTAATGTCTAGAAAGAAGAGATTTACCCTCATCTCCAACAAATCTGAAAAGTTGGAACTATAAAGAAACTTCAAGATCTTTTTATCCGTTGCTTCTTTATATTCACACACCCACAAACAATGACCAGTGTCCATTACACTTCAGGCACTGAAATGAAGAATGGGTATGTGGGCTTGAATATACCACCACCTAATCCTCAAGAAATTCACAGCCCAGTAAGTGAGTGTTAGTGTTTGGGAGAGAGAAAAGCATGTTCAAAAAAGTCCAGGAGAAAAAAATCCAGTAAGGGAGATGGCACATCAGAACTAGCTGTTCATTTGGTATGGTCAGAATGTGGCATGCAAGATTGTGGGGTTAAGAGGCCAACAGGCATGTCAGGCCTGCAACTGGGATCTACAGAAAAGAAGTGATTGCCTAAATCTGCCCCATAAGTATCAGGCTGACCAGCGAGGCTGTGCCATTGCTTAACGTTACCTGAGTTATATAAGGCTTCTTATTGGGGATCACCTCTGTCATCCCAAAAGGGACAATCTCTTATCTCTCTTACTATTGCAGACTGTCCACACCTTGCAGGAAATCTAGCAATCTTGATTCTGGGTCATTTAGTACCAGTAGTACCCCCTCTGCAGGGCTCATAGTATTGGGACCCCCCATAACATTCTCAAAAGCTCTCCCCAGGTACAAATGTCCAAGGGAAGTGGAGCCTCCTGCAAGAATTCCTCCAGTTGAACCCTGGAGATAGGAAATGATTCCTCATGGAGAAGGTTTCTACATCCTCACTGCCAGGGGCTACTGGGCTCAGATCTTTCCTGGAGTGGGGGGAAGGAGGAGATCAGAGCTGTTAGGCGATGACATTTGACCTCTGAGAGAGCAAAGCAGCATCCAGACTTAGAACTGAAGAAAATCAGTCTCTTTCTCACCTTCTCTCTCATGGTCCTTCCCACAGCCCCTCCCTACCATGACTTTCTTGTCTGGGTTTTGTTTTCTAAAGGAACATGGCATTCATGCAGAGCTTGGTAATGAAATAAGATAAAAAGCCAGAGCAAGTATTTAGAGCATTGCTGGGAGAGCCTGATGCACCTCCTGGAAAGCCCAGCTCAGCTGAAGCTGCTGATAACAGGACGCCCCGGGCATTGACCATGTGAGGGGCAGAGGAGCCAGAGCTGGGGAACCAGATGAAACCAGAGGTGGGGTGCCGGAGTTGGGGACAGGGACACGTAGAGGCTCTTTCATCCAGCTTCTCTGGAGATAAAATCCACAGCTTGCTGTACTGGTGCTTGCAAATTAATTCCTGAATTGTAACACACACATCAGACCCAGGACAGTTTGTGGGATGGTGATGACAATATCAAAGCCCAGGAGCTAGGAGAGATCTCATTTTCCCTGCTGACTCACACACCTCTTAAGTGAGGTAATGTCCTTCTCATGGGGAGCCCACCTGTATTCACCAGGTTCTCAGCCTCCTGGTTCTGACCTTGTCTTTCCTTAGGTGAGTAAGAAAGTATGAGCTGAGGACAAATGGAACCCCTTTTCTTGCTCTTTCAGGACTGTCCCCAGCTGGTGCCCACAGAGGAGATTCTGATTCCAGTCGGAGAGGTGAAACCGATCACCCTTAAGGCTCGAAACTTGCCCCAGCCTCAGTCGGGCCAGCGAGGCTACGAATGTGTTCTCAACATCCAGGGGGCCATCCACCGGGTCCCTGCCCTGCGATTCAACAGCTCCAGTGTCCAGTGTCAGAATAGTTCGGTAAGAGGACTCGAGCTGGGGCCCTGCCTGGAGCAGGACTTTCTCTCCCACCTGCGCCAAGCCCTAAGACTGGTGCTCCCAACTTCTAGAACCATCCAGGGTCCCAAGCTGACCCTATGTCCCCAGGGACAGAAGAATGTGCAGGTACCCTGGACCCTCAGCCAGGGCAGATCAAATGAATGGTGTCAGAGGAAACAAACTACCCTAATGGCAGAAGCGGGGATCTCAGTACCCTTTCTGAAGTTTAAAGAGTCTGCCTCTAAGCCTGGGTGGAAACTCCAACCAGCGTGAAGCAGCTCCACCCCACCCTGTCCCCCACACATTGCCCACATGCAAAACCAGAGGGCATCACCCCAAAGGTAATAGAAAAGAGGGAAGAGGAAGTGAGTTGGGAGGGGAAAGGAAGGGGGAAGCAGTGTGTTTCAAGAGCCGCAAGGGTTAAACCAGTCCCGAATGGCGGACAGAAAGCACCAAGGTGTTTAATTATAATTCTAGCCCAGAGAAGATCTTTTTATCTGCCAACTCCCTGTGTCTGACTGTGGGGGGTCAGCTCGGAGATGGGGACGTGACAAAGGTGTTGAGGGAAGCTAATTCGCCTGGGAGAGATAAAGAGAATCTGGGCCTCTTATCAGGGAGCTGTCAGATTCCGGGGTCACAGGCGCTTGATAGAATTTGTAATCGGTGGAAGGCGGCCAAGCGCAAGGGGAAGGTGGGATGAGAAAGAAATGGAACTCAACAAAGGAGGAAGGCAGCGGGAAGGGCCAGGGGCAAGAGGGCCGACAGGGACGTGCCCTCCAGAGCTAAGTGGCTAGGACTGGGCAGCCCAAGAGGAGATGCCAAAAGGTTTCCTTCAGAGGTGGCGATAGGAGCTGGGCCACCCAGAGGGGCTGTTTCTCAAGTGTGCGGAGGGTCTCAAAGTCCTCTGTGTGATTAGCAGGAGAGAAAGTGGACTGTTAGCCATAGCTGGATACCTTTCATGGGGGAGCAGAGGAGATCTCTGTCCAGAAAGCTCTGGACACTTCTCCTTAGTGGACCATGGACCAAAGTAAGGCTCATGTATAGAAAGAGAGGACAAGCACAGGGCCTGGTCAGCCAGCTGGTCACAAGTGTCACAACAAGCCCTATTCCAAGCTCCGCCTCTCTGGGGGTAGTGAGAGGGGATGGCTTTATCTCCTAAAACTCACAGACTTTCTAGAAAGACTAGACTTGTGCGTGAAAAGATGCACAGCAGTTCCTGGAGGAGAGCAGCAATGCCAGGGAACAGGGAGGTTGGAGAGGGGTGGCAGAGATATTGGAGAGGATGCCCGGGGAAGGTGGACCAGAGCTGGGCTGGGAGAATGATGAGGGTGAGTTAAAAGGATGGAGATTGTGGGGAAAAGATGGCATTTCTTATGAAATAGAAACTCAACCAAGACACAGAGAGGGGGCTAGGCAGGTGTGTTTGGAGACAGGTGGATTTAAGATTTCTGCAGGAAAGCAGTAGAGAAGAAATTTGGAGAAGTCAGTTTGGATCAGCTTATGCAAGGTACTAAATGCCCAGTTGGAAGTTTGGGGTGGGATCCTGGAGGCATTCATGATTGGGGAGTCAGGTAAAGAGCATTCTAGGGCTCCTTAGAGCAGGATGAAGTGTAGTTCTGAGCCTCTGGCTCCTCATGACAGACAGCCTCTTGAGCCATGTGCCTCTGCCCACTCCCCACAGTACCAGTATGATGGGATGGACATCAGCAACCTGGCCGTGGACTTTGCCGTCGTGTGGAATGGCAATTTCATCATTGACAACCCTCAGGACTTGAAAGGTAAGCAGCTACTTCCGGGTAGAGGTTTGATCTTTTCACGACCCCGGGAAAGACTGGGGCTGGAGGAATCAGAGCCAGCAGGCTGCTGTGCCTTGAATAATACACTCCCTCTGTCAGCGGAACTCTTCAGAGGATCCTAAAGCAACATTTGGAGCCATCAAAGGAGTCCTGTTGGGAGCCCTGTTTTATTACAACCAGAGCATTCGTCGGGCGGCTGCCAACTCATCCACGCTATTCTTTGGCTCCCGGTGGCTTTGAAGTGTCTGTGGAACCTGACCTAGGAGAACAGCAGGCAGGAACGTCCTGCCAGTTTCCCTGGAAATGGAGATATTGTTTCCACTCAGCTCTCGTTTCTCTGTCCTTGGCCCTGGTCTCGGTCACCGCACAAAGAAGGTTTTTAAGGCTGCACTCCTGGTCCTGAGGCAGGTGGGAGGGACCAGCATGCGTAGTCAGGCCCACATCTGGAGCAAAGAAGCTCAGGAAGGGGACTGGACTGGAGCAGGAGGGGGTACTGCACGAGGGCCACCTTCATTTACCATCCTACAAACATATGTTGAGCTTTTTCCATGGGCCAAGTGTGGCCCTTCCTTTAATGCGACAGATACAAATTCTAGCTGCGTTGTTAAGGATGGTAAAAGTCTCTCCAGTTTGCTGAGCATTCAGTGGAAAAATCATCATTAAGTGATTTGTTTGTCATTATTTCTCTTAATCATCACAACTCCAAAAGGCATGTACTATTTTTGTTCCCATTTTGTAGATGAGGAAAGTGAGACCCAAACAGGTTAAGAAAAGGGCCAAGTTGGATAGCAAGAGCCAGGATCTGTACCAAGCCAGTTTAATTTCAGAACTCACGCACAAGCTACCCACATCACAGTGATGACCTGCTGCTCAGCTCACTGTGGGATTTGAACCCTTTTCCCCCAGAATGTACCCCAGCTCTGCTCCCATCACGAGCCACATATCTTAACTTCAGTTCAAGTAGTTGAAGCTGTCACAGGCTCTGTTTTCATCTGAGAGTCACCCCCTGGGTACTGGGAAGGGGCCTAAGGACACAATAGAGAGTGGTCTATAAGTATTTCAGCATCTGGGGATTTGCCTCTTTGCTGCCTTTAAAATAAATGCTTCTTGGACTGCGAGAGAGCAACTTAATTCTGGGAGTTTTTTTATACTATTTTTCCTCATTCCCAGCCCAAAATTTTCTCACCACTAAGAGATAGGAGTCTCTTTCTTTGCCGAGGAGCTAGGCCTAGATCCCAGAGATTGCCTTTGCACCTGGAACCCTGGGTGTCAGGGTGACTGTACACCCAGGTGTTGGGGGGATATGGCCACAGTGTCTAAGGACTAAGGTTCTAGAATCCAACAAACCAAGGTTCAACTGCTGGCACTTGAACTTGCAGCAGTGTGAACTTGGGCTAATTACAGCTCCTTTCTACACCCCAGTGTCCTTGCCTGCGCCATGGAGAAAGGGATGCCCTTGGCATAGGGTCATCATAAGGATCCAATAAGTTCATGGCTGGAGAGCATGTGGTCCATATTTATAAATGCCCAGTGTGTACTTGTTTATTTTAAGACTCCCATTTCCTGCCCTCTACCTTAAGAGGCCATAGACATAAGGATGTTTACATAGTCCTTGAGCCTGGACCAGGGAATGCTGGGCAGACCAGAGGAATGGGAGGAGAACCTATGAAAGAATAAAAAGTACCTCTCCCCCAGGGCATGTACCTGACCTCCAGCAGAGGTACAGTGCCCAATCCTAAAAGCTAAGGTCTGCTTGACCAGAAGGGTTGAAAAATGACTGAGTACAGTCATCCTTCAATCTCCACATTGGATTGGTTTCAGGACCCCCTGCTGAGACCAAAGTCTGAGGCCTCTTAAGTCTCTTCTATAAAATGGCACAGTGTTTGCGCATGACCTGCGCATGTCCCTATATGCTTTTAGCAATGTCTAGCTTACTTCTAATACCTCATACAATGTAAATGTGCTATTCATAGTTGTTATACACTATGTTTAAGGAATAACAATCAGATAAAAAGTCTGTACATGTTCAGTACAGATGCATTTTTTAAAATATTTTCAATCCACGGTTGGTTGAATCCACAGATACAGAACTGGTGAATACAGAGGGTCAGCTTTGCTCTGGTTTTGTAGAATTCTTTTGGGACTCTGAGTTCAGAACCCTAGCAGGAAAAAAACTAAGCCCCAGACTCACAAGCACATTTTCACTAACTGGCTGGTCAGTAGGAGACAAAAAGCAAAGAAAATGCACTTGTAGATTGCACATGTGACCTGTTAAGGAGCCAGTTTGTCCTCTCTGGGACATGCTGTCCATCCACAGGGGCTGACAACAGGACTCTGTCACCCACTTTCCTTACCAGCAATACCTCCCCAGCTACCCAGCCTTTCTTTAAGCTCAGGCTGACTCCTGTCCCAGATCCACACAATCTCCAGCATACAAGGTGAGATTCCTCTCTTCTCGGGATGTCCAACTAGCAGCAGAGCCAACTGGAGCCTCAGGACTCCCGTTTGGGGCACTAAGCTTAGTAAGCTGTAATAGTCATTACGTCGCTCTTTGAGCTTCATTTTAACCTGCAATGAGGAAATAAGCCCTTACCTCTCGAAATAGGGGCCATCTGTGAGTAGGAAAGACAGCAGCAAAAGAATACAGTTTGAGCTCAAAGAAAAGATAATAAGCATGTATAGAACATCAGATATGTCACAGGCACTGCGCTAAGCGCTTACTATACAACATCTCATTCAAACCTCCCAAAAAACAATGATTATCTCTGTGTTAGAGATAGATAAATGAGGTTCAGGGAGGTTAAATACTTTGTCACATTGCTCGGAAGTCAGGAAGCCACAATTAAAGCCCTGATCTGATTCAATCTTGAGCCAGAAACTCTGAAATAATATTATTTTCTGTAGTGCCTTTAAATGACTACTAAGAGGTTCAATTTATTATTAATTTCCCATCCATTATTCTTGCAATGATGATGGGGTGTTATCCACGGTTAGGGATGGTGTCTGTCGTGCTTGCTAGAAGAGGGTACGCCGTGAGCTGCCTCTGCCATCCCATCTTGACAGTCCCCCTCTCTTTACAGTGCATCTCTACAAGTGTGCAGCCCAGCGGGAGAGCTGTGGGCTCTGCCTCAAGGCTGACCGCAAGTTCGAGTGTGGCTGGTGCAGCGGCGAGCGCAGATGCACCCTCCACCAGCACTGTACCAGCCCCTCCAGTCCCTGGCTGGACTGGTCCAGCCACAATGTCAAGTGCTCCAACCCCCAAATCACCGAGGTGAGTCCCTAAGTTTTCAGAGCAGGAGGGGACAGCTAGGATTGTGGGGAAAAGGTACAAATTGAGCCTTTTTAGATAAATTCTCAGATTTGAGTTTATTTAATTTGGGGACATAGACAGCCTCTCAAGTGTCTGGATGGTCCATGTCCAGACATAAATGACAAGAGTATGGAGCGTGTCCTTGTGCCTATGCATGCGTGTATATGCAAATCTGTGTGCACCTGCATACCACAAGGGACACAGAGCCAGCCCAGTGGCCCCGGCCAGGCTGGCTGACCCAAATACAGCCAAGAAATTGGTTCCATGGTGGGTGAATATTTCACAAAGCAGGTTTAGCTCTTCTGAGCAGAAACATTGATTTCAGTAGTTACCATTAGCTCAGAGTTGCAAAGTTGGACATGGGAGAAATAAAGAAAAGCACTACATTAGCCACCGCACCATTTCCCAGGGTTTAGTGTCTGTCCCCATTTGTTTGTGATTTTAATGGGAAGAAATAGGTAATTAATTATACGGGGGGAGGAGGGAATGATGTTTCCAAAATAGCAAATTGCAAAGGAAGATGAATAGATGATGGGAGTGAAAACGCAGCTGCTCGGGTTTTGAATGGCCTGGGAGAGGAAGAGTTGTGCTTAACTTTAGTTGCATTGTGTGCCCATCACTCTTCACAGCTCCCTATTCAACGACTGTCACTTGTGCTTTGAAACTAATTGCACATTCCCTTATGGTGACTAGGAACAAAGACCTGGGCAGGTACCACTGTGGTCTGCAGGTTTAAAAAAGCAAGGGAGGGGCTGCTCCTTGACTCCATCTTCCCGGAGCTGATGCCCTGTCCTTTTCCTGCCTCGTTCTGCCTGGTAGTCCAAAGAAAGCTGCTCTGGTTCTTACCTACGACGGAATATTGAAAACCTTCTGGAGCACCCCTGTGAGCATTTCAGAGATTCAGATCAGTTTAAAAAACAAACAAAAGCAAACCGCAAGGATGGGTTTAAATGGATGATGTTAATATAGAGATGCTTTGAACAGGGAGCAATGTTGCTTAGCATTTAATTATTTAACCCTTACAACAATATCGGAAGGTAAGTATTCTCACCTCCGTGGTGCCGATGAAGAAACTGAGGCTCAGAGAAGTTGAGTGACATGCTCAAGTTCACACAGTGAATAAAATGGCAAGGACAATATTTGAATTCAGATTTAATTATAAAATCATTTACAAATTCTCTACAAATTAATCCCCCCCCCCAAAAAAAACAAAAAAACCAAGACACAGAGAAGTATTTCTACTTCCCTAATATCCAAGTCTTTTCTAGCTGGTAGAGACCTCACAGATGCAACTCATCCACATGGCGGTGCTGTACTGAGGGAGATACTGCATCTTGGGCTTTGTCCATCTGAGTAGGAAGGGGTTACGTGATGTACACACTGCCCCTCACAGAGTGGGCTGCTTTGATCCCATTTTACTCTCAGATGTGGCCAGTGACCGTGACTGCTGACTGGCCCCTGTGTCTTTATGCTACTGGAAGAGTGTTTGCGGGGGCTGCTGGTGGTGCCTGGTCTCTGCCCTCAGAGAGTCAGTTTCCTGAGCTGCTCAGGGCTCCGTGCCTTCTCCCTGATTCCAGTGATTTCCGGCAACTGCTGGCCTGAGAACTTGCACGGGTCTGTAATTCTTCTTTCTGCTGCAGTTGTCATCTCAGCCCCGTCAGCACCTGTGGTGTAGAGGAGCTTAAATTAGTGGGGACTCAAGTCCATCGGCACCACACCTCTGCCAGCCCTGGTGACTGCCCCGGGTCAGTTGTCTGTCTGCTCTTCTCCCAGACGGGCTGGGGCCCCTTCCCAGCCCTGAGGCAGGCTGTTCCCTAGGGGAGCCTCTGGCTCAGCCACCCCTGCTCACTGACCGAGGACTGACAGGCTGCTCCGTTCACAGAGGACACCCAAGTTACAGGAGGCTAATTAACCCCCTGAGGTAATTAGGCTGTAATTGATTTTTCCCAGTGAACATATCAGCAGGAGTCGGAGGCCCCAAGACTCCTGTTGGTGATTTTCATGTTGAGGCTGTTGAGAAATGAAAAAGCATCTCTGGGAAGAGACAAATCCATGCTGTGTTCCAAGCCACTCAGGGCCCATGACTCTGGACAGGATTTGTGGGAGGAAGAATCCAGGCCCGGAACAATTTATGTACTATTATCTGTCATATTTTCCTTCGTTCTGTATCTCCTACCCCCCACCTGACTCTCCTCTCCTTGTAAAAGTCATTTTGTTTAACTTTAACTTTCTATTTTTGAAATAATTTTAAATTTATAAAAAGATATAAAAATAGTACAAAGAACTTCCATATCCCCTTCATCCAGATTTTTCAAGTTAACATCTTACATAACCATAGTACAATTATCAAAATCATAAAATTAACATTAGTTCAATAAGACCACTTCATATACATGCTTTATTAACACTTTGTCAATTGTTCCAATAATCTCTCTTTTCTGGGCCAGAATTTAAGCTGGGATCTAATCCAGGAGCCTGTGTGACATCCCATTGTCATGTCTCCTTAGTCATTTGATCTGAAGTCTTTCTTTGTCCTTCATGTCCTTGAAGAATCCAGGCCGGTTATTTTGTAGAATGTCCTTTGATTTGGATATGATTGATGCTTCATCATGATTAAATTCAGGTTATTACTTTTATTCTTGGCAAGAAGTACTGAAAAAAAATTGGGTACATATTAAAAGGACCTCAAAGCCAACTTGAAGGGGGGATCCCAGTGGTCAAATTTGGAGCAATTTGAGCAGGGAAATAATGATAATCATGGTCTTTACCAACAGAATAAAATAAGGATTCATGGTCTTTACTGACATTTGACAAACAAATGGTAAGAGGGGTGCCCTTCTTTAAGCTCAACTAATAAATATGGAAAAAATATGGAAATAAAAAATCATCATTTGCAGCAGGGTGTGGTGGTGTGCACATATGTTTCCAGCTGCTAGGGAGGCTGAGGCAGGAGATCACAAAATCAAAGCCAGCCTCAGCAACTCAGGGAAGGCCCTAAGCAACTTAGAAAGACCCTATCTCAAAATAAAAAATAAAAAGGACTGGGATGTGGCTCAGTAGTTAAGCAACCCTGGGTTCAATCCCTGGTACCAAAAAAAAAAAAGTCATCATTTGCAAAGTTCACAGTAATAATTGCTTCAGGCAAGAATGGGCAATGGATGCTAAAATTAGTGGATGAAAGTCCGAAGAGAAACAGGATATCTGTATGTCTTAATCTATCCTCTCTATCCTCCCATAAGATGCTTATTAATTACAACCAGAACAATAGTAGCCTCATGATGAGGAAATCAGGTAGACCCCCATGGTGAGCAAGAGATCAAAGTTCCCATCACCCATGATGCAGAAAATCAATTTCATATGCCCCCCAATAGAATACCCCCAATAAAGGCAAGGCCTCATTTCTATGGCATTTTTGGCAAAAATGAGTAAGTTAAAAGTAACCTTGAAGAGGATTCAATGCATTTTCTTTTCTTCAGCTTTCTTGGCTAATCCCCTCACACTGGCATAGATCTTTTTCTTAAACCTGCCAATGATCAGATTCTATGAGGTTCATACTATTTCACACATAGCTCCTTGTCACTAGCCCCTATCTGCAGAATGGGTACCCTCCTCAGTACAAGCACTTTCTGTGCAGTAAACATAAGCCACTTGCTAGAAAGATCCTCCCAGAAGGGTAAAAAAAGAGAAGGATCCCATAGCAGCCTGTGATGGCTACAGGGGGTGGCAGGATTTCCAATCCTGGCAATAAATGGGGGCTGAAATGGCTGCCATCCTGCCTGACAGCAGAGAAATAAGTGAGATGACCTCAAAGAAGCTCTACTTTAGGAAAAGGAGTGGGCTCATGCACAGTTAGATGAACAGCTGTGTTCTTCCTTAACCCCTCCTTACCCTGTTGTCTCCATGGCAACCAAGCCCACCCCTAGAGACCCATCCTTTATGGCAGCTTCATGTAGGACAAGTTGTACAACCTATTGAATTTCCCAGTTTGCATAAAGCTCAGGTTAGGACCCCCTCAGGACTCACCGTCTGCTCCTTCTCAGCTGGCTCATGGTGTGATAATGATGCTGTCCCCTGTGGGAGGCATCCCAGGCTGCTCCCATTTCCAGCTGTCATCTGGGCATCTGTGCATGTGTCACCTGTTCAACTCCAGGAACAGGAAATGTGCAGAGGACTAGAAAGTCCATGAGATGCCTGGCCCACCATTTCTGTTCTCCCCAGCCAGGGCCTCAGGACCTGCTGGGACCTCAAAGGAGAATATTATGAGCCATCCACTGGAAAGGAGACCCAGAGAGATCATTGCCCAAGAAGCCAGGAATGGGCAGGATTCAGCAGAAAGGAAAAGGAGACTGAATATGATCTGGGTAATACAAATTTAGGGAAGGTAAAGGGGCTTCAGAGATAATTTCATATAGGTCTCCACTCTGGTCTCTACGGAGGACCGGTTTCCTTGGATGGCCATAAAAAATACTATACATGAGTTGTCTTAAACCACAGAAATATAGCTTCTCAGAGATCTGGAAATTAGAAGTCTAAGATCAAGGAATGGACAGGGCTGGTTCCCTCTGAGAGCTCTGAGGGAGAATCTGTCCCAGGCCTCTCCTGGCTTCTAGGGCTTTGATGGCAATCTTTGGCTTTCTTTGGCTTATGGAAGCATCAAATGTCTCAATGTTCACGGACATGCACCTGTCTCTTAAAACACCAATTAGATTGGATTAAGGCCCACACTAATGAACCTGTTTTAAAACGATTACCTCTATAAAGACTCTGTCTCCAAATAAGGTCACATTTTGAGGTCCTGGGAGTTAGGGCTTCAACATATGAATTGGAGAGAAGGACAGAATTCAATCCATAAGAGTAAGAATTATGAGAAAAGAGAGGCAATGCCACAGTTCCAAAGAAATTAATTCAGTCATAAATGAATATTTAATTAGTGGCTACTATATGCCATGCTTATGCACCACCTGGGTCCCTCCTCCAGAATCTCTCAAAGGTGGAGAAGCTTGAGAGGTCAGACCTTCACTGTAGGCATCATTGCATTGGTCAGCAAATGCCAAAAACAATCAGATAGGAACTGGGGTTGGAGATTGTAATGTGGTCAAGTAAGTCCTGGGTTGAGCACAGGGAGATGCAGCCTGTCCTGTGTAGCCCCAGCCCATCCTTGAATATTGGTCACCTAGAAGAGGCTTCGCAAGCCACACTGCTTGCTCTAAAGAGCCTAGGATAAAAACTTTTAAAATACACCCTTGGCAGATGTCTCCTGTACAGAAAGAGGATTGCAGAAGGGACATAGGTCTCTATAGCTAATGAGGACACCACCCTAGATCAGGGACATGAACAGGCTAGCCAATGCCTAATTTTAGCACTCTTAATAAAAACAGTTTTTTAAGTCAATGAAGTGGCACATACCTGTAATCCCAGCAACTGGGAGGCTGAGGCAGGAGGATTGCAAGTTCAAGGCCAGTCTTGGCAACTTAGTGAGACCCTGTCTCAAAAGAAAAAAAAAAAAGTATTTTTGAAAAAAAGGTCTTGGGATGTAACTGAATGTAGAGTGTCCCTGGGTTCATTCTCTAGTGTGGAAAGAAAATGTTATTAGCGTTTCTTTAACAGTATTCTACCATGTGCCAAGCTTGGTGTAGTTTGCTTACTCAAAAAAAAAAAATCCAACAAGATGACTATAATTATCTTAAGAGTGGGGAAAACAGTGCTTGGGGAAGTAAATAATTTGCCCAAAGTCACACATCTGGTTAGTGGCAGAACAGGGATGAAAACCAGTGACTTCTGACTGCAGAAGTCAGACTCCTCCATCCCCTCCCCACACACACACACCATGCCGCCTCTTTTGGTCACAGAGATAGACCTGTATCCCCCATATGACCCTACCCCAAATATACCAAAAATGTCTGTATCCAGTATCAGAATCCTCTAGGAAGATACCAAGAGATGCCAGATAAACTGGGGACATTGGCCACCCTTTGTATTGAGCCTTAAGGTCAACTTTGCCTGACTTTCTAAGGTTGATACTTACTCCTATAAGTGGAGGAAAGCAATGAGGGAATTTGGGGCTGCATTTGAGCTTAGGGGAATCACGTTTTGCCTGTCGGGTATTGGCATTGCTTTAATGCCTACCCCAGGTGCTGTGTGAATCCTCCAAGCTTGATGCTATTGGTTTTAGTCTTTGCCTACCAAGGCAATGATGGTTAGAGTGAAGGCTGGAGTCCCTGGCCTGGGGTCTGATCTCTCAAGTACTGCCACCCAAAGAGAAGGGACAGACCAGTGGAGAGGACCCAGGTGGTGCACACCTGCAGGTTAGAGCATCAGGTGGAGTAAAGGTACAGTGGGACAGAAACAGGGAATAATCCCCTAATTGGGGCCTCAGGGAGTGGCCAGGACCTTATCAACCTTAGAATGCTCCTGTAGCCACCTGCCATGTTGGTCCAGTAAGAATGCACTAGTGCCAGGCAGGAGGAGTATAGGGTTTTACAGCTGCTTCTCCATTGATCACTGTGTAAATTTTACTTTATCAATTTTTCAACTTCTGTAACTTCCCCAACCTCACTGATCCATGTTTAGGGAATATAAATTCTCTAACATTATCTTAGGTACATTTATCTGGGAAAGAGAATCGATTGTAGAAAACAATATACACTGCCCTCCAAAATCAAGCAGAAATTATTTTTGATGCAATAATAGTTCAAGATGATCCTTTACTCCTGCTGCCTCCTGCTCTATATGTGGCCCAAATAATTTAAAGGACATTGTTTTTTCCCAGATTATCTCCCATGCAAATGCATTTGTGAAACTATTCAGGAAGCTGGGACATTTACAAGTATTTATCCGCAAGCCTGCACCAGATCTCTGCAGGAAAAGTCAAAAGCCACCTGCCCAGGGCCAGAGTCACGCGCTGCAAAGTTCTCAATAACAAAAAAAAAATAAAGTCAGTCAGTTTTCCTGAGAAACAAGCCAGCACTCTGATCTCCTGTTCATTTATTTGCAGGCCTCATTAATATAACATCACTGCAACAAACAGCTAACGGGGGATGGTGTCAGGATGAATAATGGAGTTACTCTGCTGAGATAACAATTAGGTTTTGAATGTACTATCAGCTAAGACAGAGCCAGCAAGGATTCACGCCAAGCAGGAGAGCTGGTGCTGCCAGTGCCATAGATTCCTGCAGAGCTCGTCAGCTGAGCCCTAGCCTGCTGTGAAGAGTGCACACACACACACACACACACACACGTCACAACTTGGAAAAGAATGGGACCATTTGCTGCCTTGGAATGCAATATCCAGGTGTCTCTGGGAGCCAGGATAGGATGGAAATTTGCAAACATGCAGTTGACATCAGCACCCTCTGAAGTCAGGAAAACACTAAGTGACAGGAAGGGAGCAAGTAGATAAGGAAAGAGAAGATGAGCAAGCTACACACCAGGATGTTTCCTCTCTGGCTGCTCCTGAAACCCTACCCTAGACACAGGGGCATCTAATGCAGAGGGTTCACATCAGCTAGGGACATGGACAGGAGACCAAGGTCATTCTGGAACTGGAGATGCTATTGGGGCTGAGGTCATCCTGGAGTGTCTTTCCTGGACACAAACCTCCCCCCAACCACAACCTCCTAGAGGCTCTGATGTCAGTCTCTCCTGTCTCCTCTTAAAACCCCCATAGTATGACAACCTGCAGAGACAATGGGGAAGGATGCTCAGGCCACAGAGGCAGCCAACATGGCAAGCCCTGCTGTCTGCACCAGCCCTGCGTCCCCACCAACAGCAATGCCCAAAGGCTCCACCTGCATGGGGCACTCTTCAAATCTCAGCCACTTTTCCTCCAGACCTCAGCTAGCCTGGTTTCTGACCGGATTTCTTTCTTTCCTTTTTTCTTTATTTTTGGTACCAGGGATTGAAACCAGTAAAACTGAACCATTGAGCCACATCCCCATCCCTTTTATTTTTTCTATTTTTTTTATTTTGAGACAGGATCCTTCTAAGTTGCTTAGGGTCTCACTAAGTTGTAGAGGCAGACCTTGAACTTATGATCCTCATGCCTCAGCCTTATGAGCCACTGGGATTACAGGCTGTACCACTGTACCTGGCTATCTTCCTCCATTTCTTGGTCATGAGAAAAACAGTAGTTAATATTCATGGAAAGCTAACCTCCATCTAGTACCTCACATGTCATGTTGTTCAGACCTCACAATTTCGTGGGGTAGAAGTTCTTATCATTAGCCCCATTTTACAGATGATGAAACTGAGGTGCTCTGAATGGTGATAACTTTCTTAAAATTGCATGGCTAGGATTGAATCCTCAGCTACTTGACTCTGAATCCCCGCATTTGACCTGGTTACTATCCTTGTCTGAGCTCACTTGGACAAATAGAATTCTACAGCTACAGAGCCAGAGGAGAGAAAGGAATGGGCACTATGATCTTGCCCAGGCCCACTTCAGAGATAGGAAGAAAACCAAAAATCCCCATGGCTAACCTCATCTGGGGAGCTGGGACAGGGAGAGACGACAGGGCGGGCAAGGCCAAGAGGCAAGTGTGGACATTCACAGGGGGAGGGGGGCAGAGAGAAGGGAGATGGATACAGAAGCTCAGAGAGGTGGCAGGAGTAAAGCCAAGTCCAAGGCTCCTCTGAAAGCATGAGCTCTGGCCTTAGCCAAGGGAAAGGGGTCAGAAGCTGAGCAGGGGGAAATGATGATAAGCAGACTGGGGCATGAGTGCTCGTGGCTGGTGGCCTGGACCCTCTCCAAGAGTAGGAGGATGGTCAGCTCAGGCAGAGTTCTATGGAGGCTAAAAGCACAGGTTGGAAAGACCCAGCTGTGTCTGCCATCCATGGTCAGCCCCAGCCTCCCTGGGACCCTGTTCCCCATTTGCAAAATGCAGATGATATTAGTACTACTCTCATCACTTGTTTTGAGCTCTAAGTGGGATACAATAGATAGAGCCCCTGGTCCAATTCCTGACTCATTATGAATATTTAATAAGTGGAAAAATAAATGGCAGGCATCATTATCAGAAAATTCTTCAGTAAACTGGAGTCAGTGCCCATCTTTTCTCCCACCATCACTGTAGATCTGGAGACATAACTCGAGGAAGACAGGGTCTCTAGGATGGGAGCTGAGCTTTGTGAAGCTCCCACCAAGTTCTTCTGACCCTTCAAGCCCCTTCTCTGAAGGAGGCCCCGACTCTGCCCCTCTGAGGCTCTGCCTGAGTCTCCACCAGAGTCTGAACCCAGGAACGGCCATCCCTGTGCAGTGAGCCTTGCACTCTCTCATCAGGCTGCCAAGCCCCTGGGCTTCCAGGGCCTCCTGCCCTGCTCCCTGGTGCAGCCCTTCGGATCTCCCCAGCTGTAATTAATCGGCTGCATCTGCTCTCGCCCTTGGGCGGCTTTGTGGCACAGTTCCCGCCGAACTGTTCAATTAGTGGCTGCAAGAACGGGGGCGGCTGCAGCATCACGGCGGCTGCTTTCCAGGTCACAGCACCCACGGAGGAAAACAAACATGACAGAGTCTGGCTGGAATGCAGATTTGGCTGGGGTACCCCCAGGGGCACTAGCCAGGGCTCATTGGGCTATGCTGCTGTTTAGGTAGGGTCTGAGCAGGTGGAGAAGTGGCTCCCCAAACTAGGAGTTCCGGGAAGCTTTAAGAGGGCCTTGCTAAAGACAGGGATCTCCCAGTTAGTCCTCTACCATCAGCCCATGCACTGCGGCCTAAGCTTGCCAACCTGCTCCCACTTCCTATTGGCCTAATCCTCCTGGCCTAAGATGAGTCAATCAGCAAGTGCATGGCCAGGACGTGGACTGACCTCCTTTACATGTGAGGAGGGTCCTGGAACTGTTTCTAGGACAGGACACGGAGATGCTGGAATGAGCCCTAAAGTGTTCTCTATATTTTCCTTCTGCATCCTGCAAAAAGTAGACAAAACTTTTATTCCACAACCAAAATGCCAAACCCCTTAAGGTAAGACAATAAGGCAACTCAAAATCCCATTAA
The DNA here is from genome assembly GCF_001458135.2 of Marmota marmota marmota. Lineage (NCBI taxonomy): Eukaryota > Metazoa > Chordata > Mammalia > Rodentia > Sciuridae > Marmota > Marmota marmota. Next base: position 38,533,802 of record NW_026000016.1, read on the forward strand.
AATGCAAATATAGGTTTCTTTAGGGAGGAGAGAAAGACTGAGTGATAGGTGCCTAAGTGGAGGGAGAAACCTTTGGGAGAAAATCAAAACAAAGCACAGGAAAGGTACCAAGGGTTTACCCTCCACTGGGTTTTGCCCAGGACCAGCCTGGCTAATGGTGTATGTGACAAGCAGAGGGAAACCATCTTTACAGCCTTTACCTAGTGCACATTAATCAATCAGGCACTTACTTGCTCAAGCCACCAGCCTGGTTTGGGTCACTACACTCAGAATGCCTGGAAATCCAAAGGTCCAGAGAAAAGCTTCCAGAATGATCAAAGGGTTTAGAAAATAATATCTTCAGAGGAAAGGCTAACAGAATTGCAAAAGCAAAGGCCAGGGGTGACTTAATTGCTGTCTTCAGTACTTGAAAGATGTGTAATGAGGAGGCAGCTGTTCAGTCCTCCATTTGATAAGGAATCAAACCAGAAGTTGGCTTAAATTAAAGCAGGGAAAACTTCTTAATGATTTCGATGTTCAAATACTTCACCACTCACAAGCAACACTTAGGCACCTCTACTCTTCCAGGCATCATTAAAGAATGCAGTTTCTTCTAAAATCTGATTGAGACCAGCGTACCCCAATAACAGAACTTTGGGAATATTTCCTAATGGTTGCTCTATGCCAGATAGTACACTATATATTAGATTGCTAAGAAAAGTGAGACAGTCCCTGTGCCAAGATAATTCCAGGCAATGAGTGGTTATAGTCCATGTGGCAATGGCTGTCTTGGAGGTGTTCGTAAAGGTCAGTAGGAGCAGAGTTGGGGCTGCAGCCTCTGTCAGAGAGTGAAGGAAGTTCTCATGGAGGCATCTTTTGAGCAGAGCTAGGCAGGAGGAGCAGGCATTTGTCAGTGGGCATGCCTGGCCAGCAGAGGGATTAGCACACCAAATGCACATGGGCTTCACAGCCTGTAGCTTTGGGGGCCACTAAAGTCTCCAAGTAGCACACATAGTACATCAGAGGGCTGAGCCAGAGTCTGGGGAGCACACTCCCCCCACCCCAAGTCTGAAGGGTGGATAGTGAAGGGGCACAGAGAACTTAGAGGAGAGTCTCCACAACAACCTTCACCCAACCCAGACACAGCAGCTGCTTCTGGGCTCTTCTCTCCCCAGGCCTCTACTTCTAGATCTCACTTCTGAGGTCCACATGGAGCTCAGTACAGTATGTGTTGACAAGCATGAGGTTGAAATTAGTCAATAACTAAAGATCTTCCTTTCATCTCCTTTTTCCCTCTCTCCACTACTCCTGACTAAACACACACACACACACACACACACACACTCTTAAGTCATTTGTGTGGGGGGTTGGGGTACCTCCTTCAGAGTCCCTTTCCTGAAAGAACTCATTGCTTACATTGTGAAATACTGTGCACACCCCACAATGGTTAATGGCCAGGGGGAAAAGACATGGCAAGAAGGAAGAGAGCAAAGAATGAATACCATTTTGGATGGGGTCAGTGTCCTTCCAAATTTATTGTCCATGAAAGGGTAATGTCTGGCTTAGAATAAGCTTCCACGTGGGGCTCGGAACCAGCAAAGCCAAGACTTTGCCCTCAGCCTCACCCCCTCCCTGCTCAAGCTTAAGCTGCAGGAAACTCCCAGACATTCTCCAATCAGAAGTAAGCAGAGCTTGTTACCCTGGGTCATCCCAGCATCTCTGCCATGAGCTCCCTGAACCATGTGTTCTCTTTCCAGATCAATAGGAAGATCTTCATCCTCTCTAAGCTCCCCACTAACTCCAGCATCCAGTGTTTTTCTAGTCTTCGGGGGCATAGGTGCAGGGATATACAAGGAGGAAATTAGCAATCATCAAGACCTGCTCTCTAAACCAACATACTAGGGAATTTCCAAATGTTATCTCACTTAATCCTCACACCACCCCGGTGAGGCAAGCAGTATCATCTGTTTCCAGATGAGGACATTAGATTCAAGGTCACATAGCTCCTAAGTTTCAGAGCTGCTATTCACATTCAGGTCTGTCTGACTGCAGAAGTCCCAGCCTTCCTGCTGCATACACTACCCGAACATGGTCTCTCTTCCCTCCCTAGAGTAGCCAGCAGCACAGGGGCCATCTGCAATTGGAAACCAAGACACGTGGGCCTGCTTGACATCCCAGCCATATTTTAGCTTATTCTGTGTGGATGGGGGACTCTACATAACTCCACCATCCCTCCTGCCCTCACCTCTCACCCTTCCCTGCAGCTCTCCAGATCTTTTCATATCTGGAAGGCCTTCACTGGAGTTCTATGAGTCATAGCTGGAGACTCAACCTTTTTTCTTCATTATAGACCCATGCAGAAAGGCCAGGCCAGGTTCCAAGAGAACCAAATTTTGTGAAATGCAGCCCAGTATGACCTGCAATCTGATATTACTTTTAAAAGAAAATCCCAGGGCAGAGTCTCACAGTGGAAAGAGCTGGAGACCCTGCAGCTGCCCGGTCTGAGGTGGTGTGTCCTGAAGGGTCCTCTTTACTCCCTTTCTGGAGAAGTCCTTTCCCACCACAGCTTTCCTTTATGGCCGTGCTCTAGATATTCAATCCTGAGGAAAACGGAGAATAGCAGTATGCCGAGCTCTTGCCACTCCAGGCTGCCACACAGACATTGCCCTTCGCCTCATTCACAGCCCCCTGGAAGGCCTTAGGTGGGCAGCTACTTTCTGTAGGATGCCTTCCTCTCTTCCTGTGCACTCTGAGCACAGACTTCTACCTTGATCCTCTCTGATTATAGAGCTGGGAAAATGCAAACAATAGGTGCAAACACACAGAAGACTTTAAGTGCATTGTATGTACAGGAGCTACTGGTATCTGGCAGGACATGGAGAACGTATTATAGAATGGAAGATGTGGCTGAAGAAGTGATGGATGCCAGAACCCAAAGGCCCACAAAGGCCAGGCCAGGAAATTAAGGACTTTGCCTTGGCAGCGGTCAGAGCCATGGAGGGTTCTTACAGCAAGCACTTAGCCACCTCATCAAGTATGTATATTTTCTTCCTGGCAACCAAGAGGAAATGAGATTTACAAGGAGAAGCATGGAGACCCTGTGGTTAGATTGGGTGAGAGACCATGGAGCCCTGCTTAACACCTACTGTGGAACACACAGATTCCAAAGGCACCCTTGGGGCCAGGGGACCTTATTTGGTATATGTGGTAAGTGAGGAAAAGGGACAGTTGAAGATGCTTACAAGATTCCTGGCTGGGTACACAGTAATTCCATTAACCTTGAAAGAGAATCTGGGAGGATAATTGGGTTGGGGTTGGGAAGAAGAAAAATTAAGAGTTCCTTTTTAGACACGGTGAAATTTGAGGTGCCTGAGGGACATACATATGAAAGTAGAGATGTCCAGAAGTGATTGGATATATGACTGACGCTCAGGAGAGAGGTCAGAGCCAACCATATAGATTTGGAAGACATCACTAATGGAGACCTTGGGAATCCTCTTGCAAATCAAATAATCACCACCTCATCTAAATTTTGGAAATCTAGATTTTTGCACACCGGTTTTGCTTTAAGCAAAGAAATTGCAAGCTCCACATCCCTTCTAAGCCTCGTGGCAGGGTAGCTGTTTAGAGGCTTCCCCTGCCTTCAAACTCCCTTGTCACCTACCCCACGTGGTGGCAGCATCGGACATAGCATGGAAAGAAGACTCTCATGAAGACCCAACCTTCCCCAGGTACTTTCCAAGCCTTGAGGACCTAGTATAATGACTCCAGGGGATAATATTTCTCCTAGTTTGAAATCCAGCAGGATGAGCTGGAACTACCCATCTCCATAACATGTACCTTCATGCCAAGATCATAATACCTGCTAATAATTTACAAATGAGGTTGGGAGTCTTCTTCCTTTAAACAATATATGGTGATTTGTGTTTCGAGCATTTCTGTGCCAATAAACTGACCCTACAGCAGTTCAGCACCAGAAACCATGTGTCTGACCATAACCCTTGGATACTGGAAGGAAAGACTGCACTAACTTACCAGGAAGAGGACACTGTCCTGTACAACCTGCCAGTGCCACTGCGAATCCACAATGTAATCTCCCACAGGCTACCTGCAAGACGAAAATATTTTTAGGCTTTCCAGAAAGATTTCATTTCACAGTTGTTTTTTTTTTTTTTTTTTTGAAAGGTTGTAATTAACTGCAGTGAGCAAAAGAATGTATTTTTAAAAATAAAAGTGGGGGAAGGAGAGAGGAACCAATTGCCACACTTTCGTCAGTTCCTTTGGGTAGGTGGGTTCATGTCATCCAGGTGGCTGGGGGAGGAGATGGAGGTGCTGCTGAAGCTCAGTTCAAGTGGATCAAAAAGAACCAGGAGCTAAGAGCAAATTCTCTCCCGATGCTGTGCACAGAGTTGAAGCAGCCCCCTCCCTGTTTCTCGTTGACTAGGGTCTATCCCCCAAGACCCAGGAGTCTCAGACCCCTGAGGAAACTGTCTGTACCAGAGAAGAGTGGAGGAGTCAGAATATATGATAATTTGGGGGGAGGCGGTACCAGGGATGGAACTCAGGGACACTTGACCACTGAGCCACATCCCCAGACCTATTTTGTATTTTATTTAGAGATAGGGTCTCATTGAGTTGCTTAGCACCTTGCTTTTGCTGAGGCTGGCTTTGAACTTGTGATCTTCCTGCCTCAGTCTCCTGAGCTACTGTGATTACAGGTGCATGCCACCATGCCTGGCTCATTGGACCACAAAGCATGAATTTGTTCACTGGGATCTGATGGGTCTCAAAAGAACCGCATTTTTCCAAGAGCCTGATCTCTTCCCAGACAGAAGTTTACCCTGTGGGAGAAATGGATTCTGCCATTACTTTTCCTATTGGGTCAAAGCAAAATGAGACATTCAGCATTTGGTGACTGAATTGGGAAATGAATAAATAAATGATCCTTTGCTAATAGGAAGACAGCAAGGATTTGGAAAACCCTAACGTTATTTCTTCTTGGTCCTAACATCTAACATATGTCATAGGATTTTTTTTTCCCAGAATAATGGCAATCACACTCCAGGTCTTTGATGGTTCCCCTGCAGCCATACCTAATCTCATCCCTCACTGAGCTCCCACCCCATTTTCTCTCTATCTTATCGCAATAGACCCTGAATCAGTGTTATTTATGAGCCTTTGTTATCTTACCCTCCCGACTGTAAGTTTCTTGAGGGCAAATCTGCAGTGGTATTCATCATTGTACCCCCCACAGGATCCAGCACATAGGAATGGCAATAATAACACTGTCACAGTCACAAAACCCTTCTGGTTTATAAAATGCTCCCAGCACACCTTGTGTTGGGGGTTCCCAAGCTCCCTGCAAGGTTGGTAGACATGATAAAACTCTCTTTGCAGCTAAGAATTGAAGTTCCAAGAGATTATGTGACTTGATCACAATCAGGCAACTCGTGCATTAGAGATGCATCTCAAACAATTCTTTTCTGCCTTGAGCCAGAATTCTTTTTTTTTTTTTAATTTTTTTAAAAGAGAGTGAGAGAGAGAGAGAGAGAGAGAGAATTTTAATATTTATTTTTTAGTATTTGGTGGACACAACATCTTTGTTTGTATGTGGTGCTGAGGATTGAACCTGGGCGAGCGCGCTACCGCTTGAGCCACATTCCCAGCCCCAAAATTCTTTCTGATTTACTTTTTTTAATAAATGGATGAATGGATGTCTTAACCAAGGAAGTAGTGCAAAACAGAAGATGATGTCAGGATCCTAGATAAACTTAAAAGTGTAGAAGACATACAAAGTTCACCCAGAGTCCAAGTGTCTCTCAAAGTCCTTAAGCACCATACCAACCCCCACCAGCCTAGGGGAGGGGAAAAAGGCTGTTGCTCCATTCCTGCGGCTGACCAGGTTGACTAATGGCAATTCTCTCTTGCAGATCTTGACAGTATCAGGACCACCCGAAGGAGGAACTCGAGTGACCATCCATGGCGTGAACTTGGGCCTGGACTTCTCCGAGATCGCTCACCATGTGCAGGTGGCTGGTGTGCCCTGCACACCCCTCCCAGGGGAATACATCATCGCTGAGCAGTAAGTCGGCCCTAGCTGGCCTATTTCCTATTAATGCTTCAGGGTGGAGACACTCCTCTTCCTTCTTTGGGGCTTTTCCAGAATCCATCTCCCATCACCCCCTTCTGCCAAGCAACCTGTCCTAGAAACCCTCCCAGGGCACTCCTACCCACCTCCACCTTCAGAAGGTGGAGTTTTGCTTGATTTCCTGTTCCCTGACTCCTCGGGCATCAAGGCTCTCGGCACCAATCCTGCCCTTCATTCAGTCCATGCCTGCCCGCTGGCATGACTGAGCCAGTTTCCCGACAAGCTCAGGCTCCTCCGTGGTCTCCCCAGGCCCCTCCTGCCAGCCCCCATTGGAATGCATCCTGCACGGTGGGCTGCGGGCAACAATTTGTTTGGTGCATGGTGCTCTGACAGCAGCTTAATCCGAGCAGGGCCTCCGCCGGAGCAAATTCATTTATTTCACTAAGGGAAATGCCAGCTGGAAATTAGAAAATAGGCATGTAGTGGCGGACAAGTGACCGGGGCTCCAGGAGTGACATATGTTCCAATTTGGGGTGTTCATTTGGCAGTGGCGGCCGCTGTGAGTTGGTGGGCAGGAGGTGGGCACGAAGCTGGGGATGAGAGGATGGAAGGCGGGATGCCACCCCTCCACAGGAAGAAGGGAGGGAGCCATCAGATCATTCTGCCTGATTCGCCATGTGAAGTTGGGTCAAGTGATTCCACTGAGGATGCAGCTTTGCATGAACTACTTGGAGCATAACAGGAGCTTGACTTTGAGGCAGGGGTTTCCCCTCCCTTAGCCTCACTCCTCTGCAGCCTTAGGTCCTCCCCTTTGACCTCCTGAGAACCAACCCTCAATAGCAACCATAAAAATCTCATCACTGTATCTTTCTTTCATCCGCTCGTTTCAGTTAAGATAATATTTTCTCATCCATTATCTCATTTTTAATTGCTCAGGGCCCTGACCAGGAAATTATTGTCATTGCCATTTTGCAAAGCAAGAGAGTGAAAGACTCAGAGAAGTGAAATAACTATCCCCAGTTCACTAGGCGCACAAGGCAGAATTCGAGTTCCAGTCTTTTGACCCCTGGTCTAGGGTGCTTCCTTTCCATAGCAACTGTGGGCAAGACTCCTAGACAGGAGAGGCCTGAATATTCCATGATTCATCGGCATGTGGCTTTGAGACTCCAAGGGACCGTGATTCAGTATGGCCCAGAGAAGTGTGAGAGGCAGAAGGGGTGAATCCTCAGACTCTGGGTACTAGGTGATGGATACTGACCACAGACGTGGAAGTAAAAGAGCTAACTTGATCCCTTCAATCCTTGCATCCAATCCTTCACTGACAACATTATCCTTGCAAGGGATGAGACTTGGCGGAAATGCTGGCTAGGCCTACAGGAAAGAGATGAAAGAGGGTGACAAGGAAAATGACAGAGTTGGTAAGAGCTGCCAGGGAGGAGCCAGGACAGCCTTCAGAGGCCCTCACAGCCAGACAGTCTCCACAGAGGCCAATTTTGTGCCAGACTACACTAGGCACTCAGTCATCCTGACCCCAAATCCACCCCGGCCTCGAGGACCTGCCTTGGGCCTCTGGATACAGACCAGACTCCAACTTGTTGGAAGGGTAGGAGGGGTCAGACTTTTAGCTAAGAAGTGCAAATTGCTGGGCAGCTGGACCACAGAATCTCATGAGATGTGGAATTAAACTGCATTTTAGCCCCAGCTGCTGTACTGACCAGCCCTGAGACCTCAGCAAGCTGTCCAGTCTCTCAGACCTTCATCAGCCTAATGTGCCATACAAATGTAAAGAAGTTGAGTTCTGTTTATGAAATCCAACGCACTGCATTCACCCAGGGCCATGAGGGAGAAAGTGTCAAGAGAAACTGGAAGTGAGGATATGAAAGGAGCCTTAGTGGGTGAATGGTCACCAAGATCCCTTGCCAAGACTGGTGGTGATCCTAGAAAACCACTGCCATCCTCGGGCATGGGACAGGCAGGAGGCTGTGAGCACACCCTGTGCCTTGCTGGATGCAGCCCTGGTTTCCAGCCGTGCCAGACTCATTACCACTCTCGAGGTTTCAGAGTTTGTTAACATCATTAAAGCCTCCATCCCGGGTAGTGAGCAGCAGGCACAATCGTTACAGATGTCTGCAAGAGATGAATTTGGCTAAACGGGCTCAGTGCAGAGTCCTGGGCACGGGCAGCATTAGCGGGCACAGTAATGATTCACCATATGTTTGTGCCGTGCCATCTATCACTCAGCAATTAGGTTAATGTTGGTTAAAGGGCCCTGCTTAGTCCTGCAATCAGCACCCCACAGGTCTGAGGAGGAGCCGGATGGTTCAGTCACAGGACATTTTCTGAGTAATGGGACACAGGTTGAGGGCGCTCTTCAGTGCCTCCTGGGATGGGGGCTCTGTGCAAGGCGGACTAAGTTCAGACCACCCTTCCTCTTGCCTGCTTTATATACCTGTGGACTCAGACCCAGCTGGATGGATGTGAGATACATGTGCCTACCACACCAGGGAATAGGCGACAGTCACACCAATCTGTGGGAGGTGGTTGTGGTATAGAAGCTAGGGCACTAGGCTAGTTAGTGCCAGGAAACTGGAGGTTAAGATATAACTCAGCTATTTGTGAACTAAGTGGCTTTGGGTAAGTCACTTTGCTCCCTGATCCTCAAATGTCTCATCTGAAAAATAAATATGAAGAATAGATGATCTCTACAATCAACTGGATGGTCTTTGGGTTGCTGAAGCAGTCTGTCTCCTGGAATCTGCAACATCCTCCATTAGAAAGCTTATCGGTGGCACTTATGTATCTCCAGAATACTCTGTCAACCAGGAGTCAAACCTTCAAATGTCAACACTAGCTAGTTTGGTCTATCTCCTCATTTTACAAAGAGAAAATCTAGACATCTCTAACTGGTGCCTCCTGATAATACATAGGGCCTGGAGCCACCAGAGACACAGGGAGGAGACCAGGAAGGTGGGAAGCCCCCTGAAATCAAACCACAGCACCCAGCATGTAAACCCCAGAGGAGGAAGTCACATGCGCCATGGCCTATGGTGGGTCCACAATCAAGAAGGAGGCAAAGTGGTTAGCTCTCAGAGCCTCAGGAGACCAGCTGGGTCTTCCCCACTATGCTCTGTCAAAACCTCAACTCTGTCATGGCTCCCATGTATGTACTGTCCCCTCCCTATAGACATCCAAAGCATCCCATTAAATGCTGTGTCAATAGAATGGAGTGGTCAAAAGTCCATGAGCTTTGGAGTCCAACTAACCTGTATTTCAATCAGCCACTTACTGGAATTGTGGCTATAGATAAATCACTTAGCATCTCTAAGCCCAAGTGTCACTGTCTGTAAACTGGAGATACCAAGACCCTCCCGATAGCAGAGTCGGAGGATGGCAGGAGATCCTGCTCACATTCCCATTCAGATCTTAGACCTACCCACCCAGACCCTTGCCCATGGCCTCCTGCTCACCACAGCCCTGTCTCACCCACTCCCTGAGCAAGGAAAGAGCTCAGCTGCAATGTCCAGGAGGACAACCGGGGCTAGCTCTGGGTGCTCACTGCAGCTCAGCTTCAAGACCCTTCCTCATGTGCCACTGTGCAGGGACATTCAGAGCCAACTGCAAATGCTTAGCATTGCACGGATCAGGGAGCTTCCATTCCATCTGTTGCTCTTCTCCCAGGTTCTTGACAATACACGATGAACCCATGAAAATGTCCTGGGAAAATACAGTGCACAGAAGCCCTAGCCCAATGTCAGCCTCCTACAGGGACAGCGGCACAGGGCCACACGAGCACTTCTCCTTTCCTGGACAGGCCCAGGAAGTTTCAGTGTTGCCCGTGACCTCTCACGTGTTCTCCTGTTTCCTTTTTCCCCATTTTCAAGCCAGTGATGATTTCTTCCCCTTATTCTTCTCAAGGATGGCTCCTGCAGCGTCCAAGGGCAAAGGAGTCAGGAATAAGTGAGCCCTGATTAGCAGAGGGGAGGGGGCTTATCTGCCTCCTCTTCTCTCCCTGCCCCCATCACCTCCATAAATAGTGGACTCTCCTCTGCAGCTCATTGAGGATGCAGGGCATGGATTATAGGGTAGCAGGGACCAGCCGGAGCAGGTGCCAGCGCCCACGAAACAAGATGGAGGAGTTGCTACTCCACCGCAGGTAGCAGTAGGAAAGGAACCGCACATTGTACGTTAAATTAAGCTTCTCAAATGCTCCACTAATGAGCTTTAGGGAGACAGTTACGTGTCAAATACTAATTGATCATCACCATCCTGTTTATTCAGGCTCATCATTAATTTATTTATTCATAGAGAAAGGGAAGGGAGACTATTCTTCCATGCACATTCAGTACTTTCTTGTTGCATCTAATATGCTAAACGTAATAAGACAGTTATTGCATGTTAAGTAAATATTCGCCAGGAGTGAAAGTACTTATTTAGGATTAACAGTTATGAAGGAGATGGAGACCAGCCGCATGCCGTGTGTGTAAGCATGCAGCGTATTTGTTTAATGCAAGTTTTATTACATCGAAATGAAATCTCTGTTTAGTTACCTTCCTTCCTAGAGAAGCTGTTGAGATAAGCATCACTCAGTTAAACATGGATCTTCCCCACCGTGCCAGGATAATGCTGGGGATTAGCAGAGAGGGGGCCTGTTTTTCCGACTTCCCACTAAGCAAACCTACCAGAGACACCAGGCTGCTCAGAACTCTCAAATGGTGTGGGAGACAAGGAAGATTCTTCCTTCCCTCCATTTCCAGCCTAATTTTTGCTGAGCCCAGAGGGACCCTCTCCCATCCAACTCAGGTCCAGGCGAGAGGTACCCCAGGCCCTGATTTCTTCAGGCCCTCCCCTGTCCTCCAGCTGACCCCCCCTTGCTAAAAGGCTGCTGCGGCTAAGGCATCCAGTTGTCTAAATGTGACTGTGTCACTTGTCATAGGCGCCAGGGAAGTCTCGCTGGGGGTATTGATCTGGGCTGCTTAAGAGAGAGCACCACACACCTCTCCCCGCGAGCTCTCCTGTTAGTGTGAGACAGGACTTCCAGCCCAGGGCCAAGTCCACTCTCTTGCCTACCAGCTTAGTGTGCTCAGACCTTGATTAAGTGGGAGTCTAGTGTCCACTGCTGGCCTAATGAACTCATCCACCTCCCACCCCTTCTCCTGCCGCCACAGATCTGCACCCCTCCCGTTTTCCTGGGAGCTCCTGTTTAGAGCTCTGCTCTCCCTATATCTCACCAGATTATCTATCCCCCTTTTAAAAACTCACTGCAGGAAATAGACCACAATTGAATCAACTTGGCAGATAGGCCTCACCTGCTCTTTTAGAGAGAGTGGCCCTGTTGGCTTGTCACATAGCAGAGGATACCAATTAAATTGCTGCCGCTAGATCTCTCTGTTGGACATTCAGTCTATTCCACCAATACGGGGAATCTACCCAAGGTTAGGCACCATGCTAGGCACTGGGGAACACAGGCTTGGTCACAGAATTCAGCAACATAGTATAGCAAAGGTACACAGGGCTTTAGAGTAATCGAATCCAACCTCCCACAGCCCAAATGAGAATAAAGCCCAGAGAAGGAAAGCCCTGTATCCCAGGTCACACAGCTAGATGGGTGACCTAGCTAGGTTCTTGGTTCAGCACTCCTGAAAGACTGTGACGAGTCATTCACTATGACCGGATAGGCAAACTGGCAGGGTTTGCTCACTGGAAGGTTTGCTCTCTCCTCAGGATCGTCTGTGAGATGGGCCATGCCCTCGTGGGAACCGCCTCTGGGCCAGTGCGCCTGTGCATTGGCGAGTGCAAGCCAGAGTTCATGACCAAGTCTCATCAACAGTACACCTTTGTGGTGAGTGCTGGGTTGAGGGCTAGGCTGCGGGTACCCAGCAAGGGCACACACACACCTGTTCCCGACTTCTCCCAAGAAGGCTCCACATGCCCCTCCCCTCCCAAGCTTCTCCCAAACTATAGAGAAGACCAGAAAAAGAGGACTTCTGGCCTGTCTTGCTGGAGTGGGATGGACGTGTGATTAACAAAGCTGTGGAGACGTTGGAGTCCTGGGGGGGCCACAGGTCAGAGTTCTAAATAAGGCCAAATGGAACTTTCTTAGAAAGTGGATCCTAGATGTGGAGGGCTGGTGGCTGCCCTTTGTCCCTTCAGTGTGATATCTTGGACTAATTCCAGCCTAATGAGGACACATGGCCTGAGGGACCTAATTCACTGGGTCCATATTTATCCTCATGTTTTGTTTTCTGCCAATGATACTTGAATGAGATCTAGCGGGGATGTGCCTTTGTGCACAGGGCCAGGAGAGGTGGGCCTAGGAGGGCGTGGCTCTATGTGTCAGTACGGTTACACACACACACACACACACAGTTACACACACTCATGCCTGCAAACACCTCTTTATACTCAGCCAACAGGTAGTAGGATCACAAAGGCTTTCTGTTAGGCTGGCACTAACTTCACACAGAATCAATAACTTGCTTCCGAGGCCCCGGTGCGTTCCAGGGCTAAATTCATACTGAATCAATAACTTGTTTCTGGGGTCCCGTAGTCCCTTTTCTTAACACTACTTACGTTGCCACGTTGAATACTTCATTAAAAGTTTTAACTAGCAGATGGGGTCAAACCGACCTTGCTAAGGGTTTTGAAAAATCATTAGGCGGCGAAATTCTCTTCTCTCTCAAACATTTTACTGCTGATTTTAGGTTTTCCAGGCCTTTGTCTTCTCATCTGGGCATTTCTACCTTTTTCTCGTACTTTCCTCTCAGAATGGAGAGTACCACGGCCTATCTTGGGCCTACTGCAGATGAGAGGCAGACAGAAGAGTGAGATGAGGAGAGAATCGTCCATGGGAGAGCTGGTGGGGCTTTAGGAACAACCCAGCGCCCCTTCCTCCCTGGACAAGGGAGCAAACTGATGTCCAGAATGATCCCGAAACGTACCTCAGGGCCCACAGCCAGTGAGTGAGTGGCTAATACAGACTAGAGTTTTTACCTGTGTAGTCGTTCAGTTAAATGTACTTTTCCCTCCATTTCCCTCTAGGCAGAAGTAATTCCTCTGTGATGTAGGCCAGCTACTTAGTCCATCTCAGCCTAGACATGCCTTTTACGTATTAGGCTTACTCTTATAACTCAGTGAGTTTTCTAGAAAGTCCCAGCCAGCAGCATGCCACCCTCTTGGGGAGGGCGGGAGAAGTCATATCTGACATTTACTGATGGCTCTCAGCACTGGAAATCCTAATGTGCTTAGGGAGGGATAAAAGGCCAAGTGTACAGACCATTTGTGGAGGGCTGTAGGCTCTTGGCTGCCCAACTTAGGCAAGGATGCTTTATTCAGCCTTATCGATTTTGTGCCAAAAAAATCAGGACAGGCTCTAGATAGAGAAGCATTTTCAAATTGTTCTCAATTTGTAAACTAATTGATAGATTAGTCAGTGTCACCTCTGCTTTCCCTTCAATGTTATGAGCATAAGACTCCCCAGGGAGTTAATTAATTCCAATACGCGGCCTTCTGCCTTCCCTGGACATGCCCAGAGACTCTTAGAAAGGGTTTCAGCTCCTGAGAGGGCACTTGGGACTGCAAAGCCCAAGAAAAGTACCTCCACTCCTAACAGGAAGACAGTCCCTTCTTCTAACCTTAATTCTAACCCTGGACCTAAGCTGCAAGTATTTCTCTGCTTCTTCCCAAAGAACCCTTCCGTGCTGTCACTCAACCCCATCCGAGGGCCAGAGTCTGGAGGCACCATGGTGACCATCACAGGCCATTACCTTGGTGCTGGGAGCCGCGTGGCCGTATACCTGGGCAACCAGACCTGCGAGTTCTACGGGTGAGATGAACTTGAAACCTGGCTAGAAGACTGCCTCTGGATCTTGTGCCCACACGCTCCTCTGAATGTTCCTGCATAGGCCTGCCCCATTGCCTCCGTGTTATTTGCTACTTCCTGGGCCCAAACTGTTCCAGCCATTGTGAGACATACAATCCACTTGTCAATTTATGTCCCATGCATCACAGGGACTGGTTACTTCAAAAAGTCATTGGAAGTGAGGGCCATGAGAAGGTTCCTGGAGCTCTCCTAGTCACCATGAGGATTGGGCATTCATTGAGTCCCCACTATAGTGGCTTGAGAAACATGGAGGCTGCATGGTCTGCTTTTTAAGCACAGATACTGATGCTCCAGGAATCCCCTGCATTTAAAAAAAAATGAACACTTATTATTATCAGCCACTCCTATGAGCCCTGGAGATGCAAAGACTCCTGAAAGAATTCTGAAAGACTCCATGCATGAGAACTTAGTTTTTGCCCAGTATTGCCTGATAATAAACTATAAATTCTACAAAAGCAAGCACTGTGTGGTAATCACTGTGCATAGTAAGTATTCAATGAATATTTATTGACAGCCTGACCAGACTGTCTACAGTCTAGAAAAATCCAGATAAGAAGGAGTTCACCCAAAGCCCCTGGAACCTAACCCCTGCTCCACATTCTCTAATCTACTTTTCCAATGTGTTCCTTCCCTGACCCTTCTAGGGTTGGGTCTCAGGTAAAAAGAGGGCACAGGTGAGGGGTGCGAGCCATAGCATAGAGCATAAAGGAACAGCAGAAATTTTCTGGGCCACACCTTTGACCAAGGGAAGTATCTTTTCAAGCCAAAGGGCACTCCCTAGTCCCCATGCCTTTCTTCTCAAACATCATGTTTTCTTCCCGTCAGGAGGTCCATGAATGAGATCGTGTGTGTCTCACCCCCATCAGCCAATGGACTGGGCCCGGTCCCGGTTTCCGTGAGTGTTGACAGGGCCCGTGTGGATAACAGCCTGCAGTTTGAGTACATAGATGACCCTCGCGTCCAGCGCATTGAGCCAGAGTGGAGCATTGCCAGGTGAGGCTAATGGTGGAGTGTACCTGGCTGCCAAGTGGCATGACCTCTGTGGCCCAAGGGTGGTTCATGGGAGGGATCCCAGTGGTCGAGGTTCACCATTCCAGGTTTGAGGGATCTCTTACCTAATCTAGCCTCTGCTTGTCCTCAGCGGCCACACACCCCTGACCATCACAGGCTTCAACCTCGATGTCATTCAGGAACCAAGGATCCGGGTCAAGTTTAATGGCAAAGAATCTGTCAATGTGAGTAGCCATTGGTCCACCCCAGTCCTCAGTTATCACAGTTCCCTGTGATCTATGGGTCAGGCATAGAGACACCTAGATACTGGAGAGGGGAATCGGCTCAAGACTCTGGGCCTGGAATCAGGATCCCAAATACCAGAGCTTTAAAATCATTTTTATAATTACAGATAATTTCTTGTCAGAGGTGATATATTGAGTGTATAGTTTCAGAGCTTATGACAGAGCATAAAAGGATTCCTGTTTTATGGCACGTTCCCTTCAAGGTTCATTGAGAAACGCTGGGTGGCTGGGGGAGAGATTCTGGCTCCGCGTGCAGACATTTCTGGATTGGAAGCAGGACTCTGCCATCTGTTAGCTATACAACCATGATCGAGTCACTTACTCTTTCTGATCCATGTGGTACATGGCGGTGTTAAGACTCGCTTCGCAGATTTGTAATATGGCAGCCCTTGGCCAATGCTTGGTTGTCACTTGATAAATATTAGTCGCTTCGGACAAATAATTCTGACCTTGCCCAGAACCTAATTGCTGGGATGATCAGGTTGAACATTTTACTTTATTCCTTTGCTCAGGGCCACATAATTTTATTTCCCACCCCACCAGGGTGGGTTTTTGTGAGTTTAAAGAAGTTCTCTTATTCTGATGAGAACAGAATATCTGATAAGTTATCATAAAGTTTTCAGTTTGCTCTAGTGGCTCCATTTCACTCTTAAAGCCAGTATTTTCTGAAATATTATTATATTCACCATTATAGCCCAGAAGATGCTGTCAAGGCCATTGATTTTCATAGGCAGTTCTGTGATTACTGCTCTGACCTTCAGAGGACTGGAGGGGCTGAGATGGAGATGCCAAAGATGGTGTCATCTCTTCTCTTATCCTTGACCATTCCCAGCATGCTTAGAGACCGTTAAAATACACTAAATGATGGAGTGCTAGAACACTGGACCCGAAAAGTTCTCAGGGATCATCTGGTCCAGCCCCCTCCTTGCATAGCTGACTGAGGAAACTAAGGCCAGATAGATAAATGACTTGCTGCAACCACAAAGGTGACTGGTGGCAGGGCCACGCTAGATCCCAAGCACCTGGACTGTTCATAACTAGACCACAGCAATGCTGGTGAGCCAGGTATTCCCTTATGCCAGAGACATAGGAGCACACTTCAGAACCCACCACAGTTGGTCACACACTTCCAGTTAGGTGAGCACAGGCCTCTTCCCCCGGGTGTAGGCTGGAGCCATGGGGAAAGAGCCTGTACCCCATTTGGCTTCCGTAAGAATCTAAGTGTTCCCAGAAGCTCACAGATCACCCCCATTCCCAGGGTCTGCGGGAGGAGGTGAGACGTGGAACCGGGAACAGTCCCAGACAGCCTTGATGGACAAGCCATCTCCCCAAGAAAATCAAACACATGTTTTAAAATAGAGTTTATTATTATTCAGACACAGCAAGGCCAGAGTGTAGTTTGTCCTACACACAGAGCCGAGTTCGAGAAGAAGGGGGCCATGCCATGGGGGCCACGTGGGGAAACCCCAGCTCTATCAGGAGGCAGAGGGAGAGGAGAAACGGCAGCTAGAGTCTCTGTTGAGGTCTCGGCAGGAAGGGATAGGCATGCAGGGCCAAGGGTTTCAGATCAGCTGGTTGGAGTCATTTCAGTGGCTCTGTGCATAGGGACTGTCCTCCCTGGTTGTTTGGTACTGAGCCCTGGGGTGATTAGGGAATGTAGACAGTGACTCGGTGTAAAAGGAGATGGTTAGAGAGTGGGGCTGGGTTGATTGGTTTGCATCTGAAAGGCATGTCCCTGGTCGGCAAGTCCTTTGCCATCTCTAGGAATTGGCAGCTCTTTCCAAAGAGCTGGGTCCTAGATGCCAAGCTTCAGTATACAGAAAACAAAGGACATAATGACCACCATACACAGAGAATTTTCTAGAGTGAGTACCTGACTGACAAGAGTGAAGCCCACAGTCTTCATCCCAGGGAAGCCAATGGGAGTGAAGACTGATGGGGCTTGAGCCTCAGGTCCCCGCGCCTCACGAGGACTCATTGGCAGCCCTGGCAGGAATCTCCCCAGCACTTTCCCCAGCCCCCCACACCATGGATCTCAGGGTTTCAAGGAACTAAGATTTAGTTCCACCTCTGGAGAGCTGGGGGCCCTGGGCCTCCCTGCCTGGAGTCCACAGGCCTGCAGGAAAGGCCTGTGGGAACACAGCGTCCCTCAAGTCTGGCCCCACAGTGGGAAACTCAGACCTCTTCCTGATCCTCTGCTTGCAGGACAGAGGGAAGGAAGCACTTTGCCCGCCCCGCCTCCTTGTCATCACCCCTTTCGGGTCCCATCTCAGCCCACCCGGAGCCATCTCTCTTGCCCTTTGGGTTTCGAAGCAACCCGAGGGGATGGCGAGGAGAGCCAGGGCAAAGCTGCAAAGCCCAAAGGAATGTTTGGCAGACAAAATGCGGATGCAGCACAGGGCAGGAAACACAGAGGCCTCTTGTTTGGGACTGATTTGCTTATTCACAGGGAAACCAGGAGAAGCAGGGAGGCCGGTGGGGACAGAGGATGGAGAGACAACTCTGAGTAAAGCTGGTTGCTTCCCTCCTGAGCCAGGGTTTCCAGTCCTTGGCTCCACTCTACCTATTTGACTGCAGCCCTTGCTTTCCTGTGCTTCAGTGTCCCCAGATGCAAAATGAAAAGTGCATCAAGTTCAAAGGGAGCTGCAGAAGTGTGCAATGAAGAGGGCAGGAGTGGGTACCGACCGCTACTACAGCGTGAAGGCCCCAGCGAGCCGTTTGGTTTAAACTGTGCAGCTCCCTCTGGAAAGGGAGGGTTAAGACTTGGACTTGAAGCTCTGACATAATCTCTAGATAAAATCTCTATGCAAGTGTCAGCTCTTTTGCAATTTCACACACAAGTCTTATTTCTGAACATGAAGTCTGTGTGTGTGTGTGTGTGTGTGTGTTGGCCAGCTACACAACACGTGTGGGGCCCTGCCAGGACAGTATGTACTTGAGCAGTCCGAGTTCTCAGAGATGCCCTTGGCTATTCCTGGGACCTCCTGGCTCCCAGAGCTGAAACTGAGCTGTGCCCAGTGGGAGCCAGGGGATGGGGCAGGAGTTTGGATTTCCTTCCCAAGGCCTGCATGAGTCCTCTTTAGTGGTTCCTTCAGTCTGGCTGCCACCTGGGGCAACTCCAGAACTAACCACCAGAGGAAAAGGCGGGTGGGGGAGCCAGCCAGGATTTTTAAATGGCAGACCAAAGAAAAAAGGAAAAAGGACAACATGAATTCAGTGTCAATTCTGTAAGAGAGAGAGAGAGCGAGATCCTGGGTAAGACGTGGAATTGCACAGTCCTGTTTATTCAGTAAACACTAACTGAACACCTACTATGTGCTAAGCAGGGCAAAGCGCTCATCTCATACCACTTTCTGCTCCATACTACCCACCTGCCCACACATCCTACACTGCTTCTGTCCTACTTCTTTCTCAAACATCCCCTGCTTCCTCACCCCCAGGCCCTTGAAGTGCTGTTCCCTCCTGGAACTTGTTCCCCCACACCTCCCTCTCTTTGTCTAGATAAGCCTTCTCATTTTTGAGATTAAAGTGCATTCCTTTCTTCCAAAGGAAAACTTGGATGAGTCACCACCACCCTGCTGCAGGCCATCCTTCCCCCATTCACACACACTCCCAGAGTCCCTGATCCTCCCAGGGACTGTGCGTTTCACATCCATTCTTGCATTTCAGCATTGTGTTGTGCCCTACAATGCCGCAGGCTGGTTTAATCAGCAGTCTGCCCCCGGGGTTGGGTCTGTTTCACTCTATGGCCTCAACTCTTAGCACAGTACCTGCCACAGATAGCAGCTCCAGATAATGAGTGAATGAATGAATAGATAAATGAGATTAAAATGCACTTCCGCCCAAATGCCACCACCTCTCATTCAGAACCCCACTATGTGATAAAAATAAGCAAGTAACCCAAAGCCAGCAAACTCAAGCAAGCAGAGAGTAGGAGACGGGCTGTTGGATCCCGGCCTCTGCCCACTGGTGCTCACATTCGAATACTCCTCTCTGGGTCTCATAGGTGTGTAAAGTTGTGAACACGACCACCCTGACCTGCCTGGCACCCTCCCTGACCACGGACTACCGGCCAGGCTTGGACACTGTGGAGCGGCCAGATGAGTTCGGATTCGTCTTTAACAACGTCCAGTCCTTGCTGATTTACAACGACACCAAGTTCATCTACTACCCCAACCCCACCTTTGAACTGCTCAGCCCCACAGGAGTCTTGGATCAAAAGCCAGGATCGCCCATCATCCTGAAGGTGTGGGGAGTTGCAGAGAGGGGAGTTGCCCCCCCCCATAGACCATGGTGGGACGGAGCACCCCACTTCTCCTGCTTGTCTCTCTGCTCCTCCTGTCTGTGCTTTGGACCCTTAAAGCTTCCATCTCCCAATGGGCAGAGCTTGTTTGAAGGTATTGACCCACTGAGCCACGTAGAGTACAAGTGGGATTCTCAAATAATGCTTTCGACTGTCTGCTGTTCTGGGGAACTTGGGGAAGCAGAGGTTCTGCAGAGACTTGGGGGTAACTGTTTCCTTGTCTGTGCCACATCCGTGGCCACAGTGGTCTCCACACCAAGAGCTTGTAGTCTCCAGATGCTGTCCATCCAAGAGTTTTGTTACTCTACCCGCCACTTTGGTTAAATCCCAGGGATCCTCCCCTAGATTTTTCCTTTTCAGGATTTGGTCTTTCCTACTCTCTTCTTCCCTTTCATTATCTCCTTCCTTTGTTTTCTCTCTAAATTGAGGCTCCAAAAACCTTACCATGGAATCATTTATTGGTTCTCTCATTGCTTTCCTTCCTCTTCCTCTGGGCTCCTGAGTGTCTTTTTAAGTACACAATTAGCTTCTGTGGGCAGGTGTCAATCACTCCTGTTAAAATGACTGTTCTCCACAGGGCAAAAACCTCTGTCCCCCCGCCTCTGGAGGAGCGAAACTCAACTACACAGTGCTGATTGGAGAGACCCCTTGCGCTGTCACCGTGTCTGAAACACAGCTCCTCTGCGAACCCCCCAACCTCACAGGGCAGCACAAAGTCATGGTGAGTGAGCCCCTCTTCCGTTTCTTCCTTCTGTCCCTCCTCCCACCACTGTGCATGCATGATCTGTCATAAAGATCTTCCACCTCGTTGCCTGACTCACACCCTCAAGTATCTCCTCATCTCCATGTTCTACATTGAAATGGTTAGAAAGTTTAGCACACAAGAAACCGAAGGCAGATACCAAGGCAGGAAGCTGCTCTGTATCCAAATCTGTACCATGTGGTTGTGATCTGTCATGTCCAAGGATCTGATGGCATGCCAGGGCTCTACACCTGTGTGCATCCGTGTGCGTCTGTGTGTGTACAATGCACAGGTTCACGTGGGCGGGATGGTGTTCTCGCCTGGCTCGGTGAGTGTCATCTCAGACAGCTTGCTGACCCTGCCAGCCATCGTCAGCATCGCGGCCGGCGGCAGCCTCCTGCTCATCATCGTCATCATCGTCCTCATTGCCTACAAACGCAAGTCTCGAGAAAATGACCTCACGCTCAAGCGGCTCCAAATGCAGATGGACAACCTGGAGTCTCGCGTGGCCCTGGAGTGTAAGGAAGGTGAGTGAGGCATACATACCTCAGCTTCTCGGACCCCCATTCTCCACTGACCTTATCTCCCTCCTCCTTGCCCATGAGTTCCATCTTCACTGTCAATCTCCCACCTCCAGCCTCGGTTTTTCCAGAAACTTCCTTTGCCTCTAGGGCCACAGAAGCCCTATGAAGAATGCCCACAGGTTTCCAGGTGAGGTGGTGTACACCTGTAATCCCAGTTATTGGGAGGCAGGAGGATTGCAGGTTTGAGGCTAGCCTGAGCAACTGGATGCCATCTCAAATTAAAAAATAAAAATGACGGGGCTGGGGTGGTGGCTCAGCGGTAGAGCACTCGCCTAGCATGCATGAGGCACTGGGTTCGATCCTCGGCACCACATAAAAACAAACTAATGTATCCACCTAAAACTAAAGATACATAAATAAATAAATATTTTTTAAAAATAACTGGAGATGTAGCTCACTGGGAGTAGAGCACCTCTGGGTTCAATCCCTAGTACCACAAAAAAAAAAAAAAAAAAAGAATGGCCACAGGTGATGAGGACCCAGGTCCCCCTGCACCGTTCTTGTCCACCCCCTGCCCTCACTCCACTCACAATCTGGCTGACACCATTTCCCTTTCAGGGACTCTATGCCCCCACAGTCAGAGCCACCCTGATCCATTGTCTCAGGCTAGATCTGCCCAATGGAGCATCTGGCTCCTGTTTAGGGCAGAGTCATCTTCACAGAGTGTGGGAGCAGCAGCCGGAAGGCAGGAGAGCACCTCACCTCTGCTGGGCCCTGTCACCTCCCCCAGGGTTGGTTCCTATCAGTACTGCAGGCTGAGCTTGGAAGGCCACACTTGCTGGCACTCCTGGCCAGGAACCTGTGTGGGAATGGGGATTGTGATGGCTCCCGGCTCCCACGCAGCGCCTGTCATGGGGTGACTAGTGTACCTGGCATGCTCCTGAGCTGAGGACCTGGCAGGCTTTCTGGGTAAACATGTCAATTAGAAATCAAAACATTTCTCCTTTTGTTGCAAACGTCATTCTCAGAAACAAGCCCTCTGCTGATGGAAGGGAGGTGCTGGCTGGGAGAAGAGCGGCAGAGGCTCTCCTGGCGCCAGGCCCACAGGGCTCAGGCACCCAGGAGACAGGCCCAGGGTGAGACCTCGGAAGCCCTGTGCTGCCAGGGCTTGCCTGTTGGCCCAGCATCTGATGACCAGGTCTTCCCAAGGTGTTCGCATCTTGATTCATCCTCTTGCTTAAGAAAGGGCAGCAATTTGCCTGTTTGGGTCTTTGCCAGAGCCCCCAGCCACTTCTTTACCTGCTGCTAGCTCCTCCAAGAGGGTCTGTACTGAATGGCCCAGTTTGGGGTATTCTTACTTTTTCTTTGTTTTAACCACATTTTCAGTATGTAGGAAGAAAATCAAAATTATAGACAAGCCCAGGAGACAATACAAATTGCCCATCTTCTTAGTACCTAAGAAAAGCAGTGTGTCTGTCAGCTTTCCGTCACTGTAACAAATACACGAGATAATCAGCTTATAAAGATAAAAGGTTTTTTTGGCTTGAAGTTTTAGAGGTTTTTGTCCATGGTCATTTGGCCCTGCTGCTTTAGGCCTGTGATGAGACAGCAGGTCACGACAGGAGTACGAAGTAGAGCTGAACTACTCACTTCACAGCCAGGAAGCAAAAGAGCAGAAGAAGAAGAGGCTGGGGCCCTGCTCTTTCCTCAAGGGCCTTTTCTCAATGACCCAGGATCTCCCTCCAGTCCCCAATTCAAAGGTTCCTCTACTTCCCAATAGTGCCCACCTGGGGACCAAGACTTTAACCCATGGGCCTTTGGGAGACATCTAATATCCAGACTATAGCAGGCAACCTAGGAATTTCTTCTCCCACCCAGATGCTCCCTTCCCACCCTCCCAGTCTCTGCACCCCAGTTCCCCTTCCTTCATTACAAAGCCAACCTGTTTCACTCACTCTCACAGCTTTTGCTGAGCTCCAGACAGACATCAATGAGCTCACCAGCGACCTGGACCGCTCAGGAATCCCCTACCTGGACTATCGTACCTATGCCATGAGGGTCCTGTTCCCGGGCATTGAGGACCACCCTGTCCTGCGGGAACTGGAGGTAATGCCCATCTCCCTGGATCAGCCGCCCAGGAGGGATGCAGGACAGGGTTTCCCAGGAAGTCCAGATGGGACTCAGCAGCATAGAGTAAGGTGACCCGTGAGGCGGGGCCAAAAGTCGATCCCAGCATGACAGCAGCGGGGCTGTCAGGAATGATCATGGGCAAAGGGGGCACCCGGGCATTTGGGGACAGTGACAGCACAAGAAACATTGTTTGTGAGCTTTTAATTAATGACTGAATTAATGAACTGAGATCCTGACTCATTCTAGAATGGATTTAAGTTGGCTTAAAGAAAGACTTGGGACTCTGAGAGATTTGTTTGCTCACTTGTTGGTTTGTTTTCCTGAAGTTAATAAATCAGGACAGAGGAGATTAAGGGGAGACTAGCAAACGGAAGAAGTCTGAAGGGTGATGTCCTGTGGTATCTTGGGAAATCACATGGTCCCCTTGGTGGGCGGCTCGCGGGGCCCAAGCTCCCTGCCCCCTGTGGAAGGCCAAGGCAGGTGCAGCCTTCAGACCTTTGCTACATCACGGAGCCTCAGGGTGGGGGTACTTAAAGGCCTCATGAGAGGGTCCCATCACCAGCAGGCCCTGCTGAGAGCCTGGGGTAGGAGGCCAGGAGCCTGTCCTCTGAGCTGTCGCCCCTCCACGCCTGCCCCAGGTGCCAGGGAATGGACAGCAGCACGTGGAGAAGGCCCTGAAGCTCTTCGCCCAGCTCATCAACAACAAGGTGTTCCTGTTGACCTTTATCCGCACCCTGGAGCTGCAGCGCAGCTTCTCCATGCGTGACCGGGGCAACGTGGCTTCCCTCATCATGACTGGCCTGCAGGGTCGCCTGGAGTATGCCACTGACGTCCTCAAGCAGCTGCTGTCTGACCTCATTGACAAGAACCTGGAGAACAAGAACCACCCCAAGCTGCTTCTCCGGAGGTCTGACCTGTGGCAGGATGTGGGAGGGTGGCCCGTATCTGTACAGGGACATGGCACCATATTCGATGAGCCCCTGTGGAGGCCGAAGATTCCATTCCCCCAAAAAAATGGTACCTGGGCAAAGCAGCCTGTCTCCTGACATCTCCGAGGGCAGGGTCTGTCTGACCTTCTGGCCGTCCCAGGGGACTGCAGGGTCTGAAGTTACCCATGTATGACGGAAGAGCCCGTGCCTAGGCTTGGAGTTCAGCTGGAACCCAACCCTGCTGCCTGCTAGCTCTGTGATCTTGGGTCAATGGCGTAACTTCTATGTTGTTTAGTTTCTTCATAGACACAATGAGGTAGTCACTAGCCATATGAAATAAAATAGAAATTCCTCTATCATGCTGGCCACGTTCCAAGTGCTCAGTGACCCGCCATCTATGTCCAGTGACCACCATATTGGACAGCATAGACAGAAACCATTTCCATCATCGCAGACCTTTCTGAAGGACAGCGCTGATTTAGAGAGTCCGTGTGGCTTCCATGCCCAGCTCTCTGGATTGGGATCATCAGCATCCACCACAAGCCCCAGGTGCCACTTTCCTGGCAGGCGAGAGGGTTGGAGACCCTGCCACCCCTGCCTCCCAAGGCCACGGGGAACCACACATGGCTCTGGAGCTCCTTTGGGCTTCAGGAGTTGGAACGCCCCCTCTCCACTCAGCGCCCCTCCTCCCTAGCCTTCTGCTCAGGAGGTCTCAGGCTTCCAGGCCCCACGTGGGGTGAGGAGGGAAGAAGGATGGCTTTGTTTTATGAGTACTGAGCCCCCATCCAGCCAATCTGAGCATTAGAAACTCTCATTAAGAACTGTTGTATTTAAATTAGAGCTAATCTCAGGCACAATGCGGAGAGCGGGTGCTGGGAGGGCCCGGGGAGAAAGCTACAATTTCTTCTGCCATTGTCACTCTCTCCCAGCCCCAGATTGCTGAGCAGCCCTGGCAAATGCCTGGGATTTACTGCAGCCAGAGGGTATAATTTGCACCACGTGCAGGGAGTTAAAATACCCTTCAGGCATCCCCATTTCCAAGGGTCTGTCATGGCTGCTTTGTTTCTTCCCAAGTGCCCAGATCTGCAAGCCTGGGAATGGGGGAGGGGAGAGAGAAGCCATTCCATTCGCAGAAACAGATCTCCTGTTGGCTAAACTCTTAAGCACTGCCTCTACCTGCAGGGCTGGGATCTGAGAGCCCTAAAGACAGCAGTAATGATAGCTAATATTTACATAGTGCTTGCTGGGGCGCCAGGCGTTATTCTTAGCACTTTAAATGAATTAACTCATTCGATGCTAGCAACAACTGTGTCAGATAGGTGTCATGACTGTCTGCACTTAGAGATGGGGAACTTAACCCGGAGAGGTTAAATTACTTGCCCAAGGTCCCTCAGCCAGTCTGAGAACCCAAGGCAGCCTGCCTCTGAGCATTTGGAGGGGCAGGTACCAGGGATGCAAAGCAGCAGAGAGACTTGCAAGACACCCCCGAGGAGGAGGAAAACTTTTCATCGCCAAGAGACCAGAAGGGAGTATAGTACTGGTGCTCCATAGCCTTGTGGGATGGTGGCCTGTTTCTGCATTCCCTGTGTTGGGTGCAGCCAAAGCAGTTTATGGTGCCACCAACCAGCAGGGATGAAAGGTCCTGGCCCTCCATTTTCATAGGAAATTGAGACCCAGAAAGAAGCCACCCCTGGCTCAAGTCTCACTTCTAGTTACATACTAGGAGAGGTGGGCTGGGACCCAGGGATCCTCCTGACTCCCAGCCCTTTATTCTCTCCTGTCCACACAACAAGCCCAGATCCCACCACCAAGACCCCTCCATAAAGGACTGACCCTCATCCTCCTTCTGCCTCCCCCAGGACGGAGTCTGTGGCTGAGAAGATGCTGACCAATTGGTTTGCCTTCCTCCTGCATAAGTTCCTGAAGGTGAGGGGAGTGAGATGGGTCCAGAGCTGGGAGCACAAGCCTGGCTTCCAGGGTTGCATGGGGGTCCCCGCCCTGAGGAATAGGAACTCCTGGGCCTGCATGCTCCCAAGCAAAGCAGGCCAAGGAGGTCTTTCCCACTGCCTCTGCTCCAGAGGCAGAAAAGAGGGGCCCAAGCCCATGCTCCCATGCCTCGCTTGTGTCCCTAGGAGTGCGCAGGGGAACCGCTCTTCATGCTGTACTGCGCCATCAAACAGCAGATGGAGAAGGGCCCCATCGATGCCATCACAGGAGAGGCCCGCTACTCCCTGAGCGAGGACAAGCTCATTCGACAGCAGATCGAATACAAGACCCTGGTGAGGAGGCCACACGCTCAGGGGACAGCACATATACCTCCTGCTCTCATCCATACTCTACCTTCTGACCCCAGAGGCAGTCTGTGGGGGTCAGCACAGAGGTGGAGGGATCAGTCTGGGGCAAGCCCAAGGGGTATGTGAAATGTAGCAAGGTCAAGACTTTCCTGGGCTCCCCTCTTCCCATCTCATTTGGTGAGCCTTAAGAGAGCTCTATGCCTCCACTTACCCTAGATAATATCGGGGGAAGAATAAAGGTCACTCCACTCTAGGAATGGGGTAATTACCATCATCACTGATGCACTGATTCCTAGTGGAGAAACTTTGGGAAGTGTGAGACCAGCCCCCGATGCACCTGGAACCATCTTTGAACCCCTCGGGTGCCTCAATCCAGGATCATAGTCTCCCCTCAGCCACTGGTGAGCTAAAGAGTAGAGTCCTGTTTCTTTGGGAAAGAAGGAGTGGACATAGTGACTCAGGCTGCCATGTGGCAGATGGCAGGAAGGTAAGAGAAACTGAGGCAAAGAACAAAGCCTTATTTCTCCTACAAGGAGAAGAGGGCAAACCTTGGAAGAAGAAGATTCTGAGTTCTCCACCCCTCTGCCTCAAACTGTCCTTCAAGGGCTGATCTGCTCACCCTCGATCCCCACCTTGTAGATCCTGAACTGTGTCAACCCCGACAATGAGAACAGTCCTGAGATCCCAGTGAAGGTGCTGAACTGCGACACCATCACACAAGTCAAGGAGAAGATCCTCGACGCCGTATATAAGAATGTGCCCTACTCCCAGCGGCCCAGGGCCGTGGACATGGACTTGGGTAGGAAGCCTGGCCTTGGAGTGTGAGGGTGAGGGGAGACCTGTGGCTTCCTGGAGGGCATTCAGGTCATGAGAGGGGTGGGAAGATATGAAGCTCTGCCCTAACCTTCCCACTCCCCTCCCGGGAGTGACTGGGTCCTGGCCAGGTCAGGGCCACAGGCATTGCTCCTCCCTCCTGGCACTGCCTGCTCAGGCATACCTGTCCGTCTCTGCAGAAGCCCACACATCCTCCCCTGCTCTCCTGACTCCATGGAATTCTGAGCGTCTCTGAGCTCTATCAGTGACCCCATTTGATGAGAGCCAGGGTTGGCCCAGACAAAGTGGGCCTGGCTCTTGGCCCTACCCCCTCACACTGCCACATGCATCACCTTCTCTACCCAGAGTGGCGCCAAGGCCGGATCGCCCGAGTCGTGCTGCAGGATGAGGACATCACTACCAAGATTGAGGGCGACTGGAAGCGGCTCAACACCCTGATGCATTACCAGGTAGAGTGGGTGTTCCTTTCCACGGGAGCTCTGCCCTCAAAACCTTTAGCATCCCAGAATGTCCCTTTCCCTCTAAACTTTGCTTTATAGCCTCAGAAGCCTAAAAGGGATTTTCTTCTCTTCCTTTTCTTCCTCTCCCCTGATGCTGGGGCAGAGATTCTCATTAGATTGGGGAACGTTTTAAAAAAAAAAAAAAACTTGTAAAAAACATGAGTCCTGAGATTCCACCTTCAAAACAGCTGTAACGGGTCAGGAGCAAGGTGTAGGCATTTCTATTATCTCTGCATATATAGAAAGCCCTGCATATTACAAAGTCCTTCACCTGGACAACTATCTTAAGATGCCTGGTACTTTCTCTCTTTGGCCTCTTACTCTTACAGCCGATGCTCTGGCTTGCAGTTTAGCTGGAAATTGGATGGGCTTGCCTTTAGGTCTTACATTCTGCCACTTACTAACTGGTATCCTTAGAAAAGTTACCTAAGCTCTCTTTCTTCTCTCCTGTAAAAGGTGGCTTCTATCCATCCCTGCCCCATACAGACATGTGGACTAGTTAAATGTCGAAGGTGCAATGTTGATATACTGGCAGACACACAGAATGAATAGTCCAAAAAAATCCAGCAGAGAACACAGGATCCAGGAACACCCACTCCCACCTCCCCTTCCCTCCCACGGGAAGTGCTCACAGCTGTGGGGGGGTCTCTGTAAGATTAAGCACAGGTAGACAGATTGAGATTCAGGAAAAATACTAAAATAGAAACTGGAAATGAGAGACACCAAGGGAAATTAAACCAACCAGAGGAAGTGCCTCAGGCTGCAAGACCCATGGGATTGTCTGATTAATAATATCCTCCTATGTCCCTGTCTCACAAAGGGAGACGTGCAGACAGGCTGGCAGGCTGGGCTTGCAAACGCTGAGCTGCCAATGACCAGGATGCTGGGAGGCCCTGGATCTGGCCGGGAGCCTGGAGGTTACAGAGGAGGCTGGGGCCACTGGGGATAACCCAACTGCTCTTTTCTGGGCTCCATCCCCCTCTCTGACCAGCATCCCCTAAGTGGCACCCTGCCTGGACCCCAGCCCCACATGGAGTGAGGATAGTTGTAGAAGGGAAGAACTAAGGTTTGGGGAGCTGTATTTAAACCCCACCTCCCCACTCATTGGGCATGATTTTAATCTCTCCCAACCTTGGGATTGTCATCTGCAAAATGAAGATTATAACCCTGATTGGTGAAGGTATGAAGGTGGCTGGAAGGGTTAGAAACAACAGGTGAGGTCCCCAAGGATGCAGCTATGATCACTCCCCGTTAATTCTACACATGTATGCACACACACCATCACCCCCATGTGGTTAGTGCATCCTGTAGAATGATTGTAATGAACCAGTTAGAGCTGAATAAGAAAGTGCAAAAGAGAATAGTACTATGCACCCAAATCCCACATCTAAAGGGCAGGAGTAGGGTTTGTCTGCCTCTGTGTCTGATGCCCTAATGCTGGGCTGCCCATCCTATGGCTTCCAACCAGAAGAAAGGAATATCCTGTTCTAATGGTGCTCATCATACAAAGCACTTCCAATTCCCTGATGTCATTTATCATTCATGTATTCATTCGTTCCTCAAATATTTACTGAGCTTTGCTGAGTGTGAGGTACTTCCCACATGCTAGCCCTGAGTGACAGGGACAGCAAAGACTCTTCTTCCCTTTGGAATAGGATGGTAATGACCAGGATGATGATGATGATGCTCATAATGGCAACACTAATGCCAATGCTTGCTGAGTAGCTCACTGGGCACCAAGCACCATGTTTAGCCTTTATGTGTTTTAATTCCTTTGCTAATTCTCACAATAGTGATTATTAGACCCGAGTATTGTCCACATTGACAAATGAGATCACTGAGGTCCAAAAGGTTAATTCATCCAGCTGGGAAATGGCAGAGCCTCAGTCAGACCCAGCGAGATACATTGAACACAGACTTGCGCTGCCTGTGGCTTCAGAGAGAGAGAAAAACCAAGGACAACAGAGATTTAATGACTAGATCCGGAATTGAGCTGAACCATGGTGATGTAAGTCACCTTGTGGATCTTCCTTTTAGGTGACAGCAAACCACAAATAATCTAATCTGTTTACCCCAGGAGTGTAATGCCCCTGCCTCTGCTGAGTTTCCAGAGTATCATTTCTGGGCTGTTGGTGGCAAGAAGAATTTCTGAAAGGCAGAGGTAGAAAATCTCCCTCAGTCCTAGACCGGATACTAATGATGGCAACTGCTGGCAAGTCTAGAGCGCTTCCCCCAGCTTGGAAGTCATAGAGTGCGGAACCTTCCGGGCATCAGACTAGCACAGAGAAGGGTTCAGTACCCTAGAACTCTACACCCTCAAGTCAAGCATTGCCCTCTCGTTACCCTCCCTGGAGTCAAAGGTCCTTGGAGCCCCTACAGAAGAAAATCTGCATAATCTTAATTAACAAAGAGATGTTAAAAACTGCCTGGGCTCCTGCAGATTTATAGGGAGGGTAAAATTAAACACCATCACTAAAACCGGCTATCAGGGAATCTCGTTAGCACTAATGTTCATTTATAGTTTGACTTCCCAACATTTAATTCTTTTTTGGTGGGAGAGAGGGACTGACAATTTAAGACCCAGAAAGATGGTTTTATGGCTGGTGCAGCTATAAATCAAACTTATAAAGTTCATAAAAATTGTTAAAATAAAAAATGGTTTAATAGGAATGTTTTATGGCCCATAACATTATTATAGCTGTTTTATTCCCTCTGCGTTAGGGGTTTAATTGGATCGCCACAATTCTGGGGATTCTCCGTTTTTATTGGATGGAGGGTAATCTTAAATCAAAATGGCCCCAAATGTCTTCAATATGGCGCCTCATTTATCAGCCCTTTCCCTACAGACTGGGCACTGAGCCTGGCATCCTTACAGAGGATGGGGCAAGACACTATCTTTCCGACTCCCCAAGGGCAGCTACCTTTGTGCTAAAACTGTTCAAGGTGGCCCAGGCATAATGGGAACCAGGCCAGAATGAAATCAGAGCCTACAGGGAAAATGGGCTTCAGACCAGTGTGACTGGAAATAAAATCCCAAATTAGGATATATAAAGAGGATATGTGCTCTGGAGCCTGACACATCTGGCTACAAATATCGGCTTTACCTTGTATTAGTAATGTGACCCTGACGCCACCCTTCCATCTCTTCATCTGTAAAATGGGAATAATTATCTAGTACTTCCAAGGTTGATGACAGGCCACAGGGGACGTCTATACAGCAGAAATAGAGAACAAGCCTCCCACGCAAGTCACATGTTTAATTTTAAATGTTTATTAGCCACGTTAACGAAGCAAAAGTAAAAAGATGAAATTAACAATGTATTTGTTTAACCCAGTCAGTCTAAAATAATTGTTGTTTCAATGTGTGAGAAATAAAAAAAATTACTGAGATAGTTTATATTCTTTTATCCATACTCAATCATTGACTCTCCTGTGTTTTGTACATTTTTAGCACATTTCAACTCAGACAGTTAGAATGTGTCTCAGTTGGGGCTAACTACATTTCAGGTGCTTGATAGCCACATATTACAAGAAGCTGCCCTATTGAGCCAAGCTGTTCTGGTCCAATAAAAACTCAGAAACAGTACTAGTTATTTATAGTATTCCTGAACTTCTTCCTCTCTACCCACTCCTATCCCATAACCCTCTGGAATAACCTGGCTATTCACCTACCCAAGACACCTATATTCACACAACTGTACCTTTTGTACCATTCTCAGGTATCAGACAGGTCGGTGGTAGCTCTGGTCCCCAAACAGACCTCCTCCTACAACATCCCTGCCTCTGCCAGCATCTCCAGGACGTCCATCAGCAGATATGGTGAGCACCAGGAAGGCAGTTTGGGCAGCTCAGGATGGAGGCTTCTGCCACCCTCCAGGGACCACTAACCACCCCTCCTCACAGCAGGAAGTTCCTGCTGCTGCCTGGCCTCCTTTAAAGTCACTCACTCACTTGTCCCTAGTCCAGTAATTCTTGGTGCTTCATCTCCAAACAGTGGGAGCAGGTGGCACCAACTGTCCTTCCTTTGATATCCCAGCCCTGGTGAGGGACTCAGAGTAGCCCAGTATAGGGAGGCACCTGGTGGGAGATTCATTCATCCCAGTTTAGGTGAGCCAGTCCCAGTTGATGCCTATTGTCCTGGCTGAATGATGAATAGCATCCTGTTTTATTCTGGAAAATTGTCCCGACTTGGACAATAAATTGACCATCATTGTCTTTCCACTCCTGAGGAATGTTGGGCCTCTGAATGTTCTCGGAAAGACACCACAGGACAAAACCCAGCAGCTCCAAATGGGCTCAGGAAATGTCACATTGCAGGGCCTAAGAATAAAGGGACCCATTTATTCCGAAAAGGATCATTTCAGCTTGCAACTCTTTAGTGTCCATAGTTTTACTAAAGTACCTGCTGAAGTAGCCTATTGACATTTTACCTGTTGATTATTCATTGCTGGAAGTATCAGAGGAGGGGGCTTACCAATCCCCAAGTGTCTCTCTAGTTCATGGAATTTCTAAACCTCTTTCAAAAAAGACGTCAGGCTCCTCTGTCCTCATGACAACTAAGGACTCCTAAAATAATCCACCAAATATGAGGTCCCAGCGGTCTCCTCCCAATTGAAACAAGTTTGTTCTGAGTGGATGCAGCAGATGGGCAGGATTTGGGGAGGATGCTGCAAGCAGGGCACTGCCTCGGTCACTCACAGCCCTTCACCACTCCTTCTCCTCAGACTCCTCCTTCAGGTACACAGGCAGTCCCGACAGCCTGCGGTCCAGAGCCCCCATGATCACCCCAGACCTGGAGAGCGGGGTCAAGGTGTGGCATCTGGTGAAGAACCATGACCACGGTGACCAGAAGGAGGGTGACCGGGGCAGCAAGATGGTGTCTGAGATCTACCTGACTCGGCTACTGGCCACCAAGGTAACTTCTGCTTTACTCAGGTCAGGGAGGGCTCCTCAGAGAGGCATGTCCCGCCCCTCCACATACAGGAAGGAGATCATAGCATGTGTTCTTTAAGGGGACCCATTCAGATGACCCCTGGTCTAGGACCCTGGGGAGGGCTTCCAGAGAATCAGGCCACTGCTATTCTATGCCCTTTGACAGAAACAGCAATGGTACCATTGCCTTCTGCCCACTCTCGAGACTCCGTTGCCCTTTAGAGGAGCAACTCTCTCCCTTAGGAAGACACTTAGGGTTTCTTGTCTGTCTTAGCTGAACAGATGTGCCAACCTCCGTTATTACTGCCTTTCCACTCCCTTTTGGCCACAATGCAAGAGAAAGCACAAGGCCCCATCCGGTAATCCAAGGGAAAGCCCCCGTCTCCGACCCCATTCCATCTTTCCCCACATATTGATGAAAGTTATTATCTTTAGCCTTCCTAGCAGAGAACAAAATAGGCCTTTAAGGATGGCGATCACATGGCCTGCATTTTCCAGGGCAAGTTAGATTTAAATTCTCTGCCCCTAAGACAATGCTTCTGAGATCCTCATAGAGCGGCATCGAACTTTTAGCTCCTAGACTTGCTCCCAGAATGTCCCAGAACTACTTTATCAGACCCTGTATCTCGATTTTTGCTATGCATAACATGTCCAGCATACCAATAAGAGACCAGCAAAGAGACACTAGGAAATGTTAGAGGTTTCACCGATCCTCAGGGACAAGACAGCCCAGTCTTCTTCCTGCCCGGGAGACCCTTCGATGCCTTTCGGTCCTCGCTTTACCTGGGTGTTCTGAAATCTAAACCTTCACTCCTCAGCTCGTGCTTCAGACCTCATCTGTCCCAGATCACTGATATTTTAAGGCTCTTCATATTTCCTATCAGACCCTCCGTGGTCCTGCCCAGTTCTCCAACTTGTTCCTTGGATACCTTCTACAGATGGGGCTGCAACCCGTGCCCTCCCATTTACCCTGGGAAGCCTGGACTCAGAGCCCTTCCTGGACACAGATGCAACATCAGTGTGGCATGCTACTACAGTTTGGAGGAGACATTCTTCCCGGGGATCCCCAGCCCATTCAGTTCCTCCTGCCTCCAGGACGCTGCAGCTAGTACTCTTCTGCACCTTTGCCACATTGCACAGCCTCACACTAAAGACAAATTTCAAGGCAGAATGGATCCAGGCACCATCTGGTATGCCTGTCTGCTTCCTGCCACTGCCTCCCCCTTCATCTCACACTGTCCCTCCACTCCTCCCCCAGGGCACCCTCCAGAAGTTTGTGGACGACTTGTTTGAGACCTTGTTCAGCACTGTGCACCGGGGCAGCGCACTCCCCCTGGCCATCAAATACATGTTTGATTTCCTGGATGAGCAGGCAGACAGACACAGCATCCACGACACAGATGTGCGACACACCTGGAAGAGCAACTGGTAACCCCTAGGGGAGCTCAGTGGGAGGTGCAGCCTGGAGAGGCAGGGAACAGCAGGGACCCTGGAGATGAGAGGGCAGCCTGTTCCCAAACTGGGCCTGGGTGATGGGAGGCTCCTAGAACATGCAACACACACTTGCTCTGCAGAGCCAGCATGGTCTCCAGGCTGCCTGCTCCAAGCAGGGCCTACCTGGCATGAGCTCTGCACATACACTGGAGCTCTGCCCTTTCAACCCGAGATCCTTCCCCAGGGAGAGCCCCCCTCCTCTGACCTCTCGTTCTTAGGAAAAGAGAGCTGGGGGAACCTAGGCAAAGAGCCACATTTGAAACCTGTAGCAGAGCTTCAGAGCCAGGCTTCTGAGAGGGCACTTCCTGAGATGGGAAGCCCGGGTGAAGTTTGGTCAGTGCCGGGAGGGAACACACACCTGCTATCGACTCGAGCCCACAAACTAAGGATTCACTGGAAAACGATCTCTTAGGGACAAGTTACTACCCTGGCACCACAGCTTCAGGAAGCAGCAGGCAGAATGTGCTGCAGAGAAGTCTGTCTTCCCTAGAGCCACCTCTACCCCAGACCAGCAGTGGGAGAAGCAGCTCCCCAGGCCCCTGGCATGAGACCTTTCCCTCCTAAGTTTTGAACCTGGACCACAAAACATGCTAAGGACTGACTTTTAGGTCAGACAGGGCCTGGCCAAGAGCCGGACTTAAAAGGCTCCTTCGGCAAGAGCACAGGGAGCGGAGATCCAGGCATTTGGCTTGGGCAGGCGGCCCACACAGCTGTCTGGAGTCAACGATCTCCTCAGAGAACAGAGCCGACACAGATGGGCCCAGGCTGTTATTTGGGAATCAAAAGTCCTAGCAACCAACAAAACACTTCCAAAAGAGCCAACCCCAAACCCATATATTCCTTCCTTGTCCAGGGCACTGAGTCCTCCTAAGTCTGCAGCTTTGATTGCCGTATGGCCATGGGGTGAGGAGCCCACAGTGCACTATGCCAGGATCAGCTTTCTGTCTGCATTCTCAGTGCAGAACCCCACTATCTCCTTGGCTTTGGGGGATTCCCAGCTCAATTCCAGGAATGGGTGATTTGGGGGAAATCAAGAGAAAGTTCTGGGTTATTCTCATCTTTGTGCCTCCTGTAGACTGGCCAGGCCAAATAATAGAAATACACTGTCCTGGTGTTGTGGTGGGGAAGGTCCAAATAGCAAATGTCCAAGGAGAGATGATCAGAAGCCCCCAGAGCTGCCAAGAGAAGGGGAAAGCGGAAGAGCTGCCCAGACTCAGCTGAGGCGGCTTCTCCTGGGTCACGGGAAAGTGAGCCATCCTGCTGCACATTGATGGAAGGGCTTGGGGTGGGGAATGCTGACCTTTCCCAAGACCTGGCACGATGAAGACACTTGGGAACATCTGGGTCTGAGAGAGTCAAGAGAAGATGAAGAAGGGGAAAAGAGGGGAAGCTAGGGATGTCACTCAGGCTAGAAGGACAAGCCTGGGGACAGGGCTCACTCCACACAGGCACCAAAAGAGTTAAGGCCGGAAGGCAGCTGGAAGAGAAGGCAGAGTTGAGAAAGAGGCAAAACAGCAGCTGTTCTGGTTTTGAAGGAGGGTAAATGGGCTTATCCGCCTTATGGCCCCAGGAGCAGGGAAAGCTCATTCCCCTCTGCTTATAAATTCCTGAATCGCAGAAGGAAGTCTCCTAACTACTGATGGGTTCCTCTTGGGGTGGGAAAAGCTCTGTGCTACAGTAAGCCATTCCCAGGGTGCCAACAATGGCCTCCTCTCCTCCCTCTGCCCCTGCCCAGACACAAGAAAGCCCTGGGGAGAGTCGTGAAAGAATGTCCCCCAGGGGAGCCCATTCCTCGGCCCAGCCAGGCAGGCCAGCCCTGGGAAGCAGCTCCAGCAGCCGGCCTGGGCGGGGAGGGCAGGTGGTGCCCTTTGTGCCCGCTCTCAGGCAGTGCCTGGGGCTGCCGGCTGCATCCTTGCGCACAATGGCCACCAGCACTGTGAGGGGACTCTAGGAGCCTGGTGGCTTTGTTTGAAGCCCTGAGAAAATCATGCTGTCCTGTGTACTCGGGCTTCCCTGGGGGCACGGAAGCCTTCAGAAAAGCCTGCCAAGAGGGAACCGGGTCCAGCCACGCCCACTCCTCAGTTGTCAGGGAACAGGGTCAGTGCCCTGTTAAGGTACAACGCCCCTCGCCTTTTCTCCCAGGGTCAGAAACAGCTTGGGCTGAATGAGCAGCCCCAGCGAGGTCCATTTTTCCTGATTTCATCCGCTTGCCTTTTGGATAGGTCATTTGACATTTGGGGGTGAGGGGAGGAATTTTAGTGGACGGCATCAAGGTCACAGCCAAAGTGAGTTCTCAGGTGTGCTCTGCCTTTTCCCACAGCCTCCCTCTGCGCTTCTGGGTGAACGTCATCAAGAACCCCCAGTTTGTATTTGACATCCACAAGGGCAGCATCACGGACGCCTGCCTCTCTGTGGTGGCCCAGACCTTCATGGACTCCTGCTCCACGTCAGAGCACCGGCTGGGCAAGGACTCCCCCTCCAACAAGCTGCTCTATGCCAAGGACATCCCCAGCTACAAGAGCTGGGTGGAGAGGTCAGTAGCTCCTCAGGACAGGCCGGCGTGGTCTCTCTGCCGCACTGCCTGCCCTGTGGCATCAATGAGGACGCTCTACTTGCGATCCCTTCAGGACTTCTAGGTCCCCTCCTTCTTCCAAACTTCCTGCTGTGGGGAGGAAGGGTGGCTTTGCGCCCTTGGAGGTCTGATTGTTATCATCCTAATTACCATTCATGGAGTTCTTGCTAAGCACCCTGCATTGTGTGATAAGGATTTTGTAGGTATCATCTCATTCAAATGTTCAATAGACTTGGAAAGTAGCTATTATTATCCCCATTATTATTATCTGTGGCATAGAGAAGTTGCCCAAGATGACCAGCGAGCAGAAAGCAGAGATGGGATTTGAACATGAGAAGTATGGCCAGAGTCTTGGCTTTTCTGCTGGGCACTGAGGCTAAGAGTGCTCAGCTGGGCGGTGTCTCTTGGAGACTCTGGCCGTAGGCGTGAGCCTCAACTTGAGGCCAGAGGCAGCAGAAGACACATCAGAGGAGACATGGGAAGACAGGAACAACTGGAGACACCTAATGCTATCAGGGGCCCCAGGGCCAGGTTTGGTGTGGACAAATTTTGCTGAGTCCCCATCAAGGACCTTGTCTTATCTATGGCAGATACTATGCAGACATTGCCAAGCTCCCCGCCATCAGCGACCAGGACATGAACGCCTACCTCGCGGAGCAGTCACGCCTGCACGCCGTGGAATTCAACATGCTGAGCGCCCTCAATGAGATCTACTCTTATGTCAGCAAGTATAGTGAGGAGGTAAGACAGGGCCCTAGAAGGGTCAGAAACCCACACTGCAGGAAACAAGGCCGTTAAGCAGGAAGCTTGACTCAGTCCTTAAATAACAATAGAGGGTAATTTACAAAACATGCTCACAGAGTCAAAAAGCCCATAAGCTCAAAATCATTGTCATTCCTTTATAAGGCAGCCTAACCTCTGCTGATTCACTGAACACTTGCTTATGTAGACATCATTGTCTTTCAGTCATTGTTAGCACAATAAATAGCACTTTTAATAATTGAATTGTTTTCCAATTCAAAGTGTTGTATGGTGAATTTCATTCTTTCTTAAACAATGAATCAAAGTATTTTGCTCTTAGGCAGATCCTGTCAGTCACATTGCAGAAAGACAGGTGGACCTTAACATAAATAGAGGTTAGGATGCTTAGGGAGATTGAAGTCATTCATTAACATTGAACCTGAAAGAAGCAGCAGCAAGAGTATTATTATTAATAATAATAATAATAATAATTAACACATAATGCTTCCTATTTGCCCTATATGCCAAATATTATATGAAACACTTTATATATATGGACATACATATATTTATTCATGTGCATCTATAAATGTATGCTTATATACATTCACCCACTGTGTGATGACCTTTCAATTATCAACCAATCACATGTATGATAGTGATCCCAAGAGATTTTAATGGAAGCTAAAAAATCCCTCTGTGGCCTCATTGCATCCTAATGCCATGAAGCATTGCCCAGGTGTAATTTGCAGGGATGTCGGTATAAACAACCCTACTGCGCTGCCAGTCATATAAAAATATAGTGCATGCCATTAGGTACATTATGTAATAATTGATAGTAAACAATTGTGTTACATCATAATTTATATTATATCATAATTTTAGAGTATATTTCTTCTCCTTAAAAAGTTTACGTGCTGTGGTGCACACCTGTAATCCCAGCAGCATGGGAGGCAGAGGCAGGAGAATCTCAAGTTCAAAGCCAGCCTCAGCAAAAGGAAGGTGCTAAAGCAACTTAGTGAGACTCTGTCTCTAAATAAAATACAAAATAGGGCTGGAGATGTGGCTCAGTGTTTGAGTGCCCCTGAGTTCAATCCCCCATATCCCTCACTCCCCCGCTCCAAAAGTTTACAGTGTAACACTGTACCACGTCACACGAGCAGCGACATTATACAGCACATCTCTTGATGGCAACCTTTTCTCTTATGCTTGATCTCACGTTTGCATGCGTACACTCTAGGATGTTTGCATGATGACAAAACGCAACAAACCACTCCACTTCTCAGAAAGTATGCTTGTCGCAGAGCAAAGCATGACTGCCTATGTATTCATTCCATTAATCATTTCAATTATTTAAGGTTCTGTTCATTAAGGCAGAATGGAAAGCTAGGTGGATGGGCGAAGGGTGGAGAACTCTAGGAAGTGGTGTGTTTTATGCTGAGTCTTGATATCATTCTCCTTTGTTCTGTCCCTCAGCTCATTGGGGCACTAGAGCAGGACGAGCAGGCCCGGCGGCAGCGGCTGGCTTACAAGGTGGAGCAGCTCATTAGTGCCATGTCCATTGAGAGCTGAGAGGAGGGGACCGAATTCCTGGGAAGATGGACCCACACAAGCTGTCACGCTGGAGTCTCAGAAGGAAGGACAGTAAAGGGGATCAGGCCCAAGAGCTGGCAGCCCCTGAGATCCCACCCCGGGAAGAGGGGAGGGCCCCTCTCCTGACGCCAGCAGGTTTCCTCACAGCCAGTTCCTGCCAGGAAAGACCGAGGGCACCATTCATCCACAGCCAGAACAAGACACGAGGGCCGGCCAGGAGAAGGTGGCTCTTCAAGCTGGAGCGGGGACAGTCCTGCCTCCATAACTGCTGCTTTGCATGAAAACTCATTTGATGTATATTGGGGAAATAATGAGAACTTTATTTAATTTTTTTTAAGAAAAACGGAAAAAAAAAAAAAAACAGAAATAAAACAAAACAAAAAGCTGCCCTGTTCATCCCGTCCAACTTTTGTTTAATTCTGATTTCTGCCCCTGTCTGTCCCCTCGTCTCTCTCCTTCTTCATGTAACTCCTCTTTCTGAATGTCAGGAGAAGCCTGCAAAGAGATGCTGAGAGAAACTGAGCGGGAAAATGGTCTCCTTTCCTGTGATAAAAAATAAAAAGAGGAAGAGGAGAATGAATGAGCACAAGTTCAAACCAAACACTTCGCAAACGGAGAGGCCAGTACAACCGGTAGTCCTCCCTGAGGCCAGAAGAGCATGGGGACCGCAGAACTTTGCACAGAACTGCAAAGCCATCCCGTGGCTGCGCCTGGCTGGCAGGAAGCTGAGCTTTACCTACCACACACCTGCGGATTCTCATCTCTTGAGAGGAGGGCGGTATCTGTATCGTACCAATGCTTTTTGCTACTGTTTTTGGTTTATTTAATCCTAACCCTCAACAAATAAGGATCTGGCCTTGGGTTCTTTTCCTTTTGGTTTTCCTAAAGTTAATATGGGAAGTGGGAAAGGTCGGCTTCTCCCAGACCAGACACCTGGCCTCCCTGAGGATGCTGAGCGGCTCTGCCCTACATCAGTCCCTGCAACAACCCAGGCACCCTGGGGAACGGATGGCTTGGAGGGTGTGCAGAACAGGCCTCCAGATGGTACCCTTTGGGAATTGAATTGAGGACACAGGTGTTTGGCACTGGATTCCATCCCAATCATCTGGTGGTTTCTGGCAATTAAATAGAAAGCAAAAATCAAACACTGTTTACAGCAAGCAATACTTGAAGAGCATAGGTTTAAGAAGCTTCGGTATTTATTGTTACACTTTCTTTCATTCTCTCGTGCCTGGAGAGGGGAGACAACCCTTCGGTCATATGCGGACATATTCGGAAGCTCCTGGCCACGTGGGCTTACCACACCTGCTTCAATAGAAATGACTGCAACATCCCCACGTTGCTGTCTTCTGCCTCTCATGGACATGTGTGTTGGAAGGACAAGCAGATGGTTTCTCCATGGGTTCCATTCCTATTCTCTCTCCTGTGGACACCTAAAACCATGGACAGCCAGATATTCTGAGTGCAATTTTCCAACAGAGACTAAAGCTTCATGCTTAGGTCCAGAGCCACCCAAAAAAACTAGTGGAAATTACCCAGAGGAAGACAGCTCTGTGGTAACAGGACATTGGTGACTGGAGTAGCCATCAAGAAGCCCAGGCCTCCCACCTTGGCATAGATCCAACTTCTCTGCAGGCAACCTTGCAAGAGAAAGGCCCAGGATGGAGAGGAAGAGGCAGGAGAGCAACACTCTCCCCTTCCTACCTTTTGCTCTTCAAGGGGTCAGGAATCCCAGATTGCAATGTTGGGAAACCGGACCAGCTGCCCCAAGAGAGATAGACCAGAGTCATTTCCTCTGTCATTAACTCTGGGCCCCAGCTTCTCTGTGCCCTGCTATACCTCCAGGCAATTCCAGTTTCCAAAGGCTCTGCTGACCACATGTGATTCCCAGGAAAGGGCTGGGGGAAGAGAGCTCAGAGAGCTGGCTTCCATCCTGGGTGTGTGGCTTTGGATCGCTGTCTAAGCACACAGCGGACATCGCCTGGTCTCTTCAGCTCCAGTTTCTTGCCTGAATGCAGCTGACAAATGGGAAGAGAAAAGCATTCAGCAAAACACTCAGGAAACTTGCTGTTTTCATTATAATTCACAACCAGCCATGCCAAGGCCACTTTCTTCTGATAATCTACTTCTGTTAAAATTTCTTGGGGCCCTATTAATAGCCTGAAAGAAATACTAATGACTGCCCTTCCACGCTAAGCCAAAGTGTTTGCTCTTCACAGCACCCAAAGCTTATCAGCTCAGAGCCCATAATTTATGGAAATGGAAGGAGAAGAGATATGGGCAAGAAGAATGTGAGCGGGAGACATTGTACAGCCCATGAAAAATTCCATCCCACCCTGATTTCACTGCTGAGCTCCGTTTGAATGGTTTCCTGATGGCACTACTATTCAAGCTAGCAACTAGGTCTTTGTTACCCCCAAGAAGTAAAAGAAAGTCAGATTTCTCGTTGAACAGTATCTTACCCAACCCTCACTTCTGTGCATCTACCTGGTGTCTCCCAGCAGCCACTCTGGGCAACCACTCACTGCACCTGGGATGAATCCTTGAAGGTGTGTGGAAAGTGTGGAGAATTGGTGGGGGGGTACCTGGCTGGAGAGGGGTGAAGAAAGAAGCCAGGGCCAGCTGTGAGTGGCCTGGCCACAATTCTCAGGATTCCATGAGAGGGTTGGGGAATTTGAGCTTGCAAAGGAAATGGCAGAGAAATGTCCTTAAGGAGACAATTAAGAAAAAGGAAAACTCAGTTGGACACAGGCCAACCACGAGGGCAAATTGTTGTGGAACTTTGACTCAGTTCTAGCTTCTCACTAACACCTCCTCCACCAACTCCTTGCTTTAAACCACCAAGAACCTATGGAGTCCACACCCTTGAACTGGGGAGGAGAGGGAGTTGGGTGACCTCTCTTCTTGCTATTATCCAATTTTTGTCTCGTGAAAGAAGTATTAAAGCCACAGCTCCTCCCTGTTAGAAGCCATCCATTTTGGGCGAAGACAGGAAGTCTCTCTCTTTAGTCTATCCAACTCTGCTTTGTTTCATTGATCTGCCCAAGACAATTCTCTGGAAAAGGAACAGGACTCCAGAAAGGTTTGGCTAGACAGAGGATGCCAATGGATAAGATGGGGACCAGATCCCTCCGGCTGGACCCTATTGCCACCTCCCACCCGCTGCATGGGTCAGGTGCTTCTGTGTTGGCTGTCCTACCTCTTTGCATAGCGCGTCTCACAAAACCATTTCTGATCCGCCTCTCCTTACACAGATCAGTCATTTAAAGCATGAATGAGCTGTGAACCTCACTGGAGGGAGGTAACCATTCCTGCATCCATTCATTTGAGGAATCTTGAGCAGCATCTATCTGCCAGGCACTGCTCTAGGTGATGGAAAGCAGCCATGAGCAAGACCAAGAAGGTCCTTCTAGCAAATGTATATTCTTTGGGCTGCCTGTTCCTGCCACCAAGAAGCAGGCACAGGTCTCCCCAACTAGCAGAGGGCGCCATTTGCATACAAAAGGGGATGCAGTGAGGGAAGAAAGCGACCCACCCAGCTGCCTTACCTTAGCCTGGGGACGTTCCCCCAGCACTGAGAGCTGCTCTCTTTTCTACTGCCACTGGCTCTTCTAGTGGCACCTCCCCTGCTGCTTGAGCTCCTGACCTTCCCTCAATTCCACCAAATGAGGACAAGAAATAGCAATCAAGGCCTCTGGACCTGCTGAGCACAAAGCAGAAGCAATGGGGGGCAGGGGTGTGCAAAGACTATAAAATGACATGGACCGAACAAGCAAAGAATGTTGGCCAGCCCCTGGCTGATCAATCTTCAGGAGTATCCCAGTCGTCACACACCTGTCCCTATTACCTGCTGCCTGGAAACACTGAGCCCACCCACACCTCCTGAGGCCCTTTTGTTTTTCCTAGCCACACTGTGTCATGGTTGGACTCCTGGGACCTGGACACAAGGAAGAATTGAGATGCAGAGGGCTCTGTGGGTGAGAACATGTAAAGTGGCCTCATGGTCACAGGGCTGTGGGAGCCGATCCCAGGGGGTCAGGGGACTTGGGAGGTGAAGTTCAAGGCCTTCTAATGCCCCATCTCAGGAATGTGCTTGGTGAGAGAGAACAGTGGCATTCTTTTCATAACTCCACAGTCTCTTTTCCCCATCTCTATCTTTCTCCTGGTTTCCCCAGAGTGAAGTTTTAGCATCTGGGGCTCAGAGATGGATGCCCGGAAATGAAGGATGAAGTTTCACTCTTGGTACATTCAAACTAGTCCTAGGGAATGTCCTGAGAGGCCATCAAGACCTCTGCTGGTAAGACAGGGCCTCTGCCCAGTAAGCAAACTGGAGATTCCTTGGCCATTATGGCCACCACATCTCGCTGCTCCCCACAGCAAAGCTCTCTCTCCCCATGGAGCCATGTCCTCTGAGCTGCCATGCAGCCTGCTGCCCACTGCCCCAGCTGAAGGAAGGTGGGACGCTTCTTCCAAAGCTCAGTCAAGGTCCTCACTCTGACTTTGTTTGTCCTCCATATTGGTATCACAGGTGGAGAGCATAATGGGGCAGGGTCCCCATCAAACCCAACAGATGTTCCTGAGCAGACAGGGAAAGAAGTGACAAGCCCTTTACACCGCAGGACTAGGGACCAGAACCCACCTGTCTTTCCGCCCCCTGCTCCTCCAACTCAGACCCACTCCCCTTGACACACTGGAATCTGTATTATATCTATTTTTAAGAAAATACAATGATGGTTGTCTGGTTTTGTTGTTTTTACAGGTGTTGTGGAATAATAAGAAAATTAAGTATTTAAAATGTTCCAATAAAATGGAATTTTTTTGTTATTCTAATATATTATCGTGTACCTATTGTAAATATGAAACACTCCTATTTTGCAAGCCAAGGACACAATTTGTACTGTTGTTATATATAAATAAAGTTTACTGGATTAAAAAAAAAAAACTTAGATCTTTAAATAAACATGGTTGTTTGGCAGCATATGGGCAGAATAACTTCATGGGCCTTAAATTGAAACAGAGTACTCACAGAAAGATGAACTAAGTTGTTTTGAGGAAGTTTTTGAATTCTTCCTGGAGCTAGAGCTTATTAATGTCCAGTCCTCAACACACACACACACACACACACACACACGTACCGTGGGTGAGCACTGCCCCCTAGTCCCAGGACCCCAGAATACAGCTTTCCTCCAGGAGAGACTGCTACTGCAGACTCCAAGGGTTGAGGCCCCTTCCCAGAGTGAAATGAGATCACAGAAGAAGGAGGACATCCACCGCTAGCCCTTCACAAAAAGTGC
Source organism: Marmota marmota marmota (assembly GCF_001458135.2). NCBI lineage: Eukaryota > Metazoa > Chordata > Mammalia > Rodentia > Sciuridae > Marmota > Marmota marmota. The sequence continues at coordinate 38,577,925 of NW_026000016.1, forward strand.
ACTCATGCATTTGTTCCAAACCTCTGCTAAGCATGGCCTGGCACCATGGTGAGTGCAGGGGCTGAAATAGTAAATGAGGAAGGCATCAGCCTTGCCCTCGCCGCCCTTTCCATGGGGTGAAATCCTGGATCCATCTCATGGATCCTGGAAAAGGAATGCTTCAGCCAGGTGCTGAGAAGGATTTTGGGTTTTTTTTGTTTGTTTGTTTTTGTTTTTTCAGTTGAAGGATTAAAGGTGAATCAGAGGAAAAATACCAGTCTGTGTATTTCAGATCCAACACAGTAGATCTAAATGGAAGAGGGCAGCCCTGGCCTGGGGGAGAAAATGAAGCCCAGAGGGAGGAGAAATTTCACAGAAATGCAATGAGGCTTAGAGACGGGGAAGGGATCATGTGATTCCCCAACCCTTGGGCTCCTCCAACTTGAGGATGCCACGTGCTCTTCCTCCATGTCCCTCCATTTCTCTATTTTTCTGAGATTCCAAGGTGTGTGGGTGGCACTCCTGCCCTTAGAGTAGCAGACAAATAGAGAATAGTTCAAGAGCCCATCCACCCGACATCTCAACTAAGTGTGCACAGAAATGGCTGGTCCTCCTCTTCCTGACAATGGGGATTAGGAGACTTTCTGGGACCATAGCCAGCAACTGATGCCAAGAGTAGAGTCTCCTGAAGGAGGAAGTGCAGCCTTGCCCTCAGGGCCTCAGTCTGAAGGCAAAACAGACCTGCTCTCAAGGAGATCCCCAGTCTGATGTGAATGGCCAACACACCCAAGAAGGGGGCCTGAGACAAAAGCATTCCAACAAGTGCATGTTAATAAATACGGTGTGGTTGAGAGCTGTAGGATTTTCAGTTCAAGGAAATAATTCTGGTGAACATTTTTCAGTCCCTATGTAGCATCTTCTGAGTTCATGGCATTTGTATGTTCCCCATGTACCACATGTGTGTGTGCGCGCTTTCTCTCACGCTCTATCTCCCTCTCCCTGGAGAGAGAGGAGGAATGCAGATGCTGGTTCTGAAAGTGAGAAAAATGCAAACAAAATACCCTGAGGAGGAGGGAAGAGCACAGGGCTGAGGCCTGTCTGGGATTAGTGCATTGTTTTCAGTAGCAAGAAGAATCTGGGCTCTCACCCCTGGTTTATTAACATTAAATCATCCTCCATTCCTGTCTGGAAAGCAGACCTAGAGCACTAGAGGGGTTCTATTCCACTGTGAAGAAGGTGCAATCATTTCTCAGAAGCAATAATGTGGCTCCAGTGTGTTCATGGCCATATTCATACTGTGTATGGGCAGCCAGATGAGACCAGTCTCTGTCATTACCTGACAGACACTGGTTTTGCAAGAGGAGCCTTCTGGGTCACAGGATCCCTTTCCTCTGCATGGGGATCTTGACACCACCAAGTGTCCCCCAATAGATCTTCTTGCCACTTCTCTCAGCACCTTGGACTTGGGATACCATATTATTATTAAATACCTACTGCAGGAACTACCATCCTCAGGAAAGAAAGAGAAAGATCAGAAGGGGATCCACCAGGTGCCTGAGCTGTTCTGTTCACTGCTGTATTCCTGGGACAGAGTGCAGTGCCTGACCTACCAAAGAAACCCAGTGAGCATGCTCAGAATGAGCAAATGATTAAAGGAACAGAACCTGTGAACCATCTACAAAATGCCAGGCCCTGCACATACTCCCTTGTAGGCTTCTCACCTATGACAAAAGCATTCCTTAGAGGTTAAGGACTTTACTAAAAATCACACAGTTAATAAATAGCAGCACCATCAATGTCAGACTCCAGAGTTCAGATCCCATGCTTTTTCCACTACCCAATCAATACTGCTTTTCCTTTGTTTTTTATTTTTTTTATTTTTTGCATTTCTGAAGACTGAACCCGGGGCCTCACATGTGCCAGGTAAATGTTCTACCACTGAGCCACATTCTTATTCCCTGCCTTTTCTTTGTTCTAAAACAATTTAGTACTGACTAGTCCTCCCCCGAAGTGAATCCTTCCTCATGTAGCAAGTAGGTGCTATACGAGTATGTTCAGCATTTATTTATATTCATATTTGTTCAACACAATCAATATCTGTTCACCAGTCACCGTGAGCACAACACTAGACTAGGCATGGTTAGGCGGATAAAGGGAGCAGAAGCTGAGTCCTACAGGATTCAGAACTCAACTTCCCAGGAGTTCATGATCTCATATCAGCACCAAATCCATATTCCATGAAAGACTCATCCTCCTTCTTAGAGGAAATTAGATTATCATTTTTACCATAAATACAAAATAATTTTGCCAAATTGATGCAATAAGAATCTCAGAGAGCAGGGATCTATAACTCAAGGGTAAAACCTGTATAAAAAGTCACTAAAGAGAATTTAGGGAGGGAGGGTGCTGGTAAGCCATGCTCAATCACATTGACAGCAGGAGCTGGCACTATCTCTGCTGTCTGTGAGCCGAAAGACAGAGGCAGCGCCTACCTGTTTGCTTTGGCTGCTAGAAGCTTAGAACCAATGTGTGCCCCATCCCTGGCTCACATACAGGATTTTCTGCAGCATGTTATTATATTCACCTTATTCCTGGGATTGCTTTACATCCCTGCCTCGTCTTTATTCCTCGCCCCTGATTCTTTTCTCCTTGCTGGGTTTCAGGTGTCCCTGGCTAAGAGCCCAGGCTATGGGTTCAGATTGCCCCAGGTCAAATTTCATTTTCAAACTGTGTGGTCTGAAGAAAGTTACATAAACTCTTGGTGCATCAACTTTCAAATCTTTCAAATGAGGTAATAATCAAATATATTGGATATGTATCAAATAAGATTTTTGTAAAAGTTAAATAAGATAATGAATGTAACAGACTCAATGAATATTACAAAAGGTAAGTGAAGAAAGAGAAAATTAACTGTGCTTCCTTCTTTCATAGGCCGTCCATTAGGACCTGCAGGCAGGAAGAGATGAGGGTTTCCATAAGGCTGTGGAAAGAAGTTTAATTAATACACATAGTTTCAGAAATGAAAGCTGGTGTTGAAGAGTTAAGCCCTTAGGAAACTAGGCACAGATGCTGACCTGTGAACGCAGGAGACGAATCAAGGTTTTTCCCCAAAGCAAGACCAGCCAGTTAAGATTCCACAGGTAAATGGAATTTAGCCGAGAAAAGCAGATCAAGCTAAGGTTCCCTGTGCTGAGGCCACAGACAGGACCCAGTTGGCTATCACATTAATTGATGGATTGGTGAAAGCCTGGCCAAGGAGCTGGGTGCAGTGGAACATACCTATAATCCCAGCAACTTGGGAGGCTGAGGCAGTTCAAGGTCAGCCTTGGCAATTTAGCAAGATCCTAACCCCAAAAGGGCTGGGGTTGTAGCTCAGGAGTAAATTATCCCTGGGTTCCATCTTCAGTATCAGAAAAAGAAAAAAAAAATCACACCAAAAAGTGTTTAGGGCCTAGTAGGAAAGATACCCCTTGGACCTAGAGCCAAGAGCACAGAAGACAGGGACAACAGAGAAGGACAGGTAGAAGGTAGGGAAGGCAGAAGTCACAGACCCAGGAAGGTCTATTACCAGCATGAAGCCAGGAAAGCATAGTGGGAAAAAGTGTTCAGCAGAACTGGCAGGGTGAACAGAGAAGTCCAGGCACATCTATCCCCAACTGGTCTTAAGGGTATTAGGGTTTTCCTAAGAAAGAGAATCAATAGACCAATAGGGTGTGTGAGTGTGTGTGTGTGTGTGTGTGTGTGGAGAGAGAGAGAGACAGAAAAGAGAGGAAAAGATTTTATGGAACTGGATCATGCAATTGTGGGTGCTAGCAAGTCTGAAATCTTCAGGACAGGCTGACAGCCTGGGAATTCTAGCAAGTGTTTATGCTACAGTTCTAGTCTGAGGCAGAATTTCTTCTTTTCTGAGAAATCTCTCTCTTTTCTCTTAAGACCTTCAACTGTTGGATGAGGTCCATCCACATGATGGAGAGTAATCTGCTTTTCTTAAAGTCTGCCCATTTAAATGTTAGTCATATCTTTAAAAATACCTTTGCAACTAGACTAGTGTTTGACCAAATAACTGAGCACCATAATCCAGCCAAATGGACTCATAAAACTAACCATCACAAGAAGGAAAATCCAAGTCAATGTCCTTATCAAATGCTGAAACTAAGTTAAATGCACATGATCTGTAAATCCACTCTCTTTGGTGCTTTCTTAGCTATCATTTTTTTTTCACCCTTAGTTTTATATATATATATATATATATATATATATATATATATATATATA
>NW_026000016.1:38582203-38601194 GCF_001458135.2 Marmota marmota marmota
TATATATATATATATACTTTTGAAAGATTCCAATCTTTGCTGGCCAACCAAAGAAGAAAAGGCACACCCATCAATGGAGTGTGAAGGCCCCTCAAGGCTAGTAATGATGTGGACCTAAGAAGGTTTTGGCTTTGACCCAGGGATGTGAATGACACTTGAATTTACCATAGGGAATAATATGAAAAATTAGAAGCAATTTCCCATCAGTTTTTCTCCTGAACTCATCAATGTCTGCAGTATCCTGGCCTAAGAATAATGCACACACCAGCCGGGCATAGTGCACATGCCTATAATCCCAACAGCCTGAGAAGCTGAGGCAGAAGGATCTCAAGTTCAAAGTCAGCCTCAGCAAATTAGTGATGCCATAAGCAACTTAGTGAGACCCGGTCGCTAAATAAAATATAAAAAGTTCTGGGGACGTGGCTCAGTGGTTAAGCATCCCTGGGTTCAATCCCTGGTACCAAAAATAAATAAATAAATAAAAATAAAATAATGCACATTCCAAAAACACTGTGACTGCTTGGGCCTGCTCCATGAGGTGGCTCAGATCATATGGATGAAAAGATAAGTCCTAAAACAGGACAGCCTGGGGGCTCCAAGGAGACCCTCCTGACTCTTACACTTCTTTTCTATGAAGTACAGTCCAATAAACCCACTGGGCATCCAGGATAAAAGATGTAAGTCCAAGAGGCACATGGCTGCTCCTTAGATAGAAAAACACTCTGAATGTTCAGTTAGGCTGGGCGTGAAGCTAATGAAGGTTCCTTCAGGCCCTTCTTCAAAGTAGGGTTAAGCCTCCACCTCTGACTTAATTCCCCAGAACCATGAGGCTGGCAGAGGTGACGCCTGCAAAAGCTATGTATGGCTGACTCTGTGACCTCAGGCAAGTCACCTGACCTCCAGGGCTGCCTCTATCTCTGCAGTTTCATGATTTCTAAGGTTATTAGAGTGGCACAAATAAAATTTGAGAAGCAGGGAAAGAAAGCATCTCACAGAGAAATACCAAAGAAACAAAAGGAAAAGTCGAGATCAGAACCCAGGTGCCTGAATCCCTAGCCCAGGCCTTCATCCATGCCAAAGGAAAGCTGTAAGAATCATCCTTTGTGTGGTCTTATTTCACAGGTCCCCCAAAGCAAACCTCATCACACAGTGAATGGATCTCTCCTCCCATGACGGATCCTTCTCTCTCTGCTCATCCCTTGTCCACTCCAGACAGCATTCGAAATAATGTTTTTGTAATTAAATTATGGATTATTAATATGATGGCATGCTACATAGACCATTAAAAATTAAATGGGAGAACTATGTCAATACACAAGAAACATGTGAATACAGAGAAACTTCAAGTGGTTACACCACTGTAACCCATGCAGTGATTACATGGATAGGAATGTAACCATGTGATTGACCAAAATCAGATGAAAAATTTAGATCGTATTTTTCAGTAGTAGATGTTCAATCAATGAATGCTATTATTTTAATAATTCTGGCTGTTGTCATCACCAGAGCTACTGTTTTGAACAGAAGGAGACCAAGGTCACAGAATCCTCTTTCAAGCAATGGCTTCCCCCTCTCCCTCCTCCCAGCAGCCCCCACACCTCTGCTTCCCACCTCACTGTACACTCAGACACTCTCCCACTCATGTGGATACCAGCGGCCAACAAGGCCAAGAGGAGGAGGCTGAGAGGAGAGGGCACAGTGGTCAGGACAGAGGAAGGGACTGGGAGGCAGAATTTGCACCCCAGTCAAGGACCGTATGGACCTACGGTGGAGAGATGACCACTAGCCTTTGGCTCAGGTCACCAGCTTCAAACACCTGGACTCTTATCACCACAGAGCTGGAGTTGGACTCCTTGAAGCCAAAGAAGCCTCAAATACTTTCTGGAGGTGATCTGTTCCCTGTCAGATGAGTCTAGGGGAGGGGTTGTGCTGATATTTCTGGCCAAGTCAACCGCCCACAGACAGGAGTAATGATCGTAGGTTTGGGAATCACACACAACTGGGGTGAAAAATAGGCACTGCCACTTAGTAGCAGGGTGATATTCTATAAGGTTCCTATTCCCCTTGAGCTAGACTTCTAATGTATAAAATGTGGTTAGTATGAGCTCAGGTGGCTATGGTGAAAATCAGAGCAAATGTATTAATGTCCCTATCACAGGTCTGGCACTGAGAGAGCACCTGAGAAATGCAGAGGTCTTCAGTCTAGTATTAATTGTCCTGCACCATCTCCCTCAAATGCTCCAGGATCTGGGATCAGTCTCTATCAGCCCAGGCAGTTTTTGAACTCAAACCTGAAACCTGGCATTAAATTGCTCCATCCAAGATCCTTGTGACTAGAGATGCTGACCAATGGGCTTTGTATTCAGCAAACAAATCCTGTTTTTTGGAGGAAGCCAGAAGGGACTCCAAGAACCATCTAGAAGGCGCAGCACTTCCGATTAGTAATTGAAAGATCAAGCTGTAATAAATAGTGTGGCATTGGCACAGAATAGAACAGATCAATAGGATTAGATAACCTAGAAACAGATCCTAACATACACACATAAGGAATTAATAAAAAAGCACTGAAGTCATTGGAGAAGGTAGAAGTTACACAAAAACTGGGATTTAGGATAAAAGGACTTGAAAAACAATCGCATCTTGATTCTCATCTCACAGTGTATACTAAATTTCCATTTAGATCAAAGAGTTAAACTGTAAAAACAACATAAACAGAAGGAAAAAAAGAAAAACCCTATAACATGCCATTTTCCATAATGGTCAAAATAAATAGTATAAAGATGCAAATGTTTCATGAGTTATGATGTATGTTGAATCTCTTACAAAAATCCCAAAAGGGGTTGTTTTTTTCCAGAGCTAGATAATATGATTCTAAAATGAATCTGGAAAATAAACGAGCAGGAAAAGCATTTTTTTTCCTTAAAAAATGAGAAATTGTGAGAGATTTGTTTTACCAGATATTAAAATGTTACATGTCATTTTAAAATGTGTCATATTGTAAAATACAAGGAAGTATAGGAATACAATAATAAATCAGTGTGCTTAAAATTAAAAAAAAAACACAATTGAACAGAATAAAACAGCTCAAATAGTCTACTGTAAATTAGAAAAAATAACCACATGATAAAGGCAGCATTCAAGCCAATAGGGTAAGAAAACATTCTTCAGTAAACAATGCTAGAGTAAATGATTAACTATTTGGGGGGGGGAATCAATTTAAATCATTACCACACAATACAGGATAAAATAAATTTCAGATGAATTAAAAAGTTAAATGTAAAAAAAAAGGAAACCATAAAAATCCTTAGAATAAAATATAAATTGCGTGTATATCTCACTGTGGAGATGAAATTTCTAAGCTTAAAAGCAATTGAAGAAATCACAAAGAAAAATTGATATATTTGTTCACATAAAAATTCAAACCATCTCCATAAAAGAACAGCACAAAAAGTAAAAATAAAAGCAAAATCACCCTAAGAAAAATGTCTGCAAGAAAAACATCAAAAAGTTAATATTCTTAAAATATGAAATGGCATTTGTAAACATTAAAAAACTACTAAACCTTAAAGAAAAATGTGCAAAGAACAAGAATAGCCCATTTGGAGAAATACAAATGATGGTTTGAACATACAAAGAAATGTTGAAGCTCTTTAGTAAACAAAAAGTAAGTAAAGAAAACACAATAAATGAAATACAAATTTTGCCCTATCAAATTAGCAAATATCTGTAAAAGCAAATGCAGAGTATTGATAAAGGAAGATGTACAATGATGGATCGTTTCACATCCTGCTAACACAATAGAAATGTGTATAATATTTCTAGCATGTGATATGATAGTAAAGTCTCAAGAGTCTTTAAAGGATTCATTCTCTTTGTTGCAACAATTCCACTTCAATTTTGAGCAAGTGAAAATAAGGACAAATTCATGCACCCATCTCTTTTCTTTATAATAATAAATAGGAAAGAAATATCTGCCAGTATGGGAAAGTTAAATAAATTATACTACATCCACAAAATGGAATATTATATTCTCATTTAAAGCTATGTCTACAAAGGATTTTTAATGCTTTGTAAAATTGCACACAAGCTGGGTGTGGTACACACTGATAATTCCAGCAACTTTGGAGAATGAGGCAGGAGGATCACAAGCTTCAGGACAGCTTCAGCAACTTATTGAGGCCCTAATAAGCAACTCAGTGAGACTTTATCTCAAAATAAAAAAGGGCTGGGAATGCGGCTAGTGGTTAAATCCCTAGTACCAAAATAAATAAATAAATAAATAAATAACTGCTCACAATGTTACAGTGTGATTTGAACAAGGCAGTGGGATTGGGAGTGAATTTTCTTACTTATTCTTTTTGCCACCCCATCCCACCACTAGCTTCTAAAAGTGTAATGACAACTGAAATTGTGTGTGTGCATGTGTGTGTATTAGTGCTGAACATCAAGCCTGGGGCCTCATACATGCTAGGCAAGTGCTCTACACTGACTACATCCCTGCCCCATCATTTCTTTAAAGAAAGAAAAAATATGTGCTCCTGAGGTCCTCATCTTCCACAATCACTCCTGGAGGCCAGCAAAGGTCCTCTCCCATCTCTCAAACTCAGTGGACCCTCCACTCCCAGGAGCTAAACTAAGCTCCTCTCATTGGTGATCTCTCTTCCTCCTTTAGGATGCAGTCAGGAGGATGGTTGCCCTTCAGAGTGTGCTTTGTAGATGGGCCACACCACCCACAGGGCCTAGCACCCAGGAGAAGCCATTCTCCAGACTATGGCACTGTCAGAACCCACCTAGGCTCCTGTCTTAGCCCTGTGGAGCACAAATGCCAGCTGATGAGCTTGGGTAAGTCTGTTGAACTAGAAAGTATGTTCCAGGGGGACAGGTTCTTTCTTGGCTACCATCATTTCTCTAGAGCCTGACTTAGAGGGGATTCAACAAATATCAAATGGATGAATGAATGAAAGAAAAGTCAGTTTCACCTGTGAAGTGGGTGAAATAAGCCTCTTTCACAGAGTGATTGTGAGAACCAAACACAATGAAATCTGTTAACATTCAGGCCCTCTGTAGATGTTCTGTCAATGTTGGGTTCCACGGCATCCCTGGTTGACCACAGAGAAGGCCTTCCGCTCCTGGCTCTCCTAAGCTCAGACAGTTATGCGGCAGGTATAAGTGGCTTAGCCTTGTCTCTTTGAGTTTTCTCAGGTGGTCTGAGACATGCGGCTCTTTTCTCTCTTTTTCTTCTGGTTTCCTCTGAATCGATTCCGCCACTGGTGAAGGGCAGTAAATTAATAACTAGATTTCCCCCCATGACAACAAGCCCAACAACTAATTGGCTCGATATCTCCCTGTTGCTGTATCACTTTGGGATTTTTTTCTGGGTGAGATATAAATAAGCCAATTCTATTAATAAGCCATTTGGCCAAGGGAAGAAAATATACTTCCGAGATCCCAAGGGGCCTGGGGAAGCCGCTCAGTGGCCCATGGAGTGAAAGACTTGATTACAGGAATGAGGTATTCCGCCTCTGTGCCTGCCTCCCTGCAAATCTGTACTCCCGGCAGATTCCTCTCCGGCCTGGGGGGGGAAGGAGAGGTAAAGCTTTGTTAAGTTTAAAAATTATAATTTAGATAAATCTGCGCATTCATTGGCCTGAGCATGTCTCTGGAAAATAATAGTTAGCAGGGTAGAACCTGCCGCATTTCAGGGGCTTTATTGTCTCCTTATAATTAAGTCCTGCACAGAAATCCAATTACAAATGTTCTCAATCGCCCTCCAGCTAAGTGCTAACAGAAGAGGGGAGGAAGGCTCCTGGACTTAAATAACTCTGGATAAAAATTAATATCGTGGCCGTGTTGGCTAATTAAAAGTGCCGCCTCTATTAGCGGGCTTTTATATTAATAAATGAGACTATTATTATCATATCCGACAACCAAGGCTCTTATCAAGACTGCTCCGTCAGCCTCACTCTTCAAAGCACAAGTTCATTGCCCTGGGTACAGGCTTCTGTGGGAGCAATGGGGGTAACTGCATCCTCGTCAGCCATTCACAGAGGCAGGTATTATCACACACTAACCCTGTCTGGGGTGTGCTGTGCTCCCTGATCCACAGTTGAGCAAACTGACACTTCCATGTTCAGTAATGTCTGGTGCATGCTGTGATCCCTGATCCACAGTTGAGCAAACTGACACTTCCATGTTCAGTAATGTCTCCTAAAAAGAGCCAGGGCTGGGAATCAAACCTGTGTCCTCAGAACCTGAGTCCAGCTCTCATTCTATTACACAAGCTGCTTTTCCGGGCTGAATGATCTGGGTGTGTGGAAGATGTTCTGTATGCATTGATACCTAGCAGGCGTGAAACTTCCCCCTTAGTAGATTTCAACAATTTCTTTTTCCAGTTCCGGGGATGAAATCCAGGGTCTTACCCATGCTAAGCAAGTGCTCTGCCTCTAACCTATATCCCTAGCCCCAGATTTTCAGCATTCTATTGCTGACCAGTCACATCTTTCCACATCCCTTCCTGGGAGTCCAACACATCCTGGGCACAGGATACTATGACTGATCCTGCTCCCAAGGAAGCAAGCAAATACTTGTGATGGCCAAGCAAGAACAGGGGCTATAGCAGCACACAAGGAATGCCCATCCCAGACTTGAGAGAAGGGAAGATCTCTCAGAGTAATGGCATCTCCAAGCGGTGAGAAAAGGGGAAGAGAGATCCCGGCAAGAAAGCCATGCATGCGAAGGCATGAAAGAGTAGCTGTCAGTAACTTGTTGCACCTGAAACACACAACTCAAGGCATGACATGAAAAAAAATTGCAAGTCTGGAGAGGGAAGCAGGGTCAGATCAGATCAGGCATGCCCTTGCCTGCCATAATCACAGTGTGGGCACTAGCCATGGGCTAGAGTCAGAACTGACTTTTGGGTCCATCCCTCTGATAGGTATGGAGGATGAACTGGCCACAGGCCACCCTGGTAGCCAGTGGCCAGTGAGGAGTCAGGCAAAAGAGCAGAAGAGTAGTAATGGGGATGAGAGAAGTGCCCCTTCCAAAGACAGGCAAGAGATAGAAACAACCAAGTTCAGTGACCAACCCCAAGTCCAGTATGAGGGAGAAGTAGGAGCCACATTGGACCCCAGTTTTCTGGCTTGAGCAAAGTGGAAGGATTCCCAAAGATAGAAAAGAGAAGATGAGGGCTGAAAGATAGCAAGTTCAATTTTGGACATAAGGAGCTCTCAGTTTCTGAAGGGTATTCAAAGTCAGGTGTCCAGTGGGTTACTAAATGGATATAGAGAGATTATGACTTGGGGAGATGCATTAGGAATTATTAGGTCAGAGATGATGATTGGAAGATGGTCATAGATAAAATCCTGCAGGGACAGTGGGCAGAATGGCCACACAGGTCCTCAGTGGGCCTTCACGATCCCGGCTCATGCTTTCAGCTCACCTTCACCACACATCATCCCCTAGTGTGCAAGGCACTTATCTCTTGTCACCAAGCATTTTGATCTATTGCTATAATGTTTTCTTAGTGACAATATATGAGGACTGTCATGTCCAATTTCCAACCTAGGCAAGATGCTAGGTTGGAAGCATTGAATTTAATTTGAGTCATCAGTATCCATTGGCAATACAGTGATTGAATTCCAGTTCGACTGCCTAACCATGGGTTGGCCTCTGATTTACTCCAAGGCCTGAACTATGATGAGACTGGGATGACTGAGGAAATGTAGCTAAATACTCTCTCAGTTCCATGGACTATTTACCTTAAATCACCAGAGCCCAGTAATGGAACCCAGACCTGATCATTTTAATGTCTGAATTCCAAAAATAATGATAAAAATGAATGAAATGCTCACTAGATGTAAAGAATGAAAGCTTTTAAGTGAGTCAGGGGTGGGAGGAAGAGGGAGGAAAGAATAATATCTGAAAACGGCATCTTGTTTTTACAAAGAAATGGACCCGCCATTTGCCATCCATCAGCTAACAAATGCAGGAAAGCCCTGATTGACAGGCACACCAGGAGAATGGGGAGAAGGGTGAAATGCAATGAATTTTCTCATGATAAGAAGGTTGTTTCAGCTTTCATTGAAAGTCTTGCCAGAGGGTCTGGTTAAGCTTTCTTCCTCTAATAAGACAGTTTGTTTTCTGATCTTACTTCTGGGTCAGACCTGGGGCAGCTGAAAGGCCCAGGGTAGGGTTCAGGAGGTGATTTCTTATACAAAAATAGAGGGGTGAAGTCAAAAGTCAGATGCCCATCCTTGTGTTTGAAGAGGTACCAAGGTTAAAACCACATGATAAGTCCAAGTCCTGATCTTCAGTCAAAGCAGCTAGAGGAGAAGCTAAAGATACAGAGCCAAAACAAGAAGTTAGGAGATGGGGGAAGTGGGTAGTCAGGAAAGCAAGCACAGTAAATAGGAGTAGTGGAGATAGGGAGGGTCCAAGGAACTCCAGAGAAAAAGACTTGGTGATATCTGGGTATATTAGTTATCCATTGCTGCAAAACAAATACCGCCCCCCGCCCAAAAGCTCAGTGGTTTAAAACAACAAAGATTTAGTATTTCGCTGTTTAGAGACAGGAATCTAGGCATATCTTAGGTGGAAGCTTCTGTGTAGGCTGGACTGGAGTCTGGATGGGAGAGAGGATCTGCTCACTCAACTGAGTACTGTGAAGATCTCAACCCTTAACCCACAGGTTTCCCTCTAGGTTGCTTGGGGTTCCTCAAGCATGGCTGCTGGTGATTGGAGAATGAGAGAGAGAGAGGAAGAATCAGAAAGCAAGAACACAACTGGTAGAAAGCAAACGTCCAAGATAGACACTATAGTCTCTTTCTAACTTAATCTCAAAAGTGACTTCCCCCATATCCTATTCATTAGAAGCAAATCAATAAGCCCCACCAATGCTGAAGGGGAAGGAGTTAAACAATTGAGTGAATACAAAAGATGGAGAACATTTGGAGCCATCTTAAAGGCTGCCTACTGCACCGGGGTTGCTCTCAGAGATGCAAAGTAAGGGAATGTGTGTGGGCAAGCCAGGTTCATGTGAGGATCATTACAACCTGGAGGCCAATATGTAGGATAAACTCCTGTGCTGGAAGAGAATCTTGCAGAATCTCTGACTCATATGTAATCCACGTGGGTTACTATTATCCATGGCAGCAGATGTCAAGAGGAAGGTGTAGACAGATAGGGTGATTAGACTGAGTCCCAGATTTTCTCTAGAAAGTTGACTTTTTGACCAAATCACTGATGAAATTCTGACATTTGTCCTTGCTACCTCACTGATCCCATCTTTTCAAAAATTCTACAGTTTTATTCTATGCCACAAATTAGCCTCATATACAAAAGGCACTAGCCTCTAGGCATCTGCACTATCTCACAATGCTACCTTGATTAATACATCTTCTGGGAGCAGAGCTGCAATATCCAGAGTCAGTCACTTTAGGAAAATAAAGCTTATTTCTCTCAGTGGCTTGGAAAGGTTTCTACTTTCATAAAGGAATTTTAAGAATCAGCAAGTCTGGTAAGAACATGGGGTATGATATACAGTGAGTGACCACACATCAAGTCAGGTCTTATTCTGGGCCTGCCCAGCTGCCCTGTGGAGAAGTCTGACTCAGTCCTTTCAGAATGTCTGGGAGAGAAGGAGTTGGAATTCTGGGAAGGTCCATGGAAGGAACACAGTGAACCTCTGGCTGCATATTTTCATACTGAAACTGGGCCTTTTGGGAGATTCCTGTTGAGAATGTATGCTATAAATACATCTGCCCATATGGTTAGGGACAATCAGAAACCAGGCCACTTCTACAGAAAGGAAATAACAAAAATAATAAAAGAAAAAAAAAGGACAGTAGTAAAATATGAAGAAGATAGTGGATATGAAAAGAGAAACTTGATGGAAGAACCCACAGTAGCCACTTGGGTTTCCAGCAGTGATCCCTTATGGGCAAATTCATGTAACCAACATCATGGAGTCCCTACTATGTTTTAGGCCCTTAGGATGAAACAATGAATGAAATGGACAGCTGTGTTAGATTTCTATCACTATAACAGATACCTGAGATATTCAACTTATAGAGAGAGAAGGTTTGTTTTGGCTCACAGTTTGGGAGTTTCCAGTCTATGATCAATTAGTCCCATTGCTTTGGGCCTGTAGAAAGGAACACACCATGGCGACAGCCCATAGCATAGCACAACCACTTACCTCCTTGCCAGAAAGAAAAAGAGAGGAAGGAAGGGACAAGGATCCCACAATCCCCTTCAAGGGCACACCCCCCAATGACCTAACTTCCTACCAATAGGCCCCGCCTCCAAAAATCCCACCACCTCCCAACAGTGCCACCTTGAGGACCAAGCCTTGAATACATGGACCTTTGGGGGACATTTAACTTCCAAAGTATGGCAAATTGTTGCTGTTCTCTCATAGTCCCTTAGAGAGGAGATATAGAGATGGAACCAACACAACAAATCTCACAAGGGAAGTTGCAGGTCATTAGGATGAAATTGTATGAGCCAAAGACATTGAGGTCATCCCACCTACAAAGCAGAATCTGTGTCCTGCTTGTCTGCAGTCCACCTACAAGGGAACCAATCTGAGGTAAAATGTCCCTCCAACTTTTTGCACCCCAAACCCGAGCCCTGGATTTGGGCTACAGCCCAAGAGCCCAGTGTTTTGAGTTCTGTTCCAACTCTCAGGTCCACTTCTCTCTCCTTCCTTCACTGTGCTGTCCAACTCTCAGGATCTGGGGATTGTAGCCTTGCCATGCCTCTTCCTTGGTCCATTCAGATTCTTTGGAAAGACAAAAGTCAATGGCTGCTCTTTGCCATGAGTTTGGAAATAAGCAGCTTTCTCCAGTCTTGCTGTCAGGAAGACGAAGGAAGTATGTCCAACAGATCTCTACATGGGAGAGGTAGAGGGGCATTTGTTCCAAAATAAGGGAGGCCCACTCTCTTCTCTCGCCCTACTCACAAGTGTGCTATGTACATGCTACAGGGAAGACAGACTCAGAGAAGGAAGAAAATAGCAGCCACTGAGTCTCCAGCTCTGAAGTAGGAATCTACCTTCAGTCTCTTCAGAGAATCCAAATGTCTCAGATTGGTGGATTCCTCACCAGCCTCCCTAGAGGCCAGCAATCAGTTCAACACCTGTGGACTTTCTGGCCACAGTACTTGAAAAGACTGCTGAAGCAAATCTAAGTCATTTTTTCTAGTCCTCACCTCCTGTTACAGGTAAGAGTTTCTTCCTTCCAACCACTGTTTGCTTCTACAATGGAAAGCAAAGAACTAGAGTTAACAAAATGTCCCAGATTCTGGACACTGCAGCACACAGACGTGAAGTACCTGAAGCTGCCAGATGTTCACACTATGAAGCTGAGGACAGAATATCTCAAGTGGGGTTTGGGAAGAACAGAGGAAAATCATGGTGAGACTGACTCCCCCAGAGGCCCAGGAGCCTGCATGGGAGCATAGGGAGTATCCCAGTGTATTTGTCCCCCACAGCTTGTAGTTCTAGTCACAGGCCTTGCAAATGCACTTCCCAATGAAACTGACCAGTCCCACTATGGGAAGATGACCCCCAGTCCCATCATTCCTGTCACTGGTTGACACACAGCCTCTCTCTGTAGACCCAGTCTCTCCAACATCTTTGGCTTTTGCCAACCCACTCCCACGCAGAGCCTTAACATGCATGTTGAGCCATCTTTTTAATTTTCTGGTTGGCTTGGCAAATTGCAGATGCTCTTTCCCCAGAGCCCTAGGCCTATGCACGATTTCTGTAGGCATGTGGCTGCTATTCCCTCTCCTCTGCTCTTCTCTGTTCTATGAGCACCAAACCCCAACCTCTGCATCAAATGAACCTCCACAGGCTGTGTCATCCCCACTTCAATTGTTCTCTGCCCTCCTAATCCCAAGACCTCCTCTCTAACCTCAGCAATAGGACAGCTCCACAAGCCAAAAGGGGTGGGTGAGAGAGGGCGAGGGAGAGGCTTTGAAATCAAAGCCCCAGCCGCCTCCACATCCACCACTGCAATCACAACCCCCAAGCTGACAAAAGCCCTTGTTCCAGCCAATGGCTCTAGTGCCAACCCAGTCCTTTTTAGCAGTGACAGCCATGTGCTACATTTGCCCAACTCTGCAGCTGGGCTAATTACTGTGGTTCCTGGGTTTGGGGTCCAGCCCCAAACCAAACAAATTAGGACAAAAACCACAGGCTTCTCCATTTCCCTCATTCCCAGCCAACAATTGCTGAAGGACCCCCTTTAATTTATAACAATGTGATAAAAACCCACCACCTGTCTTTTATCCTAAGGACTTGGCAACCTCGTCGACAATTTAGCCCAAATTTCAGTGGCCAGAGAAATGTAGAATTTAGCAACACTGAATCTCTAAGTGCCAACATCACCCCAGGAACAACCCAGGACCTGTCATATTCTACTATATGGTCCAGCCTGGAAGGACTACAGCTGGATAGGAAGGCTAAGAGGTGGGAGTGCATGGGGCCAGAACTGCCCACTGGGGTGGACAAGCTCATGAGGGTTGAGGCTGATGCTAGTATTGAGGTTTGTCCAGCCAGCAGATGCAGGCTGGGAGGAAGGAATCGTTGGAGCTGGCAGCCCAGGCCCTCAGGATGCACCTCAGAGGGATGTCACAAGCAGACAACTACAGTGGCTGGGACTTGCCTCCCAGCAGCCCATATTTGAAAATCTGAAGACATTGGAGAAGGGAATCAGTGAAGTTTGGCAATCACAAGACCCTGAAGCACTGTGACTACAGCATCCAGCTTCAGCTACAGAAATTAAAACAAGGATCCAGTGATGTATAAGAGCTGGGTGCTAAAGAGGATCAAGGTACTTGAAAGGAGATAAAAGCACCAGAGAAGACAATATTCCACCAGCAGTAAGGAAACAGGATCAAGATCAAATGCTGGGCTCAAGTGTCCTGACTAGAGTCTTGTTTAGCCCAGAAATACAGATAGCAATAGAAGCCTGGTCAGGGACAGAGAAGCAGCTCTGAAGCTGGATTAAATGGGCCCATTCCCCTCCTCCAGTTTGAGCCTGAATTGAGACGCCACAGATGCTTTGGTGGGCTCTGGCCAGAGAGTGGCAGGCATCCCTCCACCAGGGGCTAGACAGTGTGTACTGAGCAATCATAACCCAAGGCAAAGGAACCTCAGGAGGTCAGAAGCAGTCAGATCCAAGTTAAGGAAACAGAACACTTTGGAAGTGGATCCAGAGTGAGTGTCCTGACCTGGTCAGAAGTGCAATTTCTCAGGAAAAAAAAAAATGACAAAAGGTTTCATTTAAGGAAGTGTTTTCTGGACTAGCAATAACTGATTACCTGGGTACTTGATAGAAATGCAGATTATTGGTCCTCAGCCCAGTCTCTCAGAATAAAAAATCTGGAGGTAATGCCCAGTACTCTGTTTTTATCAGCTTTCCAGGTGATGCTAAAACTTGAAAACAAAACAGCAATTCTCGGTGGAGGGATTTCTTCATTCAAGAAGTTGTTCTCAAACTCTGCTTTGCACCAGAATCATCTAGAGAAATTGTTAAAACCCATATTGCTGGACTCATACTGCCCCCAAGTTCCTGCTTCAGGAGGCTTGGGGTAGGGTCTGAGAATTTGTATTTGTAACTAGTTTCCAGGTGTGACAATGATGCTGCCTTTCTAAGGACCACACTTTGAGAACTACTGATTTCAATATCTGGGGAAAAGACACCATCTCAGGTTGAAAGGGAGCTAGCGTCAGATGAAATCTCTGGGCCCAGGGGGGAAAAGAAGGCCCAAAAAAGGAATGAGTCCAATTAGGCAGTTATCTTAGTCCATTAGGCTGCTGTAATAATGCTACAAACTGAATGACTTCAAAACAGAGATTTATTTCTTACAGTTCTGGAGGCCAGGAAGTCCAAGGTCAAGGTGCTAGTGGATTCAGGGTCTAGTCTAGTTAGGACCTGCTTCCTGGTTCACCATAACTGGTGTGAGGGAATTCTATGGGGCCTGTCTTATAAGACTTTAATCCCATATGCAAGGGCCCCACTCTCATGATGACCTATGAAGGGCCCCTCATACTTATACCTTCACATTGTGGTTTAGGATTTCAACTTATTAATTTAGGGGGACCCAAACTCAATCTACAGCAATAGTGTTATGGCCTAAAGGTGTGTGTCCTCCTGAAATCCATATATTAGGAGTTAGCAAGATGGGCTATCGACAGGTGATCAATGTAGGTAGTAAAGGATTTGGTGGGAAAGATGAGGGCTAATTGGCTAATTATCAAAGAAAAGGAACCCGGTTGCTAACACCTCCAGGGAATCCCTCCTCCCACCAGAAAGAGTTGCTAATGACCACTCTCTGGCTGCTCTTTTCCTACCCTTAGGGCATAGGCAGGTGAGAAAAAGAGGAAATCTGGGATCTATAAAATGGCAAGACACACCATTCTCACAGATACCCAGCTGTACATCCCCTTCTCTCCAGAGAAGTCTCTGTTTCTCTTGAGGCATTTCTCAGGTGTTTAATCTTCAACACCAGGGGAACAAGGCCCCCCATCCTGATTTCCAAGATTGGCATCAATAGGACCCAGGAAGAAGTGACAAAGCATAGGGCCTTAACCTAATAGAGCTAGTGTTTTCCTAGGAAGAAAAAGAGACACCAGATCTCACTCTCTGAGAAGGAGGCTGTCTGATAGCAAGAACCAAATGCCTCATCTAGGACCTTTACCTTGAACCTAGTCTCCAGAACTGTGAGAAATAACTTTTGTTCAAGCCACCCAGTCTGAGGTCTTTTATTGTAGCAGCCCAAGGGGACTGACACTCAAGGACCAAAGAGGAGTGATGTGATAATAATAATGAGAGATCTCCCATGTCGTCACAGAGGCTGCACAGAGGAGACCCTCCATGCCCCCTGCTCTTTCAGACCCATCCTCGCCTTCTAACTGATCCTCTTATTTGCTTCCCTTCCCAAACAACCGTATCCAGGCTGCCTGCAGATCTCTTTCTGGTCCTTCCTCCTCTCCCCATTTCTCCACCACAGCCCTGCCTGGATCCACTTCAGGACTTCATCTCTTGCTCAAGGTTACCTCTCTCACCTTGCCTCAGTCTCCTTTCTTGGCACTGGCCTGGATTCATCATTCTACACCACAGTTGGGAGAAGAAGCAGGGCTGGTTGCACAGCGGAGGACCAGTTCATCCATGAGCTTCTGCAGAGATGGCAGCCACAGGTCACAAAGGCTGGGAGATTTATTGACTACTAAACTAGGCGAGAGTGGGTGGGATAAGACAGCAGAGCATAACCAAGGTGATACTTTACGTTGCTCCATCTCGGGAAAATAATTGTTCCACTGGAACATCATTACACTATCATTTTTCTACTCCTGTGCCACTTACAAGGAAATAGAAACTCACTTTCTGCCTCATAATAAGCTGCAATTTCAATAACTCAAAAGGCTCTTTCTGAGATGGAGCCATTCCCTCGCCCCCACCCCATGCTCTCAGGATACAGGTGAAGACAGGCACCTCATCTAGTCTCCCATCTTCTGAAAACAGATGTTCCTTCTTTTTTACTGGGGAGGGGGGTAACCAGGGATTAAACTCAGGAGCACTCAACCACTGAGCCACATCCTCAGCCCTATTTTATATTTTACTTAGAGACAGGTCTCACTGAGTTGCTTAGCACCATGCCATTGCAGAGGCTGGCTTTAAACTCACCATCCTCCTGCCTCAGCCTCCCCTAAGCTGCTGGGATTATAGGAGTGCACCACCACACCTGGCCAGCTGTTCCTTCTTGATGCTGTGCCTGCCAATCACACAGGTGACTAAGGAGTTTCCTGGGATGCTGAATTTTCAGTGCTAAAACCAGGTTAGTACTGGGCTAGGACAGTTAGTCACCGTACCTGTCACCAACAGGCACAAGGAAGCAGCCCATCATTTGTGCATTGTGTGTGTGTGTGTGAGTGTGTGTGTGTGTGTGTGTGTGTGTGTGAGAGAGAGAGAGAGAGAGTGTGGTGCTGGGAATTGAACCCAGGGTCAAATACTGTACCATTAACTAACTACATGCCCATTTGTGCATTTAACAGGATTTGTTAAGTACTGACAATGTGCCAGGCGCGTTCCCAGATGGTAGAAAATAAGAAATGTACAAAGCAGACAAAAAAATTATGCCATCAGGGAGTTCGTTCTCGTGGAGGGAGGCAAACAATAAACTTTGTGAATAAGCACATAATACATTAGAAAATGATAAATGTGATAAATGTTGTGGAGAAAAGGAAAACAGGGAAGGGAGATTGGCAATGACAAGTGGGAGGGAGACGTAATTTTAAGAAGGGTGATCGAGACACAGTCCAACTGATGTTCTAAGAGTCTCATTCTGGCTACTGTGCTCAGAATAGGCTGCAGAAAGACCAGTTTGGGAAGTTGTTTCAGTGATACAAATGAGCGATGATGGTGCCTTAGACCAAGATGGTAATAGTCAAAGAAGCTGAAAGAAACTGGATTCTGGTTGTATTTTGAAGGAAATGCTCTCAGGTTTTCCTGATGGGATTTGAGTATAGGGCAAGAGAGAAAAAGATGAATCAGCCTGACTTCCAGTGTTGGAACCCATAGGGGCCAATACTAGATGCTTATGATAAGTAATATGAATTTCTAAGACCTATGCTACCCCCAGAGGACATGCACTTGAGATGTTGCTAGAGACTAAGATGAACATCCATTTGGATCATTAAGACCCTGGAATATGTCTTTAAATGCAGAATCGATTTTCACTCATCCCTGGCCTTGATGGGGATGGATAATATGGCTACTTTCACCTCTCTGGCCTTCCCAGTAGTGAAGGACCTGCCCTTAAACTGCCTGGGGCTCAGCTTTCTTATCCCATGATTATTGTGAGAAAGAATCAGGATCACTAGCCATGGAGGCATATGCTTGTGATTCCAGTTACTTGGGAGACTCATGCAGGAGGATCACAAGTTCAAGGCCAGTCTCTTAAGGCCAGCAACTAAATGAAACTGGATCTCAAAATAAAAAGGCCTGGATATGTAATTTAATGGTAGAGCACCCTTGTGTTCAATCTCCAGTACCGTGAAAAAAAGAAAAAGAAAAAAGAACTAAACAGGATCATGTTCATAAAACCCTTAGGGCAGGGCCTAAGCCTTAGAAAGTGCTTCATTACTGGTGGAGATGATTAAGACACCACCCATTAGCCTCTTTGAATGTGTGGTGATGAAATTCCAACGATGGCCAGTAGAGGGCACCATCTGCAGAAGGCAGTCTTCCCTCCAGTAAGTACATTTACACAAATGACAATTGGGGATTCATGTTTTTCCTCTCTCCTCTTTCTTTACCTATTTGCCAAATTTTAAGTCCCCTCTGAATTCTTTCCCTCACTGCAGACACCTTGGGATTTTTTTTTTAGAGGTTTCTCTTGTTCAAACAGCCTAGAGCCCTGGCATTATAGGGGAATAATGAAACTGTCCCCACCATCAGTCAATTCTTAATTCCTCCTTATCCCTGCAGGATTCCTAGAGGCTGGATGGCTCTCCCAGTACCCTGGGCATGGGGGGAATGAGCTGAGCAAAGATAAGGTTTGTCCAATTTGTTCTGGTCCCTGGAAATCCCGCTTCTTATCTCCTCTCCCATTGCTTCATCTCATTGCCAAAATTACCTCGATAATATATTTTTTAATTTAAGAATTCATTTTCACTTCAAGAAAGAGGAACACTGAAGCCAGATAAGAAACTCCATCTGTCTTCAAGAAAAAGGGTCGTGGATTTGGGTGTCATGAATCCTGTAATGTCTTAAATTAAGGTGCCACTTCTGAATGCTTTCTTCATATTTATGAAATGATTATTCTACAGAGGTACATTTAATATTGTTAAAATAATGATTGTGCATGTTTAATACATCAATTTAAGTTATTATCTCCCATGCTATAAAATGTGGGATAATTTCATAAATAATTATAAAGCATTTACAAATGGTATCTTAATGCAAAGCATTCTCCCTAATCCTTTATCTTTCACAAACACAGAAATAACAATTAGATTCTGGGAATGAAAGGGGGGGGTTATGTTCTAGAACGTGTCCCCTCCTTACTGAATACAAATAAGGAGGCAAAAAAAGAGGAAGAGAGAGAGACAGAGAAAGAAAGAAAGAAAGAAAGAAAGAAAGAAAGAAAGAAAGAAAGAAAGAAAGAAAGAAAGAAGAGAGAGAGAGAGAGGGAGGGAGGGAGGAAGAAAGAGAAAGAAAGACTGTCCATCCTGGGTAGAAATAAGAAGACACCAGTCCATGGTATCGCTAATCTAGGTATGGGACCCTTTTTCTGCAGGCACTGAGGAGAGGTGGTTGACTCGGGTAAGGGGGATTCGTTGGACCCCTTTTGAGGAGGTGTAATTCTGTTTCCTGATCATTTTGTTTGGAAATGGAGGAGCTGCAGTCCCAGCACCTTGCCACATGGTCAAAATAAGAAGCCCTTTTCTCCACATATAATCCAGTTCCCACACACATGTACCAAGGAAGGAGGATGAACGAAAAGCCTAGATTCCCAGCAGTTTCATCTAGATCAACACTCCCAGAGGATGAACAGAGTTACAAGTCACTAAGCATCATAAAAGATTGGGAGAAAGAAAAAAAAAAAACACCTTCTATTTTCATCTTTACATCTGCCTGTCAATACCACAGACGGAGGGAGACAGGAGACTCCCTCAAAGAGCTTATGTTCAAGTCGGGGCATCCGGATGCTCACATTTAAATGACTTAGTAATATGAGCGGACAGCATAGAACCTCAGTTAAATTAGCTAAATCGAATTAGGTTGATGTCAATCCATCATCTCTTTTTGGAAGAGATGAGATGGAGCCAGCTCAGATGAATGGAATCAAATAAACCAAAGACAGGCTGCAAATGCTGAAAGACACAATCCACACAATTCATTTCTCTCTCCATTTCTCTCTCTCTCTCTCTCTCTCTCTCTCTCTCTCTCTCACACACACACACACACACACACACAAAAAA
>NW_026000016.1:38601219-38605994 GCF_001458135.2 Marmota marmota marmota
ATCTCTCTCTCTCTCTCATCTCTCACACACACCACACCACTAAAAAAAAAAAAAAAAAAACATTTCTGCATCTAAATTAAGAAGTCATCTCAGCAAAAGTAGTTCCTAATCAGTCTATGGGACACCCTGCAGCCAATCCAAACCTATCTCGTAAAAACAGAGCTCCGCAATCCAAACACCTGAGTTTAAAGCTGAGATGTGGAGGGGAAAAAATGGGAGAAGCCAGATTTCAAAGGTTCCAAGGCTGGGATGTCAACTTGAGGTCACGGACTACTGCAGGTACTGGCATACAGCAGAGCTACGGTGAACCTCCGCTGATGGCTGACTCCCCCAATCTAGGAAGGAAGGAAGACAGGGAAGATGGATCAGGAACAGACCACCAATCAGTGGACCAGCAAGTCAGGTCACAACCCTGAAGTGGAATCTACCAATAGCTCCTGAGTGGGCTGGGAAACAGGTTCCAACTGCAACTTAGAAGTGTGGCCCTCGACAAAGCCGAAGGCCATCTTCTCACCTTTTGTCATTCCCAGGACCAAGCAGGCAGGGCCATGGGACAAAACAGATTGCATCCTTACAGCTGATCAAGTCCCTGATCCCTCCCCTGCAAAAGATGGCCAAGAATTCATTACAATGGACATGTGCAAATTACACCTCTCTCCTCCCACACCCCAACCCCCACCCTCCCACCACTGTCAAGCTGTGGGTGACTGGCCATAGGCAAGAGAGTTAACTCCTCTGGCTCTGACATCGTCTCTATTTCGAGGCACCCCCCAGAGTTCTCTACTTTCCTTCTAAATATGTCCTCTGTCATCACAGCAAAATCAACCTACCCAATAATCAACCCATCAAAATAGGATCTCTGCACGATCTCAAAGCATCTCCCTGCAAAATAGTTATTAATAACTGCATAGCTTTTAACACATCTCACAATTTCTTACTACTCTTTCCCCTGGGAGGGGGAGCTCAATTTGCATCCTCTTGAGTGTGGGCTGGACTTGGTGGATAGCTTCTAACAGAATATAGAAAGGGAAAATAGTAGGTTTCAGTGGAGAATCCAGAGGTATGGAGCTTTTCCAGAGCAAGAGACCTTTTCTAGTGTATGGATAAAATAAGGTGTGTATAGGCAGGGATGCTAGATTATTCTGGAAAATTAGGCTTGCTGTACCCTAAGAGAAGATTCTGAAGAACTCATAGCCCCAGGAATAAGCTTTATTCATACAACATGCCTCCTGCCATGATATGGTGAGAAGGACACTTTGCCTCTGTGGTTTTCTTCCTAAAATCACCCTCTCACTTGAATCATGAGAAGACATCAGACAAACCTAAACTGGAGTAAACTGATGGATATTCCTCAGAACTGTCAGGCTCATGAAAAATGAGGATAGACTGAAAAACAGCCACAGACTGGGAGAGATAAAGGGCAACTAAATATAACATGGTATCCTGAATTGGACCCTGAAAAAGGAAAAGAACATTACTGGGAAAACTAGAGAAATTAGAACAAGGTCTATATTTATCCTAATAGTATTGTACCAGTGACAATCCCTTCATTTTGATAAGTGTACCATGTTTAGGTGTGTTAGTCAGCTCTCTGCCACTATAACAAAATATCTGAGATAATCAACTTTAAAGTAAAAAGGGTTATTTTGGCTCACGATTTTATTTTGTGGTACTGAGGATTAAACCCAGGACCTCAAGCATGCAAAGCAAGTGCTCTACCACTGAGCTACATTTATAGGCCTCTTTTATTTTTTTTTTTTTATATTGAGACAAGACACTAAGTTGCCAAGGCTGGTTCAAACTTGCTATCCTCCTGCCTCAACCTCCAAAGTAGCTGGGATTTCAGGTGTGCACTATCATACCCGCTGGCTCATAGTTTAGGAGGTTTCAGTCCATGATCAGGTTGACTCATTACTTTTAGGCCTGTGGCAAGGCAGCACATTATGATAGAGCAGGATGTACACTTTTTGACCAAGAACCAAAAAAGAGAAAGAGGAAGAGACCAAGGTTCCCACAGTACACTGGGGGGTACACCCCTAATGACCTGAAGATCGCCTATTAGGCCCCATCACTTCCAATAGCTCCACCCTGAGGACCAAATGCTCTAACACTTGAGCCTTTGAGGACTTTGAAGATCCAAACTACAACATTATGCAAGATGTTAAACTTGGGAGAACTGGGTGAAGGGTACCCTGAGAGTCTAACTTTGTAATTTTTCTTAAATTATTTCAAAATAAATTTTGTATAAGAACTCACTGTCTTGCGCACTGAAGGAAAAAAAAAAGCTTCTCCATCCTAACATTCCTATTTAAGTTGCTATGTTTGACAAAGTAAATATTTGGATTTCTCTTCACCAAACGCACCAAGCTCCCTTTGGCCTCATGGACACTGTCCATGCAGCTCTCCTAGCTAGGACCCTGCCACCCTGACTCCCCGCTGGCCCCAGCTCACCCCACCAATTCTCCCATCCTCCACCCTCCCTCTGTTGGACCCACAGGCATTTGTCATCCATATCACTCATTTGCTTCTTTAAAATTAAGGGTGCCTTTGCAGCATCAGCAATTTGGAAATGCCCACAGCCCTCTTTCCCTCCCACTTTCCCACCAACTCCTCAAAGCCTGCTCACCTCCAGGCCTCAGCCAAAACAGAGCAACAGCGCCTCCTGGTGCCTGATCCTCAGAACTGACACACCTCTCTTCACCTTTCCTCCCCACCCTTCGGGCATCCACAACCTTCCTTCACCCAGTGTGGCTCAGCTGATTTCACCCAAGGAGGCCACCTCACTCCCACATAGAGGTACTGCACACCCTTTCCTGCTGGACACTGGTTCTCTTCCTCCATGTCTTTGCCCAAGCACTCCCCAATTCCTTTCCTCCTCCTTCTTATTACTTTTGTGAACAAACTAATAATCTTAATTGAGAACAATAAGAACTGACTTCATAGAGCAATCAGGGAGGGGAAAGATCAACCATGAGTTGTGAGGAGAAATGAGATCAAAGAGAATCAGTTCCATCTACTTCTGAAATGCTTGAAAATACTCGGAAATTCCATTCAGATGTTTCTTCATCTCTCTTTGCTTGTTCATCCATTTCTAACTATTTTTCCTCAAACTCTCATATTCAAAATGAAATTTTATACCTATTTTTATTCAATGCTATCATATTTCTAATTTAATTACTAGGCTGCAAGAGTATTGTTTTCTACTATTTTTCATGGCAAATGCACAGTACTTAATCTATACTATGGGTTAAATAGGTTTCTGGCAGCCAGCCCGGGAGCCTTGCCAACTCTGATATCCTTGTTGTTATGGGAAAAAGCTTCAGACAACTAACTCAAATGAATTTTTGGAACTCAACCTATTTATAAGCCAGGAACCGCCTGTGCTGTCTTGGATGGTTATTTGATTGGTTCGGGGATGTAGGTCTTTCTTGTTTCCCAAATGAATTCATTCGATATGTAACAAATACGTTAAGGCCTATTACAGGCAGACCCTATGCTAGGCCAGAGGATGCTGCAGTCCACAGGGCCCAGGTCAGTTTTTGTCCTCACATTGGAAGAAACAGGTTCAGGATCGGGAGAGCCTGGAATTAGTGTTCAGCACTGCAGTAGGGTAAGTATCTGTCAGAGTTCATCAGAGAAACAGAACCAATAGGAGACAGGGAACCAATAGGAGACTAACAGACAGACAGAGATTGAAGTTTCAAAGCTGACCCATGCAATTATGAGGGCTGGCAAGTCTGCAGTCTGTAGGCCAGGTCAGCAGGTAGAAGCTCAGACACAGTTTCTGTGTAGCATTTTGAGGCAGAGTTTCTTTTTCTTCAAAAACCTCAGTCTTTGATCTTAAGCCTTCCTCTGATTGGATGAGATCCACTCACACTAGAACGCTTTACTCAAAGTCTACTGGTTATCAGTGGTAATCAAATAAAGAGCTAGATGGGTTTGACCAAACAACTTGGCACCACCACTGACCAGTTGATTGTACAATTTTCATATGACAGAAGCTTAGTGAGCCTCAGAGCCCAAAGATGGGGGTTCTACCCCCTGTGTGTGCACAGGGCATGATGTGTAAGCTGGGACCTGAAATGGGCCTTGGCCAGTGAATGGTAACAGAATCAGCACATCCCCCCACATCCCCTAATGGCTTGTTCATGAGGGGCTCCGAGTGTTACCCTGCATTATGCTCAACCATGAGCACCCACTCCTCTTCCTCAAGACCCCTGAAGCTTCCTGTCTGCTCTGATTGCTAACAGCAAGTTTAATTTTGATCACTAGAGTATTTATTGGAGGCCAACCCCAGATACTGGACAGCACGGGAATGAGTGTCCCATCCCCCTCCTGCCAGTGGGGTCTGGGGCTCCTCCCTGGCAGCCGCATTCAAGAATGTGACTCTCTCCATTTGACCCTGTGAACCTGGCACAGACAGGCTCCATGCCCACCCGTCTGCCTGGTGGCCCCTGCCCACCTCCCGGCCCAGAGGACCCCTCACAGCCCTGCCCCTGGCGTGTGTGAGCATCTGGCGCTGCCGCCTGAGCAGTCCATCAGCCTTCACACCGCTGTCACCACCAGACGTGGTGGAACGAAAACAAAAGACGTGACAAATTTGTCCTTTTCTCTTTCATAATTAACCAAAATATCACAGCATGTAGCAAAGCATGGCTCCTAATTAACAGACAGGCGAGAGGCGATTAGGAAAAAACGCCACAGCCCCTTCTCGACACCCCTCCCCTACACGCACCCCCTCCCTACCTTGCAGCAGGACCCCTCCCTCGTCCCCT
>NW_026000016.1:38606019-38627784 GCF_001458135.2 Marmota marmota marmota
TGCCCCCCACCCCCCACCCCAGTAATTATATTTGCAGGAGAGAATGATATTCTGGTCAGACACGACAGACAGAAAGAGCCCAGTCCCCAGTGAGGCAATTAATATTTCACACCTGCCAAAGCAAAGTGGCAATAGGAAGGGGAGGGGGAGGCACTGGGAAGGCAACTCGCATTGTCACCGGGCCAGGATTTGCAAAAGCCAAGTGGGGACAGTCCTTCTGCTGGGCTGTGGGAATGGGTAGGCCAGACTGGCACCGAAAACAGCTCTTTAGGGTGTGTGGATTGGGGGCAGGGGAAGTCGCTGGACAAACAAATAGACTGCAAATCCAAGTCCTTTCCGTTTCTCCTCCTGCTTTATTCTTTAACTTCCAGCTGTATGCAAAGGGAGAGTGGCTTGAACTTTAAAGGAGGGGTGGAGGGCAGGCAAATATGGACTCAGTGAGCACAAATCATAGCCACCCAAGCCCGAGTCTCACTCCCAGAGGCTCACAGGCTGCCAGGAGCCCTGCTGACCATCCATGCAGATCTGCACACCCTTCCTGGCACTCTACACGTGCTCATTGCATGCAGCCTCTCACGCTTAAACTTTGAGGCACACACACGTGCACACACACAATTCCAAATCAAACACGTAGGAGTTTCCACCCTATTAACGCTTCATGGTGGAGATTAAACTTCAACATGAATTTCTTAGTAGATGACCATACTCTAACCATAGCAAGAAATGCTTTCTAGAGAGTCTAGGAAGGAGGGGAGTGAGAATAGAGGGAGGTTGGAAAACAGGTACCAACAGGAGGAATGAGTTCTAGGGTGATTATAATTTATACATGTTGCATAAAGATCTAGAAGACAGGTGATGGAGTGTGCCCAATGGTAAGAAATGACAAATGTTTACAGAGATGTAAATACTAATTACCTTGATTTGATCATTACACATTGAATATATGTATGGGATCATCATACTGTACCCCATAAACATATGCAGTTATGTTTTAATTAAAGAAATACCAAAAGTGTACAAGGGTAAAAATGCATAGAGCAAATATGACCCTGGTACGAAAGGAGTTTATACCAAGATAGTCGAAAGTAGAAAGAACACAGGCTTTCGTGATCCATACACAGGCTAGAGTCTTGCACCATCCCTCCCACAGTGAGATCAAGATTGAGGTTGAGATCATGGGCACTTTACTAATAAGCCTCAATAAGTTAAACTGTATAATAGGTCTCCTTCTTTCATTTACTCACTTTTTCCATTCATCCATGCAAAAAGTGAATACTGCAGAAACCATAAGGCAGGCATCATGCCAGGCCCTGGAGATACAGTGCCGGATCCAACCAACATTGCAAGGCCTGCCCTTGGGGAGCTCAGATTCCAGCATGGGGAGGGGGGTGGAGGGAGACCAGTAAGAGGCTCTGCTGTAGCACAGGCCACAGGGATGGATGAAGAGAAAAATAATGGAAGTAAGTTTTGTGTTGAATGGTAACAGAATCAACACATCCCCCCACATCCCCTAGAGGCCTGTTCATGAGGGGCTCGGAGTATTACTCTGCATGGGTTTTGCAGATAGAAGGGTTTGCAGATAGAAGGGATGTGAGAGCCATGGTGGGAGGAGGGGAGGAAAAGATTAACTCCTATTACCCAAACTAGAAACTATATGCCAAGGGTACTCAGCACAGCACCAAGCCCATCCTGGGGTGATGACTTCTCACATTAGGAGCACTGAAGGAGTTAGACAGTGAGGATGAGGCTTCCACAAGGTAGGTCAGGGGCAGGTGGAATGGACAGAGGTTTCTGGAAGAGGCAAATTGGGAGAAGGGAAGTGCACTGACATGGGGGTGGAAGGGGAGGATGACGGGCATTTTTGGAGGGAGGCAGGAAGGAAGGGACCACACATAGGTTTGGAGGTGGAACTGTGAGTCATCAGACTTAAGAATCCATGGGGTTCTATTGGGAAGATTCTTCTTAATAAGCATGTAATGGGTATGTGTGCAGGGTTTTACATTAAGACAGAACCAAATTCAGATCCTCAAAACCAATTGCTGCCCCCCCTTCAGATCTGTGAGATGACACTAGGACCTTGACTTCCTCAGCTTACGGCATCTGCCTTTCTATGCACCTAAAGGCAGTGGATAAAGGCCCTGGACGAGGTGGAGGGGGCTGGGCCCCAGAGCCACATCAGCACACCTACAGCCAGACACCTGCTGGAGAATCTTTGAAAGGACGGCCCACCCAAGGGCCCCTTCTGGGGCTTCCTCTTTTAGCAAGTGCTGCTCCAGGTGAGCTCTGCTTCATTTTCAGTCCCTGGTTTCCACTAAGGTTTCCTCCCTCCTTCAACCAAGTCAAGCTTCAGATGGGAGTGGCTCCACCCAGCACCTACACCCCCAGCTGGGACATCTGCCACTCCCTGGATGCAACAAAGCTCCGGTGAAGAAGCTGGAGCCAGCCCCTCCTGCAGGACAGGCTCTGCCTTTCCAAGCCTTATTCCCATCTGTTCCTCATCCTCTCCCTCGCTCAGCACATCTGTGTGGCCCCATAGATTCTCCGGTGTCTCCCAGGACACCTTCAGGGATCCACGAGGCCCAATCGTTTTTGTAATAATATGAAGACACTGTCCTTTTTACTGCATGGCCATTTGCCCTGGGGGTGCAAAGGCTGTGGTAACATAAAATGTGGATACCCACATGGACCAAGAAAAGCACCAAATTCTATTAATAGCTTTTTTCCCCCTCACCACACACTAACAGTCTTAAGCCATTTTTATTTATGAATGTTCTTTATGAATCAGTGGGAATAATTAGTTTTATTAAATCCCAATCCTTGAGCACACATCTTTTTAATATGCTGTGCGACTAGCTCAGAAGTACACACAAAGCAATTCCTGCTGCCAATGGAAACCCGATGCTCATCTCAAGGAAGGAGCTCTGGGGCGAGGTGAGTTCAGAGCTGAACCCTCCATTGCTTTCTTGGAATGTCATTTTTCTTTGAAAGGACGGCCAACAAGCCATAGTTATTCAGAATTGTGCTTTTGATACAAATCATCTCGAAAATGAACAAAGTGAGCCTGTCACTTTAAGGAAAACAACTGACAAACTTGAGGCCAAGGCTGTGATTTGAGCTTTCATGTAATGACTAGAATTTTGGAAAATTTGTGTTCACCACGGTGAACTTGATAGCTTCCCAATACTTCAGATCTTCCTGATGAGGTCAGTGGTGATAGTGACAAATCTGCTTTTATTTTTTATTTTATTTATTTATTTATTTACTTTTGTATAATGGAATGTGGGAACATTCAGGAAAGCTGCATAATTCTGTGAAGTAATACTTTTCAAATGCTCAGTGAGTAGTTCCGCAAGATCATGAAAGAATCCAAGCACTGTCAACAGTTGAAGAACCACCAATGTGTTTTCATACGATGTTTTTACACTTTATACAAAACATGCAATAGAGCATAGAAGGTTCACTGATATGGTTTCTAATTCCACATCATAAATAACCTTCAAGTAACTAGCATTTAGGAAGGTTAAGTTTAGAATCAAAACTGAACAGCCCCAACTATGTATCTGTAATGGCCAGATTTTCTTCACATATTTCAACCAAAACAACATACCCCAACAGATTGATTGCAAAAGCAGATGGGGAATCCAGTTAGACATTAAAGAGATTTGTAACAATGTAAAATGTGTCACCCTGCTCATGGACTAATTTTTTTTTGTTATAGAAAAATCATTCTTCATAAAAATATGTTATTTATATTAACATGTACTCTGTTTATTATTGTCACTTTTAAATTAGCTGAAAATAAGTATTTATTAAATTTCTGTTGTAATTTCTAGCGCAGAAAATATTGTATTAGAAAGTCAGCCCAGGGCTGGGGTGGTGGCTCGGCAGTAGAGCGCTTGCCTAGCATGTGCAAGGCTTGCTGGGTTTGATCCTCAGCACCACATGAAAATAAATAAATAAAGATTTGTGTCCAACTACACTTAAAAAAAAAATTAGAAAGAAAGAAAGAAAGTCAGTCAGTCAATCAACCCATATACATGAAAACTCTTTGGAGTTCTTTATCATTTTTAAGTCTAGAAAAGATTCCTGCCTGAATGACGGTGGAATGACATCATTACCCTAAGTACATGTATGAAGACATGAATAATGTGAAAATAGTTTGTGTACAATCAGTGACTTGAAAAACTGTTCTCTATATGTGTAATATGAAATGAATTGCATTCTGCTATCATCTATAACAAATTAGAATAAACAATTTTAAAAAATTCCTGCTGGTGTGTCCTTGGAGGTTGAGGCACTTCAAAGCCAGCCTCAGCTACTCAGTGTGGCCCTAAGCCACTTAGTGAGACCCTGTCTCAAAATAAAATTCAAAAAGAGGTGGGGATGTGGCTCAATGATTGAGAGCCCCTGGGTACAAAAAAAAAAAAAAATCCCAAGGGCTGAAACTCCCTGCTGGAGATAAGTGTATCCCACCACTTTCTGCTCTCCTTGGGTCTGAGGCCCTAATGTTTCTCCTGCATCCAAGCCCCAGGATCAAGGTCAAGGTCCTGGCTCATAATGCCAGTCAGGTCTTTAGAATTCCTTCCAGGGATTCTGCTTCCCATGGCCTGAGAAGGCTCTAGCCTGCTGTGTGCCCCTGTTTTTCTCATCACCTACCTCCTGCTCTCTTCTCTCTCTCTCTCTCTCTCTCTCTCTCTCTCTCTCTCTCTCTGTCTTTCTGCGGGCCCTTANCTCTCTCTCTCTCTCTCTCTCTCTCTCTCTCTCTCTCTCTCTCTCTCTCACACACACACACACACACATGCATGAAACAATTATTCCTACAATTGGTGAAAACCTGAGTCTTCCTTACGATTTAGTGTTTTGATCCTAGGCAAGTCAACCTGTGTGGCCTTATTTCCCTCAAAAATAATATGCAGGTGTTAATTGTTGGGCTGTTCTGAAATTTAAAAGAGACAGTGGGTTTGTACAAAATATTCTGCATTTGCAGATCAATTCTCCACCTTCCGTGCCCTGCTTTGCACCCCCAGAGGCTTTCAGTTGAGTTTAGTCAATGGCAGGCACTGGTGGGAGACCCCAGAGGGCAGCAGGGGAAAAAAAGGGATCACCCTCCTACATACACACCTGTGTAACACATGTGTGCACAAGGTGTATACACACAGAGTGGGCTACACCTCCAGGGAAGACAGAGCTCTTGTAGTCAGCCTCCTCCTTTGCACAAGGTAACTCCTCCCTTTTCTGTCCCTACTACCCAGATGGGACTTTGCTAGCCCAGGGGTGCCTTGCCACCCCTTGTTGGTCTCCTTGAACAGCCACACCTTTGTAAATAGTTCTCTCCAATTACCTTGTCTGTGTGTATTAATTATTTCCTGCAGGGACCTCAAATGATAGAGCCTGTGAATTACTATAACCTTGGATATGTCTTGAACCAAGTAAAGGTCCTTTTCTCTCTGAGCTAAAGTCTTCTATGACCTCTGTGCACCCGCAACTCCTGCTCATCTTCCTAGAGATGCAGCAGGAGACGGACGTTATTCTACTCAGGGCAGTTTAGTCTCAACATCACTTATGTTTGAGGTTCTATATAAAATGTTTGCAAGGAAGCCCAAGGAACGATTCCTCCTCTGAAAAGGAACAAACATCCTGTGCTTTTCCATCTTCCTGCCTTTGATCATGATGTTCCTCTCTCCCCAGGTGCTCTTTCCATTGGTCAAAACCGTCCAACATCACCTTCTTAAGAAACATTTCTATTACCCTAAAACATAATGTCTTTCTCCCCCAAACACTTCGTTTAAAGCACTCATCTCTTTTTAACTTGCATTATTCAATGTGATTCAACACGCATTTATCTGGTGCTTATTTTATGCTGAGCCCAAGGCCAGACACTGAGTATCGCAAGAAAAAAATATGACACCATACTCGCCCTAGGGGAGCTCATAATGTATCTGGGGAAGAGATAGTGTAAATACTTACGATGCAGAGGGACAGAGGTCAGAACAGGAGTTTGTATGGAGTTTGGGTGAAAGGAAAACTCTGGGTTTTAGTGAAAGCAAACACTATGAAAACATCTAGATAGATGTAGGGAGGTAAAGAACATTAGAAGAATTGCACCACCCTCTTGGGTGTAGGTGAGGGGACGCTGGAACTTTCCATGTAAGAGAAGCTCAACACACAGGCACAACCACATGGCACAGAGCATACAAGCAGTCATTGGAGAGAATGCTTGCTGCAGAGATGAACATGAGGCTGAGCTCTCAGCTCCTGGTTCCATTCTAGGGTGGACTGCAGGGATGACTGAAGACCTCCCCCCATACCCCATGAAGGAACTTTGAGGTGTGACATTCTGGATGACAAACTCTGACAGTGGGTGCCAGCCTGATGCCCCAAACAGCCAGACAGGACCTTAGTGGGTTCACCAGACCAGGCACCAGCCCAGATCAGTCATTCTGCAGGACACAATAGCCCCATTTAGAAGACATCCTTCTCCCCATAGCTACACGAGGTCTTGAAAACCCTCTACCACAATAAAGAGGGCCAGAAGACAAGGAGAACATATCTCAGAGACTGACTGCTTACCCAGACAGAATGAGTCACTGTTTCCTAACAAGATGGCAAATGAGCATAGGCTGCTGGCTGACTCCCCAAAAATTAATATTGAGGAAATGACAGCATAGAAAATAAGTCATAGATCTGATGATCTAAAAATTAAAAACCATGAGAAATTTCAAAGAGATTAAACACTTTAGAAAACTGAGAACAGGTATACTTGCAGAGGGAAGGGGTGGTGGATAAATGGGAATAGAGGAAGGAGAAGTAGGGGATCAGTTCTAAAGTTGTTGTCTTGTAATCCCTACACACACACACACACACACACACACACACATACACATACACACACACTGCCAGATGCACAAGCAGCATCACAGCCAAGACCTCCAGGAGTCCAAGAGTATTATTGGAGAAATCCTAAAACCCAGCTTGGGAAAGAGATAATGGTACCAGATGTGTCCACTCACCTTCAATACCCCATTCACTGCCCCCCCAAAAAGATGATAAATTAAAATATACACCAATTTTTGCAAAACAGGCATAGGAGGGATAAATCAGAAT
Organism: Marmota marmota marmota; assembly: GCF_001458135.2. Taxonomy (NCBI): domain Eukaryota; kingdom Metazoa; phylum Chordata; class Mammalia; order Rodentia; family Sciuridae; genus Marmota; species Marmota marmota. Next base: position 38,613,124 of record NW_026000016.1, read on the forward strand.
CTAGTGAAATTGGTTACCTAGAAGGAATGAGTTAAAATAAGGAAGAGATGCTAAGGAAAGGAAACTTCTCAAAATATACCTTTTGTTTAGTTTCAATTTTGACCCACATAAATATTTTACTCTACAAGAATATGTTACTATGGAAAAATAAAATAAAACTGTCAAACATGGAATAAAGGCCCTAAGATAAAATATAAACATAAACAAATGAACCAACCTATATATATATGAAATTAATAAGGTATCTAGGCAGAAGGGGAAAAATCTATCCAAATAATTTTTTGTTTTTTTGCAGAGAAGGAGGCATAAAGCATAAAGTGGACCACTGTTACATTTCCCCACTGTCGATTTCTACATTCCATTTTTATGGAAAAATGGGCTACGACATCTCCAAGCTTCTTCCTGCTGAAAGAGGGCAAAGTTGGGAGAAGTAACCCAAAGTTCTTGGGGGAATCTAAATAATTTTTGACCATGATATTTGAGTTATACCTCCTCAATGGGACATATTCTAAATAAAATAATAACTATAAAGAAATGTTGAACTTTGTCTAACAGTGTTTTTATTCCCAGGATCAGAATGACTCTTACTAGGTTAATGTAAGTTTATAAGTGTTATGTTCTCCACATGAATTATCCCTTTTTATCTTTAGTGGTAGTATTGGCCTTGAAGACAATTTTATCTGGTCTTGAAAATAGCAATTCTAGTATTTTTATGCTTATTAAATATATACATAATATATATTTAAAATCTATGTCTTTATAGTTGAAATGTGTCATTTGAAGGCAATATATAGCAAGGACTTCATTATCTTGCCTTTTAATTGAAGGATTTAGACCATCAGCATTTAATATAATTATTCATACTGTTAGATTTAGTCCTGCCATTTTATTACTTGATTTCTATTTTACCTTCTATTTTGTTTCTTCTTGACCCCTTTTCAGTGTTTTGAGTTATTTAAATAATTTTTGTATTGTTTAAATTTATCATTGGTAATTTGGCCAAATGTCTCCATATTAGTGGCTGCTGTAGAAACTATTTCACACACACATGCAAATATATACACATTCAAGTGAAATGTAAAAGCTTTGCAATCATATAAATTTTTTACTCTTCCTCTCAACTGATCTATACGTTATAATTATCATTTGTGTTGTATCTCACACATTGAAAACTCTACCAGATAATGTTATAAATTTTATTTTTAATGGTCATGTGTTTGAAAGTACTTGAAGAGAAAAAAAAAAAGATAGTCCCTTACATTTACCTAGATACTTACCATTTCTGTTACACTTCCTTCATTCTTGAAAAGCGAATTTTCTTTTATTATTGAAATATGGTTTGTATTCCTGGTCATTTTAGTTTAATTTTGGTTTTTAACTTGACTTGGTTTCTTCTTTGATTGGCTTTCCCTTTACCACAGTTCCTCCTTTTGCTGTTTTCATTGTTGTTTTTCATTTCCTTCTCATGGAATATTTTGCCAAGAATGTTCTGTAGTGCAGGCTTTCTCCCTGTAAATTCTTTTAACTTTTGTTTGCCATGGAAGGTTTTTATTTCATCACCAAATATGAAGCTTAATTTTGCTGGATATAAGAATTTTGGTTGGCATCCATTTTCTTTCAGAGCTTGGTATATGTTGTTCCAGGACCTCTTAGCTTTGATGGTCTCAGTTGAAAACATCTGCTGAGATCCAAATTGTTTTCCCCCATATGTAACCTGAAACTTTTCTCTTATAGCTTTCAAAATTCCATCCTTATTTTGTATGCTAGGTATTTTCATCATAATGAGCCTTGGTGTGGCTCTGTTGTAATTTTGTACATTTGGGACCATTTCTGTTATACTTACTTCATTCTTGTATTTGATTTTCCAATTCATTCTTCATGTTTGGGAAATTTTCTGATACTATGCCATTGAAGAGATTATGCATTCCATTGGTTTGTATCTCTGAGCCTTCCTCTATCCCAATAATTCTTAAATTTGGTCTTTTCATGTTATCCCATAATTCTTGGTGGTTCTGATCATGGTTTCTTACCATCTTCACTGTGTGGTCAACTTTATTTCCAAGATTATATATTTTGTCTTCATTGCCTGAGGTTTGGTCTTCCAAATGATCTATTCCGTTGGTGATGCTTTCTATTGAATTTTTTATTTGGTTTATTGTTTCCTTAATTTCAAGGATTTCTGTATTATTATTATTATTATTATTATTATTATTATTAAAATCTCTAACTTTTTCTTGGAGAAATTTCTTTTGCTACCTGAATTTCCTCTCTTATCTCTTTGTTGGAGTAATCAATATTGCCTGTATTTGCTCTCTTATATCATTCTTTGCTTCACAGATAATTTTAATTGTGTACATTCTGAACTCCTTCTCTGAGACTTCACCTACTGTCAATGGATTCTATTGTAAGTTAAAGCATCTTGGTTTGTTTTGGACACTTTCTTCCCCCTTTTTTTTTTTCCATATTGTCTATATGTCTTCCTCTCTAGCAGTGAAGATCTGATGTATTACAGTTTCTACCCTCTAATCCTGTGGTATCCCTTCAGGTTACCAATACCTCACCTTTAAGGAGCAGATCAATATTAACAGCATGCAATGCAAACAATATGCAGCATTAAAGCAAATAGCTCTTGTTTAGACAATTACAGACGTGTTTTGTCACAATAACAGACGTGTTCTATTAATGTCTACTATATAAATGGTAGGTTTGCATAAAGGTCTACATTTTCCAATGGTAGACAAAGATGGGGGGGTATAGGATGTGGGGTTTATGAGGTAGGAGGTGAGAATATAGAGGTATTAGATCATAGGAAGAGTGAAAAAGGAATCAAGAGAAGTAGGCTAGTAGGGATACCTCTGGTGTAACCAGACCTGTGGGGACCTTGGTGATAGTCTTCTAGGTCTTGGCTGTTGTCTCTGGATGGAAGCAGGCGGGAGAGCCACGTATTGATAGATGGGGGTGGGGGGTACAGTGAGGTCACTCCTCCTCCTCCCCGCAAGGCGGGCAGGAGCATGAACTTTCTTTTGTTAACATTTTCCTTCAGCCTCTGTTGAATTTCCTTTAACAGTCATTACAGAAAATATATCCCGATGATAAATTCTCTTAGTTTTCCTCCATTAGAGAGTAGGTTTAGTCTGACTTCATACCCGGAGGATATTTTTGCTGGATATAGAATTCTGGGTTGACTGTTTTTTTTTCTTTCAATATTTTAAATGTATTTTTCTGCTGCCTTCTGACCTTTGTGGGTTAGAAGAAATCTGCAGCCCTTACAATTTGTGTTCCCCTATATGTGAAATATAATTTTTCCTCTAGTTACTCTCAAGGACCTTTTTTTGCTTTGATTTCCACCACTTTGATTATGATGAGTCTAGGTGTGGCTTTCCTTTAACTTATCTTATTGGGGTTCACTAAGCTTCTGAATCTAACAGCTGAAAACACAAGATAAAATAAAAATTCAATAACATGTTAGTAGAAAAAACGGAGAAGATTCAATAAAAGGATCTCTCTTCCTTCTACCATGAAGGGGAAGGGGAAGGGGAAGAGATGTCAGAAATGCATGGGACACAGAGTATGAGCGAGGCAGTTTAGGCAGAGGGCTGTGTGAGCAGCACCATAACAGGTAACCCATAGAGAACCTTGTTCTTCAGTCTCCAATGCTCTTTCATATCACATCCCTTTATTTTTCTTCTCTTTTAACCAGCTGGCTTTATTTTATGACTTTTTTTGGGGGGGGGGCAGGGATAGTAGGGATTGAACCTGGAGAGCTTAACCACTGAGTCACAGCCCCAGCCCTTTTTTTATATTTTATTTAGAGACAGGGCCTCTCTGAATTGTTTAGGGCCTCATTAAGTTGCTGAGGCTGGCTTTGAACTCGAAATTTTCCTGCCTCAGCCTCCAGAGCCACTGAGATTATAGGCGTGTGCCTCTGCACATGGCTGTTTTGTGACATCCTTAATGGCATCCTCAAGACTGGAACAATTTCTCATTCTGCCTTTTCTTTTTAAGAGCAAAGATAGTATTTCCCACTTCCCCTGTATTTCTGAGGATAATGAACATAAATAAGGCTTTGAAAATTTAAAACAAAACCACAAAACAAACAAAAAACACTGCTCTTTGGACAGCATATGGGAGGCCAATCTTAGTTGTGATTTGTAAAGATGAAGTGACAGGCCTAAAAACAGCTTTCTCAACTACAAGAGCACAAAACTCGCTTCTTTAGACAGAAACAAGTTAATTGGTTTAAGTGGTTTGAAACATTCAAGCAAAAAAATAATATGCAAAAAAAAAAGATTCATTTTATCACCCAAACTTATATCTTTTAAAACTAACCCTCCAAACCTTAGATGTTCATCCAACATTAATTACTACATTTAAGGGGCTAAAATTAAGTACTTTGTTGGTTTCTCTAGGTAATTTACATATCATTACTTTACAATTCATGTCATAATAATTTTTATTAAAATGAGTCAGTGAAAATGAATGATATTACCTTCAAGCTTGTAAGACCCTGGGGGGAGTCACTAATCTTTTTCCTCCTTTAAAATTATAATTGTCAATTTATATATATATAAATTTAAATATATATGTATATATACATATATATATATTTGTGCATGTGTGTGTATAAAATCATTTATTTTAAATAGGAAAGCATGAAACCAAATGAGTTACTATTTACAGTTTTACTGGATTCTGTCAAATTCACAATCAAGATGGAGTAGGAGAGAAAAAAAAACAAAAAATGGAGAAAAATCAGCTAGAGAAGAGAAGCAAAATACACCAAAAATATAAAACAGAGGAGATAACATTATTCAATTTACTTAACCCAGCGTCTTCCAAATTTGTTTAATGATGGGACCCAAATAATAGCTCAAGTACCACCAGTGCTCCAAGGGACATGGTCTGGGAAACCCTGTTAGAGCCATCCTCAAACTCTAGGCAGGAGCAATGTGTCATTTGTATAAAGACCTTGGAGTCCCAAGGCAAAGACTGGAACATTTGTTGGGAGCCTTTTGTGTCCAGATGCCTAGCAGTGGGAAGTGTCCTGGGGTGATCAGCCCATGGCTCTCCTTCCCTAGCCCACCTCTTTGGAGAAACCTAGTCAAAGTGTATGTCCAGTCCTAGGGGCGGGTGTGCTGGGTATCATAAAGTGCAATATGCTGTTGAGAAGTTTCTGCTCTTCATTCAGATCCTTAGCACTCAGTGCACCTACACACACACACACACACACACACGCGCGCACGCGCCCACCCATCCTGGAGAGAGGAATTATGAGTTCATGCCATAATCTTCTATATTTCTCCTTTACTCAAAACTCTCCTCATTCCTTTTCCCTGCTTCCTCAGCATTGGTGGTCTCTGTCTGTCTCCCCTTTCCATCTTCATTGTTCATTTTTCTCTCTCTCATCCAATAAGGTCCTCCTAGCCAGGAACGAAGTCTGCCAGGACTTCTCCTGGACTCTCTGCCCTACTTGCTGTGTTCCCTTCATCTCCACCTCAAGCCATCCCAATCACAATGACAGACGGAGCCTGCCCTAAATCTTCTAAACAGGACTGGGGCATGGCAGTGATTGTGTGTCCCTGTCAATGTCGTCATCTCTGAGTTGGGAGAGAGAGAGTTGGTCCTGGGGCAGAGTCTACTCAAAAACCCTCACTCCACCTCTGTCCCTCAGCAGAGGGCAACGGGCTGGCAGGACACTTCAGATCCTTAGCACTCAGTGCACCTACACACTGACTGGCTCTGACAGGCCTCAAGGAGACAATTAAGGCCTCACCGCTGTCTCTAACGGTGCCAGATAACACATAACAAAATGTTATGAAGCAATAGTAGAAAGGGAGGAGGGAACTAAATCAGAATCTTATTGAACAAATTCCTCCTGGAAATCCCCTTGAGGGTTAGCAAGTGGACATCCAATGCCAACTTAGGAAAGTACAGCAGAACCATGTAGTAAGAAGAAAGCTGGAAAGTGGCAGCATCTCTATGTGGCCTAGAATTCCAAGTACGGGACCTTGTACCCTGCCAGCTCATGGGCAGCGATGGGCATTTGTCTAAGGTTGCAGGTGCCCAGTTTCCAGGACCAGCCTCTGGGAAAGTGGTTTGTGATAAAAAGTCAGGCATGCAGTCAGACAGACATATGGACAGGTCTCCTTCCTTCCCAGACACCCCCACGACTGTCTCGGCAGACAGATGGGCCTTTCCTCCAGGCTTTATAGATTAATGCGTCCTTCTTATCAATTATGGAGACAAGAAAGTGTAATTTTCTCCCTATGTTTATACTGTTCAGGATTAATCTGCCTGTAAATGGATAATCTGTCAGCTTTCTGAGACACTGAAGTGGGGAGGGGGGTGGGGCAGGAAACGGGAAGAGATTTACCAGCGGGTAATGCCATCTGCTTTATTAGGTTGTTTTATAAACCCGACATTCAATTTGTTCTGGAGGACTTCGTGACGGATTATTCTGTAAATTCTCAATAATTACGATAACCAGAGAAAGGGAAAAATGGAGAGTGGGAGGTAGATTGGGGAAATGGGGGTGTGCCAGCACATTGGTGAGTTATGGCCCAGGCATAACATCCATCCATCCCCAGCCACCTCCCAGGGTGGCCGAGGAGGCCAAAGCCTCAGAAGCAAGGGACTGACAGAAAAGGCCCTGATGGCCTTTAAGTCTGAGTCTCATGAGGTGTCCCTCACCTTCAAATCCTCACACTTCCTGCTCTCCCCAAGATGGTGAGGTCAAGCCAGCAGAGATTGTGTTACCATGTTCTTTAGACTTAAATATATGTTATATTCTTTCTTTTGTTTTCTGGGTCCAAATCCTTCTCCAGTCTTTGTTGCCTATATGAACTTGGGGGAGTTACTTAGACTCTGTGCCTCAGTTTCCTTAACTGTAAAATCAGGACAGTAATATTACATACCTCCTATGATTGCCACGAGGATCCAATTCGTTTCTATAGAAAAGCACTTAAAATAAGTGCTTGACACATATGAACTGCTTCATCGACTACTCACCATATTATCGTCTATTTGTATTTTGATTCCTCAGGGCTGAGTCCAAGCACGTCTGATAGGCTTCTGATGACTGAATCTGAAAAATCATAATGGTAGAATTAGAATCCTGGAGCTGACAGGCCTCTTGGCCTATCACAAGGTTCACCCCTCCCCTCCAACCTTAGGTGAAAACTGCAGTGACATAGAGCACCCTCCCACATCGGCAGCTCACACCATCACAGACTTTTTCATGGGCTCCTCAGACAGTCCTCACACAGCCCAAACCTGCCTTCCCCTAGCAGAGTCCTCCCAAAGGGTTAAAGCTGCTGGCCTCCTGGGTTTGCAACGAGAGCAGGGAGAGCCCCTTTGGTAAAGCATAGCCTTGATTATGAACTCTGACAGCTCCCTTCTCATCAGGGGACTCTTCAATTAGCCTCTGCATGTTTATCTTTTACATTTCCAAATGCTGCGTTCTTGGCTTCTGTAATCTTATTTGTTCTTGTATTAAGGCAGCTGGGTGGGGAAAGAAGACCACGTAATGCATGTCTGAAGGCCTGTTCTTGCTCTGGGGTCCAAGGATGTACTCGTGGCATTCCATGCAGGGAGAGAGAACAGGCGGACTTGAGAATCTTTACTGCCTTCTCTTTTCAGTGATTTTTGTGCCTTGGTGTTTCCAAGGACAATCTGTTACCTGGGTTTGCTATTAAGATAATGAGGTTCATGGAATGGAGTCACCTGCTCTTCAGCTCCCCACAGAGAAACTGTGCCATGGGCTACAGCTGAATAGAAACCCCCTCCATGTCCAAGTGCATTCTTGACCATAGGCCCATGTTATCTACTGTGTAAATATTACATGAACCAAGAGTGTTACCTCTCTCTTTCAGATGACGAAACTGATGCACAATTAGGACAAATAATTTCTTATATAATCATACATGAGTCAGGGTTTAAGCTGCAGTAGGCTGCTATTGTGTTGTGTCCAGACCTGCCTCTTTGCTTCTGGTAGAAGAGCCCTTTTTTCTATGGGGAAGCTATTCCCAATGGTTTAGATAAGACTGCCATTGTCCTTCAGGGATGAGCACAAGATCCTGGCTAGACAGCCAGAATACATTATACCCTTGGCAGTTTCCCCTACCCTATTCCTAATGACTTCTGTCTCCATTAATGATAGTGAACTCCCTGAAATAGGCTAAGCCACCACTTCCAATTGGCTCAAGCAACTGGATCAGAGATGGTCACATGACCCAAAGCCAGCCAATCTAATCCTTCCATGAGACTTTTCTACTAATACTTATGGAGAAGAAGCTTTATTCTTCCTGTAGTTGAATATCTTTGTAGGTCGTGAGCCTTACATAACTGGTGGCCACTAGGCCCAGAATATGGAGGCACAAAGTCCTGATGACTTTGTTGTGGTCTCAAACTCAGTTATGATTGAAGCCAGACCTATCCTCTGGACTTTTCAATTATATGAGCCTAAATATTCCCTTTGGGGCTGGCAGTATTAGTTGTGTTTCTGTCATACAAAATCTCATTAATATTGACTATAATTGGGACTTCGTACCCATACTCAGACTTTATCTCACAAATTCAAAGGGTCAGTTAAAGAAGGATTAGGAGCTGGGGTAGTCTCCTGCGTCTCAACAGAAGTTAGATTATACAGCTTTGTGAGACCCTTCCAGTTCCCAAACACTCCTCTTCTATTAAAGCTTCATCTTGTCCATTTTCTGTTGCTAATAACACAATACCACTGACTGGATAAGTCATAAAGGAAAGAAGTTTATTTTGGCTCATGGTTCTGGTCCAGATGAATGGACCACATTACTGATGGCCTTCTTGCTTGGCAGAACCCTGAAGTAGTTAACATAGGGCATCACATGGCAAGAGACAGTGCTCAAGAGACCTGGCCAAACTGGCTTTTACAGCAAACACACTCTAGAGATACCCCATTAACCCATTAATCCATTAGTCACATGGGTGGATAAATCCATTAATCACATGAATAGATTAACCCATTCATGAAGGTAGAGCTCTAATCAATCTCCTAAAAATCTCATCTGTCCCACTTCCTAATATTTCATCATAAGCAGTCAGTTTCAACGTGAGTTTTGGAGATAATACACCATAGCATCTCTATCCTCTATGATTTTTTTTTTCTGAGACAGGGTCTTACTATATTGCCCAGGCTGGTCTCAAACTCCTTGGCTCAAGCAATCTTCCCACATCAGCCTCCCAAGTAGCTGGGACAACAGGTATGCAGGGCTTCCCGGTTCTATTATTGTCACCAGGTCTGCAGACAGCTGAGTTTGTCAAGTTTCCCCTACCCTTTTCCTAATGATGTTTATCTCCATTAATGATGGTGAACTCCCTGAGATAGACCGAGCAACCAGTTCCAGACTGTCTTTATCTCCATCGATTTTTGGTCTAATGTTTTCAAATCTCTGACGTGAAATCTGGTTTGAGGGTATGTGAGTGTTTACTTGTAGATTGGCATGTGCTTTAGGATACGGGGGGATGGAGAAGGAAAAACTGCAAGAGGTATAAACACTATAAGCTAGGGGAGGGAGAGAGAGGGAGAGAATAAAGACCTGAGCAAATAACTCCTTGAGATTTGAGTCTGCAGCATCTGGGAGGCTCTGCAAAGTAAGTCCAGCTGGTTTTGTGTTATTTCTTCAGACCCTACCTTCTACCGAAGGAACCTGCAGCTGTGGTTGCTGATACATGGGGAAGGAAGACATAAAGGTAGTGTTTACTTCCTTAACTCTGTCCTGTCTTCCCCTGGAGGATGTTCTTAAGGCCATACCCTATTCACACATTGGCATGTGGCTGGTCCACAGAGCAACATTTCCCACAGCAGCACAGGCTTTGGCTGCATTTAATATAGACAAGCACAAAAGACTGAGTTGTGTCCTCCCAAGATCAGAAGCAAGGGTAGGATGTCTGCCTTTATTTAAATTTTTTATTTAATATAGTACTGAGGTTCGGAAAGAAATGAAAAGAGCACACATTATTAAAGAAAGAAGGATTGTTCTGTGTATTCACAGGCATCCTGATTGTCTACATAGAAAACCCTGAGAAACCTACACACACACTACTAATGCATGAATTTAACAAATGTACAGGTACAAAATCAATTGTGCTTCTACAGACTTGCAACAAACAATTGGAAACCAAAATTTACTGAGATGGAAATGGAAATAAAACAATTTATTATTTTAAACATTTGAATGTTTTATTTTGAATATTTTATTTTAAATGTTTTTAATAAAGCATTAGCAATAAACATCAAAATGTAGAATTCTTAGGAATAAATTTAATAAAAGATATGTGAGAATTCTAACTGAATATTATAAAACAATGCTTAGAGATTTTAAGGACCATCTAAATTAATAACAAAATGTACAAAGCTCATGCATGGAAATACTCACTATAGTAAGAGCCACAAATTGATCTATAAATTGAATGTAATCACAGTCAAAATCCCAACAGGAATTTTTTTCAGGCTGGGGCTGTAGCTCAGCGGCAGAGTACTTGCCTAGCACGTGTGCAGAATTGGCTTCAATCCTTAACATCACATAAAAAAAATAAATAAAATAAGTGTATTGTGTCCATCTATGACTAAAAATATTTTTTAAAAAGATAATTAATTAAAAGATTTTTTTTGTGGGGATGGGATTGTGGCTTAGCAGTAGAGCGCTCGCTTAGCACAGGACCCAGGTTCGATTCTCAGCACCACATAAAAATAAAGGCATTGTGTTGTGTCCATCTACAAAAAAGATATTCTCTCTCTCTCTCTCTCTCTCTCTCTCTCTCTCTCTCTCTTTAAAAAAAAAAGATTTTCTGTCAAAATTAACAAACTGATCCTAAGGTTTGTATGAAAATACAACTACCTTGAGCCACCAAAAGAAGTTTAAGAAAACAAAGTTGGAGGTGGGGCTGGTCTAAGGTTGAAGAAAGTAAGACATTCACTTCACGTGTAAAGTCCTAGTAATCAAGATAAGTAATATTTTATTCAATATTTTTAGAAATTAAACTTCATGCAAAAAAATCAGGATAATATCAAATGTTTAAACAAAACAAAATTAAAGCATTTACCATCTTTTTGAGACCTACTAAACAACTACTACAATCAAGACAGGTCAAAACAAGCATAAAGATGGATCGATGGTGGGGCTCAGTGGTAGTGCACTCATCTGGCACGTGTGAGGCACTGGGTTTGATCCTCAGCACCACATAAAAATAAGTAAGTTAATAATAAAATAAATACAAAGGTATTGTGTCCATCTACAATTTTAAAAAAATTTTAAAAAGATAGATGTATGGAACAGAATAGCAACTCCAGAAATAGACCTGTACTTATATTATCAACTTACTTTTTATAGAGTACAGAGCAATTCAATGGGAAAATCATCATCTTTTCAATTGTAAGTGATGATGCGATTGAATTTTTTTTTTTTTTTGTACCAAGGATAGAACACAAGGGCACTGAACCACTAAGCCACATCCCTAGCCCTTTTTATTTTGAGACAGGGTCTCACCAAGTTGCTTAGTGCTTCATTAAGTTGCCAAGGCTGGCTTGAACTTGAAATCCTCCTTCCTCACCCTCCCAAGTCGCCAGGATGACAGGTGTGCCCCAATTGCCCTGCTACAATGGATATTTCTATATAAAAAAGTATAAACCCTTAGCTCATATTCAACCAAAAAGTGATTCAAGATGAGATACAGACCCCCAAACATAAATTCTAGAGCTATAAGAAAATATAGACGAATATTAGTGGTCTAGAGGGAGGCAAAGATTTTTTTTTTAGTACACTAAAATATACACTGCAAAAGAAAAAGTATCCACAATTGGATTTTAACAAAAATTTAAGAGTTTTGATCTTCAAAAGACATCTTTTATTTTTAAAGAAGACAAACCACAGACTGAGAGAAAACATGCACAACTTATATATCCAACAGTGGATTCATATCCAGAATACAGAAAGAATTCCTACAACTCAATCATAAGAAAGCAAACAACCCAATTGAAGAACTGTTAATATACTTAAACAATTCACAAAAGAAGGTATAGAACCTTCTTCCAATAAGCCCATTAAGATATTCAACCTGTTCAGTTGTCAGGGAAGTACAAATTAAGGCCACAATGTGCCACCACTTCACAACCAATAGAATAGCAAAAATATTAAAAATAGACCATGCCAAGTATTGGTGGATATGAAGCAACTGGAACTCATACCCTACCAGTGGGAGCATAAAATAATGCAATCACTTTGGAAAAGAGTTTTTCCAATTTCTCCAAAAATTTAAAAATATAATCTAGCCATCAACTATTAGGTATCTACCCGAAAGAAATAAAAATCACATGTTCACAGAAAGACATAAATAAATGTTCAGAGAAAGTTTATCTGTAATCATGCAAGACTGTAAACAGCATAAATATCTATCAATAAGTGAAGGAAAAAAACAAGTTTTGATTCACCTATATAATGGAATATTATTTGGCAATTGAAAATGAATCTGGGTGCAGTGGCACATGCCTGTAATCCCAGCAGCTTAGGAGGCTGAGGCAGAAAGATCACAAGTTCAAGGCCAACCTCAGCAACTTAGCAAGGCCCTAAGCAACTTAGTGAGACTGTCTCAAAATTTAAAAAAAAAAAAAATTAAAAGGGCTGGGGGTGTGGCTCAGAGGTTAGGCATCCCTGGGTTCAATCCCTAATATATTTTAAAAAAAAAGAATAAGAAGAAGAAGTATTGGCATATGTAGCCAAAAACATGATTTTCAAAAACATTATGGTAAGTAAAAAAATTATGGTGAGTAAAAAATAATATCTTATATATAATAATAACATTATAAACATGTAATAGATGTTTATATGTTATATATATAATAACATTATAAACATATAATGTTGTTATTAATATATATATATATTAATTATATATATTAATATATATATGATATATATATATCATATTTCCACATATTTTTAGTATGAGAACAGGTAAAATAACCTGTAATGCTAACAACAGGATCAGGGATCAGGTGTGTCCTGGGATGGAGATGGCGGTGGAATAGGGCACATGGAACCTGTCTATGATGATATTAATGTTTCTTAATTGCTTTGGTGATTATATGACTAGATGTACTTGTCCAATTTTGTCACACTGTAAACTGCCAATATGTGCATTTTAGGGGGTGTAAAACAATTTTCGGTAAATAATATATTCTTCACTCAAAACAAGTAATCCAAGAGAAGGGTGACAAACGCTCAGATCCCATGGTGCTCGCCTCTGACTTCCCCACACAGCACCCTGTCCTCCTCTGACTTCCCCACACAGCACCCTGGTCCTCTTCTTTGGACATCTCAGCCCAGGAGACCATTAAGCCAGTGACAAGCCCAGGCATGATTGGGAACCCAGTTCCTTAGGAAAGAGGCAGTCCTCATTGCAGGAGATTGAAGGCTGACTCTGCTACCAACTCCAGTGTTTTCTGTCCTCACTTACTGGGGCAAGTTATTAAACTCCTCTGGCCTCAGTTTCCTCACCTGTGGATGGGTACACCTCATCCACAGGGGTGATAATGGGTTGCTGTGAAGATTCAGTTAACTGAGCTGAAGCATTTAGAGTAGAGCTCTGCAGAGAGAAGTGCGTGATAAATGTTGGCTGCTGGGTAGTGGAGGTGGCCTAAGGTCAGTGGACAGGTGAGGTCAGAGGCGGGGAAGATGGAGGTTTCTGGGAGGGAGCAGAGGAGCAGGGACATCCATCCACTCCTATGTGCCAAAGTTCCCCTACACCCTCAGCCTGGGCGTGAAAACTCACACCCTATACATCTGATGTCTTCATTCCCTGGGGCTACTGTAATGAAGAATGACAAACCGGGCATAAAACAATAGAAAATCACTCTTTTATAGATCTGGAGCTAGAAGTCCAAAACCAAGTTACAGGATACTGCTCCCCATAAGTCTCCAAATGGAAGGATCTTTATTTCTTCCAGTTTCTGATGGCCCAGGATTTCCTTGGCATGTGGCAGCATTCTCCAATCTCTGCTTGTTTTCACCATCTTCTTTCTGCATATCCGTGCCCAAATTTTCTTCATATAAAGACACCAGTCATATTGGACGAGGGTTCACACACCCTACTTCAGTAGGACGACATCTTAATCACTTTACATCTGCAAAGACCCTATTCCAAACAAGGTCTCAGAAACATGTACTGGAGATAGGACTTATACACATTATTTTGGGGAACACAGTTCAATTCACAATACTTAGTATTTACCCTACATTGAAATTTATCTAGCAGGATATTCAGTTGTACCCACGTCCAGGTGTGCCATCACACAAGTCCATGTGATGTGCGTGAGAGTCCATGTGTGCACATGCACATGTGATCTATCTGTGGACCCACGCATTGGGCTTATTTCAAATGGGGAAGTGTCTTGAGCCATCCCCCTGCCTCTGTTCTCAGACTTCTCACCTGCCTGCAGGCTGCTGGGCTTACACACAAAAGGAAAGGCTTACAGCAATTTTCCACTAGTAAAATTAGTTATTTCCTGACACATTTCTTCCTCTAATTATATACTAACTTCCCCCACTGACTTATTCAAGAGGAAAAATAAATTTCTTTGGACTTGGGCTGACTCGGGGCAAGCACACCCCCACACACCCCCACATGCAC
>NW_026000016.1:38628602-38633018 GCF_001458135.2 Marmota marmota marmota
CCCACATGCACCCCCCCCCCACGTACACACACCACACACAAACATGCACATATGTACACACACCACACATACAAACTTTCACAAGGAGCAGTTAGGCTATGTTCTCAGAGCATGCTCAGAATCCCAGGGGGTCCTCTGGATTGAGATAAACATCTACAAATCTCCCAGAGCGCCCCTACTCCATCAGAAGCTTCTCCTCTAGAACTGCATATACACTGAGATTCAATCTAAAAATATGCCTTTGAAAAAAAAAATCCCAATAAGAATTTACCTGCCCCCCAAATTTCTTGGAGGCTACTTCTGGTTTGTCCACTAGCCAGGGGAGCAGGCTGCAGGACGAAATAAACAATATAATCTGGCTTCCTGCTCTCCTCCTGATTCCTCCACAAAAATGGGGTTTTATACACTGAGTTTAAGGATGGACTGGGAATAGTGATGGTAATCATTCCACCTGGACTATAGGTAACTGGACAGGAAGCCAGCAGGCAACAGATCCGTCTGCCTCTTTTCAGAGAAATGTAGTTTCCAAAGTGGAGAGAAAGTCTGAAACCATATTACATTCAACTTCCTCATTTCACAGATGGGGAGATTTAGGCCTAGGAAGAACATCAGGGTGGCTTAAGCTCATAGGTCCAGTGTCTCCTGCCTCGTGGTTCAGTACTCTTTTCCTGTCCCCTCTTGACATAGCCACCCATCTCTTTAGGCTTTGAGGACAGGTGATGGAAAAAGTGGATAGAGGAATGAGTCCCCTCTCTCCAGGGAAGGTTAACAGAAGAGAGAGTATCTTGTGAGAAACAGAAAACCTCTCTCCAGCTGAAGTTTCCTCTGCAGCCCAGATTTCCCCCGAGAAGCGTCCATGGCATCGGCCTGCTGCCCCAGCCCCCTCTGCTGATCTATTTAACCCAGACACACTGTGATTGCTCATGCGCTTTGATCCTGCAGGCGCTAGCAGCTTTTGTTCTATTATTCACTGCGGGGTGGATGCTGAGTTGTCTCTCCTTATTATAAGCCATGGCTGGGCTGCCCACCACCTCCCCAAGGCCACTGGATGGTGCCCATCAATAAGTCAGTAGCAGCGGCTGGATTTGAGATGCCTTTTGGGGAAGGGATTGGCACCATTTCAGAATCAGAGTTTTCTACAAGCCTCCTCTTTGGAAGAAATCAGGAGAGGAAACACTGAACACAAAAATTATAAAGTGTATGTAAGGATGCTAAGAGGCACGCTCTCTATCCAGCTGAGTGGCAGTCTTTGAAAGTAGATCTTTCCTCATTATGATCTTACGGGACCATCCTTGTATATGTGGTTCTTTGGTGACTGAAACATCATTATGCAGCACTTGACTATATATGTTTGTCCCCCATACACCTCACACAGAGTGAGACACCCACCAATATTTATTTGATTAGTGAACATATTCATGAACATCTCCTAAGCCTCAAACCCTCCAAAATACCAGAAAAGACGCACAGATTTTCTTAGCACTTCTAACCATAAGGCATTATGGGGTAGATTTATTTGTCTGCCCACAATCTCTTATACACTAGAGGACACAAGCACTATATAAGTGTCATTGTACACGGAGGTATTGGGGTTCTTGATGACATCAAAGAAAAAATTTTAGAATGCATCAGGTGTGAAATGAAGAACAAGAGATTTATTATGGAAAGAAAGTATACTCAAGAATAGACGTATGGGTGACCTGAGAGAGAGAAAATGAGTCACCTCATCTCGGTCTGTTATTTTAACATTTATAAAGGGACAGTAACTATTGAGCTGGACTAGAGGTGGAGTCAGGCCAGAGTTATTCAATTTCATGCGATTTTCCTTGGGTTTGCACATTGCCCTCTAGTGTTCTAGGGTCATTTCTGTCTTTAATACCCATGCTTCCTAAAGGAGGGGTTCTTCCAGATTTGTGGTCATCTTGCAATTTTGTTTCTTTTTCATTAGCCAATCATCAAGCAGCAGACAGGGATGCTGGCACAAGGACACTGGCTGGGTTGTTTGTTCTGCATTCCAACAGTTTATGAGTGTTTCTCTTTTGAGACTCAAGTGTTCCCTCTGTATCCCTAAATCCCCATCTCAAAAGTACTTCATTTTACTCATATCAGTATTCCCAATGCTTGGCACAGTCCATGGCACATAGTAGGTCCTCAATAAATATGTGCAATCAATGAAAGAGCTGAATGTCGAGAGAGCTAGGACCGAATTCCAGCTAGGTCACCAGCTTGCTGAGTAACCTGAGCCAGTCTCTTCTCTCTGGATCTCAATGTGTCCTTTTGTGCGGCAAGGGCATTGGCCAGATCCCCAGTGAGGTCACCTTGTCTGGACATTTCTTGAAGAACATGAGACATCAATTTACTACATTCAAGTCCATGCCAAGAGCCTTCCAGACCTATGGTCTGTCCCTGTCTTTTTGCTTCCCAGTCATGAAGTCTCTTGCTAACTTCCACAGATGCAGATGTGATGGAGTCAAATAATAAAACCCATGTCACCTGCAACCAGGGGAGTGTTTAGAAGCTAGAGAAAGGAATATCTATGAATGGAATACATGAATTCTATTAAAGTGGTAAAACCGCTGTCGGCGGTATTCTCATTTCTGAAGTTGTTCTCTGCCCACTGAAAATCTAGGCACAAAAAGCCCTTTTGATGACACTGGATGATGTCCATCAGTAGAATGCAGGAGAACTGGGGGAGCATAAAAATGGTGGCGGTGGGATGTAACAGGTGGCAGAAATAATCAGTGGGAACATAAATTTCGGCTGGAGGGAGTTCTGTGAGCTGAGCCTTCTCTGTTGATTCCCACCCTCACCCCCATGCTTTCTTTTGAAGGGCAGTTTGCCTGAGGCTGCTCTGGCCTTGCCTGGCTTAAGTCAATAGGACATGTTACATTCCTCAGGGAACAACCACCAGCCCAAAAGGCTCAGCCCTGCAGATAAGAATACAACTTACCCTGAAGGGCAGAGTTTTGTGACTTTCACACAGACCAGATTCCAGGACTAAGAGGGACAGGATTAGAGGCAAACCCCCCAACCCTAAAATCTGTAAGAACAAGTTCCAATTAGAACCAGTCAGTGTGGGCCAAGGTGACCCACAGTTGCCTTGGATCTTTAGCATGTCTTTATAATAATAAAATTCCCCCTCCGTGGGGTAAGACCATGCACAGTGGTGACTTGAAAGTTATTCAACCAGTCAAAAGTCAAGAGGTGAATGTAGGCAGGACTCTGGAAACTTCTCTGGGATCCCCAATAAAACAGGAGGGAAGGCGTGGCCTGCACCTCTCCCCAGAGGACCCATTCCCTCCCTTCCCTTCAGAGGGTCCCCTTTTCCCTTTTCCAAACCCTTCTAATAAACAAATGCTTGCTACTCTGAGTGACTTGTCTGAAATCTGTATGGCATGATCACAAAGAACTGGCGATTAAGGACCTCCCAGTCGCTAGGGATCCAGGGAAAAAAATGTCCTTGCTCTGCAACAGGAGGAGCCCTAAAGAAGCCATTTCCCAGCAGGCAGCCCAGGAAAATTCAGGTGGGATGAAGAAATAGTCAACATGCCCTTGAGCAAGGACAGAAGGCGAATGAAGATGTTCACGACTAATCTTTAAATCCGTGAAGAGAGGAAACACATCCAAAGGTACTGCTTGGTACAAGAACAGGGTGGGAATCAACAAGATCAAGGACAGCTCAGAATCAGGAGATAGGGAACTACTTAGCCACACCCAGCCAGTGAAGGCCAAGACAACTGTAAGTAGTGGCTCCCTAAGAGAGATATGTAATTCTAATCCCATGGGCTGGGGGTCCCCTTTCTGCATGGGTTCTGTTCCTGTCATCAATGAGCAGGCCCTGAGCCACCCCTCACATCTGGCAGAAAACTGGCTCACCACGCATCTACGGCATTGGTGGCGTGGGCAGAAGGGGCGTGCTCTCCGCCGTGGAATGCGTGGGCTGGGCTGGCTAGCTCTTATTTCTGCCTTGACACCTCTTCCTCCCACCCCGCCTCCTCTCAATGCTCTCACTCAGAGCTGTTTTGCCCGCCGTGCTTCAGTTCAAGGTCAGGGAGCAGCCAAGGCGAGGAGGAGGGGGCGGGCGGTGGTTCCCGGCACTGCTCTCACCTGACATTTACTTTACACGCTGTTCACTCTCAAACAATACAGTGCATGCCTATTTGCAGGGTACCTTCCGTCTAGTTTCCCGGTAATCGACTCCTACCAAGCAAACACGCAGGGCTCCCCTGGCCTGCCCGGACCTGGAAAAACACAGCGCTTGGCTGGGCTCCCCGGCAAGGTTTCTGCGTCCGCTTTCAGCCAGCGCCCGCCTCTGCGGGGTGGAAGCGGCCACCGTGCTGCATATCCACCAGATGGCAGCCGCGGGCCGCAGAACCAGGACCGCGCCCGTCTTCCTGAGGCAGCTCCACCTGCGCC
>NW_026000016.1:38633043-38718399 GCF_001458135.2 Marmota marmota marmota
CGGCTGCCGGGGTTGCTGTCTGCCGCCCGCCCCGAGCTGTGGTTCTGGGGCCCGGGGAGGGAACAATGGGCGGATTTCAGGCGTCCGGGCCGGGCAGCCTTCCTCTGAGGCCCCAGAGACGCGATAAGAGGCAGTGAGCTGCGGTGATGACCGAGGATTTGGAAAGAATCGCCCGGCTGACCCGGAGGCTTCGGACCGGCTGCCACCTTGCCTTAGTCTCCCAAGCGCACTGGCCTCTCGCCGCCCGGCCAAAGCCCCTCCTCTGGCCCACTCTCCGTCCATCCAGCTTGAGCACGGTCGCTTTCGTCTTTGACTGCAGAATTTGCACTGCCCCAGAGGACCCAAGCATGGGACCTCCACTTTGCATGTGAGCCTCACTGATAGGCCTGCAAACTGCGTGTTTTTCACTGCTTAAAGAGTTGCAGAACCACAGCAGGGAAGCGCCACAGGGATCCGCGAGGCACATGGAAGAGAAAACTGGGAAGCACATTGGCCAAAGTCTTGGAGTTCGCTAATGAAAAGCAAATCAGACCACCTCAGTCCTCTGCTTAGGACTCTGTAGTGGCTGCCCAGACTTACACACTTATACAGCCTCAAGGCCTTCCATCATCATCTGCCCCTGCTTATTTTCCAAAATACCCGGTTCTATTCCATTTCTTCACCATCTTGTGGCCTTGCACATTTGGCTCCCCGGTCCCAATCTCCCGCTGACGGGGAGTTTGCTTAGAGACCATTCCCTCTGGAAATCTTTCAGTCTTTCTCTATCTAGCTCGTTGAATCCTATCCAACGTTATTTCAGGGTCGCCTGCTATTCACTTCTCTACACCACCACCCACCAGACTGCAAAAGGCCCACAGTAAGTCCTAGTTAATATTATGTCCCCAGCATGTAAATCCAGGCCATGATAGGGACTCCGTAAGTATACAATGAACGAATCAGAGCTATGCCATGCACGCCCGCATTGCTGTAATATTCAGGTGCTGCCCACTGGCCCTGTCACTCTGGTAACTAAAACAGCAGATTCCAGCATGAAGATTCCTATGCTATGTGACAGAAGTGGGGAAACCAAGTCTCAGCGAGAAAGCCTATCCTTCCAGTTCTTGGCAGAATATTATAAGTTTTGTCTCTTAAGACTGGAGAGGAATTTCCAACATGATAGTCTCCCTACTTCTGTAGTGCAGAGGGTAAAGTGTTCTCTTCATTTAACTAAGAGAAGTAACTTAAGAACAGGTTTCAAATCTTGTGCTGGGATTTGACAGAGGTTGAGGGGCTGTGTGTACCCACTTCAACCAGAGCAGTATCACTTTTATTTTTTAACTAGCTTTACTTTTGGAAAAGAAAAGGAGCCAAGAATTCTATTACTGCCTTAAAAAATGTTTCAAGTGGAGGAGGGTGTGGGCGTGGGGACTGGGTATATAGAAACACTTTGTACTTTTTGTTCAATTTTGCTGTGAACCTAAAACTGCTCTACAAAATATAGTTTATTGATTTAAAAAAATGTTTTGAAGTCTACACAAAGAATTGTAGATTAGAGCAACTGAAGAGCTGTGAACAATTGTTAACAGCTAATCATTTCCAAGGGCTGTAGCCAGCATTCCCAGTGAAGCACATACAGTATTATGACTTTCCAGCCTACCAAGCCCTTCTCCTTACCTTTTATGTGGGGCCTGTGTTGTTATCCTTTGTTTTTTTCTTCCCTGATAGCAAAGGATCTGATTTTTAATGGATATAGTGAGGCTCTAAGTAGTTTTATTTCATGATTTGTTACCTTTATAAAGCTGCTTTATGACTTCTTATTTGAAGAAGAGGGAGAGTAGAAAAAACATATGTGTATATACATAAAACTATTTTGGTTTGAAGCCCTAGAATTTTTTTTAATGCTCCTCCCCCACAAAGATGTCCAAGTCCTAATCCCTGGAACCTGAGAATGTTACTTATCAGGCAAAAGGAACTTTATGGGGATGAGAACATTAAAAAAATCTCAAAATGGGGAGATTATTCTGGATTATCCACATGGGCCTGATACAATCATAAGAGTCCTTATAAGGAGCATCAGAGTCAGTGTTGGGACAGAAGATGTGCTGACAGAAGCAGAGGCACAGTGATTCAGTGTGTGTAAGACTCAACTGGTAATGCACCACCAGCTTCAAAGATGGAAAAGGGCACAGGCCAAGGAATGCAACAGCCTCTAACACCTGGAAGAGGCCAGGAAAAATCCCCCTGGAGCCTCATTTTGGATACTCTTCCTGCTAATACCTTGACTTTAGCCAAGTCTGACAGAGGTTGGACTTTTGATGCAAGATAATAAAATTGTATTGTTCTAAACTACTAAGTTTGCAGTAAGTAGTTGCAGCAGCAATAGGGAACTAATACACACACACACATACACACACACACACACACACACACACACTCCCCTGCCATAAACCCACACAAGTGGAAAAAAGGAGACTAACTGAAGAGCTCCTGTTGAAAAAAGGAGTACTTATAAGAGTAGGAATGTTAAATACAACCAGATGCCCATATTCTTTGTTATTCCAAAAAAAGTGTAAGTTTACATAAAGGGGATATATTTGTACAGTATTTGCATGTGATGCATCTTATATTTTAACTATTTGTATAGTCATTTAAAATTTTTTATTTCTAATTGACATAATAATTGCATATATTTATGGGGTACAGCATGGTATTAGAATACATGTAGTAATTAGATTGTGGTAACTGGAATATCTGTTATCTCAAACATTTATCATTTCTTTGTGTTGGGAACATTCTCTGTCCTAGCTTTTTTGAAATATACAATTGATGGCTGTCAATCACAGTTTCCCTACTGTGCTGCAGAACATTAGAAGTTTAAAAAACTGTACCTTTGTATCCATTAGCCCTCTCCATTTCTTTTACCCACCTCCACCCTTCCCAGCCTCTGGTAACTACTTTTCTACTATAATTCTTTGAGATCAACTTTGTAAAAAATAAAGTGAAATTAGGTAGTACTTTTCTTTCTGTGCCTGACTTATTTCACTTAACATAATGTCCTCCAGTTCCTTCCATGTTGCTGCAAATGACAGATTTCATTCTTTTTGTGGCTGAATAGTATTTTACTCTGTATATATACCACATTTTTAAATCCATTCATCTGCTGATGGACACCTAGGTTGATTCCATATCTTGGCTATTGTGAATAAGCTGAAATAATCATGGGATTTCTGATGTCTGTTTGACATATGGATTTCATTTCCTTTGGATAATTACCCAGTAGTGGAATAATTCCATCTATTTCTAGTATGAAACATCTCCATATTGTTCTCTATACTAGCTCTAGTTTACATTCTCACCAATGGTGCACTAGGGTTCCCCTTTCTCCATATGTCCATGTTTATTTGCCCTGATGGTCTGGAAGATTCCAAGATAGCATTTACCTTTATATTTGCTGTCTCGACCGAGTTCCTTGAATGAATGGATCTTATATTTGCAAGGCTCTTCACACGTCTCAAAAAGCACATGTTTGGCCATTATCCATTTTGAGTCTTACCACAATTCTTGTGGGTTCAGGCAAGACTGGTGGTATTATTATTAACAGATTTCATTTTATAAAAGACTAGCACCCAAATTTCTCTGACACCACGGCCTCCTCAGCATTCCAATATTTTATCTGCAAAGTAGATTCTAGACACAGATGAGAAATTAAGTCACTGTTGGACTCTCAAGACCAGAGTGTGGGGATCCAAAATCCTCATGTAGACCTCCTTGACCACCTTTTTCCCATTCTGAATAGAAGAGAAAATCTACTTGACCAACTGGTGGGGGAGGGAAGTTCCACAACAGTGAACCACATCCTTCTAAAGAAAACAGAGGAATGTGGTGATGTGGGTGTAAATGAGAATGGGAAAGAGGGAGGTGAACCCTTTGGTTCCAAGTTGGGGAGGTAGGTAAGGCTGACTGTCAGGAATGTGAGTCTAAGCCCCATCCCCTTGTACCCTGACCCACCCAAGCAAGTGTTGCTGTGGAGGTTGGGAGGAGGTATGGTCATGCTAGTAAAATACCTGGACTTCACCTGGCCCTAGGACAGGTCAGAAGAGAAATCTTCATCACCCTTTCACATTTTAAAAATTCTTTGTATGGTATCAGTCTCACTTTCAGAGACAGTACTGTCTCTGGAGATAGAGAAAGGATCAAGTCATTGTCCCCACTTACCAGTGGTACAAACTTGGCAAGTCATTTTCCTTGGATGGGATCCCACTTTTCCATCCGCAGAATGTGGATAATAACACCTAGCCTGCAAAATCTTTGGGAAGACAAAAATAATGCATGTAAAGAACATGGAAAATAATAGGCACTCAAGTGGTAGCTATAGTTATTTATAACCCAGAAAAAAAAAAAAGAGAGGGGGAGTGGATTTGTGAAGGCTGGGCAGCTGGTAAATGGTGGAACTAAGATTCAAACCTCAACTACGGAGCCCTCAGTTCTTCATCCAAAGTCCCTTTTACTCCCCACCGCCCCCAGCCAAAAAAAAAAAGTTTCACACCCTCTGTGCTCAGGTGAAATAGGTGCAAGGTGCAAGTCCTACAAGGCAAATCTTCCCCACTTGACTCACACAGAGAGGGAGCAGAAGCGACTACTTTTGCGCCGGTCCCCTCCCAGAACCTGGGGAAAGTCTCGCGCTGCACAGCTGCACACATCTGGAACACCGCCCAGCTGGATCCCCGAGGGGTGCTCTCCACCCGAAATCTCGCTGTGAGGAGACGTGAGGGCGGCCGCCCTGTGCAGAGCGCGTCCTCCGCTCCCGCCTGTTTCCCACTCCCGCTCGGCGCCGATGGACGATGGGGTGCCACAGCTTAGGAGTGGCAGCTCCTGGGGCTCGACGCTGCCGGGTCGAGAGCCGGGTGCTGCGAGCCCAAGACCGAGCGCAGGGAGCCCCGGGCGCAGACCAAGCCGCGAGCCCCAAAGTGCAGTCCTTGCTTTGCAAGCGGGGACAACAGGCCCGGCAGGAGGAACTTGGTGCGGGAGGCGTCGGGACAAGGTCCTGGCGCGCGGCTCTCGGGCCCGCCCTGGCCCGCGGCCCGTAGGGTTCAGACCGGGCCGAGACGGCCAAAGCCCGGAGCGCTCGCGCCAGGCGCCCTAGCCAAGGCTGACGCGCGATTCTGAATAATGTGTGGAGGAGCCGGCGCAGCCCCCAGGGCCTGGCGGAGACCCGCTGGAGGGGCGGCCAAAGCTCTCCCTGGGACACTCTGCCAAGCGGCCTGCGCCGCGTCCTCGAGGTGCTGCGAAAACTCGGTGTCCCCCCGGGGCTCTGCCAGGGCGGCGCTGGCACTTGACGGGAAGCACCGGCTTCCTCCCTGCCTCAGCACCTCCGGGTTCCCCGGCTCTCCCGTGGGATAAGGATCCCGGAGTTGACGATGGAAGGAACCGGGGAAAGGCAGTTATGTTTTTCACTAGAAAACCACACATACACGCGCATGCCCAGGTCAGGTAGTCCTTCTGGAGCTGAGGTTGAGGGTGGGTGTGCACAAGTTCCAGAAAAAAAGGGCTCCTGCTTTAGAGGTGAAAAAGCCCAGAAAGTTCCCTGTGCTGAGCCCCTTTTAGAAGGGCCCTAACCCAGACCTGGTTTAGTCCCCCTTATTGTGATTAAGACTGTAAATCTGAAGAGCTTTGCATTGGGCAGGGTCCCTTCCACAAGGATTATCTTAAAGAAACCTGAGTAGCCTCCGGACTGCTATCAGTTCATTTTAAAAGTGTGAAAGCAAATGGAGTGAAAATGCAAGGGATCCTGTGCCATTTGCCTAGTTAGGTTCTGTCACCAAAGGTTGAAGGCCTTTTGCCTTTCTCTCCTGGCAGGAAGCCAAGTTTCCACCCTCCAACATTCCTAGAGAAAGGAGGCCTCTGCTTCTCTGAGTTAGGCCTGCCAGCCCCTGCTATGTGGAGGAGTGGTGATTGCAAGTGAGGAGGAAGTAGATTTTCCTGAGAGAAGGTGCATGCGTGGCCTCCTTAGATGCTGAGCTGCCAGTTGGGATAAAGGTTTGAACCCCTTGCCTTCTGGTAGTGATTGTAAGTGCATTCCCCCTGGGCCAATAGCATGATTATCCCCTGGAAATCTGTGAAAAATCACATTATCTGCTCCACCCAGACCCAGTGGATTAGAAATTGTGGAGGTAGTGTAACTGTGGTCCATTTTATTTTTTGAATATAACCCTTGCTGCTTATTTTTAAAAGAACATGTTTTTCTTTTTTCCTTTTCCTCTTCTCCCTCTCTCCCTCTCTAGCCTGGAGGCACAGAACAAGATTACCTTGAGTTATCTGTTCTCCAAAGGCAGGAGATGTTACCAGAAGAACTAGGAAGTGACTATCTCCCAATTAACAAGTGAATTTCAACACACCATCAGAGCTCACCTGGGACCCCCTGCCTGGGCACAAATATAGCCTTTGAATAGCTTCTTTAAAAGCCCTCTGTTTTCCTTACTAGGCAGAACCACAGCCTCTGGGACTGGAGTCCCCAGTGTTTCTTCTTTTGCTAGCAAAGCAATAAACCTTCTTTTTACATTTTCTTAAAACTGTGTACTCATTTTTACATTAGCATGAATTGGCATCAGGGACAAGGACTGAGCTTTCACTTTCAGTAATAGTAGAGCCCACCCTGCAATTTTCTGTTCTAAGGAGACCTTCAGGTGATTCTGTGATGCACAAGGACTTTTAAGAACCACTGTTCTAGAAAACCTTCTGTGTCAGCTGGAGGAAGTCCCTGCAAACAACAGATTGACTGCAACAGTACTTCAGAGGCCCTTGAAGGCAGGAAATGAACTGAGAATCCCAGTGGTTAGCAGCAGGGTGAAAGATCATTCCTTGGAGTTTGTTTCTGTGAAGTGTGTGTATGTATGCACCTATGTAAGTCTTGGGAGCCCCACAAAGTATGGGAAAACAATGGGAACTTTAAGGGATCTATCTAATGTTGCATGTGTGTACCTACTCAGCTCTCAATTGTTCTCTAATGATACCTATTGAAGACCACTTCCTTAACTTGCTAATGATGATCTGAATGTTAGCTGATATTTGTAGTTGAAAGAAACAGGTACAAGGAGGTCATCTCATGAAATGGAACTGTGTGTTTGGTATAGGAGATAATAAGTGGAACACACTGCTGAGTGGCTTCTCTTGGGCTAATAGAAAGCTAGTGCTGACTGGTTAAAGCATAGAGCTACCTTGTGCTTCAAGGAAACTGGGTTCCTATCTGCTGACCCTGGTGACTGATTAGGAATGGGCACAGGCTACAATTCTAACTAATGAGACATGGGAGGAGCTTGTAGGGAGCTGATGAAGACTTTTCCTCCCTCTTTAAAAGGACACTGGAGAACCATATTTACCTTTTTTAAGCTTTATTTTTTTATTTCTGGGGGTCATTGCTGAAACTTCTGTAGTCTTGCAAAATCATAAAAGAAGCTAAGGTAGAAGTTCAAGCAAAATATGAGGGTGATGGGAGAAATTCAGAAAACACTTGAGATCTTTGTGGTATTATTGTGTCACAAATTAATCAACACAGGAAGGAAAGAAACCCCTTGGGATTGTTCTGTTAAGTGAGGTGAATTTCTTATTCAGACCACTTTTAGCTAAGTTTTCTATTACTTGCAGCCCAAACCATCCTTGTGGATACAATAGTGAGACCAGAATCTTGCTAAAATACATGAACAGAAACAAAAGTCCAGTCAGGTATGAAAAAGAGATGTCAAGGGGACATTTGGGATCTCTGGCAACTCTAAGCATTGCATTATTTTGTTTCTACATCAATATCCTGAGTTCCCAATT
This sequence comes from Marmota marmota marmota, assembly GCF_001458135.2. Classification (NCBI taxonomy): domain Eukaryota; kingdom Metazoa; phylum Chordata; class Mammalia; order Rodentia; family Sciuridae; genus Marmota; species Marmota marmota. Next base: position 38,640,838 of record NW_026000016.1, read on the forward strand.
CTGAGCCTCAATGCTTCACCACCAGAGTGGGCAGTTACTCTGGTCATCTGCCCATTTTGTGTCTGCTGTTCTGTCTACCAACTGACTGGTTCTTTCTTTATCTTCTGGTTCAGATTTTTAAGAAGGAGAACTGGATTGGCCAAATGAACTACAGAGCTTCTGATAGGGAAAAGCCTGGGCCACCTCATAGGTCATGGTCAGTCTATGGACTGGCTATCTTTGAATCAGTTTTCACTTCTTGATGAATCAGAGTGAATACAAGAGGGTGAATACAGGAAATGGCCAACCCCACTCAGCCTGAGGTCCCTGGGCTGGGAAGTTCCATGAGGAGGAGACTGTGCCCTGGGTAGATACAGACAAACTTGTGAGCACAGCCGTGAAACAACAGAGCTGAGCCAACCAGGGTGAGGACAAAGGAATCCACTCCCACTGCAACCTCTCTCTGCCATTGCACACCCAAGAGGAAGAGGCGCCTGGCCAAAATGTCTGCCTGACCATCTAGATGTGCCCCCAATCAAGTCACACAGCTCAGAAAATATCCCTGCTGCAGGTGCCCCCACCACATATCCACACAGGAAGTAGAGACACGGCTGCTATCCAAAATGTGCACACCACACATGAGTTTTGCATATAGCACTTTGTGGGAAATGTTCTAAGAGTTGTTTTGTTAATTTAGACATTGTGAAACCCTTCTCAGTGCAGTGTTGTTTTGGGATGTGCAGGCAGCAGCCATACTGATAGAACTGGGAACAGAATGCCAGCATCGAAGGCAGCAGAATATTTCCTAAAACAAAGTTTTAAGAAAACATATGGGGCAGAAGCCTCTAGTAGCCCAGTGTGAGAAAGCAGCACTGTTTTCCCTGTGCTTATGGTGTTCTCATAGTGGGAGTGTTATGCTTTCCCTATGAACAAGTAATCACAGGAGTGTAAGTAGTCTAAACTGGTATTTCTTTCACTTTTCAGTTCTGTAGCCTTAGGTAATCTGTGTGAACTTTTGTTGTTATTGTTGTTGTTGTTGTTATTGTTTTTCAGGTACAGGGAATTGAACTCAGGGGCACCCAATCACTGAGCCACATCCCCAGCCCTATTTTGTATTTTATTTAGAGACGGGGTCTCACTGAGTTGCTTAGCACCTCGATTTTGCTGAGGCTGGCTTTGAACTCACAATCTTCCTATCTCAGCCTCCCAAGCCACTGGAATTATAGGCATGCACCATCATGCCTGCAAGCTCTGTGAACTTCCTGAGCCTCCATTTCTTCATTGGTGAAATGTGTTTAATGATACTTTCCTGTACCATTGGGAAGTGTGGCAACAGTTCTTATTTATAGTGAGGCACCTAAGAACATGTTGGGCACATAATAAGGCATTTTAGAGCTATAATTCTAAAAGATTCTTTTTCTGAGGCAGGTGGGCTATCTGAGAGTTTATGGTCAGAAGCACTGGTCCACAGTATTGTTCAGGTCCGGTAATGTCTGACACCCAACTCAGCAGATGAGCTTAGAATTCCATGTGATCATCTGATCAGGAATGAGAAGTGGCTGGAAGGTGCCAAGTTGATGGCAGGCAACTGAGACAAAGACATGTTCTTTCATGTTAATCGGAAACTAGGAAATGAGAGGAAGCCAAAGAGGCTTTCAGTACTAACCCCAGGTATAATTCATCATTTCATACTACTTGGGATGAAATAGAATCCATTCCTGACACTGTCTAGGACAATAAGGGAAGAAGCTAAAGTGCACCGGGGGCAGAGGCCACTGTACCTTCTTGGTGATTGACACTGAGGCCAGCCACTCAGAATATTAACAAATGGCTCAGGACAAGAACAGGAACCAAAAGACCTTTAGGGGCATGGTGAAAGACAGATTTAGGAATTCTTGGGGCTGGAATCATGAGTGGCCTCCATCTGAGCACCAGGATGTCCAATATGGCTGCTTAAGGCCACACTCAGAGACCAAATCAACAAATAGTGTTGAGGTTTTAGGGATCCCTGTGGGCCCTACAATTAAGGTCCCAAAACCCTTAGTATTACCTAAAATGGTGGAGAATAACAAGTTCTGTGTTCCTCAAAATAACATTTTTTTCCCAGAAGACAAGATTCTAAGATTTTTCATCTGCCTGGTGTACACATCCTGCATAATCCCTGAGACTGAATATTACGATGTTTACTCTCATCATTGGATTATGTTAAATGGTATATATAGTTGGCCCCAAGATCGGAGAATTATTTGGGTGAACTGGACCTAATCATATGAGCTCTGTGAAAGCAAAGAGTTCTTTCTGTCTGATCACAGAAGGGGAGGTTGGAGTCTTGAGGTGTGAAGATTTGAGGCGTCCTGAAAATGGAGGGGGTACTTTTCAGGACATTTAAGCGGCTTCAGAGCTAAGAGTAGCCTCCATCTGACAGCCAGCCAGGAAAGAGGCATCTCAGGTCTACAATCCTCAATTCTACCAACAAGCTAGATCTTCTAGAGAAGAGCCCAAACTGGTCAACACTTTGACCTCAGCCTTGAGATCCTCCGAGCAGGGAACTCAGGCATGCCATATAAGACTCCAAATCTGTCTGGCCTACAGGACTCTGGGCTAATAAATGGATATTCTTTTATGCTGCTAAATTTGTGGTGATTTTTTTATGCAAAAAAGAAAATGCATACAGATCCATGAAGAAATACGTGGTTCGAACTTAGGACAAACCTGCTCATTTTCATCTGACTTCATGTACCTTGCTTTCCCCACACTTATTTCCTTTTTGTTTTCCATTAGTTTCTTTATAAATATTTTTAATTCAAAATCTGATTACTAGGGCTGGGGCTGTAGCTCAGTAGCAGAGCGCTTGCCTTGCACGTGTGAGGCACTAGGTTCAATCCTCAGCACCACATAAAAATAAACAAATAAAATGAAGGCATGCTGTCCATTTACAACTACAAAAAAAAAAATCTGATTACTAGGAACTAGAAAGAATGTGATTATACCCAAGTGCTGATGAAATATAAGCAAAAGATAAAGTCTGCACCCTGAACCTGCCACTTAGTTTATACTCTTTGAGAAAATTACTTCACCCCCATACATCTTAGTTCCTCATCTATCAAATAGGGATTATCATGCTTACTCACTGCATTTAAGTGAGACTTCAGACAGTATATTTCAATGTGCTTTAAAAATAAAAGCCTGTATGTAAATGCAAGCTACTATTTTTAAATCAGAACAACCAGCAGGATGATCAGGGCAGCCAGGTGAGCCAGTACCAGAGAAAGTCCCAGTTTGAACATCTAGAAACCTGCATAGAGAAAAAGAGCCCCTTGGAGAAGGCTTTAGGGAATAGCTGCAAGGGCTATGTCTCCTCTTGAGTGTGCTTTCTTATCCAAGTAAGAAAAGCAGACTAAGGCAACACGCTAGGCTAATTCTCAGCATTACCAAGAACAGAATTCAAAATCCTAAGTAGGAAAAAAAAAAGTAATATGATCCTCGAAATGGTCAACTAATTTGCTTAGAGAGCAAAATGAAAGAGGAATTCAGAACACATTACATTAGTAATGGAGACATTCAACAACAAATGAATGGAATCAAACACCTGTAAAGCAGAAGTCTTGGAGGAGATGTTATCCTTGGCTAAAGATGGTGTGTGCCTGTGCTTTAACAATGGTGTGTGAACTGTCTAAGACAGGAAAGAGATCTTTGGGAAGAAAGCCTACAGGCACTGTGAGACGCATTTCGAAATTCAATCTGTAACAAAGAAAATTGGACAAGAGATGATTGATAAGCTCACCCAAGAAGAGCAAAAAGACATGAAAATCAAATGAGTTCTCCCAACTAGTAAGGGCATCCAAATGAGCAGAATGTTTATTAAGGCTCATATTACAGTTGCTATATGGAGAAATACTTTGGAAAAGATTCAGAAGAGGAAAAACCAGCCCCGATGCTATATTTACCCACTAATAACAACAAAGCGTTTGGTTTCCTGCCTGTTTCATTGTTCACTGACAATGAAGGCACATTTTCAAAACATAAACCCAGGTAAAAAGAAAACACTCACCCACACACACAAAAGGTAAAATGCAAAATAAATTTAAAGAAATAGTCAAAAGCTTCTACAAGCACAGTCCAGAGATAGACAAAACTAAAATCTGGTTTCCTGCAAGTAACCGAGTACCTCCATGCCACCAAGAATATTTATGTTCAGAGTCTTGAGTTAACTTGGAATTAGGCACAACTAGAGTTCCAAGCTCAGCTCTACCATTTACCATTGGAGAGATGCCAGTCGTGGCGTCTAGCCTCTCTGAACACCAGTTTCTTGATCTGTAAAACTGAGATAATAGATACTTCAAAAGGCTTTAGAGAGGATTAAATGGAATAATACATATAAAATGGCTGGCATATTTAGTCAAAGCTCAAAAATGGCAATTAATATTTAAAGTATTATTATCTGCCCAAGCTGTAAAGAAAAAGAGCTAACTAAACAAATGCAAGATCCTTTTTAAGACTTGTGGTTCTATCCTCATGTAATTCAGTGGTTCCTCAAAAAAACTTAACATAGGGGGTTGGGGTATAGCTCAGTCAGTGGTACAGCACTTGGCCAGCATGTGTGAGGTCCTAAATTCAATCTTCAGCACTGCAAAAAACAAAAACAAACAACTACTGCCCTACTGCCGGCTGCTGTGGTGCTCGCCTATAATCCCAGCAGCTTGGGAGGCTGAGACAGGAGGATTACGAGAGTTCAAAGCTAACTCAGCAGCAGTAAGGCACTAAGCAGCTCAGAGAGACCCTGTCTCTAAATAAAATACAAAAATTAGGGCTGGGGATGTGGCTCAGTAGCCAAGCGCCCCTGAATTCAATCCCTAGTACCCCCATCGACACACACACACTTTAAAAAAAAAGAACTACTGACAATAAAAAAATTAAACTAAACATAGAAACATTACACAACCCAGCAATTCCACTCTTAGGCAGTTCCCCAAAAGAATGGAAAGCAGGGACTCAAATAGGTACATGTACACCAGTGTTCACTATAGCATTATGTACAATAGTAAAAACAGGTGGAGAAAAATCCAGGTGTCCAACAAATGAGAAGTATATAAACAAAACCTGTTGCATACATACAATGGAAGATCATTTGCTCATAAAGAGAAAGACATTCGATGCATGTTACTAAATGAATGAACCTAATTATGCTAGGTGACATAAGCCAGACACAAAAAGACAAATACTATATGATTCCATTTATATAAAACATCTAGACAAGTCAAATTCACAGAGATAGAAAGTAGAGGTTACCATGGGCTAGAATCTCACAGTATTTGTCTTTTCATGTCCAGCTTATTTCATTGATGGTGGGGTGGGGAGAGTTACTGTTTAATGAGTAGCAAGTTTCTAATTGGGATGCTGGAAAAGTTTTGAGGTGGAGAGTGGTGATGGTTACATAATAATATGGATGTCATTCAATGGTTTGAATGGCATACCACACACACACACAAAAATCATGTAGTTTTATCTTTCACTCTTCCCCTGAGTCATGGTAACATCCAGATTAGAGACATAAATGCTAACTGAATTTTCATAACTGGCAGCCACTCATAAGGGCTTTAGTGTCAATTTGCCTAGGTTCAGATCTTCCCTCGTCACTTACTACCCTTTGTCATCTGGGACAAGGTACTCAAGTTTTTGAGCCATCGTTGCCTCATCTGTGAAATGGAGATAATAATCCCTATAACACAGGGTCGTTATGAGGAGGCCATGAAGGGCTTATATACACAGACGGTGTTTCTGAAAGTCAGGTTATTATTTATTCCTTGATAAGTACTGTTAAAGTGTTAGTCGGTTAGACAGAGTCAGAGTTGGAGGGCTGAATAACTCTGGTGCCAAAGGTCTCACTATCTTTAACTCTGATTTTTTTTTTAAACATATTTATTTATTTATTTATTTTTTTAGTTATTGGCAGACACAACATCTTTGTTGGTATGTGGTGCTGAGGATCGAACCCCGGGCCGCATGCATGCCAGACGAGCGTGCTACCACTTGAGCCACATCCCCAGCCCCAACTCTGATTTTTTTTAGATTCTCCCCACTGAAGTGTGAGCCAAAGAGCTTGATGGGGCTGGCAGATGATCAAAGGCAACAAGCACTGCTCAAAGCTCTCCTTCAAGCCCACTCCATCCTTCCCACTTAAGGCAGAGAGATCATTCTAGTCCTTCAGTACATTAGCACCAGGCCACTCTTAGAATCAAGTCCCAACTCTTAAACAAGGATTACAAGACGCTTCATGATCTAGTCCTTCATGATTGCCTCTTCTGCCCCTACTCTCATCTCACCTCACTTTCACACTCCAACCATGCTGGCCCTCTCCCAGCTCCTCCTGGAAGGTGCCTTCCTACGAGGTAGGAGCTACTTCACTGGCTCTCTCCCCCATCCTTCCGGTCTGCTTTTGAGCATCGCCTCTTCCAGGCAGGTTTCTTAGACTCACTAGGACTGAGTTGGATGCTTCATCTAGGGGCGCTCATAATGCTTTTCCTATGATCCCACATTGCGTGCTCACTCTGGTGCTATTGACTATTTTCTGTATCTCCAATAAGACCTGTGCTGTTGACCATTTTATCCCCAGTAACCAGCATAATGCCTGGCCTGGAAGTGCATGCTGATTTTCTGAATGAACTTCAAACAAATAGAAGAATAGATAGAAGGACAACCCAAACCTGGTTCTATAAATTGGATCAGGTTGTGAAATGAAAGTGTCAGCCCCACTAGGTCTTACCCCTTTGCAGACCTTTATCACACATTAAGGAACTCTTGATGCTTGTCAATATTAATGGGGAATAGTAAGTGACAGCACAGGTCCCAAACAAGGGAGGTGACTGTTAATTTGTTAGCCACCTTCAAGTAGACTTACACATGTTCCTCTCCCTCTAAACCTCAAACTATCTGGTTCTTAATTTTCCTACTTCTGCTTAACCATCTGGACTACCGAAACTTAAAATTCCTGTCATCTTTAACTCTGCCCATAGCCCTGATACCACTACAGTCCCTCTGTCCAATAATTTGACTTCCTATCTGCACCACTGTCCTATTCCTGCCCTTACTAGTAAAAAGTGCTTTATGTCAGAACAAAGCTCTGCTAAAGAGCATGTTTTCCTTCCCAGCGTGAAAACGTCAAGGACACTTCAGCAACTCAACATCATTAATACGTACCACTGACTGTAGGCCTGATTCTTCAGCAGTTCTAGGAAAACAGGCCCGTTAGAACAGTTTGGTTCTCACGGTAAATAAAGTTCCAATTTTAAATGGCGTCAACTTGGGCAATGACCTAGCACTGCTTCTTTTCTAATCTTTATGGTCCCAGGACAATTGGGTTCATGCGCCTCTGCCATAGGAAGCAGGAAGGCCGGCTTTCTCCTTTGAACCAGTGGCATTGTTTTATTGTCTCCAAATAGGAGAGGCCTTAACAGCAGTTGAATTTGTTGTTCAGCTGTGGTCAGAAGGAACACCAACTATTATTAATTATACCATGATTAAATCATAGAACTAAGTAGGCATTTATCAAAATTTAAAAGGGCAGTTTATACAGTCCTATCCAACTGGTTAAATGGAATCATTGCTTTTTTTAACACTATTTTTGTTTGTGGCATCCAATAGATGCTTTCTTCAAAAAAATAAGTACAATAATGAAGTTTGCATTGGGAAGGTGTAGACAGGTGCTAACACTGAGCAAATGACTTGTCAGGCTAAAGATTTGCCCAAAAGTATGCATTAGAGTTAAGTGTCTTCAGATAACAGCACTGTGTTCAGGGAGAGGGGGCTTTGCAGTCAGTGCTGTTCAGAAGGAATCTTTGGTTTTGCTATCTTCAGTTTTCTCATCTGGAGAATGTAGATAACAATAGCTCCCTCCTAGACTTATTCCAAACAATACCTAGTACATGATTTCACAGTCCATTGTTCTTCATTCTCCCACTCCCTGTGGCTCAGGCTTCTGCAGTGGTCAGCCTGTCTGGGCAGCATGACATGCCCAGGGCCACAAATTCCAATGAAACATTTATTTTTTACCAACCTTGTATCTAAAGCATATAGCTTTCATTTGAACAAACAGTTCAGAAAAATCTATATTGTTTAGAGGATGTGCTCATTATTTATAGGTATTTTACACATGCCGGGTGATTGTTTAGACATCTGGGATTTGAGAGAGTTGGAGCATATAAATTACCCATAAGAGTTTCTCCAGGTTCCAATCTTGTAATCTCAGGCCTTGAAGGAAGCACAGAATTATGTTTCTTAAACCTCGTGGAAAGGATTTAACAAGTATCAGGTTTGTATAAAAGGGCATCTGCTCTTACTTAAGAGCAATATAACAACCAAGTATCTAAATGACTCTTCTGTGCCTCATAAAGCCAGAGTGAGATATTTTCCATGTTGTCTTTCAGTTCCCTTTTTAAAGGCTCATGCAATCAATTCCTACTTGAGTTGTCTGCAGATGAATTTTTATCTTTCTGATTGTCAGTAAATGACAACTATGCAATCCAACATCTTCAGCTTTTGCTTTGCCTGCCAGAAAGCTTATATAAAGTCGGGTTATTATCACGTGTCCAACTCATTCAGTGTCAGTGCCTGAATTTTGCCTGTTCACCCTCCATTCTTCCAATGGAATCTTCAGGACTTCATTGTGAATTATCTTGCCTTGCACTGTGTCTTACTCTGGGGTCCTTTTGGAGTAGCAGGGAGGACAACTTCCAAACCTTAAAGGAAAACAAAAATTAGTTTACTTAATTCAACACTATCAACAAAAATACTGGGTCAGTCACATTAGCAAGTGTGAGTAAATTGCTGCATCAAATAGTTAATATATTTCTGTTCAGAAAGACTTAAATAGAAGTTAAGAAAAAACTAGGAGCAGGGCACAGTGACGCCTGCCTGTAATCCCAGCAAATCAGGAGGCTGAAGCAGGGGGATCTCAAGATTGAGACCAGCCTTAGCAACTTAGCGAGGCCCTAAGCAACTTAAGGAGACCCTGTTTCAAAAAACAAAACAAAACAAAAAAAACACTGGGAATGTGACTCACTGGTTAAGCATCCTGGAGTTCAATCCCTGCCTGAGACAAAAAACAAAAAACAAACCTAGGGACATTTTAATTAGATAATCACCACTGTATAAGAACAAAGACATAAATACTAGAGTCAGACCACCTAAATCTGAATCCTAGCACCACTCTTACCAGCAGTGTGTTCTTGGCCTTGGTAAGTTACTTTGCATTGCTTCAGTTTCATCATCTCAAAATTGCAGACAAAAACAGTCACAATGTTTTGAGAAGTTATGAAATACTTAGAATATGGTAAGCTCTCAATAAACACTAGCTTTCATTCTTCCAACTCCCCTTTTATTAATAATAACAGTATTCCTGACTTATACAAAGACCAATATTCGGAAGTTGACTAGTAGGCTTACCTGTTTTAGGGCAGGATGGGGTGTGTCCCCCAAATGAGAAATATTGGAAAAATCTTAATTTTGTTTTCGCTAGAAACCGATATATGGCAATCTTTAACAGGCACCTGGCCAACGTAGAGCAGCTGTGATCATGGAAGAGGAGCTCAAGGCTTGATAACCCATAGGCTGGGAGTCAAGACATATAACCCCTCCCCTGACCAGGAGGCACAAGCATTGGGTTGGAGGAAAGGAAATTTTTCTTGCTTCCTAAACAAATGCTGAATGAGAATATCCTCTGCTCTCTATACAAATGCTGAATGAGTAGGTCCTCCATAGTAGCCAGCACTCCCTGTACATGTGTTTCCAGAGAAGAAGGCCTAGAAGACACCAGCTTGAGATGATGACCCCAGATGGTGAGCCATCTCCACACCCTGGCAGTCAAGGAATGAAGTCATGATTGGGGAAGGCAATGGACATCTGCTACCTTGGAAGTCCAGCCTCAGCTCTCAACTGTCAACCACCCTTGACCCTCCCCTTGTCCCCAGCACCAGCAGCAAATGGACAACAGCACCACCCTCTCTTGGCTCAAAATCATCAGCAATCAGATGACACAGGGAGAAAACAAACAAGCATGTGACTTATTATGTTCCAGACATTGTGCTTAATGATTTACATGGAACTCTCCTTTAATATACTATGCAATAAATGAAAACATGGAAAGCATGAAAGCCAGATTTTCTGAAAGTCAAGATTGTTTTATTCTTAATTTGTGTTTTGTTTCATTGCATCGTTATTTGGAATGAGTCACGATTGATGGTAGCTTAATCATATTTTAAAAATATCTGTTCATGGGAGTTCTAAATTATTCATTTAAGGAAATGGAATCAAAAGCTTTGTGAGAAGGGCTTTTAGGTTGAGCTGGGAGACTGGCTACCAGGTCTAGAGACTACATATGGGAGATTGCACATTCCAATATGCTAATCCAACCACGTTTGGGTTGCAATTACTTGAAATATGGCTAGTGCCATTGTGACACCAGATTTCTTATTTTTACTTCATTGTAATTACTTTACCTTAAAAACTGAAGCAGTGTACATATTTTTCCAGTATTTTCCAACTTGATCATTTTGGCAGGACTACATTGCACTTCATCTCTCACATAAAGCACTAATATTCTCTGGTGCATATGTGACTGTACAGAACGTAAACCCATCACTAATCTCACCTATGTTCACGTATTGATTGAGTTTGAATTATTGTTTTGCTACGTGGTGACACAACTTTATAATGTGCTTTTTGAATAATTTAGGAAAACAGCACAAGTTACAGTTATGGCTTTAAAAATCATAATTGGTAATGGAATAAAAATGTCATTGTCCGTGATTCAACTATTTTTCTAGTTTGAAATAAACATAGACAAAAATTTAAATCCAAAATGTAGATGTATTACTGATGGAGAATTGTGGAGAGGTACAAATGCCAATCCCATGATACAAAGAGTTAAAAACTGAGAGAGATTGAAAGAAGGTATGTTGCAAATTCCACAGTGGATGGCAATTATGATTTACTCAAATGGAGCAAAAGCAGAAAGCTGATTGTTGTAATTTGTTTAAAGAGAATAAAGCGTACTATATTATTTAATGAGACTTTTTCAACAGATACATAGTAAATTTTATCAATTTACTCCCAACATTCAAATGAGACTTGATGAAAGTATTTACCTGAAATAAAAACTGAATATCAAAGATGAAAAATTTAAGTCAGTTTGTTTTTTCCCCCTAAAATCTGAAGACTTTTAACAGGATCCAAGTTCTTCTCTTTGGCCAGATATTAAATTGCTTTGATTCTCACATATGCATATACATATACAGACATTTTTATTTGGAAAAATGGTAAAAGAAATTTTTTCAGTTACAAGAATTTTGTGAGGAAATTATAAGGAAAAGACTTAACAAATATACTTCACAAAAAAATAAAAACTTCAATGCAATCAGCAAACAAGTGTTTGAAGAATACAAATCCATAACAATAAAAAAGAGGAGTTGAGTCAAATTCTGAAAAACTGCAAGTGCAAGTTCATTTTTTGAGGGTTTTTGTTGTTTTTGTTTGTTTGTTTGTTTGTTTAGCTTTAGATGAGTCAGGAGATATAAAATACACTGTCCAATTAGTACTTTGGGTACGTTTTGTCCCCTTAGACTTTTTAATTTATTGAGAAATATTATTCATTCATGGACTAAAATATCGAACTCATGGAATAAATATTTTTCAATAGTTAACATCTGTCAAAGAAGAATTTTGGCTAGATAGTAAAAAAAAATTAGTTCCTAACACAACAACAACAGTTCTCCAGTTATGTTAGTTCAAAACTGCAGATTTATTGGAATTTTTCAAAACAGACTGATGTTTCCTTTATTTCTTTGTTTCACTGCATGATACATGTTACAAATATTTATGCTCAGTTTTTTGAAGCAGGCTCCATGAAATGTGTCCTGGATACTGTTGTTAAAATCATTCAGTGTATACATGCAAATGCAATGAATCATTATAAGTTTATGGAACTGTTGAAAGAAATAGAAGACAATGAACTTCATGGTTCCATGATATCTTTGCCAATGTTCTCTGCTTGAGTTGTGGAACAGTTTTACAAAGTTTTACTGTACTATTAACTCCAATTCAAGATTTCCTTGAAAATTATAGGAAAGTTGGCAATATTTGCAATATTTGGCAAATATTTGCAAAGAATATAAAACCGTGTCGGTGTAGTTTTCACAACATCACACTGTATCTAAATTAACCAAATTTGAAATTCCAAGGAAAGAAAAAGCTTCTATGTCATCCATTTTGACAGATGTGAGGTTTTAAGTTGAAATGGGAACCTTTCATAATTTCATCAATATGAGTTTTGCAGTTTTCTTTTTCATGTCCATATGCAGAAGGTTTAAATTATTATTGATAACATTATATCAATTATAAAATGGCTGTAAAAACTATAAGAAAATGAAATGAAATTGTTAATACTGATAAATAACTGCTTTCCATTCCCTCAGTACTACTTTGAGTTCAATGTTGATTCTGAACTCATGTAAAAGTGAATGAATTTCCTTAACTTGTGTAGATAGAATTTTGAAACTGATAGATTTTGCTTGAAAGTCAAAATGAGCTGGGTGCAGTGGCACACACCTATTATCTCAGCTATTCTGGAGACTGAGGCAGGAGGATTGCAAATTCAAGGCCTGCGCGGGCAATTTAGTGAGATCCTGCTTCAAAATATTTTTGGCAGAGGGGTAACCAGGGGTTGAACTCAGGGGCACTCAACCACTAAGCCACATCCCCAGCCCTGTTTTGTATTTTATTTAGAGACAGGTCTCACTGTGTTGCTTAGTGCCTTGATTTTTCTGAAGCTGGCTTTGAACATGTGATCCTCCTGCCTCAGCCTCCCTAGCCATCATACACCACCTGGCTTCAAAGTATTTTGTTGTTATTGTTGTTTTGCTTTAAAAGGGCTGTAGCTCAGTGGTAGAGTGCTCAGTGGTAGAACATGGGGGAGGTCCTGAGTTCAATCCCCAGTACTGCAAAAATAAATAAATAAATACTCAAAAGTGATTACTATTAAAAAAAGATGGACCAGTGTTGTCAGTATGGATGTAAATACTAAAGAAGAATGATTTATTCAGTTAACAGAAAACCTGTAAGTATGTTTGGAACACTTCATGTTCATGACTTTTCTGGCTGTAAATTTTATAAAATCATATACTTCAACTTGACTATTTCCCATTAAAATTTCAAGATCCAAATTTGATATACTGTAAGTATATACTGTACATTTAGTAAGAAGAAAAGAATCTAAAATGTCTCAACATTTTTACATTGAAAGATATTTTCTATGCATTGGGTTATATAAAATCTATTGAAATTATTTGCCTGTTTCTTTTTGCTTTTTTAATGTGACTACTAGAAAATTTTAAATTACATGTGTGGTTTAACGGTGTCTTTCTATCAAACCATTCCTGTGAAGAGGAGTTTGTGCAACTTACTTCTCAATAAATAAAAGCTAGGGGCTTCCAAGAGCAGGGTGGAAATTGGCCAGGGTATGTAACGGGTCCCCCACTAGTACACCCTGGCTGGGTATTAAGTGTTTGTTGATGTCATTGTCTTTCTGCTCTTTCCTCTTCCAACTATGAAGGAAAAAGAAAGAGGAAGGTCACTTCTAGAAGCTTAAAGCCAGATTTCCTCTGGAAGTCTAGTTAGCCAGTTAAAATACGTCAGAGTCTATTCAGATAACCCGAGAGTGAAACAAAATGCCCTTTCTTTAGCAACTGTAAGTAAATAGCTACAGGCTTTTGACCCCAGGGCTATGAGAAGCTCTGAAGCAGAGAGAGGAAGAAATTCCGACTTTCTAGGACTGTTTGAAAAGCTAGGACTTTTTTGTTGTTGTTGTTGTTGTTGTTCTTTTTTAAGAATACGTGAGAATAGAGTGAATTTTTCTAAAATTTATTTTTTAGATGTAGATGGGCACAATACCTTTATTTTTTTAAATGTATTTTTAGGTGGTACTGAGGATTGAACCCAGTGCCTCCCACATGCTAGGCAAGTGCTTTACCACTGAGCCCCAGCCCCAGCCCCGTAGAGTGCATTTCGACACATTCAAGGAGTATAACTTCCCATTCTCGTGGCTGTACATGATGGGGAGTTACACTGGTCACGTATTCATATATGAACATAGGAAAGTGATGTCCGATTCATTCTACTGTCTTTCCTATTCCCATCCCCCTTCTTTCCCTTCATTTCCTTTTGTCTAATCCCAATGAACCAGCTAGGACTTTCTGATACTGAAAATTTGACATGAGAAAGTCAAAGGTTATTTTTACAAAATAAGACAAGTGGGCTTAGGTGAAGAAGTGATTAGGGCTAGACATTGAAGTTTAATAAGGGAAAGATATTGAAGGTGCCCATGTTTTTATTTCTTCGCTCTTAAAAATATATGATTTATATGCAATGATAAGTGACTCATGATGATGAATAATTTATGCCTTTATTTTAATAATCCTTCTCAGGGGGATGGTCAGCATCACTGACCAGACTGCTACTTTGTCTTGCTGGTTGTAGCTAGGGAAAGGTGGTGTGTGTTTCGGGGAGATGGAATGCTATGGAGAACTCACCCATTTACCCAGTAGCAGACTGTGGCATGCAGACATGGAAACTGGGAAGAAACATACTCTTTCTGCAGCAAGCTCACACACTCAGCCTCCGCGCTGGGGCCTGCGTCACAGCCAGCTCTGTGCCTCCAGTGCCTGGCACCGTGCCTGGCACCACTTGGGCGGCCAGCATCATTTGTTGGACTGAATCGTAAAATGAAGTCATTTCCACAAAGGGATTTGTTGTCTAATCAGCAGTCAGCATGAAAACCACAAGAAATTAAATAAATATTATTATTTGTCTTTTCTGTCTTTTCCTATTTTGTTTCTATTTGTTTTGTTAATTAAAAAAAATAATTTTCACTGTTTTTTTTTTTTAAGACAGGGAATATACAGGACCCAATTCAGATACCCCTCCCTACCTGAATTCTCACTCACCAGCTATGCCCTGTAATGGCCTGCATCCGTTTCCTCCTGCACGCATGACCCTAACTGAAAACCTGCTGCAAAGTATCTGCATGCTGGGGCCAGTGAAAACTCATAATTTGAGCACAAGTCTGGGCAAAAGAATGGAGGGCGCCTTGCCATTATATCTCAGCTGCTTCCTCTATTCCGTGGCTTCTTACATGCTTGTGTTGTTTACCATAGTGTTTAAACTTGTGTGTTACTGCTATCATCTCCTCCATGCTGTTGAGCAAAAATGCCTTCTAAGAAAGTGGACAAGATGGTGAAAAAAATTATGCAAATCAAAGAGGCCCAGAAAAGCACAGTGACTGAAAAGAAATTTGAAAGTGAAGAATCATTTTGTGGGGCGGGGGTGGGATGGAACAAAAAAAAATATGATTATGTAGGAAGGACAGCCTAACTTCTATCATCCACTGAACAACCTGAATACACAGCCAGGGGCAGTGGCACACGCCTATAATCCCAGCGGCTCCGAAGGCTGAGACAGGAGGATCGCAAATTCGAGGCAGCCTCAGAAAAAGTGAGGCGCTAAGCAACACAGTGAGACCTTGTCTTTAAATAAAATACAAAATAGGTTGGGGATGTGGCTCAGTGGTAGAGAGCCTCTGAGTTCAATCCCCAGTACCTATGCCCCCATAAAAAAAAATCTGAGTACACACTGCATTGGCCTTTACATACCAATGAGCTCATTAATACAAGTGGTGTTTCAAATTCTTTATACCTTTCAAAAATTTCCATGAGACCTGGAGAAATTTGTTGTTGTTGTTGTTTTTAAGAAATGCTTTAAATTTTTTCTCATTTGAGATAATAAAATATAGACTCAAGATATCTGAAATTTCAAAATCCAGAACATTTTTCAAGAATAAACTGGATGTGAACAATGTGGAATGCCTGAGGCCACAGTGTGAAAGCTGAATTAGACAGTGTTGGGAACAAATAAGTGTTTTCATACCTAGGAAGTCCTTTGTCAACCATAAAGAACTTGATATTTTTATTGTTACTTAGAAATATCTGGCAAGCAAAAAAAAAAAAAAAAGGAAAGAAAAGAAAAGAAATATTTGGTAAGCAAATGACTCTAGGTAATGCTCTGCAAGAGAATTTCAAAACAGTCTGATATAGAAGTAAAGTTGGAATCCTAGATCAAAATGCTTTAGAAACACATGAACATTTGAAATATTTGAAGCCTTTGTAAATTCTCCTTGCCCCCCTCCCCACCACCACCAAAAGAAACAGCAAAAAAACCCACATCGATTGGAGAAGCCATGGTTGGTCCACAGACTGAATGGCTCTTCTTAACATACAGCTCTCAGAATTCGCTGGTTAAACACTATTTGATCATAACATCTTTGGGTTCCAAAAACATCCACTCAATATTTCTTTTGGTGTTAAATTGAATTATCTCCTTCCAGTGAACAGGGTGCCGCCATGTTATAAGCCTCCTCTGAGTGTCAGGGTGACAGGTCAGCTTGTCCCCAATTGTAGGTGTGCTACTTTGTAGTTCTTTACAGCCTTCCAGGTTGACAGACCCTCCAGCTCAGTTAAGGATACTTCTCAAAGCTGCTTTGCTCCACCAATTATTTTGTCTTCTTGGGCACATGAAAAATTGGGACAGATCCCTGTATAGCTTCAAGCACAGGATACAGGGTTAAATAATATTTGTGAAATGAGTGGATAGATATGACGTTATCTATTTGAATAACCAACACCAGTTCAGAGAGACTGATCTAAAGAAGAGTTTCCTAGGGTGGAGTCCCTCCTCTGAAATGTCCAGCTGTAAAACAAAATAAAACATAACCAATGTCCTTTTAAGTACAAAGCTGAGCTCAAAAGAAAGTAAGAGAAATCCCTAAAGAAACAAGAAATCAGATTCATAAATCTGTGTTCAATGACCAGTTGCCCAGAAGGATTATTTTTTTCCCATTTGGCCAGATAGAAGTTTTGATTTAAAGGATCACAAAGAGCAGAAGAATCAAGGGCCCCTCCCTGTGGAGCTGGAACCCAGGCTTCTGGAAAGCACTATGGATAGAACCACAAGGACCACTGGCTTGGTGAAGGAGGATCAGGAAAAAAAAAATTCATTACACTTCTAGTTATAAACAGAAGATGAATACATCATTTACTGTTGTTCCTTTCTGAAACCTTACTAGGTTAGAGCAAAGAGAATTTCTAATGCAAAAATCCACCAGAACAAAGAGTGCAGGAGAGAATCAATAATAGTCAAATACTGGAAGCTTGAAACATGGAAGAGTAGTAACTGATTTAGAAGATCCTTAGATGGCTGAGTGAATCTCAATTCTAATCCTGCTGTGGGAAAAGCTGAAAACCAACAGAATTGATTTTTAACTACAACAATCTCCAAATAGTAGCCAGGTGCAGTGGCACATGCCTGAAATCCCAGCAATTTGAGAGGCTGAAAACAGGAGGATCACAAATTCAAAGCCAGCCTCAGCAGATTAGTGAGGCACTTAGCAACTCAGTGAGACTCTGTCTCTAAATAAAATATTTTTTAAAAAGGGCTGGGGATGTGATTCAGTAGTTAAGTACTCCTGGGTTCAATGCCCCTTACCAAAACACACACACAACCACACACCAAAAAAACCAAAACAAAACAAAACAAAAAAACCCCACAACTCCAGATAGTTCAGAACTGGCAGGAGGAACTTCTGAGAAGTGAGGGTAAAGTTGAAGCGAGAAGTTAAACGATTATCTGAAGGTCAGTCGATACCCATATTTCCACCCACCTACTCCCACTTGTCTCATCTTGCCATTCTTGGATGACTGCTTCTTTCCACCTGCAGCAAGATCTAGTTGCTGAAAGAGGTGAAACAGAGTTTTTGGAGTGTCATAGCTCAGCCCCTGTCTCAGACAGATGCAGCCTTCTAGAAATAGGAACACAAATGGAACATTGACCTCCCCAGCCCACTTCTCTCACTCGTTCCCACGGTAAACCTGCAGCTAGAACTAAACACCCAGACAGGAGAGTAAAAAACTCCATAGGGCCTCTGGAAAGTACAAGGGGAAAGGTCTAAAGCTATTTATGCCAGGGGTTCCCCAAAGACACATCTCAACCACACTCCAAACCTGACTCATATTTTCCAATTGGGTTGCTAGAACCCCAGTAGCTATATGAGCAGACACTTAGGACCAGCAGATAGTAAAGAAAGACTCTGTCCTAAAAGATAAGAGTCCAAACAAACAAATGAACACAGAGGGAACTAAGAAAGCAAATTGGAGGAAATGAAGACTATTCAGAGAATCAAATTTAAAAAAGAGAGAGAGAAGAACAATTGTCAATATTCTCAGGGAGATAAGAAAAGATATTATGCCCATAAAGCAAAAATCAAATACCAGAAAGAAAGGGAGGGAGGGAGGGGAGAAACCTCCCTAGTAAAGTTCAGAAAATAAATTAAGAAGCACTCTGGAAGTAAAAAAAAAATCTAGTAAATATTAAAAACATTAAAAAAATAGTTCAAACTCACTCAGAAAAGAGTAAAAACACAGTACAGAAAACATTATTTAAAAGATAAGAAAACCAGAAGTCTAGTTCAAAAAAGTCCAAAACTCAGACAATAAAATAGTTCACAATATTTTCCCCCAAATGGGCATATATGTCTCCAGAGACAAAACACTTATCCAAAGAATCCAGCTAGATGAGCATATTACCCACGCCAAGGCACATCATGACTTCTCAACACACTAAGGAGTGAAGAAAAGTTCCTACAGTTTTCCAGAAAGAGAACATGCCACATTCATAGATCAGGAATTGGAATAGCTTTGGACTTCTTCCTAAAAGCAAAACTAGGAGGTGAAAGTCACTGGAGCAATGCCTTCAAAATCCTAAAAGGAATTAATTTATAATCAAGAATGCTATTCTTTTAAACTGTGAGAGTAGGCTAAAGACAATTTCAAACATTGCCTCTGATACACTGCTTCTTAAAAAGCTAGTGGAGGATGTGCTTGTCACAAATGAGGGAGTAAACCACTAAAGAGAAGACGAGGTGAGAAAACAAGAAATCCAACACAGGAGAGAAGCAGAGAGAATCCTGGGGATGGGGTAAAGAGACAGCCATCAGAGACAAGAAGCCATGGTACAGAATGAGCCTATTTGAAATCTCTTTAAGAGATTTCTTTCAGAAGATGAAATTGCTGAATATCTTGAGAGGAGGAATCAACAATATGGAGAGTTCAGGGTTGAATCAATGATGAGTTCACCAGAATCAAAGCAAAAGATAACTCAAGACCACAGTTATTTCCAGGGAAATTTTAAAAAAAATGTTAAGGAAAGGAAAAATATTCAAAAGTTACTTGCTTCACTTATAAATAGAGTTTGTATAGCTATAAAATAATAAATGCAGAATCGAGGTTATACAGGTTAATATTATGTTGTATCTATGGAAAACAAACCACTATTGTCTTTCCTGGCATTAATCTTGTAGGATAAGACTGAACGGTATAAGGAGAGAGGTGAATTAAAAAACAGCTAAATTATATCTGCCAACCCAGAGAATTTATGTGTAAACAACTATAATGAAAAGTCAGAAAGAAGCAATGTAAACATGTTATTTAGAAATATGCAGGTAAATACCAAGAGAATTAACTAAAGAGAAATGTGGCTGAGAGTTTTTGTTCCTTTTGTTTTTGATAAAACTTCTATAAAAAAATAGGAGTTCTTAAACAGTGGAGATATATGTGTGTGTATGTGCACGACACACATGCAATTTGGTTTGTTTCTACCAGTTTATATATAATGATAAATTTCAAAGGAATTTTTCTGTTTCTGCCTGGACTTTGGGGCTGGAGTAGGGTAGACACCAAAAAAAAAAAAAAAAAAAAAAAAAAAAAATCCTCCCTAGAGCTCTTGTTTAAAAGTGTAGATTAAGAATTCATTTTGTTTATAGATGTATCTTGTGGTACTGGCACAGGATTGGCACATAGAAAATACTTAATGAACATTCACTGAATGAATGGATAAGTTAATGACATAGAATTAAATTAATGAAATATAATAACATCCCATGTAAGACAAAAGAGGAAAGCCTTGAATATTTGAGAGGAATGGAGATACTTTCACCTTCATTAAAATTAACATACCTGCTATAATTTTAAGCTTAACCTTTGAAATAATTAAAATAGAATGTTAAACTTTCAAGATTGTATAAGAGAAAAAAAATTGAACTGAGAAAAATGACCAATCTAATAAAATAAAAAAATAATAGAAAAGTGAGACAAAGCAAAAACATACAATAAGATAATGAAAAAAATCCAAATAGACAAATGAATATAATAAATGTAATTAGACTAAAAATTAACAAATATAAGGCCAAGACATTAAAATGGATTTTGGAAAATTTAACTTTACATTTTCTACAAAAGACACATTTTAGATATAAGGACACAGGATACATCTAAGGGTGCAGAAATGTAAAAATAGGATGAAGAAAGACTTTTCAGGCAAATACTAGTAGAAAGAAGCCAAGAAGAATTAATTAAAAAAAAGAAATGAACATTAGAATTTAAAAATCATTCATAACAGTAAAGACAATAAGTTAAAATATTAGACTGGTATAAATAATTGTGCACCTTTTTAAAATCAAAGGACAAGTGTTATCCAAACCCACTCAAGTAAAAATAGAAAATCTGCACATACTCAAACTATTAAATAAATTGAGCAGTTAAAATTTCACACAAATATATGCTCTCACCTAAGACTTGGAAATTTTAGAAGTGAATTCCATAAAACAATCAAGGAACAAATAAATCTAATATCATGCCAACACTTCCAGATAATAGATGAAGAGGAAACACTCGCTGACTTCTATTACCAGGCTAATATGATTTTAAAGCAAAAGTATGTACCATACAGTAAGAGAAAAATCATATCAACCCATTAGTAAATAGAAAGTGCAAAATTCAAGACAACCTAAAATATTCAAAAACGGCAATGTATTAAAACTCTCTCCCCTCTTCCTCTCCCTCCTCTCTCTCTCCATCTCTTTCTCTCTCTCTATCTCTCTCTCTCACACACACACACACACACACACACACAGAGAGAGAGAGAGAAGGAGGGAGAGAGAGAGAGAAATCCATGAACTTCCTTTTAGATATACTAACAAACTAAAGAAAAACAATATGATCACTGCACTATATAAGGGAAATAATTTAATAAAGGTTAACAGTGGTTCATGTTGAAGAGAGACATGAATTTCCTTAACTTAATGACTTACTTATTAGGATTAAGATCACTTGCATATAACAGAAACCCCTCAATTATCAAAAGGGACCATCATTTCTCCCTCATACAGAGAACATTCAAAGATAAACAGCAGCAGTGATATGGTGGCTCTATGGTATCATCAGTAACTCAGGCTTCTCTCTGCTTTGTCCTCAGTGCTAAACCTCAACTTCACAGTCCAATGTGAACATTATAATTCAGCCATTGCATCTACCTTTTGGTCCTTCCTGGGACGGTTTGCATGTGTTAAAGGTAGCCACAGAAATATCTCCCATCCCAGATGCTCCATTGCAATGTGACCTTTTCCTTCTCCCACGAGAATGGTTATATCTTCATCCCCTTGAATATGGGAAGATCCTATTACTGCTTTGACCAACAGAATATGGCAGGAATGTCACGATGCCATTTCTAGGCAGCCACACTTCCTACCTTTTTACAGCCAGTCTCAATGTAAGTGTGCTGAGACCGCCATGTTCTGAGAAGCCCCCACTATACAAAAAGACCCTGGGAGAAGGGAGAGAATAAGAAGAGAAGCCAAGAGCACAGATGCCATATCAATGAAAATGCCATCTTGGAAGTGGATGTTCAGCCTAAGATACCCCAGTGACACTGTGGATCAGATGAACCACCTGGTCAAATCCTTCCTGAATTCCTGACCTTTGAAATTGTGAGCAAGGTAAAAATGTTTGCTTTGAGTCACTAAGTTTGTGTTTTCTTTCACAGCAATACATCACCTAAACACTTCCCTTTCAAGGAATCTTCCCAGACATCATATACAAGACGTGGCTTCAATTTTTTTGCACAAACTTAGTCATATGGCTACAGCTAACTCTAAGGAGGTCTGGGGACTAAAGTCTTTTCCCTGGGCTACACTATTCTCAATTAAAGATTGGGTTCTATTACGGAGAAGGAGGGAAAGAACACACCAGAGGATTGAAAATAGTAATATCTGACAAAAATTATGTCTAAACCAGTGATTCTTAAAATGGACCAACAAGATCAGCATCACCAGGGATGATTTTTATTTGTGAAATAAAAATTCTCAAATCCCACCCCAGATCTACCGAATCAGAAATGCTTGGGATGGAGCCCAGCAATCTATGATTGCTCTGGGTAATTCTGACATACACTGAAGTTTGTGAACCATTGGTCTAAACTTAGAGAAAATTATTTTTCCTGGACAAATGTCAGGAGTATTTCCTTTAAAAATCAGAGCAAAAAGACTTCCTGTTCTGGCCAGTGCAGCAAGGAAAGAAAAAGAAGAAATATGAAAGGAGATAAAACTTATATTCACAATTGATATGACTATATCAAAAGTAATCTAAGCTCAATGTTGCTAAATGTAAAAACAATGTACATATATTGATTTATTACTACACAATACAACAAATTATTTAAATATCATTGGTAACAATAAGAATTAGTTACTCAGGAATGAATCCAAAAGTATGATTTTGTGTGGAAAGTTATTAAAATTTATTGAGGCATAAAAAAGAATTAGTTTTTGATGTTCGTGGAAAGATACACAATATTGTAAAACTCTCAAGTATCCTCAATTAGATCTTTATATTTACCATTATTATAATAAAAATATTAAGGGTGCTTTTTCTGAGTACAGATTCCAAACTTTATTTGGAAGTATTAAAATTCAATAATAGTCAAGGTTTTTTTTTAAGGAAAAAGCAGAAAAAGATTGCCTTACATCTATATACCAAAATTTACATGAAAATTACAGTAATTAAAATAGATGCTAGCACATGATAGAAACTTAATTGAAGGGGATAGACTAGAACACCCAGAAATACATTCATACAAATGGAAAATTTAGGATTGAAATGATAAAGATTGATTTGGAACAGACAACTAATTAGAGAAGGCTCAGTTAGCATTGTGTAAAATAATAATACAGAATCCCATCTGTACAATAACAATATTAATTCCAATTGGAAAATGTGAAAAAGCAAAACTTAGATCTTTGGTAAAATCATAGTAAGATTTCTTTAAGACTATTACATAGGGAAGAACTTTCTGTAGGGGGCGTATCGTATCGGGAATTGAACCCAGAGGTGCTTAACCATTGAGCCACTTCCCCAGGAACCCCCACGCCCCCAACACATGCACACACTTTTTAAAAATCTTGATACAGGGTCTCACTAAGTTGCTCAGGGCCTCACTAAGTTCCCTGAACTTCCAATTCTCCTGCCTCAGCCTCTGGAGTCTCTGGGATTACAGTCATGCGCCAGGCACCCAGCAGAAGTTTTTTATGTAAGATAAAAAGGCACAATCATAAAGGAAAAGATTGATAAATTTAACTACATTGCAATTTAAAATGTCTATATAACAAAAAAAATCTTTTAAAAAAGGACAAGTGACAGGATGGAAGATGATTATAACATATCATAAAAACAAAATTCTGAAAATTTAAAAATTGCAAAAATTCAATGATTCTATACATGGGATGTATTTTTATAACAAAAATAAAGAAATAAAATTAAATATATAGGTTAAGTCCGTTTGGTATAGACCAAGGAGAGGTATAGCTGGGTCAAATAAATGGTGGTTCCATTCCCAATTTTCTAAGAGATCTCAGTACTGCTTTCCATATTGACTGCACTAATTTGCAGTCCCACCAGCAGTGCATGAGTGTACCTTTTTCCCCACATCTTTTCCAACACTTATTGTTTTTTGTATGCATAATAACTGCCTTTCTGACTGGAGTGAGAAGAAATCTTAGAGTGGTTTTGATTTGCATTTCTCTAATTACTAGTGATGATGAACATTTTTTTCATGTATTTGTAGACTGATTGTACATCATCTTCTGAGAAGTGTCTCTTCGGGTCCTTGGCCCATTTATTGATTGGGCTATTTATTTATTTATTTATTTATTTTGGTGCTTAGTTTTTTTGAGTTCTTTATATACCCTAGTGATTAGTGCTCTATATGATGTGTGAGGGGTAAAGATTTGCTCCCAAGCTGTAGGCTCTCTATTCACCTCACAGATTGTTTCTTTTGCTGAGAAGAAACCTATTAGTTTGAGTCCATCCCATTTATTGATTCTTGATTTTAATTCTTGTACCCAGGAGTCTTATTAAGGAGGTTGAGGTTTAATCCCACATGATGGAGATTAGGGCCTACTTTTTCTTCTATTAGACGCAGGGTCTCTGGTTTTATTCCTAAGTCCTTAGTCCATTTTGAGTTGAGTTTTGTGCATGGTGAGAGATAAGGGTTTAATCTCATTTTGTTACATATGGATTTCCAGTCTATACCCAAAGGACTTAAAAACAGCATACTACAGGGACACAGCCACATCAATGTTTATAGCAGCACAATAGCTAAACACAATAGCTAAACTGTGGAAGCAAGCTAGATGTCCTTCAATAGATGAATGGATAAAAAAAAAATGTGGCATATATATACAATGGAATATTACTCAGCAATAAAAGGGAATAAAATCATGACATTTGCAGGTAAATGGACGGAGTTAGAGAAGATAATGCTAAGTGAAGTTAGCCAATCCCCCAAAACCAAATGCCAACTGTTTTCTTTGATATAAAGAGGCTGATTCATACTGGGATAGGGAGAGAGAGCATGGGAGGAATAGAGGAACTCTAGATAGGGCAGAAGGATTGGAGGGGAAGGGAGGGGACATGAGATTAGAAATGATGGTGGAATGTGATGATCATTATTATCCAAAGTACATGTATGAAGATGCGAATTGGTGTGAATATACTTTGTATACAACCAGAGATATGAAAAACTGTGCTCTATATGTGTAATAAGAATTGTAATGCATTCTGTTGTCATATATAAATTTTAAAAAGTATATATATACATATATATATGTTAAAAATAAAATGCAACTTTAAGAAGAATCGGTAGATGGTAAAATGGAAATGAAGAACTTTCTAAAATGCAGTTCAGATATTCAAAGAGATAGAAAATATGGAAGAGAAATAGATATTAAGTTAAGAAAACTGAGAGATTACATTGAGTAATTTTGATAAGCATGTACTCAGAGATCCAGAAAGAAAGAACAGAGTATATAGAGAAGAGGAAATATTTAAGAGATAGGAGCTGAAACTTTTCCATAATCAATAAATAGAAACTGTCACACTGAGGAACAAATTTGTCAATTTAGCTCTACCAAAGTTGAGCATTTTCATCTCTCAGCAACCTGGCAATTATATCCCTCAGTATGTATTCACCATAAATAGTTTATTACACATGTATACAAGGAAACAAGCTCAGAAGTGTTCATGTGTCAGTGTTTATAATTGGAAAATACTGAAAATATCAATAGAGGATAAATTACAATGTCTATCCACATAATAGAATACCATACATCACTAAAAATTAATCAACTATAGTTGCATATGTCAACACACATAAATTTCACAAAAATATTGAGGAATAAAACCACATCACACAATGTAACTTGCAATGCCATTTATGCAGTGACAATGCAAATATGTAAAACAATGTCTGTCACTTAAAGATATGTACAAATGGGGCTGGGGTTGTGGCTCAGTGGTTTGGCACTTGCCTGGCATGTGTGAGGCACTGGATTCAATCCTCAGCACCACATAATAATAAATAAATAAAAATAGAGGTATTGTATCCATCTACAACAACAAAAAAATATTTTTTAAAAAGATATGTACAAATGTATAATAAGTATAAAGAAATGCTCAATAATAATAAGCACCAAATTCAGGGAAGTGATTACATTTGGAGGGAGAGGGAAAGGGAAGAATAAAAATCAGAAATGGGGAACCCAGGAGTCTTTCCTTGTGTTGACAACCTTGTGTTTTTAAAGTAAGCACAGGGTTCATAAGTTCCTTACATTGCTCTTTTATAGCCTTTTTTATGCCTGAGATATTACATTTTTAAGCAGCTAAAAGACCTTTGATATATAAATGAGAATGTCCAAGAATTGAGGCCATTTTAACTAAAATGTTATTATAATTGTTTCTGGAGACATTTAAAGACTCATCAATTACAGTTAAGCCATCTGTCATTCTTTTTTGGGCGGCGGGGCGTTGGCGGGGTAACAAGAATTGAACTCAGGAGCACTCAACCACTGAGCCACATCCCCAGCCCTATTTTTGTATTTTATTTAGAGACAGGGTCTCACTGAGTTGCTTAATGCCTTGCTTTTGCTGAGGCTGGCTTTGAACTTGTGATCCTCCTGCTTCAGCCTCCCCAACCACTGGGATTACAACCTTGCACCACCTGTTATTTTCTTGACTCAATCTTTATTTCTCCCCTGGAATATAATGAATTTCCTCTGGACTAGTAATTTTACAGATCTCAAGTGACGTGAATTTTCTTTTTTCTCTTCACTTTCATCTTCTCCTCAGCTTATAAACATACTCAAATCTCATGTAACCTACATTTCCTATCCCTTCCACTTATTTTGCAAACCGCAATAATCTGGCTCCTGTCTACCTTACCCAAAGAGCACATCCTAAAGTATCCACAACCCCACTGAAAGTCCAATTTGAAGAAATTTTTTCAGCTTCATGGACATCTGCTATGCCTGACATTGTTGATCACTCCCTTCTTGAAGCAATTCCATCTCTTGGTTTTTGTGACAACTCTTCATGTTCTTCTCATACCTTTCTATTCCTCTTCTGAATTCTTCATAGCCTCTGAGTTGTCATGTTTGTAATGAATTAGTTATAATACATGTGGTGTGTTTCCAAAGCCTATCTTACTCCATGTGTCAGTTTATCTGTCCTGGCTTCAAAACCCACCACCTTAATTACTGTATCTCTACAACAGATTTTGATATATAAAAGCATAAGGTCTCCAACTTTGTTTCTTTTCAAGATTGTTTTGACTATTATTTGCCTTCAAATTTAAATACAGATATTGCTGTTTGTTTGTTTATTTATTATTTATTTATTATTCAGTACTGGGGATTGAACCCAGCGGGGCTGAACCACTGGGCTACAACCCCAGCCCTTTTTTATATTTTATTTAGAGACAGGGTCTCTCTGAGTTACTTAGAGCCTTGCTAAGTTGCCAAGGCTGGCTTTGAATTCTCTATCTTCCTGCCTTAGCCTCCCTAGCCACTGGGATTACAGGCGTACACCACCACACCAGGTGATATTGCTGTTTTAAAAGTCTTTTTTTTTCTACAGATGTGCCCCCAAAATTCTTGGAAATTTTTGAGATTCTAAAATGTGAGACTATCTAGTTATTCTTACTCATTTTAAAATTTAGTGTGTAGGTCTTTCAAAGATCTTTCTGTCTGCCCAGTCTAAGTTGCTTCAGTTCCATTCGTGCATGGTCTTATAATTACTTGTGTACATTTTCCTCAAAAGATCATTTTGGAAATAATAGTAAAACAACTATTGCTTATGTCCTATAATCATTTTATTTAAAATCCTCCACAGTCTCTCTGCAGTAGGTATTGTCATACCATTCACTTCATTAGAAAACTGAAATATAGAAAAATAAACTTATTTGCCTGAGATCACAAAACTAGTAAATTTTAAAGCTGAAAATCAAAATCAGGTTTGTTCAATTCCAAAGCCTGATTTTTTTCCCCACCATTACTCCTTCTCTTCTAATGATGTCATAATTAATCACAGAATTTCAAGATCTGATGTTTACTTTAAAAACAATAGATAATTAATTCTCTAATAAATAATACGTAATATTTGTAAAATTTTAATAGAAACAAACTTTAATTTTGAAACCTCAGCTCTATATTTTCTCATGCCAAAAAAGAATTGCTTATGAAAGAATTATTTATTCCTGAATGACACATCACTCCAGAAACTTATTGGCATAAAATAGGAAACATTTCATTCTACTCATGATTTGGGTGGGGGTCAGGCCATAGCATGAAGGGCTTGTATTGGCTTCCCCCTGTTGGGTACACCTGGGTAAACTGAGTAGCTGGGATGAATTGAGCAACTGGGAGGTGAAATCATGTGGAGGCCCTTTCGTCTAAATGCTTGCATCCTGAGCTGAGATGACTGACAGCTGAGCTGTCAACCAGGGCATTTAAATGGGACCTCTCCATAAGGCATGTGGCAGCTGGGTTCCCAAAGAAGGAGCACATCAGGAGATCAAGCATTCCAAGGGAAAACAGGAAGAATTATAGGGCCTTTTCAGATCTAGTCTCAGAAATTACACAGCAGCACTATTACAGTGTCACACTTGAGTGGTTAAAGCAGTCACAAGCTGTCTCAGGTTGAAGACAAAGGGACCTAGAGTCTGCCTCTTAGGGGTGTCAACTAATTAGGGGCCATGTTTTTGAATCATCAAAGCTTACAGAAATATCTAAAGATATTCGTCATGTTCTTCCTATTGGTACTTTACTGTTGGTACTTCCTGAGTCTGGGAGTGATGCCCTCCGGAGAGTTGGGACAGTTCAGCAGGAGTCCCCCACTCTTCTGGCCAGGGGTTTCAAGGGTGGTAAATTTGCCATTGAACTGTAGGACATTAGAAGCCCTTTCTAAATCTTTCATTCTCCTCTTCTGGTATTATCCCAATGTCATGGACAGTAGAAAGGACTGGCCCCATGTGGTACCCAAAAGCTCTGACAGAGAGTATTTCCCTGACTTAAGAAATTTTCTTTTAAATTATGTTAATAAGTAATACACGGGGAGACATTTAAATGAAGATACATGAACATGTTCATATTACATCTGGATCGTAAGAGGCTACATTTATTGAGCACTTAAGTTATCATTTGTCAGCTCTGTGCTCAGCACTTATTTGATCTTTCAACATTAGATGTCCTTGCCGCCCAAAGTGTGGTCCTCAGAGGAGCAGCATCAGCATTGACTGGGAACTTTTTAAAAATATAGAACCTGAGCCCTAGACCAGATCTACTGAATCAAAATGTGTATTTCAACAAAATGCCTAGGTGATTCATTCATATGAATGAATTTAGATGAAGTAGATGTTTAGATGAAGTAGATGCTATGGGCGATCTACCTTTTATAGATTAAGAGATCCTGAAGCATTAAGAAACTTGCTGAGGAGTATGCAATTTGTGAGTTACAAGAGCTTGAATTCAAATGCAGGCCTGAGTAACTCCAAAGCCTATGATCCTCACAAACGTTCCATAGTGCTGATCAGTAAATTTCACCACATTAGCAAATGTGTTGCTATCTGGACAAATGTCATGTACTAACAGGAAGCTTAGGAGAGTCTTCAGCTCTGAAAAAGAGGCTCTGGAACAAGTTTCTCCACCAAAGCATCATTGTTTCATTGCTTCACAAATTACTTAGCACTCCGTCTCCTCGGCTAGACTGTGAGTTCCTGAAGAGGCGGGAATATGGTCTTGTTTGTTTTTTCAGCCCCAGAAATTGACATGGATTCTGACACATAGCGTAGTACCAGCTCCTTCCATGCTTCTTAATGCGTGTACACCTGACCTGTTTGTTCAAGTGAGTTGCAGAAACTGTTCATGGTTAACTGGGGTGGTGAAATTATTTTGCCATTGAATGGGTGCAGGGGTTCTCTATGGGGCTTGCTACAGGCCCAGGATTTCAACTGCAGAGAAGCAGGGCCCAGCACTGCTGCTGTGAGCTCAGCTTATCTCTCCATCCAGGCGGCCCCCCACCCAGGCTCAGCAAGGGAACTTCCTGTGACAGGTCTCCTTTCTTTCTCAGCTTTGCCGCTCCTCTGAGTCTATAATTAACTTCGTTCCAGTCAATTTATGTAGAAGGGACAGGACCCATGAAAAACAGGGAAGCTTGTTCATACTCCCCAGATTTCTGTGGTGCCTCAATTTCTATTTTTTTTCATCTATTGCATTTCATATGTTCTGATTGAGTTATCTATGGAAACCGGAACACGGACGCCCAGCATGGGTCATGGTTAAAGCAACCAGAAGTCTTAAGTTTCTCCTGGAATAGACCCCATTTGTGCTTGCTGTTCTGGCACAGCTATTAACAAAGCTTCCTTTCACTATCAAAAGTGGCCCTGTTTGGATGCTAAATTATATAGTCTATGGATTGTCCTGAAGTCATCTCAGGAGCCAGAATGGGGCCACTACCTCATGCAGGGATCTGCTTTCTGGACCACCAAACTGTCTACACTGCACCAAACTGTCTACACTGGGTTGTTTCTCCAGGAGGTCTCCAGGTTGGCTGCTCCCAAGCTGGCTGTGCAGTTGGGTATCTATGCAGATGCCCAGGCCTTGTCTTGGTCTGACTCAGAACTAGGAGCTACTTTCCCTTCAGGCTCATAGTGTGACGTTCCCTGCTCTAACCTTAGCTTACCGTGAAGCTTCCCTGGCACCCTTCTCAGTCCCAAACACACATCCTCTCAACCCTTGGCATTGAGAGTTCAGGTTCAAGGCCTCCAGCTTCCCACCCTTCCGAAGATGGCCTGGATACCACCCTTCCCTGTACACCACTATTATTAGGTGGTAGCGTCAGAAACCAGAACTGAAATCCCTGGCGGCCCTTTGATCCCCAGAGCGGAGGAGAGAATCGCCGGAAGGGACGGCCCAGCCTGAGGTTAGACAGTCCGGTTCGCTTTCCTCTGGGCTCGGGAGGACTGAAGGCCAGCAGGAAAGAGCTGAGCTATTCTTAGCCAAGGTGTGGGAGCCTGGCAGGAGCTGCAGGCGCTGCCCCAAGGGTCAGAGACAGGAATTGGCCACCCACTCTGGCTGCTTCCCCTCTCCCCCTGGGCTGTGTTTCTCATATAAGGAAATGACCACCCTACTCCCCCTGCCAGCAGCCGCTTGTGGCTTGGACATGTCCCTCTCAGTCCCCTCAGTAGAAGCATGGCTCTGTCTTCCTCTTCTACATCAGGTTGTGGGTATAGTGAGAGGCAGAAGGGGTCTTAGCAACCATCTTGGTTCCTTCAGAGAGCCCTGTGTCATCAAACACAGGCCAGCACTGAGCACTGCAGAGGGGAAATGATTTACCCAGGTGCCCATGGTTGTTCAGAGCCTCATTCAGGGCTCCACAAGGCCAGACGGGGGAACAGGTTGTACAGCTGTAAAGGTTGGGCTTGGGTCTCCAAATGCCAATTAGAGAACAAGAGCTGTGTGTGACATTTTCATAGGTCCTCAGTAAGGTGAATGAGCATTCAGGCTTCCATGGAAAGGACTTTCTTCTTTCTGTACATTTTTCTTCTCTTGAGGCATAAAAAAGACCTGGCTTTTATGAAAAGGACACAATAGACTATGCCAGTTCTCAGTTCTTAACAATAATAGCAAATTTTACTAATGTGTGAATAAAATATATGTATGGCAAACCATAGAGTAGAGAATACTCAAAAGTAAATGGGGGCTAGGGATACAGCTCAGTTGGTAGAGTGCTTGCCTCGCATGTACAAGGCCTTGGGTTCAATCCCCACNCCCCCCCCCCAAAAGAAAAGACAGAAAGAAAGAAAATGAAGTTTATTCATTGTTTCAACGACTATTGAGATTGCCTGTTTTTACCTACACTGCTCCAGAGCGCAAAATATACCTGGTTTCTACCTCCATGTTGATGTTTATAATCAATAGAGAAGGGTTGTGGCTCAGCGGTAGAGCACTCGCCTAGCGCATGTGAGGCCCTGGGTTCGATCCTCAGCACCACATAAAAAATAAATAAATGAAATAAAGGTATAAAAAATGTATGTATTGATAAGGGCCAGGAAGGAGTTTTTGAAAGGGAGTTCTGGGGAAAATGGCAAGGGATGGTGGGAGTGTGTTCTCCACTGGTGGTCAGGGAAGGCAAGAAGATCATGAGGAGCCAATTTGCAGAAAGTGGGCAGGGAAGAGAAGTTAGGCCAAGGGAAAGCTTGGATAAAGAATTAGGGCTGGAAAAGAACTTGGCAAGTTTTAGGAACTGGAAGCAGCCAGTGTGATGAAGAGACTATGAGATGATATTAGAGGCAAGTTGGAGTTGAGCCCCTTTAGGTCTTAGGGGTCGTGGTGCAGACTTTGGATTTTATTGTAGAGGAAACAGAAGTTATTGAAGGGTTTTCAGCAGGGGAATGAAATGGCCTGGTTTTAATTTTAAATACATTTATCTGCTTGTTTCGTGAAGAATGAGTAGGAGAAACTCAAGAATGGTCCTAGGGAGACCAGATTAGAAGTCAGTGGTATTCCAGGTGAGAAATACAGTAGCAATGGAGAGATAGAAGAGTGCTGGGTTCAAGATCTCCCTAGAGAAGGTTCTGTTCTACTTGCCAAGTACACACACACACACACACATACACACACACACACTGAGGCCATCTGGCAATGTAGCAGTCATACATTTGGATGTAGAGTTTTAGAACAGAGAATTGAGAACATTCCAGGACCTTCCCAATCCTTCTCCAGTTTTTACCATATCTTCAGATAGTCACTGTGCTTTATTCTCCTAGGTCCATATATATCCTCAGAGAAACCTCCCAGGCCCTGTCCCTGTTGTCCCCCAACAAATTCTGCAGAAGCCCCCCAGTTTGGATATGGCCATCTCTGGGGAAAACACACATCTGGGAAGCAGCTGTCTGGATACTTTCACAAAATCATCTCCTTCTAATCCAGTTGAAGCTGGAAAGGAGAAGAGCATAGGGGACTAAGGAAAAACACGAAATCTGCCCAAGATGGGATCTGGGTAGAGTGTCAGGGACACCACCCCAAATTTTTGGAGACAGGCCTCCAGGGTAACCATTAAGGTTTCAACTGGTCCCCGTGTCATCTTCTGATCCCTGCAAGACCAGATGTGTCCCACAGCTGTGCACCATCTGCTACCCTCCACACCAGAGGAAGCTACATTCTGGAGCTTAAAGATGTGAGGGGGAAGAGAGTGAGTCTTCACTGGGCTCTGGAGAGCTAATTGTGGGAATGAGGAGTCCAGACTTCCCACGAAGTAGGCAAATAGCCTGGCAGTCATCTGCACAATGACTTCCCCAAAACTGTCCTGGCATGGGAAAATTTTTCAAAGAAAACTTCATATCCTGGAGTTTCCAAATTCCTTCCCTTTTCAATGTTTCATAGACTATAGCTTCGTCTTTCCGATTTGCTCTGCTCCTTGTCCCTCCTCCTATCTCCCCACCCCAAACACTTGCACCCCAAATTCCCAACCTGGGTCATCATGAGTCTGACAACATCTAGTTAAGCTGACATCTAATAGTCCCCAGAGGAAGAGAGCACACCCCTATCCAGCAGATGATGTTATCGGCCCCCTCCCTGAGCTCAGCAGCTTGGTGCAGCCCAGACATATGGATCTTTTTAGAGACTTATGCAATTTGGCAACCCTGTTTCACACCCTCCAGCCCTGCTGCTGTGACACAGCTCTGCTTGGAGTATACCCAGAGAGGGAGTGAGTGCATCCATCGGGCTCTTTTATTCTTGTTCTTTCCTGGTCATTTCTCCTGGCATCTCCCTACTCAATCTGGAAAAAAAAAAAAAAAAAGTGTTCTTCTCCTGGCCCAGTCTTTGGCTGAAAACAGGAAAAGGTGGGGTGGGGTGAGGTGGGGGAGAATCAAATAAGAAAAGAAAATGAGAAAAAGAAAAAAAAAATCACAGAACTACACTGTGAATATTCTGGTCAGTTTTCCAAGACAAAGACTGGCAATTCCTCGCCAGCAACATGCTCTGTCTTGCTTCTCCTCATCTCCACCTCCTCTTTTGACTTAGGCCTCTCCTGGATCTGGCTAGAGCCTTCGCAGCCTTCGCTGTAAATCTGCATCCCACACCACTTAAACTGTCCTGAGTCTTTGATGGGTGAACCCAGCCTTGCTCTGTGTGTCCAGAAATGATTGATAATGCTTCTGCAGAGGCAAAAAGATGTTTCTGAACTTTGCCCACCATTCCCCGCCCCAACCCCCCATCAAGACACCCAGGAAACTGGCATGTCTTGGGGGAAAAGAGAACTTTCCTGCTGCCCCTGAAAGAAAGAAAAACTTCTCTGTTCAGCGATGAGCTGCCAGACTGCCACGGAAAGCACTTTGGCACTCAGAGGTCTCACTCCCAGTTTGAGTCCTATGGCAACCCCCAATTAAGGAGTCTACAAAATTTGAGGGCGGAGCCATTTTTGGACGAAGATGATAAACTAGAAGGGGTCCAAAACTTCCTAGGAATCTGTCTGTCTTTAGCCTTTCCCCATGTTGTGCCTCTGAGTGGTCTGTTCCAGCCGGTAGCCCCAACACAGATGAGAAGTGAGGAATGCTTTGCCTTTGGCTTGCAGAGCCAGGACTGGACCAAACACCTTATTTCATTTTGGATGGTTACATATTAGAGAAGACCTCCCTATAAAGCTCCAGAGAATAGTTTGAGACAGATGTTTCCTTTCCAGCCACATTTTCCTGCCCCAAGTTAAAAATAGCCATCCTCTTCTCTTTTGGCGTCCATAAAATGTATGTCATTAAAGTTCTCCATTTGGTTTACAGAGACAAAGGCCACTAGGTGCCTGGTGTTTATAGCCTGTTGGGCTATGAACTGGATACAGCATTGGGTGCAAGAAGGATTCCAGGATGCTCTGGGCAGGGAAATCTCCTCCCTACACCTACTGTGGACAGTACCAGAAGAATGGATGTCCACATGAAGAAGGATATTTTGCCAAGGAGTTCCATTTCTTTTTTCCTGAATAAATTATTCAGCTTGGAATTTTTTTGAATCAGTTATACCTCACCCCCAAGGTAGCCTGAACCCCCTTTGATAATTTTGTTTTAGTGGAAACATAATGGTCTCTGGTAGCACTCATAAACAATGCTGGGTTTGGCCTGCACCATCAGGAAGATTTGCTGAAAACCTGGAAAAGATGCAGGGGAACCAACAGAGTCAATACCAGAAGCACAGATGTTCACATTCGGATTTCAGACCCTTTCTCAGGGAAAAAGGCAAAACTGATATGGCAGTCCTGGGACTATGCTTGGAGAAGAAGGGAGACATGAGTATAGAGCTCTTTATACAAGTCACCCTCCTCACTGGCATTGTCACCCTTTAGCCAAGTTGCTTTCAGCTGTCCCATGACTGCTCCTACAGACTACCCAGGATCTGACAAATCCAAAGAAAAGAACTACAATAATTATTAACTGCCACACCTTTTTCTTTTTCAAAATGAAAATAACTTTATTATTTTTGTTTGTAAAAGTAACACATGCTTATTGCAAAATAAATAAATAAATAAACAAATGTATGCATGGCATATAAGAGAGAGGAAGAAAGTGAAAATGACCCATAATTCAACCACCCAGACCCAGAACAATTATTATAGATAATAAATATATAACATATATCACCACCTATACTTACTCTTTACTTCTCCTGCAACAAAATAGCATTGCACTGGCACATGCTTCCATTCCACTTATGCTTCAGATCCTCAGCTCTGACTAGTTGAAGCAATCGCAGAAAAACTGGCTTATGTGCAAGTTAAGCACTCACAAGCTTATCCCTTAGTAGGCAAAACTGGTGTGGCAGCCCTGGGACTATGCTTGGAGGAGAAGGGGGACATGAGGCATTGCACTCATGGCCTCTTTTCTGAACATCATGTTTCTGTTTTTAATGATGTCTCCAGGGCCTATGAAAGATGCCAATTGATTATCTAGGGCGCCTACACTAGTTGATTAGCCCAAGTTCACGCCCTTCTAAGGAACAGTCCCACCCACTCAAGTGCAAGAGAGGGATGTTTTCACAACATAGGAATAATTTCCAACTCACTAAAAGTTTTATATGTGTATTATATATATATATGTATATATATATATATATATATATATATATATATATGTGTGTGTGTATGTATATATATAGTTATATATAACTGTATATAATTATATATAACTATATACATAGTTATATATGCTATGTATGTTTTATATATAGTACATGTAGTTATATATATCCTATATATAGTTATATATGATATAAATATATAGTTATATATCAGCATATACATATATAATTAAAATAAATAATTTTTAAAATCTTGCAACTTAAATGTTTGTAAAAGTTAAGACACAGTGATTCACAAACAAGTAATAATACGGATGAAAATGGGAACATACTCAGGGTTAAACACATAGTTACAAGAAAATAGAAATTTTATCAGCCACAATTTAAAGAATTTGATAAATACATAGTTTCCTAGGAAAATAACAAAATTTACCCAAGAAGAAAAAAATAATAATCTGATAATTCTTATGAAATTACAGAAAATAGTTCCACACTAACTATCAGGCCCAAAAGATTCTAACAAATCTTTAAAAGGAAGCCATCCACCTTATAAAGACTTTTTCTGCTGGGCACAGTGGGCATGCCTGTAATCCCAGCAGCCTGAGAAGCTGAAGAAGGGAAATTGCAAGTTCAAAGCCAGCCCCAGCAACTTGACAAGGCCCTAAGCAACTTAGCAAAAACCTTTCTTAAAATTTAAAAATTATAAAAAATGGCCTTGGGATGTGGTGGTGTTTAACCACTGTGGGTTCAATCCCTGGTACAAAAACAAAACAAAACCTTTTCCTAAGAATAGAAAAAAGTGGGGAAATATGCTCAAACTTATTTTATAAAAAGTTCATTGCTCCAATACCAGAACCAGACAGTAACAAAAAGATTTTTAAAAATTACATGCTTGTGCCCATTTCTAAGTGTAAGAGAAAAAAAATTATAAGAAGATGATTGCATTAGCAAATTAAATTCTATGTTGTATAAAAAATAATAGACCATGATGAAGATGGGTTTAATCCAAAATATGCAAACTGATTTAATGTTAGAAATGTTAACATTAAATTAATGTTAGAAAACCTATAAATGTAATTCACAGTACTACCTTTAAAAGAGAGAAACTTTTGTCATTTTAATAGCTATATATAAAGCATTTTTTAAAGTCAGCATAAGTTCATTATTAGAGAAAAATATTTAGCAAATTAGTAATAAAAAGGAATTTCCTTAGCACATAAAAAGCATGTATTAAAGAATAAGCAAATGTAGAAATATTAAACACACTGGAAATTTACCCTTCAAAATCTGGACTGAGGCAAGGATGTGTAGAATCACCACATATTTCATCCCTAGATGTTCTTGCCAGTACATTAACTTGAGCAAATCAAATCAGAGGCAGAAGATTGGAAAGAAAACATAACATTATCACTATTTGCACTGATATGATCATTTACATAGAAAACCGAAAAGAATCTAGAAATAATTAGAAATAATAGGAGAATTTAACAAACAAGTTTAATACAAGATCAATATAAAACAATGAATTGCATTTTCATACATCAGGAACAAAAATAATTAAAAAGGAGAAACTATTTACAGTAGCCTTAGAGGACATCAATTACCTAGGAATAAATCTAACAAAAGATAAACTAAAACCCACTACAGGGAAAATCTTAAACTGCCACAAAGATTCAAACAATGGTGATATACAACATGACTGCTGAATAAAACATTCAGTTTTCTCCAAATTAATCAGTGGGGCAATTTTGGTCAAAATCCAAAAAAGCCTGTTTTGGAAAGGAATCTGATAAACAGTGATCAAAGTATTGCTATGTATGTGGGGAGATCAAGAGCCAAGACTAGCCAAGAGTAGGGTACTTCTAAGGAAAATTAAGGAGGGAAATAATTGTCCTACAGATATCAGGACTTAATGAAAGTCACAGTAAAGGAGATAGCAAAGGCATTGAGATGTATGCTAACTAATAGACAGAGAGCCCGGAACTAGACCCACAATTATGTCAAATGCCAACACATGACCAAAATGTCAGGTCAGATCATCTGTGAGGGAAGAGACCACTTGGGAATAGGAAAACCGTTATCTGTATGAAAAATAAATGAAACTGGATTTTTTCCCAGTTACCTACCCTGTGTTTCTAAGACCCAGTCTCACACTTCTATATTCCTCTGTATAATGTTGGGGTACAATGTAGAGTTGTTCTATTAGGTGAGGTATTCAATTCCACTACAAAGGACAAGGACAGCAAGTGAGATGGGTAGAGCTCCTCAGATGTATTAACTACAGGGGATAAGCAAACAAGTAACTTGTGAGAGGTACGCAGAATTCAGAAGATGTACTAAAATATTAGTAACCTCCAAGGCATGTAAAAATAGAATAAACGAAACAAACTGGAGTGTTACTTGCAGATAGAGAGGGATAGAAAAAAAAGTAATAACTCACAAGGTATAGATCATGCCAGCTGTGAGCTGAAAGCCATTACTAAATTGTCTACCTATTAGTGACACCATTCTGGGGCCTATATGCTCTGTCGCAGAAATGCTGACACAAAAGATGGCTGTCCAGAACATTGATGGAGTGTACAAAGACCAGAGGTCAGGCCTGTCTGCTCTTGCACCTCACAATGAAGCAAATAGGTATGAGTCCCTGAGCATCTACCATTTGCTCTCTTACTTAATCTCAATTCTGGTTCTCATAATTACCCTGGAATAAAACACAAGACTCAGATAGTATATTCCATTCACCCTGTTTGTATACTACCCCAAGCGTGTCAACCTACCCCAACTCCTGCCCCTTGGATCGGGCTCTATATTTTAAATAGATTCAAAAACTTTTGTGATTTGATCATCACAATTTGGTTTGAGTCTTCCTGGTCAGTGACCTCTGGAATAATCTGCCCATCATAGAGGCAGCCACTGTATCAAAGTAATTTCCCACAGGACACAGGGGTTGAGAATCAGCATGTACATTTCTTAACCTCCTTTGTCAGCTGGTTTCCAGTTTGGTTCTGCCAAAAGATGCAGGAGAATGGAAGGCAGAAAGAGATAGAAAGGGACTTTCTCAAGGACACAGGCTCTCATTGCTTCTCTCCAGCATCAGAACACCCCCACTACCAGGCACCCCTCCCTGCCATACGGGGACCAAACCCTGAGCACTTTCAAAGACCCACAGAGAAAGCATGCAACATGTGAGAAAAGTCTTGTTCCAAAATATGAAACTAGAAAAATCAGAATTAACAATTGTTTTTATTAAATGCTTACCTACAAAAGGTAAACTTCCTCGACTTTTAAACTTTAAACTCCAAACTCTTTAATAGTTCCGTGTAAGTGTAATAGTTTAGATTCCAAGAGCAAAATGAAGAATATATTTTTAAACTCAGGATTGTCAAAGCCATTTACCTCTGTAGTTTGAATGCATCCTTCATTTTTCATGTGTTGGAAACCTAGTATCCAAATTCATATGTACGCGGTATTTGGAGGCAGGACCTTTGGGAGGCTCATAAGAGCTCTGTCCTTATGGATGAATTAATCCATTTATGGGTTCATAGGTTGTTGAGGGAATGGTTTTGTTATAAACAGGAACTTTCTCTGGCTCACTTGCTCTGTCTTGCCATGTGATGCTCTCACTGTGTTATGATGCAACTAGAATATCCTCACCAGATGCCAGTAGAATCAGGTGCTCTTGGAACAACCAGTCTCCAGGAGCCAATTGTTCTTTACAAATGATCCAGTCTCAGGTATTTTATTATAGCAACAGAAAATAAACTGATATTTACCTTATTTTTTACGTCAAAGTCGTTACATTTAACAAGGGATGAGGGCCTATTTTTAATTTAGCAAGAAGCGTGTATGTGTTTGGGGATAGGATATGTTCAAGAGTAAGAGTAGTCATTACCTACAAAGATCTATAAAGGACCTGATAGAGCCTCTCACTCAGGATATTTTTGTTGCTGTCTCCACTCTGGGTGGTATAATTGGAATCCTCTTCTAGCAACAGCTTAGGGAAGCAGAGATTCTGAGAGCCAAGCCATAAAGACTAAAGCTTTGAAGAGACTACCTCAACTGTCTGGCCTGTGAGGAAACACAAGGCTGAAGCCATAGAGTGGCCCCTATGTGGCCAGAACCTGTGCTTGTGGGTGGCTGGGGCAAGGGTGTGTAAGTTGGAATGATGAGTCCCAGTGACCTGGAAAGCATGTGGAGTGACCAGTCATCACCTAGCTTCATAGTTCTGGTGCATCTATAGCTCTGCTGGCCAGAAAAGATACTGCGCCAGTCTCAAAACAATGGAATTGCCAGCCTCCCGCTTTTATTTTCCCTTGATGCCTGGCATCCATTTGTCCTCATTCCATTGTACCTGGAGTGTCTTCTTTCCACACTAGGGCTTCTTGAACCAGTGTGCAAAAAAAAATCATAGAAAGTACTTATTAAAAGTACAGATTCTTGGCCCTTACCCTTGATTCTGATTCTGGGTAGATAATGCTTCAAGAAACTCTGCTTCACAAAATAATTCTTTCTCTTCTCTTCTCTTCTCTTCTCCTCTTCTTCTCTCTCTCTCTCTCTCTCTCTCTCCCCCCTCTTTTTTCTCTCTCTTCCTCTCTCCCCTCCCTCCTTCTCTCTCTCTCTCCTCCCAAGCTAGTTAAGATTCTAGAGGTAGAGAGGTAAGTTTCTCATTTCTCATGGTCCAGCTATGGAAGACAAATGGCACTTGGAATTAACCTGAAGAAATTTCTGGGAGTAAAGTTAGAGCCAAGTCGACCACATGTGTTTCCTTTTCTAGCAGGAAATACCATCCCACATTTCATTCACAACTTCATATTGGGTACCTAAAGCAGACCCATCTCCTGAAGCTAAGGCATTTGAAGGGAGGGGAAGATGTGGTATTTTCCTTGTTAGTTGGGAGTCCCAAGGACCAATACCTGATTTTAAATGTATTTTAAAATGCATTTTGCAGCCCTTTTTGTCCCCAGTTGCAGGCCCTTGATAACAATGTGGTCAGATTCGAATCACCATTTGCCCTGAAACAAAATCATACTGTACCCTTATACAGTGTTCAATCAAATCTGTATATGAAGCATATTAAGCTTTTATCATGAGATGAAAAGCTTCATTCACTATTTTTTAAAATGTTTCTAAGTTGTT
The DNA here is from genome assembly GCF_001458135.2 of Marmota marmota marmota. Lineage (NCBI taxonomy): Eukaryota > Metazoa > Chordata > Mammalia > Rodentia > Sciuridae > Marmota > Marmota marmota. Next base: position 38,681,837 of record NW_026000016.1, read on the forward strand.
GATGGATCTTTATTTTATTTATTTGTATGGGGTGCTGAGAATTGAACCCAGTGCCTCATGCATGCTAGGCAAGCACTCTACCACTGAGCCACAACCCCAGTCCCTTCATTCACTATTCATTTCACTATTTAAAGATAATAAGATCAGAATAAGATTTGGGGTCTTTTTAGAAAGACACCCTTCTGCTGTGTAACCCCAATAATCCTATGGTATCTGTAGAGAAGTATATCAGAAGGGATTCCAAGGTCCTGCTCTAACCTTCCTTTTGTCCCCGTTAGGCAAGAGACTCAGCCATCATGGAAGAGACCGGACTGAGTATTTGCAGTCCTGTGACTCAGGATCTCAGAACGTGTTCCCCCAGACTATGCCTTATCTCAATCCCTGCCAGGGTCATCTGCCCAGCCATCTCCTCTCTTCTCCTGTCTCTCCTACCCCAATTCATAGCAAGGCTGACTGCCCAGATGCAAGTTTCTGCAGTTCAATTCACCAACACCCAGAACAACTTGTTGGGAACAGAAAGCTTGGGAATGAATAAGGTGGTGGAGGGTGGAATCACTGGAAGTTCTTCTGAAGGTATAACCAAGTGAAGCCCCTAGAGACTTAGACTCAGGACTAAAGAACAGTGACTGGGCAGAAGGCATTCCAGGTGCTGGGGATGGGGGTCTTTTGTCTTCATGATGATGGTAACTGTTACCATCAAACTAAGTGGCAAAATATGGATGGTCATAGGGGAAAAAATATCCCTCAAAATAGCACAAATACTATAGATCTGGGGGAGGGGGTGAGAGAAAAAGTCTACAAGGATACATTGAACTGCCAAAATGTGTAATTATAGTAATTTACGTGTCCTGCCCTTTTTAAATTCTTCATTAACATGCAACACAGTATCTACTGTGTCTATCATTAAATGTGTCGGATTGAACATGTGGTGCATTTTACCTGATTGGCAAAATGATCACACTTGTAAACGCAGGCTGTAACAGCAGATTCCTTCCACAGATTGTTCTGGGCTTGACACTTTAAAATGAAGAAAAACACAAAGGAAAGGAGGGGGGCAGGGGTCAGAAGAAACTTGCCTCTATCCTGGCCACCAGCAAGGCTGACACAGAGGGTTAACAGTTAAGTGCAAGTGCAGCTTGAAGTCTAGAATCAGGATCAGGCCTCTTCAGAAAGCTGAACAAGACGTCTGGGGCCACGCAACCCTCCACCTTTTTGGACTCACGTCCTCGGCCTTTGGGACTAACCAGGGAAGCTCACTTTAGTGGCAGCCAAGGCGAGGGGCCGGCCTTGCCAAGACTAAAGAGGGAGGAGGGGAAAAAAAGCAAGAATCCCCCACCCCCTCCGGGCGGAGGGGGCGGGAGGAGCGCGTCCCGGCCGGGCCCAGCAGTGTCTTCCACTCTGTGCATCTCTTCGGGAGCGACGCGGGAAGGATGCTGGGCCGCAGGAGCGCGCGCGCGGGGCCCGGGATGCCGCGGGGCTGGACCGCGCTCTGCTTGCTGAGTTTGCTGCGTGAGTACCGATCGCGCGCCGCGCCGGGGCGCCTTCCCAGCGGGGAGGGTCGAGCGGCGGCTGGGCTGAGCCACAAACAGAGCTGCGCGAAGGGAAGGGACCCCTGCCCCACCCGCGCACTGTCGCCCACCGTTGCTCAGGAGGGACCAGCGTTTCACCTGGGACTCGGTGGCGGTGGGAGGGGAAAGACACCACGGGAATGTAAATTTACCCGAGGTGTGAGCCGGACAACACGGCTCGCTGAAATGGACTAAAATAAAGCGCTTTGGAGATGCCAACGTCTCGGCGTTGCCAAAGGTGCGGAGCGCAAAGTTGGAGCGGGAGCCAGGAGAAGGGGGAGGAGGGAAGCCGGAAAGTTGTGCGGCTGTTGGTTGATTCAGAAAGCAGCGTCCCGGAGCGAGTTGGTGGGAAGGGCCCCGGCGCCCACAGTCTACTAGGACCGGGGATCCACAATGGGCATTAAGGAATTCAAGGGAAGCCAACAGGGGGTGAGGTGCAGGTCCTGGGAGTCCTAGAGGAAGGCCGAGTTGGGTGAGCAGAGGCGTTTGGAATGAACAGCCCTTGAGGTTGGGGGAGGGGGGTGATCTTGCATTAAAGATTGGAAAGCAAAATTAGAATTACCCCTCCAGATACCGCTGGGATCCTATCGAGGGCTCCCTGCCTCCCTCTCTTCACAATTCCTCACCCCTGCACAAACTCAAAGTATTTATTGCTCGCCTCCAAGTTCTAAAGCTAGCAGACAGGTCAGGACACTCCTTGCTCACCCCCACACACTCTGAAGCTCTTGCTCTCACTTTGGAAAAAAATAGTAGGCACTCACTAAACATAATTAATTGTTTTCATTGGGGAAATAACCTTTCCATCTCATCTCACTTAGAGGTTTGAAACTTTGTAAGTCGCTCTCCCTTTATTAAACAACTCTCTAGGGCTCCCAGTTCCCAACTCACTACATGCTAAAGACCACCCACCTTGGGTGGCCCTGCAAAGTAGATCTGCTTGCTGGGCCTCTTTGCTCCCAGTCTCCTCTACTATCCCTGTTTGGGTCCACCCAGTTGGAGAGAGCTGGCTTGGCTTGGAGGAGGCCGAGTTAGGTTCTGGGTTGAGTGTTTGGAAACCTTGGACACGCTCTTTAGACAGGGATAAAGCTGTTGGTGAGGTTTTGAAACCCTAGAATGGGTGCTACACTGTTCCCTCATAGCAGGGGTGAGTTGACCAATGGCTCAGATTCCCATCAGATGCTGCACTTTCTTTTGGCCGCATAGCTCATGCTGACCTGGGCCTGGGCTAAGGGAGGCCCACCCTTTTTTATTTCCTCAGCTGGCTAGTATCATTCTTGCCTTGGCCTGCAGAGGAGGGCTGGGGGGGATGTAGTGCAACTGCTGCAAAACCTCTGACAGATGTGCTGGGAAGTTCAGCATCTCAGCTTTGGACTGAAGAATAGTCTACTACTTGGACTTAATGCTTTCCCCAAGACCTCTCTAGGGTTTCTGTTTAGAGTTTTTTTTTTTTTTTTTTTTAATATTAGGAGTTATTTTCTGTCCTGGGTATATTGTAGGATAAATGAAATGAGTGACTATAAGTTGAAATGCTACCAATGGGCCATTGCAAAAAAAAAAAAAAAAAGGGAGTGTAATTATTACTGAGAAATTTAATGTGGAGTTCTGTGATGTCTCATTACTATCCCAATGAAGAACTTGGTCTCAGGAGCTCTATGCCTGTGAGATTGGCATGGACACAGGCATAGCAGCTAACCACAAATGGGCTCTCTTTGCAGAGGGTGGGTTAGGGACCCCTGGGCAGCACAGCTTAGCTACCAGCCCTGTGGGAAGCCTTTCAGTAATTAATTAGGGATCCTTTTTCTTTTCTTTCTTTTTTTTTTTCAGGCTTAGGGTCTCTTTTTCCTTCAAAGTCTATAACTCCCCTCACCCTGACAACACCCCCAGTCCTGCCGGAATAGGTCACATTCCTTTTCTTTCTTTGGGTCCTTCGTGCCTGTGGACCTCACACCCATATCCTGTCTGGGGCTACATGTAAGAGGGGAAAAAGAAAAGGGAAAAGAATTTTATCAGATATTTTCCAGAGGGGAGCGGACTCCACCCTTTGACTCTCTGCCACATGGCGATGAGAAGGAGTAGCCTTGGGGACCTCTGACTAAGTCAGTGGTCCCCAGTGCTCCCCCTTGTAGGGCCAGCCCAGGCTGCACAACCTTTGCAAATCCTGGACTTCACGGCATTCCTGTTTGGCTGATAGCACTTGCTAGGGCCTTGGGCCCTTTTCTTATCCCTTTGGCTCCACCTCCTGGGCCTCCTCATCTCCTTCCTTTCCTGAGTCTTTGTCTCCAAATGCTCAGGGCAAGAAGTGCCAAACTGCAGCAGATAAACCCAGGCACAGAGTCCTACAAAAACAAATAATAAGGAGGAACAAATTCCTCTCTTACAGTCTCATTGCCTTATTTCCTTTAGACCCTGGGCTCAAAGGCCTGGGCTTACATTCAGGGTTGGATGGTTACCCAGCTCCACCCTCAGGGCACTTGGGCCTCTCTCTCTCATGGACTTCAGTTGATCTAACTAAAAGTCCTGTGGTGTGGAGAACAGGAAGCATGAAGGTATGGGAAAAGAACAAAACTCCACCCTCCAATAGAAACTTCTCATGGTTGCCAGGGCAGAATTTCCATATTTTTTTGGGCTTCAGCTTCTCTAATGAGAACATTTTCTTCCCTCTAGCTAACAAATGAAAACACATTCTCTATAATATTTTGTCTAAAGGGCCCTGATTTTTGTGCTATAAGGCAAAAGATGCATGCATTTTGGGAAGGCGGAGATCAAATAGAGAGACATGACAAGGTGTACTTCACTGGACCCGCACTGTGGGCCCCATCAGGGAATGAATCACTTCCCTTCAGGTGCAAGGGGAAAAGCCTTTTGGCTTAATTAGGAGGTCTGTTCCTTCCTGATTTGGAAAAAAAATAAAATGAAATAAAAACAGATACCCCTTAGGGAAGTGGCATCTCTAGATATCGGTGCTCCATTGTTAAAGAAAATGTGTTAATTGGATCTTTGGGTGAGAAAGCCAACAACCTAGACAAACCCTGGATGTGCAAGGGCAGACGGGAGACAGGCTTGCTAAGTATGATAAACTGGGCTTTGTGTTTGGGTAGTCTCAAGAGACAAAGGCTAGAGGGCTCCAGAGCCCAGGGAGAGGAGACCTACCTGCAGCAAGAGAGGAACAGTGATGGGTGGAGGGTGGAAAAGACCTGGCTAAGAAGATTCCTTGTAGTATGATGTCATTAGCATGGTAAGATATGATGTTTCAAGGTTATACCGTCATCTTTCCTAGGATGCCCTGTAATCTTGCTCCACTCTCTCAAACCTTCAGTAAAAATCATTTTTTTGCCTACTGGTCTTGTGTGAGTGGTTCTCTGCAAAGACTAAAGGAATGGGTGCTTGGCTAGCTTATGTTGAAGTAGTGTAATAGAGAGTACAATAAGATATGGAGCTGCAATCCAAGGGTCACAGGAGCTAGGAAAACAGAAAGACATGAGTGGAAGAAATGTAGGCAACCCAAGGATCCTGAGGCTATTGAGGTTCCAAAGTAAATGGATGGGGTCAAGACAAGCTATATGACTATAAAAGAAAAATCTCAGTACACTGGGGATGATCAGGCCGCAGACTCTTACCTGGTTTATGCCTGCATCTCAGCTTTCACTTAGGAAGACATCAGCCCAGCCCTTTGTTCTAGTTTAGTATGTTTCCAACTCATGGTAGATCAGAGGGTTGGCAGGGACCCCTAACAAGGATGTTTCCTGAATGCTTCCAGGAAACATGAGGGGCTTACTTATCCCACAAAGTAGCTCATCTCATTTAAAAAAAACAAAACAAAAAACAACCTACATTAAGTTTTCTCCTTGTATTGCAGTGAAATTAGCTTTACTGTAACTTCTAATCACTATACTAATTTTTTTTTGATTGTCATAGGTTTAATCTGGTTCTTCATGAAAATCCCTAAAGACCATTTTAGTCAGCCCCCCTAGATTGTGGAATCCTTGAGGGATTTATTTAAATTACATTGACACTAATGCCTAATGGAGGGAAGGAATCAAACTGGCTTATATTGTGCTCTTTATAGAACTGAGCAAGACCCTTTTCACATCATTGGTGCTTCGGGGGGGAAAATGTGCATATACTGTTTAAGTGAAATGAATCTTGAAAGAAGTCATTTATTCTCCCTTCTCAGATTCTTCTTTTTCAGATCAAGGGTCAGCAAACTTTTCCTGTATAGACCTGGATAGTAAATATTTAAGGTTTGGGGAGCTCTACAGGGTTTCTCATGCACATCTTTACTTTGTATTATTTTATGACACTTAGAAATGTAAAAGCCATGCTTGACTCACTGGCCATACAAAATCAGTCCCTGGGCCAGATTTGTTCCGCCAGCGATAGTTTGCCAAGCCCTGATCTAAATGAAATAATGCTAGGTCTTCAACAGTGTGACTTGATTTCTAGAAATCTAATCCTGGTTGTCTTTATGTGGACACTCCCTAATTTAATATATTTCCTCTTAAAACCAAGCATCAGAATGAGACTGCCGTAGTAGAAGCTGTAGGTATGAACATATCCAACACAGCTATTCGACCCTACTGCTTCTCCTGACATCCCAGGATTATCCTCAGTGCCATGGGTAAAACACACAAGTATAAGAATGGCCCCACCACTCAAGATATTTGTAGTCTAACTGAGGTGACAGTTAGACCTATCCTGAGGAAACAGCATATGTGATTTTGTGCCAGATGAGTGATAGAGATAAGCCTTCTGCTCTCTGGGGAGCAGAAGGAAGGGGCTTATCATAATGACAGCTGCTGGCTTTTAAACAACTACCAGACAGGCAAATGCTGTACACTTGGTGACCTCCTTTGTTCCTCAAAATGACCAGGAGGTAGGGTTTGTTTTTAATCCCCATTTTATAGGAAAGGTTTGGAGAGTTAAAATAAGACTATTTATGAGGCTGTGGGCTCCAACCTGTCCTGTCTGAGGACATGTGCTTTCCACCAAGATACCCAGGAACTCCTTCAAAATGCTTCACTTGGGCTGGAAGCTAGCGAGTGGGCAGATTGGGGCTGGCTGTCAGCTGCCCAAGAAACAGCATGGTTAAAAAAAAAAATTATGAGAGACCTATGAAAAGTAAGACCAAGTATAGAAAACCTCAGTCTCTTCAAGTATGGGAATTTACTTATAACAGCTTCCTGGAGCTCTGAGAATTTGTAAACCTCCTTTCATGACCAAAAGAATCTTCAACATACTAATTGTAGGTGGAAGTATTTTCAAATGCATTGCGAGTTCCTCTGCTTCTTCAGAGTACACCCCCAGATAAAAGGACTTTCAACCTTCATGACTCAGATGGATCATGAAAATAACGTAGCTCTGTTGCAACTCAGTGACATTGTTAATGCTTATGAAGGTGTGTATCTATTTACTCCTCATAAATGATACCCGACTAGTGCAGGTTTGGTACCCATGTATGCTTTTCATTTATTTTAGTTTCTTAGTTTTCGGCTGCTGCTGCTGCTTATTTGCTTCTAATAGTTTCTTTCTAATTGTCAGCTTTGGCTAAGAGCAAATAACCAAGTATTTTAAAATTGCATGTCCAACAAGAAAAATTGCTTCTATATAAATACCTATAAGTTCAATTGTGTGAATTTTGCTACATGAATTCTGTGACATCTATTTGACTTCTTATCCTTCTCATTTGTTAACTTTCTGACACCTTGTTTCTTCCCTGGCTCCAAGTTTGTGCATCAAGATCCTATAGGACAACTAAGGTCAGATAGCCCTTACAGTGGTGCGGTTAATAAGGATGGGCTGAGAAGTAAACAACAGAAGGTGGCCTTTTATTCAGTTTTAAGTTGAACTACAGTTCTCTGCAGGGATGAGGTCAAGGGCTGTTCCTCTTGTCTAGAATGGACCACAGTGGAGGTTTCATCAATTGTCTCTCAGCGTCTGACAGATTCCCACTGACTGTAGGCTGCTGTTAGTCCCCTACAGAACCGCAGGTCAGAAGCTCAGAAAAAGAAAGGCCAGTGTTTGATGGTTTCAGGCCATGGATGTGAAGGGGAAGAGAATAAAAAGAAGCCTGCAGTCAATCTTGACTCTTTGTCTGTCATTCCTTCAAGACCCGGTCTCTTTGGTGAACTTTTAAAGGGAGCCCTGGAGACTGAAGCCCAGGGACTCAACTGAGTGACCTAAGTGATAGTAGCCAGGTCAGGATTGGCTCCCTGGCCATAAGGTCTCCTTGCTTTGTGCCAGTTTATACAGAGCCCGTCCCTTAGCCTTGCCTTTCTGCCCTTCCTTTGTCTACGTCTCTAGTGTTTCAGAAGGTTCTCTGCTCACCCTCGGCTCACAGCCATGAATGTGACATTAGGGTCCCCTTCTCATTTGCAAACAGATTATAGTACCTTCCTCCATGCTTAACCAAACAGTGGGAGGAGGAGGCTGCTGCAGCTGGGAGCCCGTCCCCCGCGGGTCAGTAGCTGGCCTAGGTCCAGAGTTGCTTCACTATTCTGGAACAGACACCTCTGTCTTCAGAACTAGCAGCAGGTCTCTGTTCACATCTGGAAAAGTTCAAAAGTGTTTTTCTGGGTGAAGGAGGCCCCTTGGGGGAGGGGGTTCAAAAGCATGACATCATTTCTACCAAGCCTTGCTTCCTTTGGAGAGGGAAAAGGGCTGGGCCAGGCTGGACCAGATGAGATTCCCAGGAATTGATGTGTTTGAACAGAGAAGGGAGGGTGTGGGCAAAAAGAGGGTGTCAAGGGGAGATTCCAGGGGTGCCTTGGAATGGTGCCTTGAGCATGATCTTTTACTTCAGTGTCCTAATGTCACCAACACCTGCTCCCTATAATGAATTCATGTCCTAGAGTCAGATTAGTGAGGGGGTCCTATCTAAAAAAGGAAGTAGCGTGAATTGACTTTCACATCTATTTTATTTTGATCAACCCACCTCCCATCTAAGCCAGATAAGAACTCACCCATCCTTGTTTCTCCAGAAGTGTGAAGAATGCATTTGGGCCCTTAGTAGTTTAAACCCAGCCTGACCACCTTACAACATGTTGCAGGAGTCAGCTGAACACCAGTGTCTGTCACTACTTGCCCTACATCATCTGTGATCTTGCCTCTTGGTCAACACCTTGGTAATTTATGTTCTTTATCTCTAAAATGGAGATAGTAATATTTCATCTTCTGCCTGCTTTCCTATCACCTAAGAGAAAAAAAAGTGACTATACATTTGCTGTTGATATTAATCTACTTGCAGCCTGCTGGGGAGGAAGGCAGATGTGGTAGAGTGAGACCCTGGTCACCACCTTTAGGGGAAGCCTCCTTGGCCTCAGGTTAATTGACTTGAAGCTAAAAGTCTGACTTCTTTCTTGATGCCGAGGGATCAAGAGGTTTCATTCTACAGTGCTGTTTACCTGTAAACCTCTGAAAAACAGACCTAGATCTTAAGCAGGAAAATTTGGAGACAAGCTTTAGGGTGTCTTGGGATCCTCAGAGGCATTTTCTTGAGGATGGTACTGCAAGTGTGAACTATTGATACTAAGTCGACCTCTAACATTTACAGAGCCCAAGGCCAGAGTACAACAGAGGCCCACGTTCTGTATGTCTACATTTATAACTTCACAGTTTTAAAGCAGGTCAACTAACTGGTAAATAAAATATCTTTTATCTTTGTTAACTTGACAAACATAACCTTCATGGCTACTTGGAAGGCCAGGTTTGAATTTGGGATTCTCACGCTCTTGAAATTCAGTACACAATTTGCCTTATCAGGAAGAGATGGACCCTCACCCCAGCCTAATTCTCTTCTCTTCTTCCCTGTGACTTGGGCACACGCTCTGGGGGATACTTGCACGGATGCATGGATCACCCCACCTATACCCTGCAAGTGGCCAGCACTTGATTACCAGTGGGCCTTGGCCTTACACCTCCTAGTGCTGCAGTTCACCCTTAAAAAGATGGGCTGGGGAAAAGTCCATGCAGATCTCAGATGTGAGAAAAGAATCATTTGAACAAGAAGTCAAAGAACTTCTGGTCCTCAAAGTGCAATCTAGAAGAGAGAGTACATGCCAGTCAGTCCTCACAGGAGACACAGAAGGTCCAAGGTCCAGGTGGAAGCCTTTTCCTTCCCGAATCTATAGATGGTACCACTTGGTATGCAGAATATATGGAAATGAGGGGCAAGGACACTTGCAAAGATCTTCAGAGAATGATTAGATTCAGGAACATTCAACTAAAGTAATTTATCACTTGTTATATCATTGATTTTCTCACATAAGGTAGACAGAAAAAACCCTCACTTAAGAGGTAAGTAAACTGAGGTACATACACATGTGAAGTCACATAGTTAGTTCTTGGTGGAGCCAGAATGTAGCACCCCCCCAACCCTGCCCATTACACTTAATAAGGAACCAGGCTTTGTGTTCTCTGGTCCATTAGGAATTTTTAGGTTAGAGCCTCTTAAAAAAGAAATCTTGGAGTTCTTGCTGCAACTGAGTTCCTAAATGAAAGGAAAGGAGAATGTATTAGAAGGTCACAAGGGAAAAGATGAGGGGGTTTTGGGAATGAGAAAGACCAAGAAGATTTTTTTTAAAGGAGATTACATAGTGATAGTGTGATTATTCCAAGAGTTAATATGTCAGATGGGGAATGACCAAAAAAGAGAAGGATACATCAAAGAGGAAATAGAAACTTGTCTTCCCTTAGATTTTCTTTTTTATCTCTGCCATATATGTATGTGTGTGTATCTCATATATCTCAGGTGTAATTTTGTATTTTAATATTTTACTGAACACTGATGAACATTACCTCATATTTTCACATTGCTGCTTGGAATTTATAAATTTTTATTTGGGAAAATTATGTATATGATTGTGTAGTGACTGTAGTATATTAAGTGTATATGCCATTTATCTTATTATAATTCATTTTGATGCTTGCAACTTTTCCCTCCTACAGTTAGTACTACCTTAGACACTTGGGTGCATATAAATTTTTATTTCTCCGTTTGCTCTGGAAAAATCTAGTAATAGGAAATTAGTCCACTGTCCAGGAGGATTTACTGCTGTTTCATTGCCAGGGGCAGAAGGGGATATTCCAAAAAGTTTCTGCTTGAAGCTAAGAAACTGTGTCAGGAGATGTCATGATGCTCCAGAGAGATTCTGACTTTTCCTCCTTGTTTCCCTATAGCCTCTGGGTTCACAAATATGGAGAACATGACTATTGTTACCCCAGAATCACCCTCCACGAGTATGTCTCCTGAAAGTGTTTCAACAAGAGTACCCAAGCAGGAAAACATAACACAAAGCATCCATGGAAATAACAGTTTCCATCCTGACGTTCAGAACAGCAGTGAGACCATATCAGTCATCTCAGGTAAAGAATTTGTCCAAGTTCCTCAAGCAATGCTGCTGGTACTTTTATAAAGTAGATAGAATGTTTGCAGACCATGTCCTCTGCCACAGATAGAATCAAACTAACCCTTGCATTAGTACTTTGGGCATCTTGCTTAGGGTACTCTGACGTAGGTTCTAGATAATTCTTCCAATGATGACATCTTTCTCAGGTCAATGAATTGACAGCTGCTCCTGAGGAGTGATGCTCCCTGAATGCTCCTCTCATGCTGAGTTCAGCTGGTAATAAAGATCAGATGAGGACTGCATAGAGCATAGATCATGGTCTCTTTGAAGGGCTCTAGGTTCATCTTGGGCAACTTCGGCTTCTCTAAGGCAGCATGTAATTCACTTTCAGAATCCGGAGGGCACCTCAAACACATGCTAGATTATAACTATGGTTCCAACAATGGCTTGGAATGAGTTTGGTTGAGATAAGGAGATGAAATAACAGTACCTCCCCAAGCTCCTGTTTCTATGTAAAAATCCCTGTCCATGTCATGAGCTGAGGTTGTGTGTGTTCATTTGTATATATGTGCCTGTGCACACATGAACATTTGAGTTTTGGTGTATTCCAGAGGCTACGGACAGCTGGACATCTACTTCTAGGGTCACCCGAGTCCCCGAAACCACAAACTCTTCTGTCCAGCCACAGACCTCTGTAGCCACCACAGTGTTCACCACCCCAGAAAATGTGTCGACTTCAGAGATGACCTTGAAGCCACCTGTAAATGTTTCAGATTACTCACCCAATAGCACCAGCTCTGTGATAACATCACCCACGGAACCCTATACACTATCTTCTCCTACCCCAAGCATCATCAAGGTGGGTAAATTGGGCCCAAAGGCAGATTGCCCTCTCACTTCATATGCAAGCAAGCTCTCTTTCCCTCTTTTCATACCAGCTGATGATGAGATTTGGATCATATGGGAATCAGCACAGAAATATGCACTTTGAATATTGCTGGGAGGCGTCAGAAATGGGGGAAAGAGCACACTCAGGTGGCAAGGGTGAGCTTTGCTTTGGGTATTGCATTTTTTCTAGTAGAAAGCAAAGGAGATTCTCAGAGATCCATCCAGTCTTCTATGGTTCCTTCTATACCTATAGGTGTGGCTTTGACTTGGGCACCATTTCCCTTTGGGAATATTTGGAATCCATGTCCCATTTAAGGGAGCTGCTTCTCTCACAATATTTAGGGCAAATAGCATTTTGTCTGAGTGAGAGAGTTTGGTGGTTGTGCCAGGCATAGAGAGGCAGTGAGGGCGCCATTGGCAGTGGTAGGAACTGAGTGCACTTGGGATGGTTAGCTCAGCCTGCCCTTCCGAGCCTTGAGGCATGTGGCTGTCAACAGTTTTTAGCATGAAGGGCAGAAAATCTGAATGCATGCAGCCTTAGGACAGGCATGAGAGGCCCACCTAGTTTCTGTTTCTAAAGAGCCAGCATAAAAATCTGGGCAGTCCTAAGGGCCAAGAGGAGAATGGGTGTGTCTCTAGGATCTGTCTGGCCATCCCACTGTCTGTTTGTCTATATGGGCTTCCTGCAAGTGTGCAGTTGACTAGAAGAAAAATAGCCCAACTGGGAAAAGATTCCCTCTCCCATTTCTGTATCATTGGAGCCAGTGTTTATAAATTGTAAATAGTGACTTGCCTATAAGCCCAAGCCAGTAACCCAGTAATGAACCATTTGATTATCCAACAGGGATAATGTGTAAAATGGAAGAATACAGAATCAACACAGGCCGAATATCCCTTATCTGAAGTGCTTGGGACCAAAACTGTTTTGGGTTTGGGATTTTTTTTTTTAATATTTACACATAAAATGAGATATGCTGGGGGTTGGAGACTGGACCCAAGTCAAAACACAAAATGTGTCTATTACATATATACACATATACGTATATCCATAGCCTGAATGCAATTTTATACAATATTTTTCAATAACTTTGTTCATAAGACAAACTTTGTGATGTGACATCTTTGCTTACTGCATCATGTTGGTACTCAAAAAGTTCGATTTTGGAGCCTTTCAGATTTGGGGTTTTTATCATTGACAAATTTTAAATTTCCTGTTTCCTAAAACCTTTTAAGAGAGTACCTCATAGAAATCCAACTGGAAAGGAGGTAAGAAAGAAATGAAAGACAAAGATTCTCATATGTATTTTGTTTTTGTTTTAATACAGGGAGAAATCAAATGTTCAGGAATTAGAGAAGTGAGATTGACTCAGGGCATCTGCCTGGAGCTAAATGAGACGTCTAGCTGCGTAAGTCAACCCTGACCTGCTACCTCCTCCCCTCCCCCACACACCCTTTGAACATCCTTAAAGCATCTTGGATTGGGCCAGATTTTGGTAGGGGTCTGAGGAGTTCAGCAGGGAAAGGCTGCTTCTAATGTTGAGTGTTGTATTTTTTGGGAGTAAGAGGCCCCATCTGGTGGGCAAAAAAGGCAAAACCAATTGGAATAAAATTTTGTTATTTTATGTCAGATTGAAGTATGCTTTCATGTTAAGAAATTCCTTTTTGTTATCCAGATATAAATTAGTCAACTAATTCTAGTGGTAGTGTTATTATTTTCATATAACTCTATAATCCATGCAGAATTTACTTTGTTGTAATGCTGTATTTTCCATAAAACTGTTTTTCCTAAAGTTATTTATTGAATGATCACCTCATTCAATAAAGCTTATATTTAATTTACATGGTAGCTTACAGGTTTCTATATGTGTGGGCACATTCTTTTTCTTTTTTTATTTTGTTTACTTTTATCTTTTTAGTTTGTTTATGCTTTTATCTGTTTTAAAATTTTAAGGTTTTTTGTTTGTTTATTTGTACTTTTAATATGCGGCTAATCAGGTCTTTCCTCATTATACTGTAAAAAGTATATAGTAGTTTCCAGCTCTTCTTTTAGAAAATCTTTGAAGACATCTGTCAGCATCCAAAAAAAAAATCCCACCACCATTTTAATTGGAACTGTTCTAAAAATCCTTCATTCCCCCCCCCCCCCCCAGTATTCTTTGGCATTTTTAAGCCTGGTATGTTGTTGTTAAATTTATTTATTTATTTATTTATTTATTTATTTTTAATTTAGATTTTTTTCTTCCTTGCAAGTTTTTTGTTTGGTTGATTTTTTTTTTTTTTTTGTTTCTTTTTGTTTTGTTTTTTGGTCCAGTGCTAGGGATTAAACTCAGGGCCTCATGTGATTTTGGCAACTTTACCACTGAACTATACCTCTAGTCCGTTTCTCTGTAGGTTTGATGGATTTCTTAAGCTTGTTTATAACACGATATCCTATTATATATTCCAGTTGATTATTGTTGGGATGTTAGAAAGTTAATGGAGTTTTGAATAATTACCTTGGGTTTAACCATTTTCTTGAACTTGCTTATGAATTCCAGTAGCTTTTTATTTGGTTCTTTTTAGTTTTTGAGGAAAGCAATTGTGTTCTCTGTCACTATATATTGTTTCTCTCTTCTTCTCAGTAGTTAAGGCTGTTGTTTCAGTTTCATGTCTTACTGCATTGGTTAAGAATATATATGGCCTCGTGTTAATTTTTAATGATGATACCAAGCCTCCTGCCTGGTTTCAGAAAAATCCTATTTCATGAGAATAACAAGGTTCAAGATGAAGGATGGAGGTGAAAGGAAGAGTGTTATTTACTTATAAAAAGCATTTTCTTACAAATTGGGAATTAACGAAAACACACAGGTGATGTGTGGCATGAACAGATTGCAGCTTATGGAGGGTATAAGTTACTTATTTTGGTCATTCCAACGACTGCATCTTACTTGCAACCATCAGTTGGGTCTCTCTCTCTGACTTACACATCTTTTTAAATTTCACCTAAAAGAATTTTTAAGCCAGGGCGTTTTAAGAACGGAAATCGTGAAAACACAAGTTCACAGAATAGAATAACTTAATGCAATTTGAAAAACACACCCAGAGTGTTTCTGCTGCTGATTTCCAACCCTACTCATTAAGGGAAAAAAATTGTCAACTCTTTTGTTAACTATAACAAAGGAAAATGATCATTTTTTTTTCCCTATCATTTTGGTTGAGCATTTACTTTTCTGTGTATCACATTAATCTGTGCCGGAATGCTAATTCTTTGTGGCCAGGATTTAGAGCTGACTGCAGAGCTTTCAAAGTGTCTGTTGCTTTTCAAAGTGCGAACTAGGGTCATTTTAACTAGGGTCATTGTACAAGACAAGGGCCACTCTAGAAATAACTCCCATTACTCTGCCCTGGTCTCTTTTTCACTGTGGTCTTTGCTGTCTGATATACTTTATGTCACAACTCTATATGTTCCTTTGGGATTTGGGGAGGACCTGTGAAGTAGGGGTTTGGAAAGAGAGCAGCTCCCCCAGTGTTCCATGCTAAAGGATTCTGCGCTGCTCACAATGAATCATCCCTGTGGCAGTCAGTACATGGGTAGTTCCGTTTTCCCTGGTGTTTCTACTCCTGTCTATTACCTTTCTTCCTGAAGGGGCCTCCTCCCCAGCCCCCAAGCAGCAGTGCCTCCTACTCCCCAGGATCAATTTTCCTCAGCCTGCAGTTCTTGTTCCAGAATTTGTAGCCCTACCCAGAGCCTAATGAGGAGCATGACAGGTTCAATTTTCCTTGTTTGGTTTTCCCTATCATGTAATGTTGGTACCCACCTAATACCAGTACTCACCTGCACCTGGGCTTCATGCTCATAACAGAACTATGCATTCATGGTTCTCAGATACCCAAACCCTAACTCTGCCCTACTGCTTGTTGGGTACCAAATAGACTATTTAGGCCTGTCTTCTGTACCTACACTCTGTAGACACATAAATCTCTATTACTCTCCCTTTGCTCCCCATCCTTAGCTCCAGGCAGCCAAGGAAAGGGAAGGTGACACTGCAGTGTCCTCAAACACCTTTTTCTACATCTCAGAACGTTCATTAGCGGAGCGTGTCTCCCCAGGTCTGATTTTGCATTCTCTCTGCTGCAGTGCCAGCTTAATTTAGCTTTTGTGGTTGTGGTTCCCCACATTGTTTCTAAAATGTGAGATTACTTTATTGTCTTATTCTATACCTGTTGGTTGAATGGAATTCACCAAAATATTTTTTTTAATGTTTATTTTTTAGTTTTAGGTGGACACAATATTTTTATTTTACTTTTTTTAATTGTTTTTTTAAAAGAGAGAGAGAAATTTTTAATACTTATTTTTCAGTTTTTGGTGGACACAACATCTTTATTTTATTTTTATGTGGTGCTGAGGATCGAACCCAGTGCCTCACGCATGCCGGGCGAGCGCGCTACCACTTGAGCCACATCCCGAGCCCCACCAAAATATTTTTAACTGTGGTAAAATACACATAATCTAAAATGTACCCTCAGAACCCTTTTTAAGTGTATAGTTCAGTAAGGTACATTCACATTTTTGTACGAGTCTCCAGGACTCTTTGCATCCTTCAAAACTGGAACCCTTAACCTGTAGAAGAACTCCACACTCCTCCAGGCCCTGCACACCTCCATTCCCTCTGTGTCTGTGAGCTTGGCTACTCCTCTACCTACTTCACAAAAAGTAGAATCATGTGGTGTTTGTCATTTTGCAATTGGCTTATTTCACTTAGCATAACGTTATCCAGGTTCACCCATACATAGCATGCATCACAAATGCCTTCTTTGATAAAGTTGGATAATATTCCATTGTGTGTATATATTCCATTTTATTGATCCTTTCATCCACTTGTAGACATTTGGATTTTTTCCACCTTTTAGCTACTGTGAATAATGCATCTATAAACATGAGTGTGCAAATTATTTCTTTGACACCCTGATTTCAGTTTTGGAATGGAATTGCTGGATCACATGGTAATTCTGTTTTTGAGGAATCACATACCGTTTTTCATAATGGCTGTATCGTTTTACATCACCACTAATAGTGCTCAGGGTTCCCAATTTCAACACTTGAATTTTTCTGATTTTTTTTTTATCATAACTATCTTATTTGGTGTGAAGTAATAGCTCATTATCATTTCAATTTTCGTTTCCCTGATAATTAGTGATGGTGAGCATCTTTTCATGTACAGATTGGCTATTTGTGTATCTTCTTTGGAGAAATAATAATTCAAATCCTTCGCCCACAAATTTGGTTTTTTACTACTACTTTTTTTTTTCTTTTGTGGTGCTGGGGATTGAACCCAGGGACTTGTGCATGCAAGGCAAGCATTCTACCAACTGAGCTCTATCCCCAGCCCCACTGCTACCTTTCTCTAGTGCTACATCTGTTTATGTGCAGGGCTTGTTTCTACTCAGCTAGCTCACATTACTCTTATTCTGTCATATTGACTTCATCTGGGCTGGGCTGCCTCCAGCCCCCAGATCACATCTCCAGCCCCCGCCTTCTTTGCCCTCTGCCCAAACACTAAAGGTCAGTTTCCATGCACAAAACATAAGCTCGAGATGAAAAACTTATGAAGAAAGTGTGTCTCTTGGAAAGAACCTGAGCTCTAGAGACAATCTAGTTTCTCACCCTTGGTTACTGTCCCTTTGTTGTTTGACTTCTAACAGGTCCTTGAATTACTCCAGTCCTCATGTCAAAATATAATTTTTACCTGCACTGTCAGATGCACACTGCAAAGTAAAAATAACATTATTTTTGAAAGGGCTGGTTGAGGGAGATTGATCCTAAAATTTCAGCATTGGGAAATAAATGACTTCAAGGTCTTTAGAAAAATGCCTGTCCCTCCCCTCACTCCCATCTCAGTGCCTGAGGTTCTTCTTACATATGTTTGGAGACTTTGCAAAGTTTGAATATGCTGCTCTAGAAAAGTTAGATGGTTTTATTATTTCTCCAAAGTCACATGTGTGAGCAGATATAATTAGGGGCTCATAAATCTGATTCTCATGAATAAAATGGTGAGGCTGTGGCTTCCTCCTGCCCACTCTCCCATGATGTTTGCCCGCGCAGTGTCTCTTGGGGGAGGATGTTTATTCCGAGCATCCGGAGAAGCATTGTGCTTTGTTCAGGACCCACCTGCTCCTCGCTAGGCCCAAACACAATTCACTGAGGCCCTTGGATTCCAGAGTGGGAGGCTGGCTGCTCTTATTCCCTTGAATTTAGTCCAAGAAGTTAAGCAAGGGGGGGACCCCATGTGGAAGCCAACCAGTGGGGTGTTAAGTTGAACAACAATTCCTTGAGTTCTGTTGTTTGCTTGGTTTTATGATTAGTGCAGTCCAGGTTCAAAATTATGTATGGTACACCCTCGCCCCCACCCTATGCACATACTCAGAAGTCTTACAGTCTAGTTAGAGAGAAATGATAGGCAGAATATGGTAAAATATGGACTCTGTGTGATATAGTATATAAGGTCTTGCTATTAATATAGTAATAGCTGCCATTTATCTAGTGTCCACTAGGTTCCCAGTGTATTGGACATTATTCATACAATGTCTCTTTAGTCACGCAAACAACCCAGTTTATAGCTGAGGAACTTGACACTCAGACTAGCTGCATAACTTGTGAAGATTCTAGTCAATGGCAAAAAAAGGGTTGATGCCCTGCACGTCCACTGTGGTACCCAGTTAGTTCCCTGGTATCTTTCCCCACCAGCCTCACCTGCAGGCATTCTACCCCTTCTTCAAGATCTATTTTGAGATGTTCCTGATAATAACTCCATGCCAGACATGACCTCGCCGTCCTTTGTATGTTCTTAGCACTTTGGTTGTACCTTTGTCATGATACTTGCCATGTAAATAGTCTCTGTGTGCCTCCGTTTCTTCATCCACAAAATGAAAAGAATAATTATGCCCATCTTCTAGGCTTGTAGGAGGCCTAAATGTACATGAAGAACCCTTAGGACTGTGCCCTAGACATAGTAAGCATCATTTATTTTAATTGCTGATGCAAACAAAGACCCTGCTACAGGAAGAAGGAGTTTTGATTGTGTGGAATTCATAGACCATCCCATCCTCAAACCCCAAAGAAAGCAGTTTTCAACAGTTACTTCTTTTTTTTTTTTTTGGAAGGGGGGCAGTTATTGAGGATTGAACCCAGGGGTGCTTAACCACTGAGCCACATCCCCAGTCTTTTTTTATATTTTATTTAGCGACAGAGTCTCGCTGAGTTGCTTAGGGCCTTGCTAACTTGCTGAGGCTGGCTTTGAACTCATGATCCTCCTGCCTCAGCCTCCCAAGCTGCTGGGATTACAGGCACACCAGGGGTGTGCTATTGCACCTGACCACAGTTTCTTATCTTCAGGGCTTGATAAGTGCCAGAGCAGCTGTAGAGGTGCAGCTT
Organism: Marmota marmota marmota; assembly: GCF_001458135.2. Classification (NCBI taxonomy): domain Eukaryota; kingdom Metazoa; phylum Chordata; class Mammalia; order Rodentia; family Sciuridae; genus Marmota; species Marmota marmota. The sequence continues at coordinate 38,701,048 of NW_026000016.1, forward strand.
CTGAGCACTGAGAAGTAGGGGAAGGTGGAAGGTGCCATTCTCTCTGGCTACTTTAGATCCTAGGGGAGCCCTGCCCCTCTGTCTCCCTCAGGAAGCAGACATTTTTCAGCCAGAGACACTTCAGAAACCTGCTGGGGAACTTCCTACCCTCTGTCCAGAAGGCATAGTGGGTGAGGGAGGAGAACCGGGTCTACCCAATACTCTTCCGATAGGAGACTGCTGGTCATATCCAATGTGGGGGTCCACACTGCCTAATGCAAATGTATTAAAGAGCCAGACTTTTCCAGAAGGAGAGTCTCTACCCAAAGACTTACTGGGAAACCTGCAGAACTGATCTTTTAATGGAGGGAAGAAGCAGCAGGGGCCTGAGGATGCACTTCTCTGTGACCTAGTCTTGGCGGGTGATTCAGGCTACCGTTGGGCTCCTGTCTTGTGACCCGGATTGACCAGCCCTGCTCTTCTCGCCTTGTCCATGCCCAGTTATTTTCCCTTACCTCCCTCAAATTCCAGTGGGGGGCTAAGGCCAATCCTGACCTTGCCTTGTGTAGAAGCAAAGGAACCTGGGTTTTCCTGACTTAGATCTTAGCAGTAGGAAAATACCCAGGCTCCTTTCCAACTGGGAGGACCTCTGGCCTTGCCACGAGCAGCAGCCCTGCCCGCAAACAGGAAGCGTTCTCCTCCACAGAGGCCCAGGTCTGATGACTGTCACACGCCCCAGCAGTTTTCCCCAACAGGAAAGTTGTCAGAGCCATCAGGCATTTCCGCCTCTGCCATCTGCCATCCGGACAGAGGAGAAAGTCTTAGTTTCGGTTATGCAGGGGAGGTCACTCTGATGGGAGGCTGCTGAAATAAGTCCCGGGAAGTGGGAGATCAGGGTTTTGAAGGGCAAAACCAATGCTTCCAATTCATACCTTTCCTGGGACTCATTTGTTGAAGTTCATCTTCTGAGTCTGAGTTCCCGAGTCTTAGGAACCAGTCAGCAACCTTGGAGAGGGATACCTGGACTTCATTAAGATTTTTATGCTTTTGATGGAAAAGGGGTTGAAACACCAGATAAAAACATCATTTCCATTTGAGCAGTGCCCTTTAGGAAACCCCTCTGCACAGGGAGAGGGAGGGTCCCTCGTAAGTTTGTCCTCCACTCACCTTCATTGGCTTTTCTGCCATCATTTGAGTCTAATGTAACCTGCAAACAAGGATTTTCTCTTAGTTATTTTTGAATTATTGTTCATCATTTCTGTTAGTGATTTGTTTTTCCTTCCTTCCTCCCTTTCTCTCTCTCTCTCTCATTATTCTCTCTCTCTTTCTTTTTGATACCAGGGATTGAACCCAGGGGCACTTAACCACTGAGCCACATCCCCAGCCCTTTTATATATTTTATTTTGAGACAGAGTCTCACTAAATTACTTGGGGCCTCACCAATTTGTTGAGTCTAGCTTTGAACTTGTGATCCTTCTGCGTATGCACAAATGGGCAATCTTATTTAAAGATAACATTTCCTGAGTCTGTTCTCTGATGTCTTAGATACTAATAAGTATATGTTTTGGTACAGGAAAATTTAAGTTTTTTTTTTTTTTTTTTGCTGTTTTGTTAGTAACTATTTTTTTTCAATGGGAATTTAAGAAAGACAGGTTCTTCTTGAGAGAAGGGGTAATTTATAATTTCTGTCAGAATTGTTACCTGAGACTATAAATGCAGTTCAGAGGTACCGGGAAGTTCGTCTCCTACTTTCTGTTGTTCTGTTTTCCTAGGAGGACTTTAAGAAGGATAGAGGAGAGGACCTGATTCAAATACTGTGTGGGAAAGAGGATGTTGATTCTGGGACTGGCATGTGCTCCTTGCTTCTCGCCCAGTCTGAAGTTAAACCTCAGTGCCTACTGCTGGTCTTGGCCAATGGAACAGGTAAGGATGCACCTTTTCTCAGGGAGTAGGGCTGAGATTAGACAGGCCTGAGGTTAAAAGATCCTGGGTCGAGATCCCACATCTGAGCTCCAGAGACCATAGGTGCCGAGATGGACCAACCTGGCCATCAGAGCATCTTCTAGAACAGCATGGGAGGATATAGCTGCATAAGTTTGTCTAGCTTCTAGATTTAGCAAATCCTTGTTTCTAATTCTAGAACTTCCCAGCAAACTCCGGCTTATGGAGAAACACCAGTCTAAGCTGAGAAAGGTAAGTTCTCTGACATGATGGGTCTCCGAGGGAACACGGGGTCAGGGAGTAGTAATTATCTTCTCCAGAAGTTTCCCTTCCTGCCCCTCCATTCTTCTCTGACAGTCTTCACATTCTTCTGATTGAACCAAAAATTTTACAGTGCAGCTCAATTCAGAGATGTCAGTCTTAAGCCCTGTCTCAGAAATCCCCAAGGTCACTATCCTCTTGTGTCTATTCATTGTTGAGTTGCACTCGGGGATATAAAGTAAGCTGGCCTTCCTCTCCTAGAAATCCTTTTCTACAAGTGACAGGCTGCCTTTTCTGTGTCTTCTCCTCAAGCTGGGGATCCAAAGTTTCATGAAACAAGATCTTGGAAACCACCAGAGTTATTCCAGAAAGACCCTGATTGCACTAGTCACCTCAGGAATCCTGCTGGCCATCTTGGGCACTACTGGCTATTTCCTGATGAACCGTCGCAGTTGGAGCCCCACAGGAGAAAGGCTGGTCAGTTCTGGGGTCCAGGGCAAAGGAAATGAGGAAGATAGTGGTCTTCTGGGGAGGTGGGGTATCATGGGTATCATGGAGGGGGAGGAGAAATACCAGAGAAGACACTTCACCTGTGTGCTCCTGTATGGGGATACACATTCATGCATATACTGTATCCGTTGAAAAATCAAAACAACATAAAGCAAGATGGTGGGTAAAGTAACTGGGGCCAGCCCGCTTATTCACTCTCAGAGCAGATGATTCATGGCATTGTGTTTCCTGGGCTAGTTCAGCTGAGTACATCCAGAACTGACCACTAAGTCAACCATAGTTGTTTATAAGCATATTGAAGGCCCAGTAGGTGCCATCTTGCTTCTACTTTTGAAGTGTTCTGGACAAGGGGAGGACAAGACTGAGGCATGCCTCTTGGCCTTGGGAGGTCACCTACTCAGGGGAGTTTATTCCACCCTTAGGACGGCCAGTTGTCTTGGGGGAGTTGGCTACTGGGCTCTGGTGGCGCGGTGTGGTGCCTCTCCTCTGTCCTTTTTCCTCCAGGAGCTGGAACCCTGACGGCTCTACGGGAAGAAAGGAGCCTGCACGTGCAGCTGCGTCTCCTCTCCCTCCCTTCCCCTCCTCCCTCTGGTCTCCCTCCTCACAGTGTCTCACACCCCTGCTGACCAGATAATGCTACTTTATTTATACACCGTCTAGGGCGAAGACCCTTATTACACGGAGAACGGTGGAGGCCAGGGCTATAGCTCAGGACCTGGGTCCTCCTCTGAGGCTCAGGGAAAGGCCAGTGTGAATCGAGGGGCTCAGGAGAACGGGACCCGCCAGGCCTCCTCCAGAAACGGCCATTCAGCAAGACAACACGTGGTGGCTGATACCGAACTGTGACTTGGCTGGGTGGGGCAAGACTGGGCAGTGTCCAGGAAAAAGTGGCCCCTCCCTGCCTCTTGACCACATATTGCCTCCGTGCTGGAGGCAACATCTCTCATGTCCTACCCTTCCCCTCTGTGTGCACCCCAGAGGCCGTTCGGGGGGACCCTCCACTTTCCAGGTGCCCTTTATACATTCAGCTCTCTGAGCCTAGACTCTGGTCTTTTCTTGGTAAAGGTGTGGTGGGGAAAAGCCAAGGTCCAGAGGAGCTGCCAGGGTGGTTGATGGCCTTGCAGCATCCACACAGGGACCCCCTCCTTCTCTCCTGCTCTCTGCCCCCTTACAGAAGCCCCTAGGGGAAAGGATGGGCTTCTCTAAGATATATCTTTCTCCCAGGAGGCTTTTACTGTTTCTTCCTTGTATTTCTTTCTCCAAACTACCCCTTGTACCTGCTCCCTTGCAATGATATAACCAGAAAAAAACACGTTGTCTTAAACCTTGTCCCTTATCCTTCCTCTAAGACACTGTGGGTTTAGCCACCAGCTCCATACTTGCTCTCCCAAGTTCCTGCCAGCTTCATGTGTCTCCCTCTGTCCACATACAGAAGCTGGCACACTTTTCTGGCTCCATGTTGTAGAAGAAACAGCTCAGTCCTGGTCTCTCAGGGGTCACACAGAGTCTCCTTGGATCAAAGTGAGCAGGACCATGAGACCAGATCCAGATCTCTGAGCAGAACCTCTTGACCTGTGCTATTCTGCAGAATTCTCTTTGTGCTGAGGCTGGATCACGGTCTCCTCTTATCTGCACAGCTTCTGTTCCCCTCCTCTGACTCCTGGGTTGAGCAGTGACCTCAGCCCCAGCCGACTTCTGTTTCTGCCTCCCCCACCCGAATCCCTTCATTGCTCTGCATCTCCACATAGTCAGAGCCCCATGACTTCTCCCAAAGATCACAAGCTTCCTCATCTGGGGGAGACCCAAGTCCTTTTCTGTTGTTGTTTTTCTAGAGGGGTGAGCAGGGATCCTGGTTTCAATAACGGTTGGAAAGAGAACTTTCCAGAAATGAGGATTGGGTGGATTTTTTTTTTTTTTTTCTGAATAAAAAGTTGTGTGTTTAAATACTGTAATTAAAGTAATACCGAACTATCTGTTCTGTGGGGCTATCCCAGCTAGATGTTCTGAATGACAGAGTAGTCCCATCAGACCCAGCAGGACCATGCAGCAATGTGGTGGGGAGGGCCAGCCTGGGAAGAGGTTGACCATCTCAGGGGACACAGGTACCAATTAGGAGGCTGAGGATCTGTGGTCCAGTTTGCCAACTATTCTCTATGGGGGGAGGCAGGGAGGCTGGATATTTCCAGTAGTAGAGAGAAATGCAGGCTCTAATGGAGCAGGGACCTTCAGGAAGGAGGGTGATGTGCCTGGGACTTAGGAACACCCTTCTGAAAAGAGGAACACACTGGTGCTGCATGCAAAATATGCAAAACAAAGGAAAGGGATGATGTCCTAGGCAGCCTCTGTTACCAGACCATCTAAGGCCCCAGCTCAGAGCAGAAATAGCAAAGGACGATGTGGAGACTTTTCTAGAAATCTGGCAGCCAACTCCAGGAGGGGAGCCGGTTTCCACCCTCAGGATTTCAGCTGCTATCTGTAAGCACTCACCTCTTTCCAACTTCCAGATGCCCCCACCCCAGACCACAGGAAATGGGGCGGGGAGGGTGCTGCTGGACACTCCCAGTAGCCTCAGGAAACACCTCCAAATGTGTCAACAGTGGCAGAGGTGGCTGGGCCCTAACAAAGGTTGATTCTTCCATTCTTATCTTGACAAAGCCAGACCTTTCCCCCTAGCCCTCCCCCTCCCCCATGTGTCTCTGGCTTTCCTCCAACTTCTCTAACCAGAGGTTCTTCCACAGAACCCAGGAGAGGTGAAGGGAGGGGGCTAGAACCCTCCTGGGACTGGAGGAAAGCAAGACGGTAATCAGAAAGAAAAATCCAGTTGGCTTCCAACTAGTAGCACATTTTGTCATGAGTGACCATTTGAGAGTGTGACCCAGTTAGAGGAAAAGAAGCAATTGCGTCTTGTAGCCATTTTCCCTGAGTATATGAACATGTAGGCTTTGGAAGGAAGGACTGTGTTCCCCGGGGGTGGGGTGGGGGGTGGGAAGGGTAGGGTTCTCCACCACAGCTGGGAAGCTTTGCTTCCTCAGAAAAATCAAACTTTCCCACCTTTGACTTGCACATCCTGGTGCAGCAATGGCTCCACCTGCTGGCCTTGCTGAGCTCCTACTGCTCCGCCTCAATTCAAGTGGCTCCATGTTGAGTTTCTCTCTGCCACTGCCCCACCCTGAAGAGTCTAGTCCAGTTTATGTCATACACAAAACTCATATAACCACAGAAAGGCACTGATGGAGAGGACCTTAAAGATACATTCAACCCAACTTCCTTATGATATAGTTAAACACAAACTAAGGCTCAGAGAAAGGACACAACTTGCCCAGTCAGCTAGAATTCACAACTCCCGAATGGGAAACTTTTACCTTCATCATATCACCCTGTTCTTCTGTGGAGTCCTCTGGGTTCCTCTAGTTGGATGCCATGAAGTCAGTAAAGGAATGTCAGGGTAGGTCTGGGGCTTCCCATTTGGAGCATTTCACCAACATGCGGTATGTGTGGCCTGGCCCTCCAGCAGGTCCTGGGCCTAGCAATTAAAATCCCAGGAGATGGCGAGGTTCAGCTCCTTCTGCTGTGCCCTGGGGCTCTCTGCCATATTACATTGTTCATTACAGACTCATGTCTGCCAGATTTTCATCTAAATGGATAAATGAGAGTACACTCAGCCTTGATGAATAGGTCATCCCCATTCCATTCCTTCTAAGTAGATCAAGTCCACACTTCCTTTTCACACAAACCCGGGAAAGGGTGAGCAGTTTTGTGCAACCAGATGTTTCTTCCGTCCAAGGAATTTCCAGCCACTGTTAAGTCATTCACCAACTTTTATTAAACACTTGTTATTTGTCATTCACTGTTCTAGAGTCTGGAGATATAGCAGATGTTCACGGAGCTTACAATTCTAGCAAGGAGATAAGCAACAATCTTATCACAGGAAACATATAGGTATGTTTTCGGGGCATATGAAGAGCTATAAAAATATAAAATACAGAAGTTCCCCTTTATATGTTCTGAGATGTCTAAAACCGCAGATAGTACTAAACCCTACATATGAATAGTGTGATCGTGCAATAATTGACCTGATAACCGAGATAGCTTCCACGTGACTAGCAGGTGGGTAGCTCATACAGTGTGAATACTCTGGACAAAGGGAATATTCATGGGCTGGCCAGGACAGAGTGGGATGGAGAGAGATTTTTTTAGCATGCTACTCAGAATAGAATATTAAATTTTCCATTTAATATTTTCTGATTGTGGTTAACCATAGGTAAGTGAAACTGGAAAGAAAAACTAAAGGGGATGAGTGTAGATTGGGAGTAATGGTTGGTGTTTTATATGTGGTAGTTACTTTTAAAGAGGTGGCAGTTGAGAGCATAGGTTCGTTTGAAAGAAGAAGTGGATCTGGTTATAGGTCAAGCTGGAGAGCTCCTCCCATGCAGAGCAAATAGCAAGTGCAAAGTTCCATGAAGCAGACTTGTCAAGGGCAAAAAAGTGTGAGGGAAGGCAAGATGGCCATTGAGGCTGCATTGGTGAGAAGGGAGAATGACAGGAGGCCAGATCATATTAGGCCTTTTACTGGAAATCACCATTTTGAGCAGAAAAGTAATTTGATCTGATTCCTGTTTTAAAAAGATCCTGCTGGCTGCTGAGTTAAGAATAGAGATAGAGGACAAAAGAGGAGAAGGAAGGAGACCAAGTAGACTCTAGTGACAGTGTCAGGGGAAATGCTCATGGCCAGGAGCAGATGATCATGAAGTGGAATTCAAAGATGTTTTGAGCCAGGCGCAGTGGAGCACACCTGTAATCCTAGTGGCTTGGGAGGCTGAGGCAGGAGGATTGCGAGTTCAAAGCCAGCCTCAACAAAAGTGAGGTGCTAAGCAACTCAGTGAGACCCTGTCTCTAAATAAAATACAAAATAGGGCTGGGGATATGGCTCAGTTCCCCTGAGTTCAATCCCCAGTAGCCCCCCTCAAATAAAAAGATGTTTTGAAGTTAGATCTAATAGCACTTGATCAGTGCATTTATTCCTTCAAATAATACAACAATTTATAGGAGCTAACCTTCATTGAGTACTTAAAAAAATTGAGACACAGCATCAATGTTAAAATAGAGTATTTTACTTAATACTCACAGAACTTCAACAAAGTAGGTACTATTCTTTTAGAAAAAGAAACAGAAACTCAAAAGAGTAACAAGGAACCATGTGAGATGCTCAGCCAACAGAGGTTGAGATGAAGAAGATATGCATTTATTTGTACCCACAGATTTTAAAACATTGCAAAGAATACTATAAGTATATTCAAACAAATAACAACAAAATAAATACAAGGAATAAAATAAGAAATGATATCCCAGAAGTCAACATGAAGTACAGTGCATCCAGAGTGGGCGGGCTCCTTCTAGCTGGGGAGATCTGGGTAGGTCTGTGAAGGTGGGTATGATTTTGATGGTGGTGATGAGTTGAGGATATCTGGAGCCAAAAGAAGAGCACATACAAGATATGGAGTCAAGAAAGTAAAAGTTACTTTCAAAGAACAGTCTTTTTCTCTGTATAACAGAGAAAGAGGATGTGTTAAGGGAAAGTGAGTTCCAGAAAATTCGGTGTGTCACTGATTGTGTAGGATGGATAAAGCTGGACCAGAGTTTAATTTTATTCAGTAGAAACGAAAAAAAAAAAACCAGAAAAAAATGAAATTATTTGTTAATTTATTTGAAAATAATTATTATTCCATTACCTAACATGTAACAAAATGAAAAATAATTATATTTTACAAAAAAAATTGAGAAAAAGAGTGGCACTGTTTTACACTTTGATAAATTTCTAATATCTGGCTTAATAGAAGATTGCCAATTCTCTTATGTGCCTCTGTATTAGATCTGTTGTGATACTACATGTGGTGCAGCCTCTGGAACTCCACTCTGCACTTGTGAGAGAATGAAAGTGAAGAAGGAAAATAACATTTTAGCATTAATATGAAAATAGTTTTGATTTCAATGACCCTTTAGATTTGTTTAAGGAATCCCCAGGGGACATTGGATCATACTTTAAAAACTCCTACTCTCAATCTGCACAATTTCAGTACCAACTAGCCTCATGCGGCTACTGAGCACTTGAAATGTGGCTAGTATGAATGAGGAACAGAACTTCCAATTTTATTTCATTTTAATTAATTCAGCTTTTAAAATGAACCATATACATTGTGTGTGTGTAAAATATAACCTTTAGTTTTAGTAAAAAAAAATATATTTTGTTTTAACCCTTAAAATTTAACATCTGAATTGAGATGGGCTTTGTTAAGTACATGCCAGATTTTAAGGATTTCAAGAGAAAAAAAAGAATGTTAAGTATCTCATGAGTACTTTTTTAAATATTAAGTTTGTGTTGCTATGATAACATCTTGTATATACTAGATTAAATAAAATGTATTTTAAGATCAATTTCATGGCTAGAGTTGTAGCTCAGTGATGAAGCGCTTGCCTCACACATATGATGCAACTTTGATTCTTAGCACCTCATAAAAATAAATAAATGGTCCATATACAACTAAAAATATCTTTTAAAAAAGATTAGTTTCACCTTTTTACTATTTAAAACGTGGCTACTAGCAAATATGAAATGACAATAAAGAAGCTGGGATGTGGTTCAGTGGTAGAGTGCTCACCTAGCATGCATGAGGCGCTAGGTTCCATCCTCAGTACCATGTAAAAAAATAAATCAAAAAAATAAAGGTATTGTGTCCATCTACAACTTAAAAAAATTCTAAACAAACAAACAAACAAAAACAAACAAATAAATAGCTCACAGTGTAATTCTATTGGGCAGTGCTGCTCTAGATGAATCCAGACAATACTGGCTGGCTTTGTGTGCCACCTGAGGTGTATTCTTCACTGTGAAGGTAATATAGAGCCACTGGAAAGTCTGAAGGAGACATAATCAGATTTATACTTTGGAAAGCTCTTTGGTTGGAATGTGGATCATGGACAGAAGAGGGGCCCAGCAAAGAGACGACTATACTCTGGAAGTTAAGTACAACATGTGGCTGAAGAAAAGTGGCTGGATGGGAGATGTCTTGATGATACAGTCAACTGGATTTGGTTCTTAGGCATAATAATGGTTTTTATGGCTATATGGGAGAATGGCCTTATTTTAGTTTTGTGTGCAAAAATCTTTTAGGAATGAAATTTTATAATGTCTGTACTTAGTTTCCCATGGTCCAGCATACCACATAGAAGCCTATATATCCACATACACATGTGACATACCTGTGAGAGAATGAGAGTGGAAAGGCAAATTGCATTTTAGTATTATCATGAAAAAAAATACATATGTATATAAAGAGAGATGGGGAGGGCCAAGAAAGCAAATGTGATGTAAAATATTAGCAATTTTAGATCTAGGAGAAAATGATCCAGTAAATGGGGGACTCATTGTTTCCTCTTGCAACATTTCTGTAGGTTTGAAAATTTTCAAAGAAAGAAGATGGAGGGAAATTAAAAAAAAAAAAAAAACCTTAAGAGATCTAGTAGTCACTGTTTCGACATAACAGAGAGGGGGAATAGCAGCCAAGAGTGTTTTATGGTTTCCTACCTGGCAATGGAGCAGAGGCTCTCTCTTTGGGAAGATAAGACAAGCTTTCTCTTGCTTTGGAGTGTTGGCTGCATCTTTAAAACCTCCACTTTAAGCTGGTAGCTCAGGATATCTAAAAGGGTTGGCCAGGTAGCAGAGGCTCTCACAGAGAGCTCAATAACTAGCTGTGGAATGAATGAAAGAATGGCTAGCTTGGATTCATAGTTCTCTTGTGCAAGACTTACCTGAGGCAGGAATGGTGGGTCAGGCAGACCCAGATGAAAGTGTATCCCAGCTGGGAAGCTGGTTGGGGAACCAAGGTTGTAAGGGAGGCAAGAACACCACTGGAAATGGATTAAAGTTGCAGAAACAGAATTTATGAGAACTCTTCCCAGAAAGAGTTGGAAAACATTCCTTAATATGTCACTGGTGGAGAGATCAGAGGGATTTTTGCCACACATAAGTAAAGTGACTTGGGCTTTCTCATCCCTAAAATAGAAATCATGATACTTATTGGAAGGGTTTCTCCCCATAATAAAGTGTGATAATGGGAAAATTATAACTTTGGTTATTACTTGCTCTTCAGTCTACTATAATCTGGTTTCTGTCCTCCTCCACTCTACTTATCTTCCCCCAAAGTGAACCCCTCCCCAAGGTCAAATACAGCGCAGTAAAATTCAGCAACTGCAGCACCAACAAATGAAGCAATCAGAGCAATCATTCAGCAGTGATTAATAGCGACAACTCCCCTTGGGTCTCAGATGTGAAGCTATACATAGGTAGTTATTCCTAGCTCTTACTTGGTTTTAATGTCTTTGGCCTTCAATCAATCAATTCACCTTCCTCTGACCTGCAAGACCTCCCCCAACAGAAAGATTTCCTGAGTAAGAATCACCTGTGAATGGAACCACTTCAAGATCCGCTTGAGCTGCATTAAGTGGCCACATGGTGTCGTGGTCAATCTCTCTGGCTTTGGAATCAGGTCTGCATTTGGAATTCAACTCTGACATTAGCTGTGGAACTTAGAACAAGTAACTTAAAAAAAAAAAAAAGTTTTTTCATCCTCAGTTTCCTCCGCTGGAAAAAAAATGGGTATTATAATAAATACGTCATACCATTTCTACAAGTATAACAGGAAGAAAAACAAATGTTGTTATGAAAAAAACAACTGCCATATGTCTTCATTCTAGGGTGGGGCAGGATTCATCACAGATGGTGCTTTGCTTATTGGTCAAGGAAAATACTTCTTGTTAAACATTTTTAGTTTTAAAAAGTTACTGAGCTTCTATTCTCTTGGTTCCTTCTCTGACCCGAGATTGAGAATATCCTTGAATGGAAGCGTTTATTCAAAAAAGCGAAATTTCTTTGCATAACAAAGTAACAGAAATATGAGGTTTTCAGCGGAGACAAAGACCGGGAGAAGATTCTTAGGGAAAGGGAAATGTGGTTGCAGGAAGGGCTCAGAGTAGAACAGTCCAGAAGGAGGGTGCTGAGCATATTAGTGATTTCCTGTGCCGTCTGCTATCCTGTGATGGCCCCACCTTTCAATAAGTCTTCTAGGTAAAATGGCCCTGTGTCCCAAGGAGCCTTTAGGGAAAGAAGAAAAGAAGGGCTTAGCCTGCCATTTGTGAAAGTGAGGGGATGAGGGGACAGCATTGTCAGGAGGAAGGTAAAAAAGCTTGCATGCAGCCGGAGCAGGAATCCATAAGGAAAAATGATCATGAAACTGCCAATTCATTCCCCGGGAGTCCTTGGAATCTTGGGAGGACATAGAGTTCCCACAACATTGTGTATGAGAGCTAAGGCTATTAAAAAAAACAATAATAACAACTGTGATTTAAGAAGGATGATAAAAAATCAGTTTCCATAAGGATTAAACGAGAGAATGTATATAGAGCAATTAGTTCAGAGGCTAGCTCATGATAACCACTTAACTAAAGGTAGCTTTTATTATGATGATTTATTGTTCAATTTCTCTTTTCTCCACCTTTTTGAACTTCAAGGGCTTACAATCTACTTGAGAATTATGAACTAGTCACTCATATATTCCACAAACATTTATCACATTCCTTATATGTAACAGGTATGTGTAATAATTTCAGGCAGCAGTAATTAGCATAGCTGATGTTACTGAGGGCTTAGTACGTGCTGAGTCCTGTGCTAAGTGCCCCAAATGGTTTATCCTCACCACAATCCTGGGGAGGAACAATTATATTTCCACCTGACAAATGAGAAGACTAAAGCACAGTGAGTTTGAAAAGACTTGCCCCAGATCACAAGTCAGTAAGACAGATGAGTTTTGAACCTGTGCAGCTGGATTTGAGGGCAGGCTTTTAAGTCCCACACTAGGCTGGTTTTTTTTTTTTTTTAATGCCATTGATAATGCCTGTGAGTTGTGGCATACAGAGGGGCAGGAACCATGGGGGAGTAATTCTAGAAGGGTGGGTAGGATTTTCTTCTTTTCCCCACCTCCCATTCCCTTTTCACTTCTGAGCTGTCAGGATAGGTGTTTGATAGATCCTAACACATCTGTCCACCGTCGCTCACTGGCTCCTTTGAATTCTCCCGTTCTGCCTGTGCCCACTATTAGCAAGGGGCAGGACGAGGAGGAAGTGAAGGGAAAGGTCTGACTGGAGCAGTCAATAGATAATTAGAAGCTGACTATTTTACCATAATGCAGCACAACGGCAATAAATAAATCAATCACTTGGGGGATGGGGAATGACTTTCCTATAATCAGCTATTAAAGGCTTGTATCACTAATTAGTCTATTAATTAGAATGGTTCTCTCCCTTCCACATGTTATCAGCCTGCCAAGGCAGAGAAAACCCAGCCCCCAGGGCAGGAGATAAGGGAAATAAGACAGACCTGAAGCAGCAGATTCAAACAGCTGGGCTTGTGTGTGTGTTTAAAAGCACAGCTCTTAGTGCCCGGGGGCGAATCCACCTGCTAGTAGGAAAGGAACATTTATCAAAAACCAAAGGGCTGTTGTCTTTGTTGAACAGAAAGAGGGGGAAAACGATTTAATCTTTAAAGAGAAAAGTCACCATAAACACACACACACACACACACACACACACACACACACACGGGGATCTTGTGAAGGGCAGTTCCACCGGGTGTCCCCTGGGGCTCTGGACAGGTTGAGAAACAAACACGCAAAGGCAGCACTATGGGAAGATCCAGCAGCAAAGAGACTCAACACCTGATGCCCGGATGTGTACATCCTAGGGAACACACACATCAAGCTCCTACTATGTGTCGGGCACCACTTCCGTTCTTCACATTTGTAAAAATGCCTCGTCTGATGATATCACTGACATTTTCAGGATGCCCTTGAGTTATTTCTGGAGCTTCTGAAAAGGGGCTTCAACTAAGCCCCCACAGTCATGTTTTTGGCTCTCTGTGGTCCACGCCCCCTGTTCACCAAGATCTCAGGAAAACCTCTCATTACCTTGGCTCGACATGGGCCCAGAAAGTCAAAAGTCATTCTTGAACAGTTCCAACAACCTCTGACCTCCAAAGCTGTCTCCACATTCCTGGGAGCAAGCACTTCAGCCTTCATTCTGTTTTCTTTACTTCCCCAGCTCCTCTTCTCCTCTTTGACACCACCTGGTCACCAAATAACCCGTTCCCATGGCTTGAAATACAGCAGCCATCGGGCCTGGGTGTTGCAGTAGGCTTCTCCACTAGCAACAACCTGCCAACAGCCATCAGTCATCCTTTTCAAGTCTCACAACAGACACATGATAGGCTATTAACCCCATTTTGCAGAATGGGCACATCAAGGCCCAGGTGGTTGATTTGGCCACACTTCTGCAGGTGCTGACAGAGCACTTAATATGAACTCAGTAGATATTTGCTGATGGACAGAATTGGACATGGGGAGGAAACAGATATCCAGCTTCTGGGAACCTTGGAGCCTGCAGAAGTCCAATTACATGGTACAGAGGGGCTGTCGACTGAGCTCACCCCACTAGGGTGTGATTAGGGGCAGAAGTGGGGAGCAGAGAGTCATCTCCAAGGTCATTCTTCCTAGCCCATTCCTTTCTGTCCTGTTTCCACCACCAACCCACCTCACACACTGAAAAACTCTTTAGAAGAAGGCTGAGCAGTGACATTTTTGAGCACATGATCCTCAAGATGTTGACATATATGTGTCCCAACACTGCTTCCTATTTTAAGGATGGGAGGGAAGAGAAAGGGTGATGTGGTGGAGAGAGCCTATGCTGGAACCCAGTGTCAAGCCTCTTCCGTTCTTGGTAACTATCTAGATGACCTTAGGCAAATTGCCTTCTACTGTCCACCTTTAGTTTCCTCATAAGCAAAATGGGAAATGTCAGCTGCCTATTCAAAATGTTACCGTGAGGATCAAGTGAAGTAATACAACAATACTGACTAACATATAGATATGGAGGACATTAAAGTTGCAAAGTACTGCAACGTATCTCTTCAGCCAGCTTCAAAGCAACCCTGAGTACTATTATCCCCATTTTTTAGTTAAGGAAATGGAAGACTCAGAAAGATGGAAATTCATTTGTTAAAAGTGAGTGATGCTATTCTTAAAAAGCAGTAGACCTGGTCCCACCGCATCTTGCAACACCACTGTATTGCTCCAGAGTCTTTTATCTGGAATGTGTATCATGTTCAAAGTTTTCATTAATTTAATAAAAATTTGTGTGTTCCCACCTGACACCAGGTATGATACTAAGCATTGAAGACACTATTGCAGAAGTATTATGGTGCCAGGGAAAGCAGACATCATTTTAGATGTGGCTAATGTTATTATTATTTGTTACTGGGGATTGAACCCAGAGGTGCTTAACCACTGAGCCTTATCCCCAGCCCTTTTTATTTTTCCTTTTGAGATAGGGTCTCATTAAGTTGCTTAGGGTCTTACTAAATTGCTGAGGCTGGCTTTGATCTTGGGGTCCTCCTGTTTCAGCCTCCTGAGCTGCTTAGGTGACTTAAACGACAGACACATACTTCTCACAGTTCTGGATGCTGGGGAATTCAAGATGGAGGGACTGGCAGGTTTGTTTCTGGAGAAGGTCTGCTCCTGGTGTGTAAATGGCCAACTGTCTTCTTGTTTCCTCACAAGGCAGAAGGCAGAGAGAAAGAGAGAGAGCAAGTGCTTGTGTCTCTTCTACAAGGGCTCTAATCCCATTCCTGGGGGCTCTGCCTTCATGACCTAATTACCTCACCTTCTAATACCCTCACTTTGGGTTTAGGATTACAAGTATGCTTTTTAAAAAAAATTCTTTTTTTAGTACTGGGGTTTGAACCCAGGGGTGCTCAACCACTGAGACACATTTTATTTTATTTAAAATTTTTGAGACTGGGTCTCACTAAGTTGCTGAAAGACTTGCTGAGTCGCTGAGGTTGGCTTTGAACTTATGATCTTCCTGCCTCAGCCTCCTGAGCTGCTGAGATTACAGGCATGTGACATTATGCCTGACA
The DNA here is from genome assembly GCF_001458135.2 of Marmota marmota marmota. Lineage (NCBI taxonomy): Eukaryota > Metazoa > Chordata > Mammalia > Rodentia > Sciuridae > Marmota > Marmota marmota. The sequence goes on from NW_026000016.1 coordinate 38,716,760, forward strand.
CAAATATGCATTTTATTTATTTTTTTTTAATTTTTTATTGTGGGTTGTTCAAAACATTACAAATTTCTTGACATATCATATTCCACACTTTGATTCAAGTGGGTTATGAACTCCCACCTTCACCCCATACACAGATTGCAGAATCACATCAGTTACACATCCATTGATTTACAAATTGCCATCCTAGTGTCTGTTGTGCTCCGCTGCCTTTCCCATCCTCCACCCTCCCACAAATATGCATTTTAAGGGCACAAAAATATTCAGTCCATAGCAGATGTGGAGACTGGCTCTGAGCATGTTGAGACTGGAGGCAGGCAGGCTAGGTAGGATGGAGACAAATGCCGAAATCCAGGTGAGAAATGATAGTGCGCTGAGAATTCAGAGGTGGGCAATCTTTGAAATTTAGTATGTGCAAGGAGGGAGGGAAGTAAGATGGGACAATCAAGGATGACATCCTGGTTGCTTCTGTCATGTGCCACTGTACTTCTGGCATGGCAAGTGGGTTTTGATACCCCTTATTTGGAGTAATGGATACTAGTGGCAGAATAGCTGCTATTTGGCAGATGCATTCTCATGAACTTGTATCCCACCTTCATCCAGGAAACCCTAAATTGTGGCCTTGCCCAGAGGAGAAGGAATAAATAAAAAGACCTTGCCAATTTGAGAATTCTGTTTTTCAGACACGGAGATGTAAGTGAAGTAGTTACATGTTGGTTATTGGTGGAGCATCCATCAGGGGAGGAGGAGGGGCACAGGTTCCCTTGAAACAAAAGCATTCCTCTCCCTGAGCCTCCTGTTCCCCTCAACCCAACTTCTCTTTAATTATTTATGAACAGTTTGTCAAGGGCATACCATTTAAGATACCTTTGTTGCAGAGGAGGAAATTGATCTTAAAAGAGTTTACAACTAACCACACAGATAACCACAGGTGCATGTATATCTACTAGAGACAAAAGACATAAAGAACATACTTACTCCCAGAAAACAGAGGTCCCAGATGGCACTTGAAGAGGCTTTTGTACTGGCCTGAAAGCACAAGTGGAATTTCTTCAGGCAGAAATGTGGGCTTGGGGTCTGCTGGAGATATTTCAGGAGGAGGAAACAGCTGGAGGAAAGGTGGAAGCAGATTCAGAGAATCAATAGCTAGGTCTCTTATCTGTGGATACCTGCAGAGAGGAAATTTTTAACCTGGGGGTCATAGAGCTTTGAGAAGTTTCAGAATTCCCTGAAATTCTATGCAAAATTGTGTTTCCTATGCATGTGAATACAAAAGAACAGAGGATTCACAGCTCTTCTATTCTCAAAAGGGTCTAGATCCAAGAAAAGATTGAAAATCAGTCCTCTAAAATCTCCTGAATTAGAATTTACAGGTAGGCTGGTGCATCTGTGTTGTTTTTTAAATAAGCTCTGCAAATGACCCAGTGCACACGTCTGATCTCATCTCTATGATCTCTATGCAGGCTTACGGAGGCCCTACAATACCAGCTCTCGTCATTTTACCCCCATTTTAAAAGAGGGGTCACTGGGAGAGTATTTTGAGGACGAAATGTCAGAGCAATGGGGGAACCAGTATGATATGCAAAGACTCAGGGATAGAGTGAGTGGGAGTTGTCCTGTCCCAAGCCCCTCCACCCCTGTCT
>NW_026000016.1:38718545-38764543 GCF_001458135.2 Marmota marmota marmota
CCCCATGTTAATAAAGTGGGTGTGGTGGTGATGATGGAGGAGTTTGATGAAGATCTGGCCCCAAACTGCCCTGAACTGCCCCAGGCCGCCGCCTGGCCCCGCGTGCAAGTCCCGGAGGGAGCCGCGGACTCTGAGCTCACTGCAGAGGGGGAGGGGGAATACCAGCCTTGGAAGAAGCGCAGGCAACTGAGGCAGCGACCTAGACAGGGGCTGCCGGGGGTCGGGGACTGAGGACAGTTCCCCAGGTTTACTTCATAGGTGGTAGGTTGCCAGGATATGGTGGAAGGTGGAAGGTGGGGGCTGCAGAAAAAAAGGGCAATTTCTTTAGTATCCCCCTCCTTCCAGCTTTGTTTGCAGCCCTATATCAAAATTTGGGATTTAGCCTTTGCCAAATGTGCTTTAATTTGTTTTTCCCTTTCCCTTTCGGTTTGTTTTGTTTTTTAGAGAAACAGCAAATGACAGAGCCGAGGGACGGCTGGCCCAGCCAATCCTGGAGCTGCTGCAGTCCTTGTTCCCCAAACAAGCACATTCTGGTAGGAGAACAGAAGAGGGGGCTCTGTCCTCACCCCTCCCCTACCTAAGACCCCCTTGCTGCCCCCCTGCCAGAAGGGTGGCCAGGCTGTCTCAGGCCAGATAGAGGCTGCCAGGGCCAGGGTGGTGATGGTGCTGCAGCCCCTCCCTACTGCCCAGCTTGGGAAGAAGAATGCAGAGCCAGGCAAGTCTCTCTCTCTGTCCTCTGGGGTGGAAGGAGCAGGTATAGACAGGGCTGGGGCAGCTAGGACCTGGCATTGCTTTGGCATTGGTGGCAAGAGGGCTGTTCTTCCAGCCCCTTGCGTTTGTTTCCACCCCTGGCCTGTCCCTGGCACTTGATAACTGCGTCTGTGTGCTTATTGGTGCCACCATGTTATATAACGCTTATATAATCTCCCAGGGCGAGCACTCTGTCTCTGTTCTCAGGTCACGCAGACACCGTGTCCATGTAGGAGGCAGGATCTGGGAGAGCTTGTGGGTGGACCTACTCCCCCCATCCCCAGCTTGGCTCCTTCTTCTGATCCCAGGCATGGGAGGGGGACTGGGAGAACGGGGCCCATTCCACACAAGCTGTCTGGGCCTGAGAAAGAAGGGTTGGCTGGGCAGTCTTCACCACCACCTTGCCCATTTATTTTCCCTTGCCCAGGGGAATATCTGGCAGAGTGGATGCCATTCTTGTGCTTTGAGGCCAATCCTTGGTTCTTGGGGCCCCTGGCATGACAGGTGGGTGTGGTGAGATGACCCCCAGAATGCCGCAGTAGAAAAGTACATGGTACTTAGCCTTAGATAAAAAGAGGGAAAAATTACTTCTGCCTTTGAGGTTTTGAGCAAGAGACCAGAAGGATGTTGATGGCATCATAAGAAATTTGGAATAAGCTTAGGGGGTAGGGGATGGTCAGGGAAGGGTGTACAGGGAAGTGGATCAGACAGCAAAGATAAACATGGTGTTCTTTTACTGTACTCTCCACTGGGCTGTCCCTGGTTACCAGGGCAACAGAAGCAGTGATGAAAATCATGCCTTTCCTTCAGTGGAAAAATCTGGCTCCTCCTCCCGCCTCTTCGTTCTCTAATCATTTGCGTTCTCTAATCATTTGCGACCATTGGGAGGGTGTTGCCTCCAGGGATCAGAGACCCCCCAGCATATCCTTGTTATACTCCTCTTTCCCCATTTTGTTTTTTAAATCATCTACCCCCTTTTTACATCCCCCACCCCCAGCTCAGTAACTGGCAGTTGCATAGAAGTTGGAGTGCGTAGTGGGGGCAGGGCATGGACGTCATTGCAGGGAAGGGTGAGCAGAGCGTGGGCAGAGATGTGGATGCAGGAATGATGGGCACATGAAGAGGATCAGGGATTGATCAGCTTGATGGAGCCAAGATCTTATTTCTGGGATGGTAAGAGATGAGGGTGGGAAGGGTGAGTGAGATGTTAGAGGGCCTTCAGAGCTTGTGAGTCTTGGGAAATAGGAAGGCCCTGAAGTTTTTTTGAGTGCTCCATGGTGAAAGCTAGGAACCATTCATTAAGCATTTATTGTATCCTCCCCTCACACCCATGTTGGATGAGGTTTTTGGAGCTGGGACACAAAAGGTAGGTAACACTCGACCTTGACCTTGAAGGGATCATAGTGGATGTGAGGTGGATGAGTAAATGAGGGAAGATCTGGTGTTGTGGAATCCGGGGCCCCAGGCAGGAGACTGGTAACCTACCAGATTGGAGGTCATGGGTTAGGGTGGAGCCTGTGGGAATGGGGAGGAAGAGGTAGTACAGAAAGCCACTTTGGCTTGGAGATAGGACATGGGGAAGACAAGGTACTGAATTTTTGAGCCTCGGTGATTGAAGAAAAAGAAAAATTAGCATTCAGACTTTGACGGGGGGAATCCTATTTTATTTGCTTTTGGACATGTGCTCTTCAAGATGATGGCCAGGGCATTGGGACAGAGATGTTTATGGTCAGGCAACTAAAGTTTGCAATGGAAGTCAGTTCTGGGAAGAGATTTGGAGGATATTGGATTACGAAGCTTGAAGGTACTTGGTTGCTGAGAAGGTCTGTGGAATAGATCCCAGGGCTTAGGGAATGGGGTGATACTGTATGCCTTGTGCTTGTTTATTACCCCGGGGCTTGCCCAGACTCCTAGACCAGTTTCTGCTGATCACCCACATCTGCTACCTAACCACATCCTTTTTTGAAGTTTGGGGTTTTGTTTTTGTTTTCTCCCTAGTAACTGTGTTCAGGTACTGTTGGAAAAATAGTCATATGTACATACACTTACCTCTCTAGGCAGTCTCCTTGACCTTTGCCGAACCATTTGCTTTCAGCCCCAAGTAGTGCTACAGAGAGGTGCCATGGGTGCTTGGCCTCCCCCAGCCTACTGTTTATATGCTTCCTGGTTATTTATCACTCTGGAGGAGTATAGAATGTGGAGACCTTTGGCAGCACATGATCTTGGGCACATCACTTCCTTTTCCAGGCCTTGATGCCTAGTCCTAGGGATCTAGTTTTTTCCAGCTCTGAAGCCCTCAGATTTGATGTCTACCACTTTTTCCACCTTTGCCCAGCTTGCTGATCCAGGCCAGGCTTTGGAGCAAGCAGCCTAGATTTTCTTCATTGTTTTCTGGAAGTGAATAGCAGGAATGAAGTCCCTTGGCTTCAGAGTGGGTGAGAGCCCTTTAGGTGCATGGTGGCCTCTTTGGGGCATGAAAATTCTAGAAGAGCAGGTTTTCCCAATGACCATGGTTTGGCAAACTATGACCCATGGATTGGATACCTATTTTTGTAAATAAAGTTTTATTGGCACATAGACATGTTTATTATTTATGAATTGTTTTTGGCTGGTTTCATGTGATAGGGGCGTGGTTAAGTAGTTGCAACAGAGACCATATGACCCTACAGCCTAAAATATTTACTCTCTTGACCTTTAAGACATAAAAGATAAAAGTTTGCCAATCTCTGCCATAGGTGATGAGAAAAGTGTTTAGGTCTCTGTTGGGGGTACTTACTGTGACCATTTCAGATCTCCAGAGTTCTTGAAGATTCTGCATTGGGCCTGCCTTTAAGATCCCATAGGAGGATAATCTAGTAGTCAAGATGATAGATTATTAGAGTTAGCCTTAAAAATAGCAATTCTGTATCAGAGAAACTCCTCATTTTTAGCCCTTTTCTTGGAGTCTGGAGCGTGCCCCACCCTGTCTTTGGGCCAGGAGGCCTGAGAGTTCCTGTGCAGGGCTGGGTTGTGGCCTTGGTTTGACAAGCTACTGTCCTTCCCTCTCTAATTTCACAGGCCTGTGCAGAAGAGATTGGACTGACCCAAACCCAGCTCAGGACAGGAGAAGGGAGGCTAATGGTTCCTGCCAAGTCCTACAGCTAAGTCTCCTGATATCTCTGCTTTACCACTTCAGGCCTCATTACCTGCTTTAGTTTCAGGCCCTGAAGATGCTCCTGCAGAGATGATCTCCACCCCAGCCTGGTGTGTATTCCTGAACCTGGCACTCATCAACACTGTCAGACAGGCCCTGGGCTCGGAGTTGGGGTGTGTTTCTGTACTGGCTTGGGGCTGGGATTAGCATTTTTTTTTTTTTTTTTGCAGGCCATTTTTATGGAGTTCTTTTGTGTACTGGTTGCCATCTTGTTGACCTGGGTCCTCATACTGGAGTCTTGGTGAAATTCTTGACTGGTAACAGGGCTCATTTAAAGTTCTTGTTGCTGTAGAACAGCAACAACGCAGCAGTTGGGGCAGTTCTTCTCAAGGCTGTGATAGGAAGTGAAAGACGCTGTGGCAAGAGGAAACCACATGCACAGAGCAGTGGGGAGAATGGGGAGGGGTGACTGAGGTTTATTCCCATTGCAGCTAGAAGGGAGAAGGGAGGAGGCTGGTAGTGGGAGGAGGGAGCAGATGATCCAGAATAGGAAAGAAGGCAGAAGCCAAGCACACCGAAAGCTGCTTTTAGCTGGTAATGGTAAGCCAGGCTCCAGAAACCTTCCTTTGTACCTCCCTGATACATTTCCCCAGAGGCTGGGTCTCTGGCTGCTCATCAAAAAAAAAAAAAAAAGAATCTCATTAAAAAATTCTCTTTTACTACCTTTCATTTGTGGAGTTCAGGGTGACCTCCACATTACGTGGGCTTAAACTATTGTTGGGACCTATGTATTGACTTGGGAGATCATTCACTTTATCTGTTGGATATTCATTAAGTTCTGTTATGTGTCAGACACTGCGTGAAGTTCTGAGGACACAGGGGTGAATAAAGGATTCACAATCTGGACTGGAAGGCTGATGAACAGTTGAACCAATTTTAATTCCATGTGCACTAGATCATAACGCTTCAGGAGAGCGTGTCTGTGTCTGTCTTGTTCATTGCCGTCACCTTGGTGCCAGATGAAGAGCTGGCATGCTGGAGGCATGCAGATGTTTAATTGGCTGACCCATCCTTATTTGGTTTGCTTTGGAAATGTGCAGGAGGGATCTGAGTAGGTAAGTGGAGGAAGAAAGGGACTCACACCAGTAAGAGTGACAAGTTTGGGGAGGGATGGACATACTGGGGTATACTGCTAGTGTGACTGCCTTTAAGGAAAAGAGGATAGGGAGGGATTAATGCCAATGAGCATGAGAAAATTCATTGCCATCAATCAGGGCCATGAGAAAGGAGGAGTATGACTTGGTACCCAGAGGTGGGTTAAAGGCAGCCAGTACTATCAGAACAGAGGGCTGGGGAAAGAAGGAAGAACTCATGGCAGGAAAGAGAGGATTGGCAAGGGGGAGTAGAAATCAGTGTGAGGAAACAGGAAACACAAGCATCTCTGGGCCCAGAGTGAGGGCAGACATTTAGCCTGTGAATCCAGATGAACATGGTGGCAGGGATGGATAAGAGGCGGGATTCCCAGCCATGTTCTGCAGGTCTCTGTGGAAATGACTGTGCCTGTGTATGACCAGATATACCACTCGGTTAATTTCTTACGGTGCAGCAAATGCAAATATGTCAACTGTGATTTGACGTTATGGTTATTCTTTTATTAAAAACTTCTTACTGTGGAAATTTTCACAGGCATATGAAGGTAAAGTGTTTTCAATCTTTATGTTCCCATCACCCAGTTTTCAACACACATTCAATGCATAGCCCATCTCCTCTCATTTATTATCCCTTTCCCCCCTTCATGGATTATTTAGTAGCACTTCTCAGGCATTGTAGCATTTTATCCATAAAGACATCATTATGTATCTCTGGATGATAATACCTTTATCACACCTGGAGAAAGCACAGTCATGCCTAAATATCACCTGTCATCCAGTTGGTATTTAAGTTTCCCCTGTTGTCTCTCTTTTTTTTTTTTTAAACTATTGGTTTAAATCAAGATCCAAATTAAGATCCACACTTTTCGTTTAATTGATAAACCTTGAAGTCTCTTTTAATAAAGAGTACAGCCATTCTTAATTTGTTTTGCAGTTTTTCATTTCTACCTTTACCTAGTTGCCCACCACTATCCCCAGTCAACTGCTGTCAACAGCTTGCCTGGGTTTCATGGAAACATTTTTATGATTTTGAACGTCCTCCATTATCCCTGTTGCTTTATGGTTTCATGTAACTAGTCATTTATTTCTTCCTTCAATAATGATTTCTTGAGAGCTTGCTCTGTGCCAGGCACTGTACCAGACACTGGGCATGCACCTGTGAAAAGACGGGCAGCATCCTGCTCTCATGATGTTCACCATCTAACCACGGAGAGCTGCCGTCAGTTTTCCCTGTGTGAGTTGTGTGACCGTGGCCATCACTTCTGTGTTGACAGATATGCCCCATTTTAGGGCTTGGTGTTCATGTTCTTGTGCTGTCATTTTATGTGACTGATGAGAGGTGCCCCCAAGAAACCAAGTGTTTCATAGCGCTGCAACCTGCCTGCTAGCAGCGGTGCTCCCTTTACGTGTGTGTATCCATTTAACATGTTTGGGCCTGAGTGTGTGTAGCTGAGAGTTAAAATGGAGAGCTTACTTAACCGATGGATCGTAGAGGCTAAATGAAAACCTTTAAAAGGTATCCTGAATTGGTAAAGGGCTTGGCAAGCACCAAGTGGTACTGATGATGTTTGCGCAAGTTCGATGTTTCTCTGACTTTGTGGAGTGCAGCTTGAACTGGGGCTTTGCCTGCTTTAATTAGGTTACCTGCGGGCCTTTCAGGTGACAGGCCCATTTACTTGATTTGCTGTTCTTTGCAGAGCTTACAGTATTGTGTATACATACTTCTGCGGCAGCAGAATCTGATGGTATGGTTTAGTCCTGTCTTGTCAATGTAACTTTTAAGTAATTGACATTTCTCTATGTAAATAATGAGAGTTTTGTTTGATCTCTGTGATGCTCTGGTTTTGTGATTGCTATGTGATTTGTATTATATATATGTATTTTTTTTTTTGTATTTTCAGTTCAAATGTAGCTGTATTATAGTTCCTGGATAGTTTCTAAGACTTTTAAAGAAATATTGGTAAAAATATTTTCTCAGATACAAAGACTAATATTCTTTTACCACTCCTAGATTTTTAATATATACTTAAAATAATAATATAGAGCATATTAACTATGTCATGATATGCATCTTTGGCCACAGCAGGTTACATGGTTTAGAGTATTTTTTTTCAATTAAATAGTTTTTACTTATTTTAATATGTACATGTATCAGTTAAAACTTTTGAGCAACTTCCCACGTGTGTTTATATATAGCAATTCTCTATTGACAATGTATATACATCATAAAACAAAAAAGTTCAGTGGCTGTGACATATCTACCATTTCCTTGCATGAACTATTTGGGGTCCTGTCCAAGGGCACCCCCTCTCTGCATAAATTCCAGTCCCCCTCACATATTCTGAGCATTGTCCTAGCACTTGCCCTTCTTCTTGTGACACTAATTTTCCCTCTCCTGGATCATTTCCATAGATTATTGTTTTCTCTTAAAAAAAAAAATCCACCTTTACCTGTCTCAGCTTCTGCCCCTCAAAGAGTTTCCTGCTTCTGTTGCAGTTGAATTCCCTCTCCAATCCCACCACTGCAGATGAAAGCTCTTGTGACAAGGTCACAGTGAGCTCTGTGTTACTAAGTCTGCTTTTTCTTATTGTTCATCCTGGTAGCTCTTCAGCAGTGTTTTTGGCACAGCTGGTCACACCCTTCTTCCTTGGCTTCCAGGGTGTATACTTGTGGTTTCCCACTTGGTACATTGGCTGTCCTTCTCAGCTTCTCATCTACTTGACCTCTGAACCAGAGAAGGTCATGAGAAGGCCCTGCGTATCTCCTCTCCATCTTCTTTCATCCCTACTGTGATCCTTTCCTGTCTCATAGCTTAAATACCATCTCTAAGGATGAGTTCTAGAATTTGCTTTAGATTAATCCTAGGAGAAAAATAAGATTGACCATGAGTTAGTCGTTGTTGAAGCTGAGTGATGGGTACCTGGGATTTGCTATACTGTTCTCTTTAGTTTTACGTATGTTGAAAATTTTTCCCAGTGGAAAGTTAAGTCTATGCTGGTGATCCCCAATTATTTTTCACCAGCTCAGACTCTCTCCTGAATTGATCCTGCATCTGCCTAGTTAACATTTAACTGTTGGTGTTAATAGATGGGTAGCACTGAGCTTGTCCAAAATGGAACTTCTGATTTTCCTGCTCAGATATGTTCTTTCTACAGTCTCCCTAACCTAGTTACGGGAATGCTGTCCTTCCAGTATCTCATCCCAAACACCTTTGCTTGACTTCTCTTTCCAGTCATCCTTCATCACATCCTTCACAAATCTTGTTGACTCCATCTGCAAAGTGTATTCAGAATCTGATCTATCAGAACTGCTTCCACTGCTGCTACTCTGGTTCAGACCGATGTCATCTCTCATCTGCTTCTCCTTTCCCTCTTACAGGATGGATTTCCCACAGCAGCCAGAATGATCCCATGAAACAAAAGTCGTATCATGCCCTGCTGTACTCAAAACCCACAGTGGCTTCCCCACTCAGTAAAAGCCATGGTCATTACTGTGGTCGGTCGGACTCTATAGGTCATGTTAGCATTGTCCAAAGGAAATATGAGCTACATAGGAGAGCCACATTGGTAATTTAAATTTTTCTTGTAAGGGACAAATGAAAGAAAAGTGAAACTGTTAAAATTAATTTTAATAATGCATTTTATTGAACCTAGCATGTCAAAAATATTTTCGGTTCTGAGATCCCTTACACTGTTTTACAGCTTGTACTAAAGTCACACTCAGAATATCCCAGTTTATACCAGCTGTGTTTCAGGTGCTCAGCAGCCTCACTTGGCTAGTGACTGTCATTTTGGACAAACCCAGATCTGTAAAATCTGGCCCTCCTTTGCCTCTGTGTCCTTATCTCCTCTGCTCTTCCGTTGCACTTTGCTTCAGTATCATGGGCCTCCTTGTTCTTCCTCATAGAAACTCAGCATTTATTGTTTTAGGACCTTTACATCTCCAGGTGCTCCACTTGTCTTTGCTCAGATGGTACCTTTCCAGTGGGCGTATCTTCACCCCGACATTTTCTAGCACTTCCTGCAGTGATTGTTCTCCATCGCCATTTAACATACTATATTAATTTCTATTAGTATATTTTATCTCTCTTCACACTGAAGTATGAGCTCCCTGAGAATGATGATTTTTGTAACTTTTGTCCTTTGCTGTATTCCAGAGCATAGAATAGTGCCAGGCACATATGACAGAGGATAGAGATTTGTTAAAAAATGAAATGAAATGAATTATTAAGAATTACTGGGCTAGGGATGTGGCTTAAGCAGTAGCAAGCTCTCCTGGCATGCGCGGGGTGCTGGGTTCGATCCTCAGCACCATATAAAAATAAAATAAAAAAGATGTTGTGTCCACCGAAAACTAAAAAGTAAATATTAAAAAATTCTCTCTTTCTCTCTCTCTCTCTTTAAAAAAATAAAAAAGAATTATTAGTAACAACAGCTGTGCATGGTGGTGCATGCCTATAATCCCAGCAGCTCAGGAGGCTGAGGCAGGAGAAATGTGAGTTCAAAGCCATCCTCAGCAACTTAGCAAGGCCTTAAGCAACTTGGTGCTGGGGATGTGGCTCAGTGGTTAAGTACCCCTGGGTTCAATCCCGGAACCCCCCATATATATGTGTGAGTGTGTGTGTGTGTGTGTGTGTAAGACAGCGCAATTGAATATACTTTGTTATTTTGGAATGTCTTGGTGTCGTATAGTAGTTTGAAGTTCTAGTTTAGGTCAGGATACTTTTGAAAAAGATCTCACAAATATGTGTAAATCCTTGATTATATTTTCTAAATGTTGACATTTGTTGATATTATTATTAATTTTTTTTGTAGGGCTGAGAATTAAATGCAGAGTTTTATGCACGCTAGGCAAGTGGTCTACCACGGAGCCATATTCCCAGCCTGATTCTTTTTTGTAATGTCATATGCTGCCAGTTTCTGCAAAGATTTTTGTTGAAATCCAACTAATACATTTTAGTCTTTCCTGACATTAATCAGTTCTGGTGAACTCATTGGAAGATTTTATATATTTTTATATGTTTAATAAAAGGGTCCAAAACACCTGAAATACTTCATTTAGGGAGATTTTAAAATAAGTTTGGATATATGGTTTGAATATTTGTACAGATAGAAGATTTTAGAGATCAAGTCCTTATATAGAAGTTGACAGCATCATCACAGAATGGTTGAAATGATTTCCAAGACCCTGTTTTTAAATTGCTCTTTTAAAAAGGAATAATGCCCCCACCCATTTAAAAAAATTACATTTTCACCTTAAAGGGACATATTATACATTTGTTTGTTTGCTTAAAAATATTCATTAAGTAGCATTCTATTGATATTTTTGACAGAAGAGGTCAACAAAATTTGAAACCCTTGTTTTGTCTAGTTTGGAAAAAGAAAATACTTTTTTTTTTTTAGGTTGAACAACTTTTTCAGAGCTTTTCGATCAGTTAATCAGTGACAGGGTAGGCCAGTGATTTTCAGGTTTTACCTTTTAATTACAAAGGACCATCGTTCATAAAGATGGTATCTTTAAGTCTGCATAACTGGGCATGTGTCAGCTGCTCTAAGTTATACAGACAGTGGGGTGCCACTGTTCATCCTCTGTGTTTTGCATCTTCCACTTAGATATAAGGTTGCTTCTTGTACCTTAAGACGGTAACCACTCAACACACACATTGAAGAGGCGTAACAGTGTTAATTCATGTATTAAATAATAGTAAAGTTTACTTTCTTTTTAATAAATATAAAAGGCAAAATATTCTTCATCCAAATGGATCTTCTTGTAGTATGCTGCATCAGAGGTGATCTCCCTAATTATTTTTTTCTGTATTAACCTTACTTCCCTAATCAGTCTTTAATTCACATGAAGGTTGAGTCTTGTCTTTTTGTTGTTCATTGTATACCCGACAGTGCTGGGTTTCACCAATATTTGCTGTGGTCTCAGTGCTGTTGGCTGTGCACTCTGGATCTTACAGGTAGCAAATATGGTGGTAGCAAATATCTTAGTCATTGCCATGTTGTGATTTAGGAAGTAGACAGTGCCCTGGCAAATGTCTGTAAGAGATGGTTATGGTAGCTTGAGAAGTCAGCGCACGCTCGCGCGCTTGTGCGCGCTCTTTCTCTCTCTCTCACACACACACATATTTTTAAGTGATGTACAGTAATTATACATACCGATGGAGCACAGCATGGTATTTCAGTATGTACCTACGATACGTAATGATCAGGGTAATTGGCCTATTCATCACCTCAGACATTTATCATTTCATTGTGTTGGGACCATAGTTATCCTGCTGTGCTATACAACTTTAGAAGTTGTTCTTCCCATCTAACTGTACCCCTGTATCTACTAGCCATCCTCTCTCCATCCCTCCCTGCCCCCACACCTTTCCCAGGTTCTGTTAACCACTCTTCTATGAGATAAACTTTTTAGCTTCCTCATGTAGATGAGAACATGTAATATTTGTCTTTCTGAGCCTGGCTGATTTCACTTAACATAATTCCTCTACTTCTGTCCATGTTGCTGCAGATAACAGCATTTCATTTTTTTTTTTCATGGCGGAATACTATTCCATCAAGTATATGAAGGACATTCTGTATATCTTTTCATCCACTGAATGATGGATGAAACCAGGTTGATGCAGTATCTTAACTATTGTGATTAGTGCTGCGGTAAATATGGGAGTTTAGGTGTCTCTTCCACATCCTGCTTTCCTTTGGATATATCCTCAGTAGTGGGACTACTGGATCATATGGTGGTTCTATTTCTAGTTTTTTTTTTTTGAGGAACTTCCGTGCTGTTTTCCATAATGACTGTACTGATTTACATTTCCTCTAACCTTATAAGAGCATTCCCTTTTCTCCACACCCTCTCCAGCATTTATTACTTTTTGTCTTTCTGTGCTATCCATTGGAACTGGGGTGAGATGATACCAAATTGTGGTTTTAATTCCCATTTTCCTGATGACTGGTGATGTTGAGAATTTTCTCATATATTTTTTGGCTATTTTTATAAGAAATGTCTATTCAGGCCATTTGCTTATTTTCAATCAGAGAATTTGATTTGATTTTTTTTTCTTGCTGTTGAATTATTTGATATTTTCTGGACATTAAGCACTTGTTGGATTAGTAGTTTGCAAAAAAAAATTTTTTTCCCATTCTGCAACTATTGTCTCTTCACCCTGCTTGCTCTGCAGAATTTTAGTTTAGCTTTAAGCCACCTCCAGAGAAGTGATACACCTTTGCAGCATTGCTTCATGTCTTCTGTCAGCTCACCGCATGCTCAGAGTGCTTGCACCAACAACCCAGGAGTACACTTCTACCTTCATCATCCAGGAGGTAAGTCAGCCAGACGCGTACATCTGGGGTTGTTTTTCCAACTGCAATGACCAGAAGCACAATTAAGATGAAACATTGGAAGGAGAACGGCAGGCTGTGGCCAGGACACACAGGCATTCTGTGCTTTCTGCTGCAGTGAGGACCTTGTCCCCTGCTTTCCTGGATCCCGCATTGCTGAGAGAGGCCTGTCCCCAAGCACGACTCTTTACCACGCAGACCACTGGTAACACATCTGCATCTGCTCATGGGTGCACATGTGCCCAGGACGTCCCATGTGAACAATTCTGTATCTGTTTCTCTATTCAGATGGAGTGGGTGGGGATGGGAGAGGAAGGAATAAGGGAGGAAGGCAGACATTTCCACCTAAAATAAAATTGAAAGCGTGAAAGGGACACAAATGAAGTGTAAGAAAGTGTTAGGTTAGCCAGGAGGAGGGGAGGTGAGAACAGGATGTCTCTAGGAACACTAGGAAGGTCCCTTCTTTCTTGTTTGTGGCGATTTCCTCAGAGCCTAGCTGGTGCTTTGTCCCAGTCAGGTGCTCAGTGCATATGCATTTGTTAATAAGTGGGTATTCAGGGACGGGTGGGGCTTCAGCTGAAAATGCAGTGCTAGAGCACAGAGATGGAGGAGGAAATGACTTGTTGGGACATGGCGGCTCAGGGTGTGTGGGGCAGAGGAGGAGCTGTGTGTTGGCGGAGGTCGTGGCAGAGCTTTGACCAGCTCCCTGTGAATTTTGATTTGGGTAGCTCTTAACCTCTTTTTGTGCCAGTGCTCATTAGGAATTGCATGGAAGCTATGGGGTCTTTCTTCCTAGGGGAAAAAATCATAACAGCATGTGATTTGGTACACACCATCAGAGGATTCACAGGTCTCGAGTTATAAAACCCTGCTGTAGGCCGGGTTGAGCTCATCAGAGAGCGGTAAAACACTTTTCCCCCTGCCTCCTGGAGTCTTCGGGAATTGACTGAGTGTACTCTGTCGGCATTCTGGGTTTGGAGGGCACTGATAAGCAGCTGCACAATGGTGGTGGTCCCCATGAGCCTGGAAAGTGGTAGTGGGCGGGGTGGGGAAGATGCACATATACAAGTACAGAGCTTGCTACCCTTAGCAGGGGCAAAAAAATTTACCTGGGAAAAAGTTTTTGAAAAATGAACCTTTAAAACTAACTGATTCAGACTATTGAATGCTTATGCTCTTTTTTTTCTGTGACATGGTTTCCGACTCAGATACCCTGCCAGGCGGTAATTACAGATATAAAGAGGCAGTGTGCAGCATTTCTGGGAACAGTGAGTGTGGAAAAGGAGTGATTAGGGTTTCATGTTACTGTGGTCTGGGTTTTGTGGAATTCTTTAGCTGTCCTGATCCATCAGGGTGGGCTGTCTGGAGGAAGAGGTGGCAAAATTTCACAGGCCTGTTGGAAAAGCAGAAAAACTGGGTTCAGGGTAGCTTTAACATTGGATTGTTTTTATTTCTGTTGTCAAGATGAATTCCTATAAAAAATGTCTTTGTACCATCAGTTAAAAAGCAAACATACTTTCTGGCTACCTGGGTTTTGTAGCACATCTGCTGTACAGAAGAATAAAAATGATAATTTCTGCCATTTTATGTCATAGGAGGGTTCCATCAATAGGGTGTGGTGAGGCAGTGCTTGATCCTGTGGACCATTTTTTTCGGGAATCAGCCCTGGGCCTGGCTGAGCCAGCACCAGAAGGCACCATTGGGGATGGAAGGAAGAGTCTCTGGGTCTGTGCCCTGAGACTTTAGGACTCTTGGAGCTGCCGTTTCTGGAGGACTAGTATTGCAGAGAAGGGACTTGGCAGTTGAAGTGGTGGTGAAATCTGTGTAGTGGGAGACCAGCCTTAAAACAACGAGTGTTATGTAATCATAAGTATTGTATTGCGTGGCGTGTAGTAAGGATGAGTGTTGTAGCAGGAGCCTCTGCTTCCGTTGGATCTAGAGAAAGAAACACACGTATACATGTATATGTGTGCTGAGTTGCTGTGTAAAATTTATTTTTTACTCTGGTCAGGGTCTACAATGCTTGAGAAACATTGTCTAGCTAGATTTCTTTGGTCTCAGCATAGACAGTGGGTTCTGGCCACTTCCCCAGAGGTCATTTCTATGGAGACAAATGTGATGAGAGGGTTTCCTTTAAAGAACAGCCAGAATCATGCTCTTACAGTGTGATCTTCACCTCAACCTGGCTGCTCACCTGTGCTTGGTGTTTCCTTCTGCAGGGGAGCTAGGACCAGAGCCAGGATAGTCTCAGCCAGAGGTTAGCAGCAAAGATTGTCTTCTCCTCCCTAGTTACCCAGGGAATGGCTCCCTAAAATGCAGTAAATCTAGCACCATCCCTCTTCTCTTGGTTCCTGATTTTATTAACTATTTCCTTGCCTTTTATATATTTTTTTAACAGCAATCCTCTTTCCCCATGTACCAAGGCCAGGGCAGGAAGAGGATGGCCACCCTGGCTTGTTCTATTCATTGTTCTGTTTCTAAGGTTCACTGGGTAGTGAGGTTAGAGTTCAGATCATCTGGTCTGAGGTTCCTCATGGGTTGCAGTGAGCTGGCTATTCCCTCAGTGATTTCACTTAGATCAGTGATGTTCTAGCTCTCTCTTTACCCCCAAAGAGAGAAGCCTTTCTCAGATCATAGTTGTTTCTCCTTTACCAGCTGCACGGATCGGCCTGCAGAGTGCTGACCCACTTGTACCTCAAATAGAGGTTTAAATTAGGACCTTTAATCTGTAAGAGGCTTACAGCTTGTTGGGTGGCCAGCTGCTCTGTGGACTCCCATGTGGGCAGAGCTGGGCTTTGCCTGGCTGTTGTCGAGTTGAGGGAATCATAGGGGTCGGTGGCAGGAGCCATAGGTCCTAGGAATGCATGGCTGGGCAGCCTCTTGTAATGGAATGGGGTGATGGTGGAGTCTGGAGCCCACTGTGCCATGGGCCTTGGATGCTGGCCCTGCTTCTTCTGGACACTGAGTTTGGGTCCTTACTGATATGGGTTCAACTTTGTGGGTTCATCCACAAGTATTAATCCAGAGTTGTGTGTCCAGCACAGTGCTAGAAGCACAGAAGTGTGAGAGGGGACCTTCATTATTGTCTCTTTGAGGTGTAAGACTAGTGCATGTCAAAACACTTATTTGTAGGTGAATACTTATCTGCCCAGTAACTGTTCAGGGTAGCAAATTATCGAGTCCTAAATTGTCTTGACGGAAATATTGTTAAAGAGACCTGAAAAGAGAGGGAGCCCTGGGATGGTCAGAGCTTGGCTCTGAATGGTAGAAATATGGGCAAGGTGGGGACAATGGGGGTAGAAGAACAGCATGAACAAAGGCAGGGAGAATGGGTGGGCGTCCTCCTAAGTGCAGATGACAGTGGAGCCCCTTCTCCCCTTCCCACTTCCTGAAATAGTCCTAAAGACTCTTACTCCTTGGACAACACAGAACCAGCTCCTGGGTTCCTCCTCTTCTCCTTTTTATTGTTATGATGCCAGAGATTCCTAACGTTCATTGATCACTTGCTGCGCACGACTGTTCTTTGTGCTTTACATGGACTTTCTCGTGATGCCTTCACAACCACCAACTGAGATAACTGCTCTGTGTTAGTGGGTGCATTTTAGAGTCAGTACAGTGAGGTCAGAAAGCTACATAACTTGGTTGTGGTGACAGTAAGGAAATGGTGGTTGTATCCCGAGTGCACATGGCATGTCCTACAAGTAGAACTCCAAGTAAGCAGAGGCCCATACTCAACCCACTTGTTCCCAAATGTGTGTTCACAGTAGAATCACTTGGGGATCTTTTAAAATTGACATGGTTCAGGCCAGTTACATTGTAGTCTTTGGCAGGGCGTGGGGGGCACATGAGATCAGTGTTTTGGAAGCTTTCCTGGGTAATTCCAGGTTAAGACATAAGAGGTAAAGAGCTGGTTCCTCTTAACCTCTTATTTTTTGGGGCCTCTGAATATTTTACTGAATACTTTCTATTCTCAGAGCACTGTAGAGGGCCCTTTCTCCAGCCTTGTCCTGAGGCTGCCACTATGCCACATGGTATCTGAGGGAGCAGGACCCCTCCCACCCCACAGCATCACTGACTTCTAGACAGTGAATCCTGGGTGCAGAGGAGTGGGCAGAGAAGGGTGGTCTTCCAGTATCGGTGGCCACTTTTCCTTCTGAATGCCATCTTGGGGGTAGAGCCTGCTTTCAGAGCCCAGGAGACGTCCGACTGTGCTTTCTCATGTCTTATGCTCTCCTGGGCCCTTGACTTCAGTGGAGAAGGGAGAGGGTCACACGAGGGCAGATCTCTTCTTGACAAGTCCCGTTCCTCTCCGTCTGTCCCCAGCTGAACCTGAAATGGACACGAAGAGCAGCGTCGTTTGGGTGGCTGGGAACAGCACTAAATTTAGCAAAACTGTAGCTGGTGGGGGGCCGGCCTGGAGTGAGCCAAACCCAGCCCCGAGTGGACTAGATTTATAGTCAGCAACGCAGTCAGTGTTGTCTCTGCTTGGGCAAGTTCAAGATTACACAGGATCTTTCAGTTTCCAAAGCCCGGAAGCTTGTCAGCCTGTCCTGCAGGCCTCCCTGGCCCTGCGCCTGCCTCTTGGAGACGTGGCTCTGCGCACACCACTGATGATGCCCACTGGGTTCTGGGTTTCCATCTGTCCATCTGTGCCTCCCTTGTATATATTGGATCTCACTTCATCTTGGTCTGCAGATTCATGCCTTTTGGCCTGTATTGCTAGCCTTGATTCTCCAGGTCCTGAAGGGGGACCTGGGCTTTGGTAGATTTTCTTTAGGGCATCTGGCATGTGGGACACCTTTTGGCTAAAGGTGAATGAGTTTGGAAATGGGAAGAACTAGGATGGTTAGCTGAACAAGGCTTTGAGGGGTTGAGATATACTTTCACTTCTCCCAGAAGCTTAGCTAAGTAAATGGTGTTTGTACTCTCAGCACTGGAAATAAATTGTGATAGGGCAGAGTGGCTGTGGGACTTTCCTGTGGTAACTGTCGAGGGACCTTTCTCCAGCCTTGTCCTGAGGGTCTCTCTATCCACCCCCTCTGCCACATGGAATCTGAGGGAGCAGGACCCCTCCCACCCCACAGCATCTCTGATTTCCAGACAGTGAATCCTGGTGCAGAGGAGTGGGCAGAGGAAGGGTGTTCTTCCAGTATCAGTGGCCACTTTTCCTTCTGAGTGCCACCTTGGGGGCAGAGCCTGCTTTTAGAACCCAGCAGACCTCCATATGTGCTTTCTCATGTCTTATGCTCTCCTGGGCCCTTGACTTCAGTGGAGAAGGGAGAGGGACACACAGTCTTGTGCCCTGATGTGGGTTGTATCTGGGACGAGGTAGATTTTATGGGATTGTAGACTGGAGGTCTTCAGGTGACAGAATATTCCTCCTCTCACTTCTTACATCTGATGGTGATGGTTTGTGTGGCGGAACTTCTGTCTTCTTAGTGTCCTAGGTGACAGTGACCAAGCTAAATGTCCTCAAGTCTTTCCAAAATGGGTGATTATATCATTGGGTCATGGCTGGGATCATGTCTGTGTGACATGATTTATTAGTTTAAGACAAAGACGAGGGGGTAACTTTGCACCTGCGTCCCCAATCCCTGTCTCCCAGGGGATATTTGGCAATATCCAGAGACCTTTTTTAGTTGTCACAACTGGGGAGCAAAACGTCTGTTATGGGTTTCTAGTGGGTATAGGCCAGATATACCACCAGTTATCCTACAGTATACAGAACAGCCCTTCCTGCAATAAAGAATTACCGAGTCCAAAATAATAATCTTACTGAGATTGAGAAACCTTGATGTATGCAGACAGTTTTGTAGAAATGAACTTCAGAGTTTATTTCATCTTGTCCCTGCTTCTGTTGGAAGTGACCAGGAGCTGTCTGGTTATTACCTTCTCCCTTTGTCCCCTTCTCCTCCTTCCTCAGCATCTTCGTGGAGCCTTGTTGGTGAAATACTTGAGCATCTTACTTCAGGAGGTTGTTTCTAGGCAGTCGCTCACAGCTCCTGTGGGATGGTTTGGCATGGAATCATACCTTTTAAGCATGTGTATATTCCAGGCCAGTTATATAGGTGGTTTTGTGCAGCTGTGTTGCAGTGCACTGAAGCAGGCATATGATGATGGCATATTTAGTTGCTGATACTTTTAAGATGAACTTTAAGGGCAACAGCAGCTTGATTCCAAGCAGGCATCATGTGGGAATGATGGGACTGTAGCCCGGAGCTGCTTTTCTCCTCTCTCTGTAGCTGAAGTGTTTGCTCTGCCTTGAAGAACCGAGTTCTGTTTGTTAAAGTTCTCTTAAATACGGGAAATCATGTTCCTTGCCCTGGTGAACGTGCTTTTGCTTCCCAGATAAAAGACCCGACCTGTTGCCAGGTATCTAAGCAGCCCCATGCAGCTCTCAGCTGCCAGCACCGTCCTGCAGTTTGCAAGGCTGCTTTCAGGCCAGAACAGGGAAATGTGAAGTCTCCAAAAGTGCGGACCTGCAATCTAGCTAGCTGGTGACTGGATGGGAGCTGCATATGAGTTTTAGAATATGGTGATTAAATTTCAGGACAGGTTTCAGGGTTCTTTTCATGTGATCTCATTACCTGGACTCTTTACCTGTGATGTCAGAGAGGAAGGTGGGAGTGGCACTTTGGGGTAGGGGAGCAGCTCACCAGGACAGAACCAGCTACCCTGGGAGATGTGCACATCTTCTTCTACAGCGAGAGGAGACATGGATATCATTGGGACCAGTTTGCTTCTGAGTAGCATTCCCTGTGTCCCATATACTCACTTAGTTTCCCTGTTTGGTGGTGGCAAATACATTTTTGATGAGTCCATACAAGTTAGGAAGGCACTTCTAATTAGGAGAGAGTAGATAATGTTTGCAAATGACCTTGGGTGCCTTTTAGTTTTATTTTTTATGTTTCCCTCTGTTAGTGGGGAAAGGATTAACATATGGCAAACCCTTGAAGTTCTTGGAGTTTAAATTCGTCCATTCTCTTCTTGTGCAAGTGATTGAGGTGATACTTGTGGGCTCAGGAGCCATGTTCTAGTTCTAGATTACTGCTATCTCAGCAACTAGGGCAGCTGAACCAAAAGCCTCAGAAGTCCTATTCAGTGATGGTAAACATTTGAATGGATGAGCAAAGGAGCATGTATATATTTAGAAACTCAACACCCAACAGAGAAAGAACCTCTGGGTGAGCCGGCTTGCTCATCCCTGTGCCAGGTCAGACACACCCAAGGTTACATCCTCTTGTTCCATGATAAGCTGAAGTCACTTCCTTCTGAACCCAAGGCTGCCCACACCCAGCTACTGTTTCCTGCCCTGGATCAAGAAGTACAGGTCACTCCCC
Organism: Marmota marmota marmota; assembly: GCF_001458135.2. NCBI lineage: Eukaryota > Metazoa > Chordata > Mammalia > Rodentia > Sciuridae > Marmota > Marmota marmota. The sequence continues at coordinate 38,738,263 of NW_026000016.1, forward strand.
TTATAGCCTCTTGGTGGCTTAGGCATCTCTGTCAGCATTCTGGGTTCTTTTGCTTCTGTCCCTTAGTCTCCTCACAATTTGGTTGTCATCTCGCTTCTAGATCCAGAGCTTGTCTTTGAGTTCCTGGCTTCTGCTTGGACTTCTTGTCTTATAGACTCAGAGTTCTTTCATTGCTCTGCAGCCACCAGAAATTTAAGCCCTGGAGTGCTGATTTAGAACTGTATGATCTCCTGATATCCTTGTTCTTCTTGATTTTTACTCCCTTGGTCCCTGACTCCTTCTACTTCTGTCTCATTAAAAAATCTAGTTTCCGACCTGGGCATAGTGGTGTACTCCTATAATCCCAATGAGCTGGCCCAGGAGGATGGCAAGTTTGAGGCCAGCCTTAGCAACTTACTGAGGCACTACGTAACTTAACAAGACCCTGTCTCAAAATAAAAGAAGGGCTGGAGATATGGCTTAGTGGTTAAGAGTCCCTCGATTTAATACCTGGTACACACACATACACACACACACAAATCAAATCTTGTTTCTTACAAATTATTTCATATTTCAACATGCATTTATAAATTCCAAATATGTTTTCAGACTTGGTTTTACAGAACATAAAACTTGACAAATAAGCTTGAGAGTTTTGAAAACATGTATTTCATTTACACGGCATTAAATTTTTATAGATTAACATCTCTGTCAGTTATTAAAACCCAGAAAATGCTCAGAAATGTATGTGTGTCTTAGATTTCATCAGCAGAGGTAGAAAGTGATAAAGCTCTATTGGTAGTTTGGTATCAACCCATTTGGATAAAAGTCCATTTTCTCCTAATTGCTAAATTTTTCCTTCTTTTTCTTGTTAGCCTTATTTAGTTATATTTTTATTGATGTAAAATACCCATAGAAAAGAGTGAATAAATTGCATGTGTTTGGTGCAAAGTATGCAAAGTGTGTAACTAGCACCCAGATCAAGAAAAGAAACAGCGTTTCCAGCCCCGAGAAGATACCTCACAGTTTTATCCAATGACCACCCTTTCAGGGATGGCATTGTGTTGCATACTGATGTCACAGGTTAGTTTCGCCGCCTCCTATGTGGTCTGGCTTCTTCCATTCCTTTTGTGTCTGCCCTCGCCTTGCCTTGTGTGCCGACGTGGTTTCCCACTCTCCGGCAGTGCAGTGTTGCATGGTATTTGTGGGCCACAGTTTGTTCTTCCTTGTACGTTGATGTTTGGCCATGTGCATATTTTGGCCATTGCAGATAGTGCTACAGTTGAAGTGTTGGCATGTGGCTTGTGGTATAAATCTGTGTATATACACAGCATGGGTGCATCCTGAGAAATGCATTGTTAGGTGACTTCACTGTTAACGTGAACATTACACAGTGCACTTGCACTATCTGAGATCACTATGTCGTCGCTGAATGATAGAATCTTACAGGACCACTGCCATTCACATGGCCTGTCATGGACCAAAACATGTAGTGCATGACATATTTACGTATCTGTGAATATAAACATATATGTATGTGTGTATTTGTGTACACAAACTCACACGGTTATACATTTCTGTTGGGAATATACTTAGGAGCGGAATTGCTGGATCATAGTTTTAATAGTGCTAAAGCATTTGTACCAATTACATTCCCACTGGGAAAGTTCTGGTTGCTCCAGGTTCTTGCCAGTATTTGATATTATCTTCCTTTTTCATGTACTCTTTTTGGTGGGTATACAGTAACATTAGGTCCAAATGTGCATTTCAGTGAGATTGGCCATTTGGGTATCTTCTTTTGCAAAGTAGTCTGTTTATATCTTTTGCTCATTTTTCTATTGTTTTTTTTCCTATCATTTTCACATAGAAAGTTCTTCATATATTGTCCAATATATGTGTTGCCAATATATTCTCCTCAGAAGCTTTAGTATCCATGTCTTTAGTGATATCCCATGTAAAGAATTGGCACTGTTTATAGTATTTTGCACAAGGATATTTTATTCTTTGTTAGCTATGTTGAAGTTGGGGCTATCAAGTGTTCTACAAAGTTTATCAAGTTTTCTACAAAGGAACTCTTGGGATATTGGTTATGAAGAGTGCGGCAGGGTCTCTTGAAGTTCTTGGCATATTAAAATGCTGGCACCTGTAGCATCACATCAAAATAAAAATGTTAATGTCCTTTTATTTACTATGTGTCATATAGTGTTCTAGGCATTTTACGTGGGCTCTCTAATTTATTCATTAGACAAGTTTATCAGCTAAATGCTATTATTATGCTCATTTTCAAGCAAGGAAACAGGCTCAGAGATGTTTTCTAATTGCCTAGGTTTACAACTGGCTTGCAGGGCCCATGCTCTTAACCACTGTACTTCATGGAAAGTTGCATTTCTGAAAATTGCTGTTTTATTATAGTTCCCAGCCCATAGTAAGTACTTAATGAGTACCTGTTGAATGAAAGAATCTAACTGTGGTGAATTAGGTAAAGTCTTTATTGAGCAGGAGGTTTGTCCTGGCAATGGGATATGTTGGGTACAGGAAACAGTTGAGTTCTTTACTGAGGACTTTGCCTAGAACAATACTTAGTAGACACTGTAGTGAACATTTGTGGAGTGAATGAATCCCTTACAGCAGATTGTGAGCTATGTTTAGCAGATGGGGGAACTCAGAGAACACTACAGGGATTAGGGCCAAGGCAGGTATGTCAGTAGGGGTCATTATGATGGCCTAAGGAGAATTCAGAGATGCGTTAGCAGCATCCTGGCTGTATAGCCGCCAGGCAGCCCAGTGGTGGTAGCACAGCAGCGTCCAATGTCAGAAGGCAAGACTGTCCCAGTTACAGGCAGTTGGGTCAGAAGAGGTCTCAGCCAGAAGTGCAGGGCTGGCAGGATTCAAGGTCAGGTAATCCAAAGTCACAAGGTTGCAGGCAGTAAAAGTTCAGTCTAGTTGGAGAGAGAGCCAAGGAGTGCTTGCAGGGAGCTGTTGCCCGGGCTGGGTTCCCCTCCTCAATGAGGCCTTTCTTCTCAGGCTGCTCATGGTGCCTGGGAGGAATACACCAGACCTCTGCCAGAGACCTTTCCCATGCTGGAGTCAGAAGAGGCCTTCATGAATGTCTTGCCAAACTCTTCATTTGACAGGTGAGGAAATTAAAGCTTTAATTAGAAGTTTTTCAGTGAGTAGTAGAGTCAGCGCTGAGACCAGACACTGCAGACTTATTCCTGCTTCCCTGTGTTTTCTATAAAAAATTAAGAGCTGATAGGATTTGGTACTGAGAAGGAGGGAAGGACAAACCTTAAAGAGGAAAAATGGAGAGAAATTGGATATGGCGGCGGCGGAGGAATCTGGTCACTATCATATGAGTCTAGAGAATGGCAGTTGAGGTGACAAGAGTTTGGAGAAAGAAGCTGCTTAGATGATGCCCGTGATCTTGACTCCAGAGTATAAGTTCTGTGAGAACAAAGTCGTTTTCATTTTTATTGAAGTGAAACATACAGAAAAGTACACAGAGGGGAGATTTATTAAAAAAATGTTTTTGAATGTATTTGCTACATTTTGTGTATCCATTCATCTGTCTGTGGACACTTAGGGCAAGAAGTTTTTTATGGTTTGCTCACCAATAACTCGAATAAATCCTGACTTTAGTAGCAATTCAGCAAGTAATTTTGGAATGGATTTTAGTTATGATGAACTTGAGCTGACAGTGGGGTATCCAGGTGGGCTTTTTGTCCAACAGCAATTCTAAGATGACTCAGGTCTAGAGGTTGAATCCCTTTTAGAGGTGAAGGATGAAGGTGTGGTGTCCCAGAGACAGGGTAGAGCAGGGAGCAGGGCCCTAGGGTTTGCACAGGTGAGAGCAAATTTTTTCCAGATGCAGTCCATCTCAGGAGGGTGTCATTACTGAAAACAGAAGAGAGGTTTTAAGAATGGGGTAAAAAGCCATATCTAAGTCAAGAAGAATGAAGGGTCTGAAAAGGAACGCTGGAATTGGCAAATAGCCATGGGGCTAAGACTTGGGCTCGCTGTGTCTGATTTCATGGTTGACCTCAGGAAGAAATTTCTATGGAATGTTGGTAGTCCAGACCATAACCCTTGGTCAAGGGAAACACCTGGAACAGCCAGAGCTATTCAATGCTGGACACCAGGTGAAGCAGTAGCACTAGTAACAGGTGTGTAGAGAAAAAATTCACCAGCACAGATCATTCTGAGACTTCAAGGAAATCTTGAACTTGAGCACGGACTTGTAATGCAGTTGGACTCTGCAATTTACAGAGGGGAGAAGGACACCTCTGGTGGAGGAAGCAGTAAGAGATTGGCGGAAAGAATGGGAGCCACAGGGAACAATGAGGAAACCAGAATGATGAGGCAGAGGATATGTGGGGGAAGTGGGACATAGGGCTGGCGCTTCTATTGTTTCCTCCCCTTTTAAGTTGATCAAGAAATGTCAGTTGGGGAGCTCGAGTGATCTACATCTAAACACGACATCCAGCATAACTCAGCAGCCTCATTTAGAATGACTGGACACCAAAGAATCCCCAGGACAACCCATTGCCCTGTGTGTATAATAGAACAGTCTAACATAGACACCAGTAAGTTGTAAAGACTACTGCATGTGACAGACCTATCTGGCTCAGATATGAGTGTGACTATAGCTGGAATCACATGCTAGAGAATTCAGTCTAACCGGTAATTCATTGAGCTCCAGCTGAAAGCCATGCTTGCTGCTGGATGCTAGAATATGGACAAAAGGTTGCGATTAAGAAGTACAAATTGAGCTTGGGCAGGTCCTAGACTTGCCTGAGTCTTAAAGACTTCACTTTCTGCAGAGCCTAGGGAGATATTAGGCTGAAGACTAAAAAAGGGAAAGCCTTGGGCTGGGGATGTGGCTCAAGCGGTAGCGCGCTCGCCTGGCATGCGTGCGGCCCGGGTTCGATCCTCAGCACCACATACAAACAAAGATGTTGTGTCTGCTGAAAACTGAAAAATAAATATTAAAAAAATTCTCTCTCTCTCTCTGTCTTAAAAAAAAAAAAAAAAAGGAAAGCCTCATTTTCTCCATTTCCCTGTCTGTAACAAATGCTGAGCTTCTGATGCTGTGTCTTGGGCCAGGTAAAAGTATGTACTCCTAAAATCACCTCCTGACAAAAGTGGTTTGGTAAAATTCTTAGGGACACACACGGGGTGGCCCCAGATCTCAAGGAAATCCTTAGAAATTACTTACAAATATAATCTCAGTGAACTCCCCCAGACCCAGGGTATCACTTATCCCAAGGAAAATGTCTAGAACATTCCCACAGGATGTAAGTGAAGGATCTAGAATGTGGAGCATGAATACTCTGTGCAGGGAACCAGGCAGCTTCCACCCTATAGTATAGAATCCAAGGTAGAGCACACGGGGCCACAGAAACCAGAGACCTTATCTGCTTATTTGTAGCACAGTGTTCCTGACAGACTGAGCAGCATGAGGCTTGGGTGTCTGCAGGCTAACATCTGTACCTTCTCAGGCACCACTGTGTACCCCAGCCCATGACAGTGTATATATAGTCTCATCTGACCCAGCACCTGAGAGCCCAGGTTTCAGAGAGCCTCACATACAAACAATATAATATCAATGGTAGCTGGATTCATCAGGTGTTTTCTGTGTTCTAGGTGCCGCTTTAAGGGTTTTCCCATACATTAACTCCCTTAAACCTCGCAGCAACTGTTCGTTATATTTGACAAAGAAACTGAGTTTCAGAGAGGTGTAGGCTGTTACCCAAGACCACTTGCTTGTCATAGGTGGAGACAAGTTGAACCAGTCTGGCTCTAGTGCTTGCACTGTTCAGGGGACACGGCCCAGTAGGATGCATAGGAGCCTCTGGCGGACAGAGCAGAGAGGTCATCTGCTGACCAGTCAGACTCCTGGATCTGTTTCTCCCTGATGGGTCCAGCTGTGCCCACTGCTTCAGGGAGGGGACCGCTGCCCTGTTGTGTTGCCCGAGTTTGCCAGGAGGATTAGCCTCTACCTCATGTCAAAACAAGCCACCTGGGAAAAACCAGCCAACAACTCATGACTCCAGAAGGGGTGGAATCTCAGCTGCCATGGCCCCAGCGGCCCAGGTTATGGCCTGGTCAGAGGTGTATATTGCTGAGAGAGGGGTGCTGAGGACCCCTAACTTCACAGATGAGGACACTGGTCTGGCCCACTGTGGTTCTCAGTCTCTAGTGGCCCACCTCTCTGTCCTCCATTATACTTATGAAATAGTGACCTGATGACCCATGGCAGCCTAGAGGCCCAGAGCCTTGCCCCAGTCTTGCCACAAGCTAGCTTCAGGACTCTGGGCAACTCTCATTTCCCATCTGTAGGAGAAGGAGGTTGGATTTGAGTGGGGATTTCCAAAATATCTTTTTTTTTTTTTCTTTTATTACAGTGGGGCATTTTCTTCAAACAGTATTACTTATAGGTGCAGAACATGAAACACTTAAAAGCAGAGATATAAGTTTGCAAAAAAGAAAGACAAGGAAAAAAAGAGACAAACAACCTGAGGCAGCCTGCAGTGTCCCTTGATTCCTGCTCTTGGGTCTCCCTCCTTTCTTATTGAAGACTTTAAATTCTTTAGGTCCTCCTCAGTTTCTGCCTCCTTCATAAATGCTGTTTGTCTCTAATGGTTTCTGCCTCTTCCAGTTTCCTATTTCATTTATTAACTATTTCAACTGTTTGGTTCCCCCATACTGCTTAGTGATGGGTTACACAAGATATTTACCAGGAATGGTGGTGCACATCTGTAATCCCAGCAGCTCCAGAGGCTGAAGCAGGAGGATCCTGAGTTCAAAGCCAGCCTCAGCAAAAGTGAGGTGCTAAGCAACTCAGACCCTGTCTCTAAATAAAATACAAAATAGGGCTGGGGGTGTGGCTCAGTGTTTGGGTGCCCCTGAGTTCAATCCCGGGTACCCCTCTCCAAAAAATGTATATATTTACAAGATGTTTGTACACATGACTTTTATATATTGACATAACATATGTTTGCATATGCATCTATGCAAAGGTATATGCATCTATATACAGGAGATATGTGTTTGTATACACATTCGTGCACACACACAGCATGCATACATAAGACCTTTAAGGAAGATTCATGTTTTTATGTCCCCAGTGCATGTAGTACATAATGGAGCCCCAGTTTTTAAACACGGGAGTCATTTTCCTTGTCCTCTTGAGCATCTTGCCCATGTTAAGTACTCAGTAAATAGTGTTAGATGATTGTGCAGCATGATGAGTTTTGTATCTGCAATCTGAATTTTGAATCTTAGTTCTGCCATATTTTATATCTTGGAAAATATACTTCATTTTTTTAATTTGCAAGATGGAAGCAAAATGTGTGCATTCCTCAGCCATTTAGTGCCTGCTGTATGCCAAGCATTATTCTAGGTGTTAGGAATTCAGTAGCTTACAAAACGGATGTCCCTGTCCTAATGAACCTTATATTCCAGTCAGTTTTCAAGAAGAGCCCCACAGTGTTGCTGGAAGAAGAGGAAGGGAGCCCTTCTACTTGGTCAGAGGCGAAGCTATACCCCTGGGGTTGCAGCAGGATGGAGGCTGCCTGGTAGCCTGTGTGGGGCATGGTGACTCCTTGAGTGGAACTTCTGTCTGAGAAAGAGAAAAAAAAGCTCCCTGGGTTGGACTGAGGGGACACTCTCCTTCAAGGCATGTTGCTGTCCTGACCCTGAGGCTATACCCTCTGTCTGTATGCCCTGTGGACTAGGAGGAGCAGTACCAGGGGAGATGCTCCAGTGTGAGGGCCACAGCCCCAGCACCCCGATGCCCACTGGTAGTGCCAACACCCAGATTCGTGTCCAGTTGTGATGTGGTGAGGGCAGCCTAGCTGGCAGGAGTATATGAAATCTCTTAGTTATGCAGGGAAAGAAGAAAAGGGGCCTTGTGAGATACCCAGATATTCCCCTCCCCGCTGTGCCAGAGACAGGCTAGGGTTGCTAAGCCCGTAAATATCTGGGGGGTAAGTTCTGCCTCTGAGTGGCCTGGGGAAATGTAGAAGTTAAGTGGATTTGCTGTGAATTTGCAGTTCGTGACACTTCACACTGTGACATTTGGCTATTGCTCATATGTACGTCCCCTTCTGCTCATTCCTTTCTTAGAATGAGAGAGGGAAGCTTTGGGTGGTATTTCACCTCCCACCTCAAGCATCTCTTCCATCTGGGAAGGCCCTGCTTCTCGGATGTTCTCTTCAGGAGGTAGAGAGAAGGTGCTGTGGCTGTAGCCATCCTGGATTTGGCTTTATCCTGAGTGACCACCTCTTGCTGTCCTATAGGACCTAAAAGCCTCTCCCCAGAGATGTCCAGTACCTGTGGAAGTTGGTCTCTCACTTAGGGTGATTTTTATTTTTTAAATTGACACATAATACTTGTTCACCTCTCTGGCGTACAGGATGATAATTTGATCGACATATACAGTGCATAATGATCAAATCGGGGTAATTCACATTTGTGTCTGCTCAAACATCATTTCTGTGTGTGCGGAACCTTTGAACTCTTTAGTTATTTTGAAACATATTAAAAATTGTTGTAGACTGTAATTATTCTACTTACTCTAGAACGTTAGAAGTTATTCTTTCCATCCAACTGTACCCCGTACTCATTGTTCATCTTCTCTCCATTCCTCTCCCTTCCTCGACACCTCCCTCTAGGCACTGGTAAACGATTCTATTCTCTACATCTGTCAGCATTTTTTTTTTAAGCTTCTACATGTAAGTGAGAACATGTGGTACTTGTTTTTTTGTTTCTGGCTCATTTCACCTAAAAAAAATGATCTCTGGTTCCGTCCACATTGACGGGATTTCAATATTTTTTAAGACCGAATAGTATTCCTTTGTGTATACATACTACGTTTTCTTATCCACTCATCCATCAGTGGACATCTTGATTGAATCCCAATCTTGGCTTCTGTCAATAGTACTGATATAAACGTAAACTTGTAGGCATCTCTGCACTTAGGGTAATTTTGAGTAAGTTGTACTTGACCTTTGCTATGCCTCAGCTTCCTCATCTATAAAATAGAACTGATAATACTTGTACTTATTGAAAGAATTAAAAATGAGCATGTTAAGGAATTAAAATAATGCCTTGCTGGTACTGAGTGCTCTGTGTCTCATTTCTATGGCCCACCATATTTGCATAGCAGTGGTGGACTTGTTTGCACTGTGACCATGAGCTCTTTGCACACAGGATATATCTTATATGTTTCTGCAGTCTCGGTGGTTAGCCCAGTGCCTGGTACCTGGTAGACATTCACTTAAAGCATGTTTGGAGAACTGCGACCTCAGATGTATGCAGGCTGAGATGAGGGAGGAGACTCCTGGTAGTAAAGGCGGAGAGGAGGGAGGCATACAGAAGGGCGGGATCATGGAGAAACCTGAGGTTGGAGGGGTGGATTGGAACCAGTTGCTAGAGCAAGGCCTGTGTTAGGCATTGGGGGAAGCCATAGAAGGTGTCAGAGCAGGACGTGATGGTTTGGAATTTCAGAGAAGATACTGATAGAAGTATCTAGACTGGACTGGAGGAGAGAACCTGGAGCTAGCAGGCCAGCCAGTAGGGAGGCTGTTGGGGACACAGGCTGGGAGTCACGAGGTGCGTGGGCAGCAGCGCCCTGTCTACTCTCCCTCCCTCCCTCCCTCCCTCCCTCCCCAGCTCCGCACCGGAGGAACCAGGCCAGCACGTTGTGACCTTCCCCCGTCCAGCCCTGACTGTTCTCAGCCCGGGTACTTGTCGGTCTGCCGTCCCACTCACTCTGACACACCTTCCTTAGGTTGCCAGGTTACCGCAGCCCTGTGCTGCGTGAGTCCTTGTACCGCAGCCCTGTGCCGCTCGGTTCCCCTCCTCTCCAGCCTCTGCATGTGTGTGTTTTTATTATTCTCATCTTAAAGTGAGAAACAGGCTGCTGGAAGTAGGCCATGTGCTTTTATTTGCTCTTCTCACCAAGGACAGGCATGTTCCCAAGCCCTGGGAGCAGAGCCCCGGAGCCCTGGGGAGGGGAGGGTGTGAGGCAGGGTGTGGAGGCGCCCCTGACCCTCCCAGGAAGGCACCAGGAGGGCACTGGGAAGGCACTGTGTGCCCCATGGCTGCACCCCTGTGGTGGCCATTTTGTTTCTGGCTGGCAGTGGCAGCTGGGAACCTTCCCAGTCTCTTTGCTGGTCCCAAAGGAACGTGTGCATCCAGGGTGGACTCTGCTTCTTTAGACCTGATAGCTGCTATGGTTGGAAGCCTGGCCCCAGTTTCCCTGGCCAGCACAGACAGTCCTGGTCACTGTGACCTAGGTAGCAGTCCGCCCTCCTGCCTGTGGTACTGAGCATATTCTTGAAAAATCTGTGTCCTGTGATTCTTGGCCACAGTTGTTTGGAGGTACACAGTGGCTGGGATATAAGGAAGTTACTCGTTGTCACCTGGTATTAGGCACCTACTGCATGCAGAGTTTTGTAACTTGTATATACTATGAAAGGCACAGAGTAAAGGAGTCACTCTTGTCCCTGTTGGGGCCAGGCAGTGGAGTGGTAAAAATAACAGCCATTTATTTATTTTTTTCTATGTGTTTACTATGTTTTAGGCCTTTGCACACATTATCTCACTTCATCCTCAGAGTAACCATGTGCCAGAGTGGTTATTAGCACTGTTTTATGGATGAAGAAACTAATACCAGATGGAATTAATGAACTTGCCATGGGTCCTACAGCCAGTGTGAATCTTCCTGACCCCTCACTCCCCACTGTGCATCCCAGGGCTGTGTTTCCTTTCATGCCATATGTTCCCAGAAGACAGGATTGAGCATTTTGAAGTCCTGGGTTCAGTTTATTATGAAACTCAACTTATTATAGAACTTTACTCTGTTTATTGGCTGAACAATCTGGACTGACTCTTCCTGCTTTTCTCATTTGCTGATCTGGAAAATGGGAATATTTGTGTATATTTCACAAAGCTTCAGTGCGGGATGAAGTAAGGTAATTTGTTATAGAAAGAGCTTCATAAATGAGAAGGGGGTCTCCATACATGGACTTCATTTAAACGAGTCAGTAGTAAAACCTTATTTTACCTGTGCATTGCCCCCCCCCCCTTTTTTTTTCCTTTCTGAAACCTCTGCCTCTTAGACCAGGGGTTGTACAAGTGTGAAGATGGGGACTAGTTTATCAGTGAAGGACAGGAGCTTGGAGTGTCTCCTAAGAGGGAGGGATGTGCTTAGCATGCCCAGTACAGTGGTAAAGAACTAGTGAGTCCAGTTACCAGCTGTGCATCCCTGGGGAAGCTCTTCAGGTCTAACCCCTGACTGCACCAGCTTCACACTGTTGTGAAGGGCCTCACACAAGACCTGCCATGTGATAGGTGCTCTGTGAATGTGGAAGTTCATGTTCATGGCTAGGTGGTTGCTGTTTGGGTAGCTAAAGGGTGAGTGGATGCTAGTTTGAGGACTTGGTCTTATCTGAAGACTCTCCAAGGAGGGAGGGGGACAAGGAGAACATACGTGTCTGGTAGGATGGAGGCTGAAATTGTAGGGCAACCTTGGGAGGAAGTCAGACCCTTGTAAAGGGCCCGAGGTGGGTAGACTTCTGCTAGTCTCCCAAAGCTGTGGATCAGTGGTGGCCAGGGCTGTGGGTCCCACTAGGGTTAAGAGGAAGGAAACCTCTCCTTACTCCTACAGGCCCCAGCAAGATTGTCCTAGAGGTCAGCTGACAGGATTCTCACTGGCCCCTGAATAGATTCGGATCACTGAGAGGTGCATCCCACGGTGAAGCTTATCTTCATCATTTTGGCCAAGGCTCAAAGCTTATTCAGAAAGCGTTCCTGCCATTTTTTTAACTTGTTACTTGATTTTGTGTGAGGTGGGGGAAAACAAATCCTGTGTTAGGGAAAGAGGTTAAATATTGGGGAAAGTTTGCTGAGATATTTTTCTTGTGTGAAGATGATGTAACTGTGAGGATGATTTAGGATAGGAAGTGGTCAGTCAGTAGTATCTTGGCATTTTATAACTTTCAAAATGATGTTTAGAAATCGGCCCCAAAGAGTCGTCTTGTGTGTCCGTTCCTGTGTTCATTGGTCCGTTCACCCAGCAGATGGTTTCTGGAAATGGATGTGCCTCACGTGGTGGTATCAGGGGCCGTAAGATGCAGTCCAGGCCCATGAGAAGCTTCCTAGCAGCGAGGCTGTTTTATAACTGTTCCCAAATCATGTTAGCTCTGGAAGCTATTTTAGGAACGCCTTTGGTTATGAACCATATCTTATATTTAATTTTGATTCTCTTTTCCCTCCTGTCCTGGATTCAGTAGCAGCGTCAACAAACACTGTGTGCCTGGCTTTGTCTTAGGTGCTGGAAGGCCTTAGGAAAATCAGGAGCTACTTGGTCAAAGCTCATTAACTACCTAGAGCCAGTACCTAGAACAGCTTCCAAAGGACTGTGGGCCTTCTCTGTGCCATTCACCAGCATTTTCCATCTGTCAGAGGGGCCTTGGAGTAAGGCAACAGGTAGAGGGCTTTGCCTCTTCTCTTGGGGCGTATGTGTGTGTTCACAATAAGAATTTCAGCCTGCACCAGGAGGTGCTGAAGACATGAGGGGCTCCATCTTTCCCCCTGCCTCCTGAGGCTGGGGATGCCTGTCTTGGCTCCTTTCTCTTCTGTTGCCACTATCAGGGAAGGCCAGCAGTGCATTCTTTCCTTAGCTGAAATCTACAGTTAGTGGTCACAGGGATCTCTTAGAATCTCTGAGAGTGTGAGTTTGACAGTGGCCTTGCCATCCAGGCAATGAGATAGCTAATTTCTTCCCCCTTTGTGCCTTCTGTGGGGCCACAGGAAAAGAAAGCTGCATAAAGACCTCCAGGGCTCAGAGTTGGGTTGTTTGTTAGCCCACAGAGAGCCACGCTTAGCATCCTCCAGCTAGACGTGGGGTGAGTGCGGGTGTTTGTGTCACCAGGGTGTCCTTTTGATATTGTGTGTTGACCTTTTTAATAGCTGGAGTTGGAACAGTAAATTCATGTTTGGTAAGTCCATATTAGAAGAAGGAGAGAAGAGGCAGAGGCCTCAGAGAACCAATATCGGCAGGGAAGAGGTTTCCATTGTGTCGATAGGGGACTTAAGGGTCATCATGTTGACCAGGAGTCAGGGAGGACATAATCTAGCTTCTTCTGCCAGTCAACATGTGCTGCTAGGAGCTTAGCTTTGGAATAGCAAAAAAGAATTCTAAAGCTTGCCTGGGCCCTTATTTTGAAAAGTTCAGATTCATTGGAGACAAAAGATAACTGGACCCATGGGACATAAGATGTGACAATACATTATCAAGCCCTGAATTGTAACAGGGTTACAGATGTTATTGCATTTGAAGAATGTTGAGCAGTTGTGGCTATCCTGATAGCCTGTGGGATATCCATCTCTCCTGCTTGGGAAAGAATGGAGAATAAAGGTAAACATAATGCTTAGTCTGGTGGAGACCATGGGTCTCCCAATTCTGGTCCAGCATCAACAGTGTCTAAGTACCTTCTTGCTAGAGTTTGGCCAGCAAGAAAGATCCATGTGATGAGACTTGGGAAAGGAACAGGTGAGTTTTGGGATTGATTCCCAGATAAGAGAAGCTGAGCAGATTAACACAGATAATGTGTGAGAAATGACTTAGTGAGTTGCAGATAGAAATAACTCACCAAAGGCTTTTCATTAAGTTTCCAAGACAGATTCCTGAAGAAGACATAGAACAAAAGTTTGAAACAGGGAGTATGAGGGGGTGGTCAGGGCGGAATGGGGAGGCAAGAATAGCCACAGGGATGGGCTCCACTAAGGACCAGAGTCTGCTGTGCTTTGGCTGCCCAGGTCATTTTGGAAGGGTTGTTTCGGTTCTTGATTCCAATTGGGAGGGGAAATATCAAAATAGAAGGAGAATAGAGGAGGGCCGCCTGCAGGAGAAGAACACTTTAAAGCTTGAGAATACTTACCCCAGAGAGGTGAGTAGGGTGTCAAGCACCATATTGTGTACTTAAAGGACCATCAGGGAAAGTGGGTATCAGACTTATTCTCTAAAGCTCTAAGGACCCCCCAAAGCTCTAAGGACCCCCCTGGGGTCAGTGGTGATGGGTACAGTAACGCAGATGGCAGTGCACAGAAATGAGTTGCTCTCCTACATTTTGAACTTTATGGATCATAAGGGAGGGAAGCTTGGTGACCCCCTAAGATAGTGAGCCCCATCAGGGTTCTGCTTCATTTATGTGTAAGCAAATGATCAACCTGTAGTGTTGCTAATGATAAAAGCAATAGGTGCCAGCACGTATTGAATACTTGTCAGTACAGGCACGTGCTCTAATCTGCACAACACTGAGAAGGGGTATGATGAGCTTCTTAGCCCTACTTTACAGATGAGAAAGTTCAGGCCACAAGATGAGGTAACCCACCCAAGATCCCATACCTTACACTGGAACCCAAGGCTGACACTCTAGTCTTGGTGCAAAGTGAGGCCAGACCATGCTGAGGATCTTACAACCCTACAACCTATAACTACAGCACCTAAAGTCTGTCTGGCAGGCCATCCCTGGCTGTGTGGATGAAGAGGGAGGCTCTCTGTGGTTTGGGCAGGAATGGTGGTTCATACTCTTGGTGACCTCACTGTGGATGCTTTTGCTTGGCCGTGGGGTCAGTGGGAGGGCTCGTGAGCAGGGGTGTTCCACTGGCTATTTGGAAAGGGCCTCTCTGGAGAAGTGGGCTAGGGATCTCCAGGAGTATGTCAGTATCTCAGCTCCTCCTCTCCTTTGTTCTCAACCCTCTGGGGACTCAGGGCTTTTGGAAGCTCCAGAGGAACTTCTTTCATGTCTCTAGAAACTTCTAGATTGCATCCTCAGCACACTCAGCTTGCAGGTGCCTCCCTGGCCCCAGCTCTGTACCTCATGAGAGGCACAGAAAGAGTGACTGCCAGGTGCCTCAGCATGGTAGGTAGCAGGATTCAAGCCATCTTGTTTGGGGGCCAGGTTGGGGGCCAGCTGTTCTGATGAACTGCTTCCTCAAGTCACAGCCTCTGCTGACTGAGAGTCCTGCTGGCCAAGGTGACAGGTTTCTCAAAGTGTCTTCATTATGCCTGACATAACAGGCCCAAATACATTTTTCTTTGGAATGAGTGAGTGGTCATTCTTCCTGTAGAACTGCCTCCTTTGTAAATGCTCTCCCTGGCCTCTGAAGGCTTTGGGTGCTTCTCTGACCCCAAGTTGCATGGCTTTGGGGGGGGTGGGGCACATCTTAGTGTAACCTTTGAAGATAAAGCTGACATTGCTGCTCTGCTTTTTGAGAAAGGACATTGGCCTCAGAGGTTTGAGCCAGGAACTATCCTGAGAATAACCATGTGCAAAGTCCCAGAGGGCCATACATGGGTGGCTTCACATTGTGAAAATCATTATGAAAATATACCCCAAATATTTCCCCAAATTATGATTTTAACTTTTATGTTTTTGGCAGTCCGCAGTCTGTCCCCCATCCCCAGATGAGAGCCTTGACCATGGAGATCTTTTCCTCAGCTCTGGTTCCCCACAAGGCTGGCACTTTGCTATTGAGAGCTCAGACCTGTGCCGTCTCCTGTCTTAGGCTGCAGGTACAGCCATGGTCTGTAGCGGGGTGGAAGGGTAAAGCAGTGGGGAAGTGAAAGCTAAAGTCAGAGTTGTGGGGTGAATCCACATCCTACTTGTTCATGATTCTTGCTGTCTAGATCTGACTCAGTTAAGCAAAGCAGTAGTTTGTTCTGGGGTAGGAAGACTCCATTTTTAAGGCACATGGCACTAAACTTGTGTGGTCACACAGAGGTCAGCACAGCCCATGAGTCATCAGTTGACCATGTTCTATGTCTTCTAGAGATGTCTCCTCATGCCTGTGACAGTAGCAAAATCTAAAGGCACCACCAGTCTGTGCCTGGAGGGCATGTGGTCAAGACCCTTGTGACCTGGCCATGACAGGCCTGAGGCACTGGCTATAGTTCCACTGTTAAGGAATGGGGTGCAGATTTCTGCTGTCTGACTCACGTGGCCCAGCCATACACCATCTCAGGAAATTATTTCCATTTGTTGACAGGGCCAGGATTTTAAGAGAAGCCAAGAGGCGCCTTGGGTTACTCCCTGAGTCCCAAGGAGACTTCATGCCCCTACATTTGGGGAGTACCAGAAGCCCCTGAACCAGGGGCTGTGGCCAGTGGCTAGTGGAGTGACCCTGGCCCATCATCAAAAAAGTAGGTGCCAGTCCCATTTCCAGGAAGGGTTATGCTTGAGGCGCAGTGGTGAGCCCTCTTGGGGTAGGAGCTTAGATTTAATCATCAGTGGCCGAGGACAAGATACAGACATTGGCTTCTTTCACTTTCCCAAGAGGTGATGGGAGCCAGCCCGGGCAGGACACTTTGGAGCCTAGATTTTTGGCCCAAGAGACAGACTGACTCAATCTGTCCAGGAGAAAGCATCTGTTTACAAGCAGGGCACAGTAGTCATGATAACTCTATCCTCCCAATCCTGACCGTCCCTCTGAAGGGACCCCCTTGGGCATATTCCACAAGGGACTCTGGGATTCACCTCCATCTGTACCTGACATGGCCTTCACTAGCCATCACACTGAGTTTGGAGGCAGTTCTGCATTCTCTGGGCCTGTGAATGCCAGGCCACTTACTGTCTGCCGCCTGACGCCAGCTCCCCGTTTGTGGACAAATTCTGTGTCCATGTCTGCATCTCACCTCTGCCAGGACCTACCCTCCAGCACAGCCTGTCCCTAGCCTTTGTCTCTTGGACTTTCACTTGGCACCTGAAGCGGCATTGTGTCCTTGGAGTGTTTGTTGTCACCACTGTTTTGCTTTAGCTTAGTGATCTGAGGGAAGTGCCATAGTCCCTAGGGTTGTGGATTTGATGGGAAAGTCTTCTCAGTGGCTCTGAGATAATTCCTCCAGGAGGCTGACCACATGGTGGTCATCACTGTTGATCTGGGCTGTTAATGACGTTGGTCCTTGAGGAACTGGTCCCTCCCCATGAATGTTGCCAGACTTCTAATCTAGAAGAACCATATACCTATCCCCAGCTCACCCAGCACACCTTCAGATTTTCTTACTCTTTGTGATTATGTATATTTATAGATTCTATGTTTTTGTTTCTTCTTGAAGTTTCCCAAGATTAGAAATTCATCTCTTCCTACCAGGTATTGAGCTGTCCCAATAACTACGTTTTTACTTGTCTTCTCTACCTTCTTTTCTCCAAGACCCTCATCCTTCTGGGACAGCCACCTGAATACTTGGTCTTGTCTGCTTACTCTGTACATAAGTAGTTATTGACAGACAACATGGTTGTGGCTGGTTAGTGCCTGAATAGAATACCTGAGAATGCTAGGCACCATACATCTTTCAAGGTATTAATAGGCTAAGCTTTTTCTTATACTGAGTTCAGAATCTTCATCATCATTATTGTCCTGGCTTAATTGAGCACTTAACCTTGAGTTGGGCTTTGTGCTTAATGTTTCTGTATCTTATAATTATCTTCTCCAGGAAAACTCCTGTGAAATATGGATGAAGCTGAAGCTTAAAGCTTAGATAGGTTAAATAAGTTGTTCAGGTTTCTATAACTGGTGAAAAAGCTACACAGGAATTTAGAATCAGATCTGTTTCATTTGAGCAGGGTTTGCTTTTTATTCCCCCTGGTGTTGGGGATTGAATCCAGGGTCTTGCACATGCTAGGATAATACTCTACTACTGAGCCACATCCACATCCTGTCTCATTTGACAGTTTTTTTTTTTTTTTTTTTTTTTTTTGTAGTTGTACATGGACGGAATGCCTTTATTTTATTTGTATATGGTGCTAAGGATCAAACCTAGTGCCTCGCACATGCTAGGCAAGCGCTCTGCCACTCAGCCCCAGCCCTCATTTGACAGTTTTTAACTGCTTTATGTACTTTGTTCAGTAGCATGCATTTAAAAAATGTTTTTGTGAAATGCTGAGATTGCTCAACAGATCAGCTGGCCCATAGCATCACTGGTGATGATGACGATGACTACGACGATGATGATGGTGGATAGCACCAACATTTCTTGATACCTACAGTGCTAGCTTGTATAAATGATATGTATCAATATCCCATTTAATCTTAATAGCTTAGTGAGAATGACCATTGTCCCCTTTGTGCAGATCAAGAAACTGAGACTTAGAATGGGCAAGGTGACTTGTCATGGGTTGAACAGCTTAATAGTATAAGTTGGAGATTTGGGTGTAGGTTACCTCTTGAACTATAAGAACCTGTGCTCTTGCTCCCCATGAGGCTGCCTACAAAAATAAGACTCATTATTCCTTTCTTCCTATTGTCTTCTTCCTTTGCTTGTGATGCTTTTGTCTGTTCCTGATCCTCCTGTTCTTCCTAAGACCCCTTTTCAGCCTGTGCCTGTCTACGTGGAGCTTACATCACACGGTGGCTTTTCAGTGATCCCTACAGCAAGAATAGATATATTTGTCTTTCTTATTTATGACCAAAGCAAGGGAACAGGAAGCCCAGAAACAGATCTGTATGTATCAGGATTTCGGATTTATGACAGAGGGCACTGCTGAGCAGTGGGGAATGGATGGTCAGTTTAATAAATAGTGCTGGTTCAACAGGATATCTACAAGGAAAAAAAAAAAAAGTATCTTGATCCTATCTTGATCCTTGAATTTATGAAAATAAATTCCAACAAGATCAATCTAAAGAAGAAAATTAAAATTGCATGTATAAGATAACAGTATCTTCATAACCTTGGGGGTAGCCATTCAGTTCCTAAAGAAGACACAGAAAGTATTCACCATAAAGGAAAAGCTTGAAAAATTGGGTGACGTTAAAATGAGATACTTCTGGTTGGTCATCAAGACATCAGTAAAAGTGAGCCAAAGCAGGGAGCATGGAGAAGGTAGATGCAGTACCCATAACTAGCAAGCGGAAGCATATCCAGACTACATAAAGAACGCCAACAAATCCATAAGAGCCCTTCCCCACAAGGCAGGCAAAAGAATGCTTCGTACTTAGGAATTGTGCTGGTAAACAGTTTCCTTCTCCCGGTTCCAGGTTTTAATCAGTGTGTCCTGGATCATTGGCACAACCTGGTGGCTGGCCTTGGGAACTGTCTCACCCAGGGCTCTTGTCATTTCCTTTTTGTGTGCGGCCTTTCCTGTGTGTTGCTTCACTCAGCTCTTGATTCTGCCCCACGTACCTCCTTTCTCATGAACGCATATGCCTGTTCCTCTTTTCCTTTGGCTTGTTAACTTTTGATCAGCTATTTTAAGAATATTTCTCTCTGGCTTTTTTTTTTCCCCCTTCCTTTTTCATTTCCCTTTTTGTACCTTCTTGTTGAGCCCAAAACCTTGTGGTTGTAAAAGCTGTCCTAAAATATCTCAGAGACTTTGGGGGAGTAGACTTGTGCTGTGGGACTCCAGAGACAGAACAAGAACCTGAACAGGCTGGTGTTTACCCATAGAGAGTTTTCTTCTTTGCTGTACTCAAGAAGTAGGGTAGGAGATCCTGGAGGAAGTCGAGTCTAGGCAGTGACTTGGGCTAGTGTTGTTTATGGAGGGCCTTATGCCTCGCATAGGCAGGTGGATTATGATAATCCCTTCCATTCTTATCACCAAAGCCCTTGACAGACCCTTCGTGCATGTCCAGAGCAACAGCACTCAGCTGGGGGAAAGCCAAGTTCCTCTGCACTTCTGGCAGGTCAAGGTGGGGCACAGATAGTAGTACTTTAATTGTAGCATGTATACTTAAAAATGATTCCAGTACACTCTCCATCTGCAGCTCTCTGCAACAGGCCAGTTAAAAACCATTGACCTGAAGGTTTAGGTCCTCCTCATTTTCCTCTGTGCCGTTCTTTTCGTCAAATAGCAGCCCCTGGGAGGTCAGGTTTTTCTGTGTGGGTAATTCTTCTTTGTTTATTTTGTTGAATTCCTTACTCTGACAGTACTTGTCCCCTCCACCCCCCCAACACCCTGCTTTCATTGCAAATGTATTATATTTTGGACCTAGAGAACAAACTGGAAACCCTGTAGGTATGTTTTGACTTATAAAAATTTTTGGCCATGTTTTTTAAAAATATTAGGAATTAAATGTGACAGAGCTAAATTTCTCCTTTGTCCTGAAAAACTGGACAGTTTGGACTCTGTGGGTCCCCTTCTCAGAGGGCCTCAAGCAGGCAGAACCTGGGAGGGACTGGCCATTTGGATTGGTGTGTTCTTTCCGCTTGGCACATTCTCTTCCCAGTCAGTTTTACTCCTTTAACATCTGACCCCACAAAACACTGGAATTGGTGACTTCTGAAAGGAATAAAATAGACTTTTGTGGGCTAGCCTGGGAACCTAACCAGTATATTTAATATTTTTTCAATGGAAAAATGCATTCCAGCTTCTAAAATGTGGATTTTTGAAATATCAGCAATGCAAAGTTGGTAATGTTCTTAAGGTACTCAGCTGGCATGTATATCTGAGGTATTGGCCCATGTTCCGTACTTAAGTTCTGTGGTTGGCTTGGCACTTAGTAGGAACTTAATAAATGATTTACCTCAGGGGATTACCATGAGCCAGTGTCTGCCCCCTCCCCAGTGGTGAATAGAAATGCCATCTTGCTGTGGACCTGGGCCTGCCAGTTCCTCCTGAGACCGGATTGCTGCCTGATCTATCTAGAACACCCACTCTAGCTCCAGATATTGCGTAGAATGTGAAATCATTTTCCTGCACAAGCTGCCCTGTCTTGAGAGCTGTGTTTCTTTCACTGAGTAAAGACCCAGTCCCTGTACAGCCAGCCCTAATGAGAAAACGGGAGAACAGTGAGCCCGGCGGGGCACGAAGGCTGCTTTCCTGGCGGATGCCTGCGGAACTGGAGTTCGTGGCTGGTACACAGTGCTTGCATTCCACACCCTGGACTAGGGTGGGTCAAAGTTCAGCGCCTTCCCTTTAAAGGAAAAAAAAAATACTTTTTTGTCTTTGGCATTATGAAGTTTTGACCCAGATAATTTGGAGGCCATGAGGAAGGCACAGTGTCTGGGGAGTTTGTTGAGTTCCTGAGGCCTGTAGCTGCAGAGAAGCCAGAGAGCAAGTGAGCCCTTTGCCTTGCCTTTTTGAGTTTGCACTGGCTGGGCCTGCCCAGGCCTCTGGGGGAGAATGGAAGGAGCCAGCCCTTCTCCCTGCTCCGGAGTTATCTTTACCCCCTGGAATCAAACACTACATGCAGCACCCTGTAAAAATGCTTCCCTGTAGGCTGCGGCGTGCTTGCTGAGTAAACATCCTCCCATGTTTTTGGAACTAAATTCATTTCTGCTTCCTGGTCATCCCATTCGGGTTTTTCTGTTCTCGGCGCCCTGCAGAATCAGGTTAATAGAAGGAAGACCTAGAATTGGGCAGAGGCGCCTAAAATGGCTGTTTCAATCCTAGTAAAATCGTGGGAAGGGTAACGGGGTCGTGGGAGGAAAAAGATTTAGACAAAAAGTGAAATGAAACAGAGCCTACCCACACAGTGTCGTCATAATGCTTTGCAAGTCACAGTTGGTCCACGCTGCACCCCTGAGATGGGGACGTAGTGTTACTCAGACTTGAGCTCAGGCTTGCTGTGGTTGTATGTGGACCACAGTAGTCTACAAATTCCGTGTCTGTGTGTGTCCCTCCTCTGACCCTGCACTGCTTTCACTCTGTCTCTCATGACTTACTTGCCTCTTCTCTCTCACTGCCACCCACCCGTGACATCTCCATCGCCATGGCAGTGAGCAGCCACGTCATTCACCAAGTTCACGGGGTGATGGGCCAACTCGGTGCCGAGCCTACTTCCCTCTAGTTCTCCCTCCTGAAGGAGGAGGCTCCCTGGCAGAGCTCAGAGCCCTTTGTTTATTTGATCCTGGGCTCTTGGATAAATCAGGAATGTCCTGACATGAACTTAGGCATGTTTTTCTTCCATGGAGAAGGAAACCACGGCAAATGGGATTCACGTAAGCAGAAGACCATTCTGAGGGACTTGCTTTAGTGCCATCAAGGCCACATTCCTTTGGTCATCAGACCAGTAGGTGACTTCTTTATTGGCATGCTTTACCCTGGAGCCCAGAAGGTGTGAATTTGAAGCACTTTCCCCCCTGCTGGGAGCTTGGCACATTTGCTCTGGGCTTCTTTTAAAACCATGTAGTACCATGGTTGTCTTCCAAGTGGTCCTTGTTTCTGCCTTGTGAAACCTTGGCCCACAGTAGTTACTTAAGGCTGCTTGGGAAGATTTTCCCAGGTGAGCTGACTGCCTTGCCTCTCATTATCATTCATCTTCTTGGAAGTTGCAAGGTTCTGGACATGGTGCGCTTTACCTAGGACCTAAATACATCTTCCCATCTGATCAGGTCTAGGCTCATGATGCAACTGGTTGTCGGAAACCTTTACCATGTCTGCATTCTTTGCATGTAGCAGTATGGGAACCCAGGACTTGCTGTATGTGTGTCTGTGTGTATAGGGTCCAGGGTTTTAGTATATTGAGCTGTTCTTAGAAGTGTTAGTGTTAGGGAGCAGGAAGGTATTGGGCACTATGTGTCTTACTGCAGCAGAGAACTGTCAGTATCCAAAACAACCCCAGTCAATCTCCAGAGCATCAGTGTGAACACCCTCCCTGTAAGAGTTCCCAGGTGTGGATGTCTGGGTATTACCATCGTAGAAGGAGTGGTAGGTGGGCTGGTAGATGGTCATCTTAGTTGGCTGCCCATCCCCGACAGGAGAACCCAGTCATTGGCACCTTCAGGCCAGGCTTGGCTGTCACTCTCTTTTGCTGTTTTTCATGTTGTCGGAAGGATCTTCTTGGGAACAAATGACTCAGCAACCTGAATCTCTGAGACTGTGTGGCCTACGTGCCTTTCGGAGAGTAATTGAATGTATCTTCTTAGGCCCTAAAGTTCTGAGCCCTGAAAAAAATGGAGATCCAGACTGGTTTTATTCTGGATTCTTGAGGTTGCTATTCAATTTGGTTTTCTAAATTCCTGCCTTGATAGAAGGATCTCACTTGTGGGGTAAGCAGACAATGTTTTAATTATGCTTTTTATCCTTAGGAAATTCCAGGGAGAAAAAGGTCCTGGTTTGTGGCCAAAAAAGCAAAACAACAAGAACAAAAATTAGCTGTGGCTATAATTCTGGACTTGTCTGGGGCAGAAGAAGTTTAATGAGATGGTGGTCTCAGGGTGAGGACCATTTTCCCCTGTGGCTGGGAGAAGCCCATATGCCTTAAGAAGAGATGATGCAACCTTTAGCATGGGACAGCCCCGTCTGGGTGCTGGGGGCTGCCACTCCAAGAGTTAAGCTAGGTTTGTGGCTGGGAAGTCCTCAGGGAGGGAATGAGCTTACAGGGACAGGGACCTCCATGTCTCAGAACAGCGAGGTACAAGGGGGAAAGGGGCTGAAAAGTGTGGCCAAGGAAGCAGAGTGTAGGCCCAACTTTTTTTTTTTTTTTTTGCCTTGTTTGACCAGCCTTGGCACTGCCCTCCGGCTCTCCAGGGGAAAAGCTGCAGTTCTGCTCTTGCAACACAAGGAGCAGACTGGAGAATTTAGATCTGCGTCACAGAGCTCAGAGAGAGAGAGAGAGAGAGAGAGAGAGCGAGCGAGCGAGCGAGCTCCGTCCATAGGTCTGCTAGCAACAGCCGTGCTGCAGCAGAGAGAGAGAGAAATCAAGAAACAAGTCATAGCAACACCGGGCACTAGGTTCTGCCAGCTCACTTGCCAAGCATTCAGAAATCTGTCGGGGGGCCAGAGGCCTCTGAGTGGCCTAGGCTAAGGAGATGACACGCAAGGTGGCACGGGCGGTTCCCGCGGGAGGAGGTGTGGTGGGGGGGCAGGGGTGGGAGCAAGAGGTTGTGGGGTGACGGCAGAAGGTTTAACGGGACCGGATTCTGGAACATTCGGGACTGCGGCACCTTACAGCCGGACGGAGGTTTGGGTCTGCGCAGGCGACGATGGGTGGTCCGACAGGCTTCAGGACTCCATGGCGTACGTATTTGCTGGGATCAGGGGCGATGTCTCTGCGTATGTGGGTGCTCTGTCTCTATCACCTCCTTTCTTGCTTTTTGCTATTTTTTTCTCTGAGGGAGGTTTTTTTTTCTCACTTTAATTTCTTCTCCCTTGGTGTCAGCTGCCCAAGCCTGACCAGGGTAGAAGAGAGAGGAGTGAACTGTCCCCAGCTCCCCACCTGACCTCCCAGCCTTTGCCCCGTTTTCTTCTGGTGGACAGACAGACTGGTTTTCCGGGTTGTTTGGCTGTCAGCGTCCATCTGTCTGTAAGATCTTAAGTGGAAGGTAGGGAGTGAGGAGGAGGAGAAGGGCTGAGAGGAAGGCGAGGGGGACAGGTTTTTCCAGGGGGTTCCCTGGTTGAAATGTCGGGCCCCAGGGATCTGAAGCTGGTGTGGAACATGTGGCTGGGGTGGGGTGTGGGCTAGAGAAGTGGGGTAGAGCTGGTGGGTTTGTCACTGCGTAGTTGGGAAAAGTGGGGAATGGTGACGCAGTCACTGTTGCATCTTGCTAGGAGCTCTGTGGGGACAGGTAGTGAGGCTCCAGGGGTCTGTGGGGCCAGCTGAGAGGGGTCAAGGATGAGCCGAGAAGGGAAGCTAGCATTTAGAGATTAAATGTCATCCTTTTGGCGTTGGAAAGTTGTTTACCTTGCGCTCTCTGTGTCTCCATATTGGCTCCCTTCCAGTTCACATGTGATGGCCTTCCCTGTACTGCTGCATCATTAACTAAGTGACTGAGCTGGCCTTCCATTGGCCAGGGGAGGGCTCTCACTCCAGACACTTCCTCTGATTGGTGGGTGGGCCAATGGCAGGTGAAAAGCTTTTTATGATTGGCTGAGGGCAGGGTATCAAATCTGAATTTGCATTTCACTTGCTTAAAGGGGAGGGGGGAGAAGCCCAGCAGCTTTCTAAAATCTCTTCAGGGGTGTGCGTAGGCTCGTGTGTCTGCCTGCTTTTGACTGCCCAGTCGAAGCTTCTTCCTGTGCCTTTTAAAATTTCATAGACTATAGGGAAGAATATCTCAGGTCTCCCCAAACTTTCTTTTTTGGAGGGAGGAAGGTTGGGGAGATGGATGTGCAGAAGGTTGACCAAATTGGAAAAAAAAATATTTGTCCTTTAGTTTGGTGTTAGAAAAGGGAATTTTCCAATCAGCCACACCTCAGTGTTGCGGCAAAATAATTCTTGGCTCCCCTGGAAACGCTTGGGCAAGGTAGGGCAGAGCTGCTGCTGCTGCTATTGCCACCACCCTGGGCTTCCTGCTGACTCTGGGCTACTCCCCGGGGACAAGAGATTTGCATTGACGTCTGGGGCAGTCCAAAGATCCTCAAGAGCCAGTCCTGAGCTGAGACCACTATGGGAAGACCTGCCTTTTGGAAGCTGCTGCTACCTGGTGCTTGGAAAGGTGAGAACGGGGACAGACCCCAGGAAATTGCTCAGAAACTGCGTATTTTGTGGGATTTCCCCCAAAGTCACAGGGCGATGAGAGGTTTCAAGGTGCTGGGTTGGAATGGTTCGTCAGCCTGGGGAACCTGGAGAGAGAGAGTAAAACTGGGGCATCAGGCTATTCGCCTCGTGGGGGAGGTAGGCTGGAAAAAAACGGGGTCCTGACTCTTCATCCTGAACTTGTGGACTGCCTCACATTTGTGGGGAGGGGGCTTCCAAAGCCCTGCGCCATGCGCAGCGGCCCCCACCCATGACTGCGCATGTGGGAGCGCAATGCGCCCTGGGTCTCTGGCCTACGTCGAGCACCGCCCTCCCTGTTACATAACGGAGGGCACAGAGTGTGCCTTCTCGGCCCTTCCTTGCAACCCTACCTCCTCGCTCCCCAGGGCCCACAGAGCCAGGGAGGAGGGTCTGATTGGGGAGCAGTGGAAGATTTCATTCCCTGGGAGGGCCAGGTCTTACCCAGTTAGGGATGGGGCTAGGTTTGAGGACAGAAATGGTTTGCTGTCCCACCTTGGGGCATGGCCGCAGAATGTCCTTCTGAATGCCCTGTATCACCTATGGCCTCCAGGGCCTCCCGAGGGTGGAGGAGGGTGGCACCCTTCTTCCCCTGTCTCAGATTTTGTGGAGGAAGTTTCTGAAGAAGATGTGACAATTGTGATCATAAGGGGAGGTGTGGAGGCCTATTGGGAGGTGGTTGACAGTTCCCTCCTCTTGTCACTGGCTCCCCACTCCCTGGTGGACTCCGTTATGGATGCCTTTGGTCGGCTGCCATTTTGGAAGCATCTCTGCTGGTCTCTGACATGGTGGCTGGTGGCGTTGGTTTTTTCTGGTCCCGCTGTGCCAGTTCCGCAGGGTGGGCGGGGGCCGGGGCTAT
>NW_026000016.1:38764568-38767543 GCF_001458135.2 Marmota marmota marmota
GGCTATGACAGGGTGGGGGGGGGTGTGAAGTCTCAGCAGAGGCGGGCACAGTGTTGGCTGCCGCAGTGAAGATGGCCCCAGGGGCAGAAATGGCCAGTCCCACCCCCAGACAGAACCTTGGGTGGGGGTTCAAGTGGTAGCCCTCTGGGTAGGGGGTTCCACGACCTGGGGCCCCAGTTTTGCCAGAGCATGGGCATTGGGGAAACCCAATGCCCTCATCAGCTGGAGGCTTAAAAGCAGCTTGGGGGAAGAGTCGAGTGTTGGGAGAAGAGTGGGGGCAGAGACTCGGCAACTCATCTCAGACGTGTCAGACCTGTGGTTTGTGTTACCCAAATAGGTTCTGTCTCCGTCACCCTCTCCATGGGGACAGGCTGTGAGGTCCATGGCAGCCTGCAGGATTTATTCAGATGGCTCTGACTTTCTTCTGTTTCCCTTCCCTGTTTCCCCTCCATGCCCCCTGCCAGTTCCATGGTTCCAGCTGCTGTCTTCCAGTGAGGCTCCCTGCTGCCTGTCCCTCTCCTTTCCAGGCCCTTCTGCGTGCAGCGGCCATCTTGTTTTTCTTGCTCAGAAATTTAAAATGGTTTCTCGGCATTTCCAGGGTGAAATTCCTTCCCTTTCACATGATGCTCTGGGCTGTCTGTAACTGGCCTTAGCTGTCCTATGCAGTCTCACTGCTCTCAATTTCCCAAGGAGGACTACGAATCCCATAAAGCCAGGTGACTCACGTTTTCTTGCTTTTCCCCTCTCCCTGTTTTCACTAGTTATTTTCCAGCTTCCTCTCACCACATCCACCTGTGGCAGCTCCACTGTCTCCGAAGAGCTGTCCTGATCACCCTCTCAAGAAGTGGCCCTTATAACCACCCCTGCCACTTCGGCAAAATCCCCTTGCGCCTAGCTCCTCTTTATGGTACCTTTGTTGCACTCTGGTTCCTTATGAGAAGTCTTAGGTCACCTATTAGGATATGAGCTCTCAGAGGGAGGCTGGGAAAAATAGGAAGAAAACAGATATCTACCTGGCACCCACTTTTGCCAGATTGAACACGTTAGGTTCTTTTCGGGCAATTATGTCATTTATTTTTTACCATAACCCTGCAAGGAGAGGAGAGCCCATGGCTGGCAAGTGGTGTGGTCGTGGTCAGACGAGCCCTCAACTTCATTTTTTTTCCTCTCTGAATTCCTGAGATCCCTTTTAGGAGGTGAATCCCACAAAGGTGGCTATTTAAGGCATGCCGTAGGTCTCTAAGGCTGTGTGGGAGTTTGGGTGGCTGATCTTCTTGTGCTCATGATCCGGGTCACTTAGCTGTGCCATGCCTTCCTTATTAACTTCCTCCTTTTCCTTTGTGGCCAGGTTCACTCAATATGATGGTTTTTCTGTAGCCGAAATTGATGGATTGACAAGCCAGTCCTGACTGCCTTCCTCCTGGAAGAGGAGGCAGAGGCTGGGTGGGTGATAGCATCTTCAGTGAAGGATGGGGCCCCAGGCAGTCAAGGCAGGAGCAAAACCATTGGGCTGGACACACTTAGGTTTGCATCTCCATCCTGGCTTCTCAGCTGGGTGATTTTAGACGAGTCATTTAATTATTTTTTTCAAGTTGTAGTGTTCTCAGTCTGTAAGGCATAGCTATGACAGCGTGTTATAGAGAAATACCTAGCACAGTGCCAGGCTCCTAGCAATAAACATGTCGCTCCTCGACCCCGTCCCATCCAGTGGTTTTATCAGGGACTTAAAACATGCACATAGCAGGTGACTGGAGAAGGAGGGAGTTTGTATCCCTCTGTGATGTCATAAGCAGGGGCAGAGAGGAGGTTCCCTGGCAGTACAAACCTAAGCCTTCAAGGTGAGGAAATGCCCCTAGAGGAAATGCCCCTTGGCTTTTGTAGCAAGAGCGTGCAGCGGGCACCGAGCAGTGAGGACTGGTGATGGCAGAGTGAGGGTTAAGTAATGAGCCTTCCTGGGAGCCTTTTGATGCCAGGTTCGTTTCCCTTCTTTCCGAATCTCAGCAGTGGCTGCCTGCTTCCTGACGCTGTTGAGTCCCGTGGGAGGGGAGCTGGGCACCCTGATGCCCCTCGTCACCAGTTCCGGGGCTGCAGAGCAGAGAGTGACGACAGCCAGTGATTCGTCTGTCGACGGCAATGGGGGCCCTGGTGACGGCTGCTTTGTTGTTTTTTTCCTCTCTGGAAGATGACTCAGTGTATCAGGAGCCGGGAGATGGAGCTCTCAGCTGAGTGGCCAGAATGTTCTGTCAACATGAAAGCAGCAGAAACAGCTCATTGGGGCTCGGAGCCGATCCCTAGCCTGGGGTCATTTTCAGGGAGGGCTGATGAGAGAAGAAGGCCACTGCCAGGCATGAGGATGGGGGCGATACCAGGTAACTCAACAAGCTCTGTGACCCTTGAATTTTTAGAGCTTGAGAAAGAAATTCAGCTAATGGTGTTATTCAGTGAGCTGGGAATGAGGGTCATTTTTTTGAGCTCTTCTCACTGGTCCCAAATGACGGATACCTTCTCAGGACCAGAAAACCCTTTGGGATTTCTCACTGAGGCTGTGTCTGTAATGGGCTCGGTGGTCATTGTGGTGGATAAAGGGCAGTTCCCTTGTTGGGGCAGGGGCTGGCCACGGCAGCCTCAGTGAACTGTGGCACTCTGGACCCCAGGAGCAGGTATCCCAGGGGCGATGTGGTACCTTAGGAGGCCTCTGCGGCCCGTTGCAAAGATGGTGGGTCCACCTCCCCACCTTCAGCAAAAGGCAGCTCGGGCACTCTGTGTCAGCTCATCTTTCCTTATTGTCCCACGTCACAGCTTATCTTCTTCCTTCATCTTCCTTATTTCCTCTGAGATGAAATAGTGGACCTTGAGTTCCTGACCTTTTCTTTTTTTCTTCCTTTCTTTTCTTTATTTTCGCACCATGGCGGCTCAGGGTTCTAGGCTTTTCTTGATTCTGCAGCATTGCGCCATAAGCGCGTGATCCCCCCCGC
>NW_026000016.1:38767921-38780581 GCF_001458135.2 Marmota marmota marmota
CCCCCCGCCCCGCCCCGCCCGCCCGCCATGCCTTCTTGGGAACAAGAGACAAGATGCACCTTCACGGCCACTGAATCCTGGCCAGACCATTATCCCCTTTCTGTCCTCTGCCACCTTCAACCAGCCTAGGGGCAGAGGAGCAGATAACTGGGGTTTGAGACTGAGGGACAGACATCCTGGCCTGGAGCTCCCTCCTTCCTTTTTCCTATGCCATTTTTCAGTCTCATGCTTTCTCATGGCTGATACTAGTGCTGACATTTGTCGCAGAATACCTTCTCTCCCCGAGGACCTTCCAGGGTGACTCATTTGAGATCTCAGGCGAGTGGCTACTGAGCCTCGAGAGCCAACAGGAGTGGGGAAACATGACTGAGCTCACATCAGAGCTGGGCAGCGGTTGGGGGCCGGCCATCCCCCCACCCGGAGTGCAAAGGTGGCCACAAGCCCCCTTGCACCATGTCTTCTTGTGCCTGAGTAGAGCACATCTTGACCCAAAAGGACTGTGTGTACGTGGGAGTTGGAACCTTATGCATCTCATATTTCTGTGTCCTGAGCTGCGCACATGATAAGGCCCTGGATTCTGTGCTTCAGAGATCTCTGTTGCCTTTCAGGTCCATTTTCTCAAGCAGGTGATGGGAGGGCCTCCTAGGTCAGACTCTGCCATGCCCACTGGTACTGGCCTTTCTCTAAGATGACGGACCCATGTCATTTTGTCCATTGTTGTCTTGTTTTTGTCATGAAACCGTGGCCAACAGCTGAGGACCATGGTCCTAAGGGCCACATACAAACCCCAGATAGGACTCTAGTTGGGATCTCTACAGTTCATTGCTTGATTGGCCCTGCAAGCTGAGTCAGCCTGCCTACCTTTGTCTACTTTCCCACAGAGAATTCAGGAGAGTGCAGCTTGGCTTGTGAGCTGGTGACAACCTCTTGGTGACTGGCTCAGCTGAGGATGGTGCTGGTGTTCCCAGGACAGCATCATACTGCTGGATGGCTCGCTTGCATTTTATTTGGAGCACACGTACACACACATGAAGCCTGGCAGTCCTGCTCTCTGTGGTAAGTATTGCTGTAATTTTTTTTTTACATTCTTTTATTTCTTTGAACATTGCAAGTGGATAGATGTTTATTGAGCCCAGCCAGCTGCTCTACCTTCTTCATTCTTTTCCTGCGCACCCCCACCCTTAGTCCTCTAGAAGAGAGGACCAGATTTTTTCTAGTGCTACTAGAGACCTGCAGAGATCCCGGAATGTGCTGTTCAGCCTCCACACATCCCCCTCACATTTGGGAGAAGTCAATTTTCCCTAAAATGGAGCCAACAGCCTTTGTCCTCTGCGCAGAATGTTAATGGGCTGCATGGAAGGACCCTGAGTGTCCTCACTGCCCCTGGCTGAGAGGTGAGGCTCCTGATTGGCTGGCTGCAGGAGGATGGCCCTTGCCAGCACCTAGCATGGTTCTCTGCCAAGTTCTAGCTCCAAATCTCAGGCTGGTAGGAACCTAGACTATATATAGCATTGTGCTAAGCAGTTCTTATCAGACGTGTCTGCCCTCCCCTGCGGGAGAGGAGCACTTCTATCGGAGAACTGGAACATAGAGAGTGTGGGCCATCTCCAAGGGCCTTTTATTCCAGGAAGGTGTGTGTGCGCGCGTATCTGCCTCGGGTCCAGGGCTGCCAAGCTTACTCTCCTTTCCCCTGTTTTAGACGCTGATGGATTCAAAGGTCATGCCGGATGAGAGTGCTAATGTGGGATGAGGGCCAGGAGGGGCTGGTACTTCTCTGGTGGATGCCGGGCTTGGAGGAGAGGCTTGGGGTGGAGGGATGACGTGGCTGAAGGCAGCATGCCCTGCGTCAACGACCAGCCTCCGGCTTCTCCTCTTGGTATCCTGTTTGCCTTGCTTTGCCCAAGGATGTCTTTTGACCTCTCTCTTCCTTTTCTTGGACCTCCTGCCTTCCTCCACCCCTTCCTCCTCCTTCCTATGATTTTCTTAGGACATATAAGACCACACTTGCCTCCCTTCCCCGGAGCCGTGTCTGCTGTCTGCTCTCGTTCCCATACCCACTCAGTCACGGGGAGTGGGGTCTGCCGTACTCAGGGGGTAGCTGCGTGGCGAATGAGCATGTCTTGCTGGGTGACTTAGGGCAGGGTGGGTAGGATAGTCTCCTCTTTCCTCTCATAGATGCTGTCGAGCCACAAGTGTGACCAATGTGACATGATCCCAGTCTTGTCAGGGAGTCACCACCAGACTGCTCTTGGAAACCAGAAACAGCAAGGAAAACAGGATCTAACCCCATGCCAGCCTTCCAGGTAAGTCAGGTTGACTGCTCCCGGGCCTTCCCCTAACCTCCTTCCCTTCCCATGAAGACCATTTTCCCTATTCAGTGGGGGGGATCCTCAGATGTCTCCATTCAGACTCTCTTAAACAATTGCTCTCTTCTTTCTATTTTCCTCCGCCTGCCTTTTCTGTGAATGAGGTTAGTAACCAGCAAGGGGCTGGGGGAAGGGCAGCCAGCTGAAGTGACCCGGATGCTAGATCTGTGGGAGGTAGCTGGGTAGCATTTCTGGGTGTGGTGGTGGCAGAGCAGTCAGGGCTTCCATAGTAAGTGGACAGAAACCACTCTTGGCCCTCTGACGTCCCATGTGAGAGTTGGGGTTTGATCCCTCATTGGCTCTAGAACTACAGGGACCTTGGACTTGCTTTCCCCCGTCATCTGAGTGGGTGACCTTAGCCTTGACGGGCTTAGTCCAGGGCTGGTCTGGAGTGTAGACCAGCCTGAGCAGTGGGCTTCAGGGCTCTTCCCTTACTTTTGGGGTTCCCTTTGAATGGATCACTTTTTTCTTCTAGGCCTTTTCTCTGCCTCGCTGTTGCTGGCCACAGCACTAGCAATAGTGATGGAAAGTGATGACCGCCTGCAGAACAGGAGGGCGGTCACATACAGAGAGTGCCAAGAGCCGACTGTAGGTGCTTTCCCTGTCACCAGGAAGGGTTTACTGTAGGGTTCTTGTCCAGCTAGAGCTATCTAAGAGCAGGTTTGTCTGGGGTCTAAAGATAAAAGGAATGGTGCTGCGTAATTTTATGAGGCACCCGTGGGCTCCCATCCCTGTCACCTCTCTCTGCTTGGTCTTAAGAGTGTGAGTGCCTCCCTCTCTCTGCACCACTCCCACCACCTTCCAGGGAAGGCTGGCGAAGGCTGGTGAATCCTCACAGTGCTTCATCTTCTGTCCTCCCCCTTGAGACAAATCTCTGAGTTAACTGTGAGCAGCCTGAGACCTTCCCCAAGCGAGGGCTCTCAGTCTCTTCCTTCAAAGAATTTGACAAGTTCAGCAGCGGGTTGTGAGATGACTGGGTGTGTTGGGGCTGGAGCACAAGTGAAGAGGCTCTGTGCAGCCAGGGAGGAGAGGAGGGTGAGCTAGTCCCTCAAGATGTGTAGTCTAGAGTCTGACTAGCGTTGGCTGTAAGACTGGGGCCAGACATACCTGCTGGCTGTGCTTGGGAGACTCTGCTTGCACATGCGCAGCGTGTCCCCAGGCCTGGCTCTGGGTGACCTCTGCCCCCATTCACAGCCCTGCCCTTGCTTGACTGGGAAAACCAGGGTTGGTTTTGCTCCGGTTGTTGTCTCGGTGAATTGGGGTCGGTGCTTCCCAGCTCATTTTCCTATTTTGATCTCTCATCTAATGCTTGGCTTCCTGTTTACCAGCCTGGCTGCCTTCTGCTCCCATGATGGAGGGCGTTGTGTGTTGCCAGTCACACAAGCAGGACAAGTGGCACCCCTTGAGAGAGAGGCACTTTTTCTTGACCTTTGAGTCCCTGAGGTCTGAGAGCTAGGAGGCAGGGGCCCTTGCATCCGGGATCCAGCAGAGGTTAACAGAGCACTGGAGCGGAGGTGGCGTGGCTTGGCTGGGAGTTGTGCGGGCGGGACCCTGCCAAGGCCCCTGATTGGTCAGCACCTTCTGTATTCCATTGACTCCTAGTCCTGTCAGGGCTGTGAATTGTTTAATGCATATGTTGGCTCTGTCCCCTGGCTTGAGTGCCCCTGAAGCTGCAGCCACAGCTTTAGAGAGGAACTGTACCTTGTATTGGTCACTTTTTTTGGATGTGTGGCTTCCCTCTGAGATATGTAAGAGATACCACCCTTTTCCACCAGCCGGCTGTCTGTGGGAGGCACTCGTTTTGCTTTGCTTTTCTGGGACTTGCAGTGGCTATGAGGAAAGCATAGACTGGGTTTGGCTCCCTGCTGGCTCCTTCCACCGGAGCTGTTCATGGGCTGATCGAGCCAGAGAACACCCCCAGGGCCTCATGGTCTCTGCAGAGCCTGGTGCTGCAGTGTGAAGCTTGTGTAGGGTGGGTGGAGTGCCAGCGCAGGGATGAAGACAGCCTCATGGCGCAGTGGCTATACACGGTTGTATCACAAGAACAGGACCAGAAAGATGTGGGAGGACAAGTCCAGTGCTCATCCAGAGATGCCTGCCATGGCCCAGGACAGATGTGTGTTCCCTATGAAGGGTTCCCATCTTGAACACCTGGCGCCATGGATGGTGTGGTACCAGGTTGGGTCCGTCACGAGGCATGAAGGTATGAGATGCATCCGAGTTCTCAGTTCCTGCCTACCATCCAGGGAAAGGAATCTGACCTTTGTTAAGGGTCATTTGCTTATCTGATTTCATCTTCAGAACAACCATGTGACGTAGGCATTATTTCCCTTTTACAGTTAAAGGAACTGTGATTAAGTGACTTAACCAAGCTCACACATTTGGTGAGTGGGGTTGTTTAAATTTAAATCCAGCACTTCTGATTCCAAAACCTATAGTTTCTCCTCACCCTGGTTTTCCAGAGTCAAATATTTCTGTGAGCTAAGACCCTCAGAGAATTAATATGAACCAGAGTGAAAGGCAGTCACCCAAGGACCCTCCCCAGGGGTGGCTCTGTATGTTCCCTTTTGGAGAGGCCAGGCAGACGCAGACAGCCTTTGGTACCCAGGGACCAGCAGGACTGAGCAAGGCAAATACGTTCCTTACCAAATGTGTATGGAGCTTCTCCTAGATGCTGGGGCTGTGCTAGGTGCTGGGTTGCAGAGTCAACAAACCGAGTTTTTATTCTTGGGGAACATGGATTCTAGTGGGGAGAGAGATCATTAGTTAAAAAATTTAAAAATATATATAGTTTACAAAAATGTATGCACAATATAGAGATTGTGTGAGGGTGAAGGAACAGGGCAGCACACACAATAAGGGGGTCCAGATGATAGGAGGGGATGGAAAGACGGAAGGACCTCAGCTTCCTGGGAAGCCATGCCGGTTGAACTTTCCTCCAGAGGTTGAGATTGATAGAGATACTAATCCCTTTTCTTCCCAATAGAAGCATCCTCCCAAGGCCCCCATAGCTTACAGGAACATGTAATGAATTAGGAGTCTAGGTGTGAGTAGACGTCACCAGTGAATGAGGTTTTTCCATTTGCCACGGCCATCCCTGGCTTTCTGTCTCCCATCCTCTCCGGTGCCAGCTGGCTTCTGTGTCTAAGCCTGGTCATCGTGCCTCTCTTGTCCATGCAGCACAGGGAACATTTGGGTCAGGTCTTTGCCGAGTCACTGGTCAAATATGTGCCTGCAGGAGGCACAGCCCCTCTGCCAGGACGCGTGGTTCCTGGAGCTGATGATCGTGACCAGCAAGGGACAGGCGCCGGCAGAGGAGACGTTGCCTTGTGTTAGATTGCCTGGGTTTGCTTTGTGTCTTGAGAGGCTGAGTAGGTTGGAGGGCATGTGTGCAGGGCATGCAGCTCCTGGGCTCAGGCCTTGGTCACTTGGGGGAAGCAGCTGCTGGGCCCACTGTGAGTCAAACTCTGGGCTTCCTCTCCTTGGCCCTTGGTGCCTGACCAACCCAGACCAAGGAAGCTGCCATCCGTTGCCAGGGGCCTGAAGTTGCCAGGGGTCTGAAGTTGCCAGGGATGAGGTAGAGTGATGGGGAGCTTGGGAAAGAGGCAGGTCAGGGGAAATGGTGTTTACACTGCTTGGTGCAGAGGAGTTAGCAGACCTGCATTCTCGTCCTGGCTTTGTTGACAGAACTCATTCACTTTAGCCAATGGCGGGGGTGAGGGGGGAGCCCTCAGATTCCTTACGTGAGGGTGTTAAAGCAGAGATTCCAACTCTTTTACCACGGGTCCTTTCCTGGATGCTCATAGAGGTGTTGCTTAGTCAGAAACTCGGGATCAGGAAATGGAGACCTGAGTCACCATGAAAGAAAGAAGGGGGAAGAGGGATCTTGAAGACCTGATAGCAGTCAGAATCCCCATTGCAAAGAGGCGCTGCTGGCATGAATTAGCGTGGGTGGGTAGAGATCGGGTTTGAAGGACTTTCCAGAAGGAGGAGGGAAGGGCTAGAGATGGAGTCAAGGTGATTGATGCAGTTCCATCCATGTCCCCCCCCTCCCCCGTGACAGAGGATAGACAGGACTGCTGCTGAGAGGCTTGCGGGAGAAGAGGGACAAGGGGGACGTGGGAGCTGCTGGTGGGGCTTGCTGTGCTGAGCAGGGCTGGCTTAAGAGACCATTCTACAGGGGAGATGCTGGGTCCTGTTTGTCCCTAAGTCCTAGGTGGTGTGGGGCTGTGCACTCCAGGAGGGTATCTGTTCCAGGCTCCTCCCCCTGTGTCAAGAGGTTTTCCTTGGTATTTAGCTTTCTTTTTTTCATGTGGTTGTTTAAGGCCCTCAATTAAAAACTAAATTTAAAAAAAAAAGAGAGAAAGATGAAGAAAAGGTAATAACAAAACTAAGAAATGAAGATCTCAGAACTGCCAGTTCCTTTTTGGTTTTTAAATCTTGAATCATTCTTAAAAAGAGCTAAAATAAAACACATGAAGGCAGGCCCAGGGCCCCAGGCACAGCGAACAGCAGCCGGGAGTGGTTGGGACTCTGGCTTAGCTGCTGCATGGCAGCCTCAGTCCCAGACAGACATCAAGCACGTCTCCAAGGCGCTGTGGGTAAGAACCCCTGGAGCTGAGGGGCACGTTGTGCAATCTACTGAACAGGATGCAGAATTATAAAAATAGCTACATTTCTCCAAGACACTGTCTGCTTGCCACTTCACCAGGCATTTACCTGGGATTAACAATTACTGTGAGCTTGTCCCTCCCTCCCTTAGTATGGTATAGTGACAGGGATTTGGGCTAGGACACAGGCGGGAGGGGAAGGAAATGATTAGTAACCATCATATCACTCGTACATGGTTCTTTTCAAATTTGCTGGCTCACTTGGTCCTCATGCAACCCTGTGCGGGTAGGTGGCACTAGCCTGTCATTGATGAAACTGAGCCAGGCAGAGGCCTGCCAAGACCTGACTGCTTGTACCTGCTTACTTGGAGTCTCCCACCCACCTCCTCTGACTCTAGCTGTCATTTCCCTGGGATCTGACCAGGGAAATGGGTTGGGGGTAGGAGTAGAGGAGTGGACAGTGTACTTTGATCCCTTAGGTCCTTTGCTTCTCTATATGTGTGAGAGTAAAAGGAAATCTCAGACTGTTCATATTCTCCTATTCTCTGATTTTTTTTTTAACTTCTTGGAGCTCTTGGGAGAGCTGGCTTGTACTTCTTAGCTGGGAAGTCAGCCAATTATCATGTGTGCCTGGAGAGGTTTTCTACATGTGGAAGCTTCTGGAATACGTGGTGCTTGAAACCATTCTGATACCTTTGTAGAGCATTTCATGCATGTGCATACAGACCTGTTTCTGCTGCTGTCGCTCACTTAGAGATGAGGCCTTGCTGTGGAATCTTTGTAATTTTTTTCCAACAGATTTGTAAGGGATGCCCAGAGCTTTGCCCAGCATGCATGTTGTGTGTATGTTACCTGTTTGTACAGCACCTGCTGGAAGCACTGGCTAAATATACAACTTAAAGTCAGACACTAGACACACTGGCTCCAACTCTGAATGTGTCTTGATTGACTTGAGAAAGTATGTCTTACCCATGCAGAAGAGGGTAGGCTAGAGAAGTCCTGGGATTGGGTTTCCTTGAGTTCTGAGCCTAGCCCCCAATTCTGTCCAGGGTTGCTGAGGCAGAGTAATTGGACTGTAATGACTTCTTGGCCATTTAGAACTCTGAGTGACCTTCATTGGAATAGACCCAGAACTTATATGAAGGAGTGAAGAAGAGTTTATCCTTATTTGCAATGAATTTCATCAGAATGGTTTAGTTTTTTTTTGGTAATGCTCCCTTAGAATGATTGAGGTTGGACAGGGCTGCGAGCGTATGTCTGGTAACAGCTGTCCAGAAAGCACAGGGGAGCTGTTTTGGTGGTAGAAGTCTTCAGTAGCCTTGTGTGTGAAGATTTGTTGTGTTGGACCTGGTTCTTTCTGTTCACCTGGAAGACAGAAAAAAGGACCATCCAAACCTGCCGCAGGGAAGGTGGTAGGGAGAGCCGTGCCTCACCTTGCCCAGGGTTCCCAAGGGAAGATGAAACCTGTCTGAGGTGGGGAGACTGGATGTCTTTGACAGGTCAAATCCATCCCTGAAGCAACCTGAAGAAGGTTCAGGTACTAGGATCCAGAGCTGGGTCCTTGGCCCCACTCTCCATGTTTCCCCTTCTGTTTCCAGGCAGCCCTAAGCCAGGGCGGGGATGCGGGGGCTTGGAGGGTGGAGGAGACGGCGTGGGAATGGAACCTGGAACTCCAGATCCCTTCCAGGAAAGAGCCCTGAGCGGCCCTAATTCTGTATTTGTCATCACTGCCCTTCGTCACTGCCCACCCCTGCAGATGGTTCCTAGCCCTTGGATAGGCATTGTAGGGGTTGGGGGGAGCGGGGCCAGACAGGGTTTACTAGCATGAAGGTAGAAGAAGATGGGAGAGGAGTACCTTAGAGCTGGCCATAGTGCAGGAGCCACAGGCATTGCCTTTGATGCTACCGACTTGCATACT
This sequence comes from Marmota marmota marmota, assembly GCF_001458135.2. Lineage (NCBI taxonomy): Eukaryota > Metazoa > Chordata > Mammalia > Rodentia > Sciuridae > Marmota > Marmota marmota. The sequence goes on from NW_026000016.1 coordinate 38,776,816, forward strand.
AGTTAGCCGTAACCCAAAGTCTGAAATCAGGTGATGCCTCAATGAGAGTTGTATTTAAATATGGAAAATTATATATCCTTTTGTGTTATTGCCAGGTACAGTTTTAGCATCAAAAGGCCTGACAGGAGTTAGGTGTTGTGGTGCACACCTATAATTCCAGCAATTTGAGAGGCTGAGGCAGGAGGATTGCAAATTTGAGGCCAGTCTCAGTAACTTAGAGACCCTTCTCAAATTAAAATAATAATTAAAAAAAAAAAAAAGAGGCCTGGGACTGGGTTGTGGCTCAGTGGTAGAGCGCTGCTTAGCATGTGCGAGGCCCTGGGTTCGATCCTCAGCACCACATAAAAATAAATAAAAATGAAGATTTTTTTTTTTTTTTTTAAAGAGGCCTAATGGACTGGGGAAAGTTGGAGGGGGGGGTGTCCTGTCTGTCTTTAAAATAATGCTTGTTTCATATTGACTGTTTGCTTTCTGTCTTATTCCACACTCTGTTTTATTTCTTAGGCATTTGTGAATACAGTCGTCCCTAAGTGTCTGTGGGGGATTGGATACCAAAACCTGCACATACTCAGATCTCTTCTGTAAAATGGCATAGTGTTTGCATTTAACCTATGCACATTGTCTCTAGATTACTTACAATGCCTAATACATTGTCAGTGCTGTGTAAATGGTTGTTGTGTTGTTTTAGGGAATAATGACAAGGGGAAAGCTTGTATGTGTATGGTAAAAATGCAGTTTTATGTATGTATGCATATATGTATTACACACACACATACACACACACTTTTTTCGATCTGTGGTTGGAATCTAGGGATGTAGAACCTCGGATATAGAGAGCCATCTGTGTTTGTCTATGCAGTTATGTTACTTCTTTGGGGCAGTTTTCCAGTGTCTTGGTATCAGTGAATGTGTGACTTTGATTTCACATGTAAATAAACTACAAACTCATGGCAAAAAAAAAGAAAAAAACTCAGGGTTGGGGCAAGGGCAGCTGCCTATAGATGCCCTTCCCAAAGTCCTGGTCTGAGTCACCCAGATGCCTGAGGAAATGAGATGCAGGTGTCCTTGCTAGGGCCAGCTGGCCCCACAGCCCAACATACTCCCCCAAACCTTATTAGCTGTTATTTTTTTCAGCTTGAACCCTGAGTAGCAGCCTTGGAAGTCTCAGACCACATGTCACCCTGCAAGGTAAGAAGGGCCAAAGAGGATGGCACAGAGAGCAAGGGGACATCACTCTGGCCACTGGCCACTCTCCAATACAGGTGAACTTTGTGTTCAAAAAGGAATTCATTTAATCATTTGACTCCTAATAGAAGTTATTTGTATTTTTCTTTCCTTCTCTCTTTTCCTCCTCCCTGCTTCCCACCCCCCCGCCCCAGCCTCCAAAGAATTTAATCTGCTGGACAACAAACAATACTGTTCATAAAACTTTGAAAACCAAGAGGCGAGGCCTCCCTGACAAGGAGAAGGGCATGTCGGGTAACGGCCTGAGGGAGTGTGCCAGGCCCGAGATGGAGCCGGGCGAGAACCCAGTTGGCTGGGTACCTGGGCGCCTGCCCCTACTCAGCCCACTCACTCTGCCACCCCGAGTCCAGGGGGGAAGGAACCAAAATGCAAAGGGGGCNCTTCCTCCCTCCCTCCCTCCCTCTTTCCCTCCCTCCCTCTTTCCCTCCCTCCTCTCCACTCTTCTCCCCTCCTCCTACTCCTGCCTCCTGCTACTCACTGTTCTTGAGACTGGCAGACAGAGGTCCTGATAACAGAATGAGGCTGGAATAGCAATGTAGGTACAGCCACAGCTGAGCCAGCTGAAGGGGAAGAGGAGAGAGCACAGACTTGCAGATGGCTTTGGACTTGGACTTACCTCCGTTCCGGCTCAGCCTCCCTCCCCCAGCTAGGGAAGTGGAACCACCTCACGTCATAGGGTGTGCCCGGACCATGTGCTCTGCCAGGTGTGTGCCCAGGTACTGGGTAGAACTGCCATTCAGTGGTTAGTGGATGCGCCCTGGCTTCCTGGTGCCCACTTCAGGATGTGCTCCGGGGAGGGCGTCTGACTTGGTGAAGTGCTCAGTACTCTGAGATGCTCTGTCCTCCCAGGGAGGAGCATAGACCACTGGAGGAGCTCCTGGGACCCAGTGAGCAGACATGAGGTCCTGTAAGCGTGGCACCTGGTAGGACACTGTGTCTGTTACTTCGTGGCAGCTGAAGGAGGGGTGACCAGGTCTTCCTGCCGGGGGTTGGGAAGCTGGGCTCTGGGGCATCTCTGCACTAACCTCCAAAGTCAGATCTCCCCCGAGGCTGAAGTTACACTTCCGAGTCTGTCCTAACAGAGCCAAGTAGATGACAAGGGAGTGGCGTTCGTGGTTTTTCTTTGGACCACATTGGTTTGGGCCGGTGAACTGTGTGGTGGGCATTGTGTATGTGTGATAGACCATAGGCGTGCTCACTTTTCCTCTCATGGAGTGCAATAGCTTCCTTGAAAGTAGTTCAGGGCTGTGCCCATCCTCCCATCTGCCAGGGGAACCTGGAACTCCGTGCTCCAGCCTTCACTCCATCCTTCCTCCTCCCCTATCTCCCCACTGTCTCCAGCTGCCCCCATTTCCCGTGTTACCCCAGAGGCAGGACAAATAGGGAGCATCCTCTCCATCCAGCCATCCCGACCCAGGCCCTCCCTGCCCTGTACAGAGTCTGGGAGCTTTTGAGACCCAGGTTTTGGTCAGTAATTTGGAGGAAAGGATAGAAAAACTGACTTTCAAGGAGTTCAATTGCCTAGGAACATGGGCTTCTGTACCTGTGACCCAGGGGAAGCCCAAAGAGCTGATACTGGGTCCACTGGGGCTTTGGAAGGCTGTGACTTCTCTCCCTGTTACCTGAGTCGGCACTTGAGGGGGCCCACCACCTCTAAAGGATGCTGTTCCCACTTTAGGATTTAGGGCCTAGGACATAAGGTGGTGCCTGAATGCTGACCGCTTCTTCTGGGGGCTTCAGGCCAGCCAGCCATGTTCCTCCACCCATGGTCCCTCAACACACATATCCTTCATTTTATCACCCTTTCCTCTGATTCATTAACCGCAGCTAGTTGGCAGCAGGCCCTTCTCTGACAGCTAAAGACAAAATGTCCAGGACACTGGGTCTGGGTTGGAGTTGAGACTGACAGGAAGCTGGGCAGCCCTTTCAGTCCACACAACAATGGTCTGGGACTGTCTTGAGGGCAGGACGTTCCCCTTTTTTCAAAAAGGCCTTCTAGGCCCCCTTTCACCAAGTGAGTTCTTCCTCATTGCCTGGAACCCTGAAACCAGCATTCCCAGAGGCTAGAAGATGGACGCTTGGGGCTCAGCTTCCGGCATCCTCCCCCACTCTGGCTGGAACTTGCATCAGTCACGTAAGTAGCTGTGACTCAGCATCCAGCGCTGGGTCAGGAGGGAGAAGCTGCTGCCTTGGCAGCAACCTTCCCCACGTTCTGCATTTGAACACATTGTGGTAGCACAGCGCGGGTACCGGGTTCAGCCGGTTCGTGTGTATATATTTTACAAACAGGTTCCCTCTCCTTCTCATTTTCCCCCCATGTTATTTTTTGGGCACCGTGCTGGGCTCAAAATAAGATATTTAGGACTTTAAAACTCAGCATCATTTATAGAATGAAATAGAAGCTGTCTTTGTGATCTTTTGACTGTTCTTAGCCAGTGGCCCATGAAGTGTGTTTAACCCTCAGCTCTGTTTAGTTTGGCCTGCACTTTTTTTTTTTTTTTTTTTTTTTTTTTTTTTTTTT
>NW_026000016.1:38780596-38804855 GCF_001458135.2 Marmota marmota marmota
TTTTTTTTTTTTTTTTTTTTTTTTTTAATGTATCTGATTTTGTATGCCTCTAGACATAACTCGGCCTCTCCAGGCCACTATCTCTGCTGCACATTGTTGCTGCCTCTGTCTTTCTGTGTCCTGCCCAAGCCCTCTGAGCATTTGCATGTATGGTGATCAGTCTTCCCAGGCTGCCTCTGGACAGATGAAGACACTGAGGCCCATTCAGGGCAAGTGGCCGGTTCTTGTTCTCAGATTTTATGCCTGGCAGGCGTTCTCCTTCCCTGGGTGCTGACCTTTCCTCCGCCCTCGGGTCCCTTACCCGGCAGAAGAATGTTCTGGAAGGTAGAAAAGCCTCTAGATAGAATGTGAGCGTGACAACAGACTGGGGCTGGAGTGGGGCTCCCCAGACCTTTAACCTGTCAGTGTCACATCAGGGCTATATACCTACTCCTGGTGGGTGAGTAATTTTCCTTCCTAGATAATCTCACTAAGACCTTCGACAAGACCAATTTGCTTTGGCCTATTAGGCCGAAGCAAGAGAATCCCATGTCTCTCATTGGATGGCAGAGCCCCTAGGAAGATGGTGATTTCATCGGCTGCCTTCTTCTAGATCTAGGTGGCCCTCAGGCTCACTGCCAGGAAGATCGAGCCCCTGCCAGCCCTTATCAAATCACCCAGCTACTCCCAGCTAGCACAGAACCACCAGCTTGTTTCAGAGAAGAATCATTGCTCAGCTGACTTTTAGAAGAAAGAACTCTGCTTCCATTGAGAGGTCTGTGACCTGAATGACCCTTTCACCTCCTGGGATTGAAAAGGCAAAAGGTTTGGGTACTAAGATTACTTTTTTTCTCCTCTTATTTGAGATTGTTTAAAGCAATGCCTTGTTAATGGGTTCTTATCTCTTCTTCCTGAACAGAGTTTTAGAATCCACGAGTGGGGACTGTAGGTCTTGGCTTCTGTCTTCTGGTTCCCTCGGTGGTATTTGCTTCCTTGCAATTGCTAGGTATCCAGTTCCTGGGTAGCAGGAGAGACATTACTTCAGTGTAACCCTGACAACCAAACGAGAAGGGCACATTCTGAAGGAGAGAATGACTTGGTCCTCTAGCAAGCGAGCCAGACTTGGGGGAGGTTTGGGGAGGCTTTCCTGAGCTGAGATGGGGAGGGTGCCTGGGGGGTGGTAGCTAAGGGAGAGTGGATGGATGGATTCCAGGAGGAGGGGGCAGCAGAGTCAGGGCCTGTGGCAGGAGGAAAGGTGCTTTAAGGATCACTGCAGGACACCTGTGCAAGGGCAGTTAGGAGGGGGTTTGTCAGTTCTCCTAACTGAAAATGCTACGGAGGAGTTTCACTGAAATGAAAAGCAGATAAGCCGAGAATTAGCCTATGTGAATCTCAACCATCCCTCTCATTTTATAGGATTTGGATCTTTGGTAATAAATGTCATGACATTCTTGACCTTAAAACCCTCACTGTCACTGTCCACTCGAACCCAGTGTTGGTTGCAAATGTCAACCCCAGATCTGCCCCTCAGTTCCCCCACGTGCAGATGAGGCCCTGGGACATCCCATGATGGACGGCAGAGCCTGCTGTTGGTGTTAGAATTACTGGAGTGGGTTCCTTACCAGCAATTTCCTCACTGCTGGGGGAGTCATGCTGAAGGAGGACCTAAGGCTCCAGAGAGAGCAGTAGCTACCCAAATCCACCTGACCTCTTGCAGAACCAAAATCATGCCCCCATCTTCACTCAAGTATAATGTGTTCTATAGTCAGTATAATTCCCACTTCCTTGCAGAAATATGGCCTCCATATTTCCTCCCTCCCCCCAAATTGCTCAGAGTTAAGTTCGGGAACACAGTGAGATGATAGTCAAGCTGTGGAGCAGGCAGCAGTGGACAGAGGGGTGGGAACATGGACTTGGGAGGTAGTTCTGGATCTGTGTTTATGGATCATGTGACTTCAGACAACTTATTTATCCTCATTAAGGATCAATTTATTTGCCTGCAAAAATTGGAGCAATACCTGTGTCATTGACTGTTGTGAGAATTAAATGTACCACTCTTGATATTCAAATTTTATTTCCTTATTTTTGTTGTAGCAACATATAACCTTATTGCCAGGGGCCATGAAAAAAGATAAGTTTATGTCTTGAGGCCTAAAGAATTGGTTGGGAACCTAAAACATGGCTTTGGCTGTCTCTTCTCTCTCTGGGTTATGGCATCAGAGGAAACACACCTATTTTCTTCACTTCAAATAGCCATAAAAAAAGATGATACGAAAGAGGAAATCTAATTTGGAACATGATTTGGAAATTTATTTTCAGGCGAACTTCAGAATCAAAGCTCAGTTTCAATTATGTGAATTCAGTACAATGGTAGTCATGTGAGAGGTTAAATCCAATAAGTCAGTTAAAGGTGTCAGATTTGAATGTCTTGATACTGATATGCAGTGTGGTAAGAAAGAGCCCTTGCTCTTTAGGAAACATCGCTCTGGACAGGTGAAACTCACCTTTGTATAGCCGCCGCCGGTGCCTCAGAAGCACGTAGGCTGCTTGTGTCCTGATGGAGGGAGATAATGTATCTAGAGACACTTTGTGTGCTGGGAAATATATAAAGGCTAAGGTGGTATGAATGTAAAATTAATATATTTTAAAGTTAAATACTTTGGATTTGGCTGTTTTATTTCATCATGTGTGATAGTTTATAGTGACTGGTTGTGAAATGAAACAGAGTTAATGAGTTTCGTATTGCTCTTATCTGTTAGATTTCCTACCTCTCCTCAGTGTCTTTCTAATGGATCATTCATTCTGTCATGTCACAGTAGAAGACATTTCTCCTCAGGGTGGAGGCCGGGTCTTCCATCGCATCTCCCTGCCTTCTTCGGTGAGATCCTCTTCTTCTGGAAGCTGGTTTCACATGGTGGCTTAGATTTTTCCATCTTTGTATCTAGCACCATTTGAAATCAGTGTTTTAGGAGTAAGAATTGCAGCTCTGCAAAGGATGGACTGGAGAGGAGCTGCTGCTCAAGGGACTGACTCTTTTCGCTGCTTGAGCCTGTTCAAGAAGTCAAGGGAAGATTTGGAAAGCAAAAGTCACTCAAGAAGATGTTGGATGTGGGCGGGGCCACAGCAGGAGTCAGGGGCGGGGCTTGTGTTTACTGTAAATGCAGTAGCTTGAGCAGGGCACAGCCCACCACTAGCACCTGTCTCTAGCATCACTGAATTGGTAGGGCCTCTGAGTGCAGTGATTGTGCTGTTCAGATGGGTGATGATGTATTGGGTGTCGACTGTAACAGGGAAGGGCAGAGGGCTGTATACCTGGAGGACTGTCACCTCAGCACTGCCCACATGCTCCTGGAGGATGCCCTGGAGTATTCCGCTGGAATCAGATTTGCCACCTGCAGAGGTGCAGACCCGAGGAGCACTACTGGCCCATCTCTTACACAGGCTGACCGATTTCTCCTGGTGTTCAGAGTCTGTTTTTGTCTAGCACCATTTGAAATCGGTTATGATGTAGGGGGAAAAGCAGCAACCTCACAGCCTCATGCCAAGTCTGGTCAGCAGCAGCCTGTGGTTTCCTGGAAGATGGATGGGCAGAGAGTGGGGAAGGAAGATCACACTTTCCCTGCTAACTTCTTTAGCTGCATTCATGATATGTTATTGCAGAGGTAAGAGGTAATTCAGTGGATTTTTAAAAACAAATCACTATAATTTATATGATGTCCTCAGTTGCATTTTCTGAAATGTAATATTGCTGCGAATTGTGTAAATTGGTTGCCGTTGAATTATCTTTCTGCTAAGTAGTCTGTTCATGCATCCTGACTTTAATAAATAATTTCATATATTCAATTTATCATGTCTGTGTTTTTCATCTATTATTTTCCATTCATAATTTTATGATAAGTGGGTCCTGAAAAATTAATTTGCTGTTCAGATCCTACCTACCTCAGAAGGAATTCGAAGTAGGTTACAGCAGACAGACACTAAAAAATGAAGCTCATTAAGAGAAGAATGGGATTTACTCTATGAGCCAAGAAGTAAAATGAGAGAAAAGATGAGGGAAGAGAAGAAATGCTGAAGATCTAGGCCGAGGGATGTCACTTACTGAATGGGAAAACTGTCCTCAGTTCCAAGTGAGCTGCAGATCCAGCCCTCTGCCCGTCAGTGTTCCTGCGGGGAAACTTTCTTAACTGAACATATTGTCACGTGGTCCTTAAAGGGGAGCAGCACTGATTTCAGTTGCATTATAACAGATGGAGTTCTACTTTTGGCTGTTAGTTTATATCAACCCTTGAAGACAGGGTGAGCCAGTTTTATAAAGCTATTCAGAGATTTGCCAGATTTGACTTCATAGGGGATCCAGCTTGAAGAATCCTCAGGAAGACAGGCAGTGGCCCCTTGGTTGGGCTTTTTCCACAAGAAGTGTGTGGCTGACTGTGAACTACCTGCAGTACAATTGTTCAAGCCATTGATTCTCAGTAAATATGACAAATCAGCCACCTAGGAAGCCTCTTCTAAGCCCACATTCCACCCGTCATCCCCCAGATGGCTGCCCTGCCCAGGTGGAAGGCGGATGAAGCTTTTGCTGGGAAGACTTCCCAATGAATGTGATGCATCCTGCAGCTGCAGAGCTATTTCAGGCTGTTGATGGAAGAATCCATCTTCAAATTCTCAGGGTGTGGTGGTGGGAATAGTTAGACCCTACATTGTGTTGCAGCGTCTGCAAGTATGGTCCCCCTGGGTTTGTTGTATTAACGACAGGTTAAAATGTTTTTCATTCGTCTACCATGTCCCAAGCTCCAAGTTTATTTGTTTTGCAAATATAAATAGGACATGATGCTGCCCTTAGGTGGCCCTGATTCTAGTCCTCAAACGAGTAAGTGCTGGAAGATTGAGTTTAGCATCAAAGCACAAAAACAGTGATTGAGGTACCTTTTCTGTAAGTTTATAGTGTTCCCATTGAAGGCCTAATTTTAAACAATGATGCACTGGTAGGTCATGAGGAGCAAAATGGAACTGGGGCACCTCTCAAATAGGATTATTTTATCTGGATGCTTATAGTTTTTTGCCTAAAATTGCCATTCTGAGGTGGTGTTTGCATAGTAAATTAGTAATGAATGTAGAATGTTCCCTCTGGTGACACCAGCTTGAATCAGGTTTATGAGGCCATGTTACCAATCTAGGTAGAAAAATGTCTTGTCAAAGCATTACCCAAGTTTTACCAGTTTTTTTTTTTTTTTTTAAGCTGTACATTTATAAGCAAAGAGGAAACATTTTCCTGAAGGTACAAGCAGGCCTGGTGCAAGTTGTACTGGCAGATTATTCCCATCTGTGGAAGTCACCACTGATGAGTTCCTAGGAATGAGCTGCCTTCAGTGTATAGACTTGGTAATTTGTTACGTACAACATTGACCCAGGTCTTCATTTTGGAAATTGACCACAGTCTGAGGATTACCTAGCAGACCAGTATGTCCATACTGATGGGGAGCCTGAGAATTTTTCTTGAACACAAGAAAAGATTTGGGGCTTAATCTAATCCCCAGTAGCGTACCACCCTCGCTTTCTGTTTGGGCCACCCAAGAACCTTCCACCAAGAGCCTTCCAATGGGTCATCCTACGGGCTCTGGTTTAGCTGCTCTAGGAATGGGGCATGAACATCACTTTATATTTATTTTTGTGGTGCTGGGGGACCCTGGGCCTCGCGCATGCAAGGCAAGCGTGCTGCAACTGAGCTACATCCCCAGCCCTCTTTATATGTTTTAAAGTTTCTTCCAGGGATTCTGATGTGTGGCCAGAGTTGAGGGCCATTCCCCTGTGACCTTGTATCTGAAAGTCTTCAGTCCTCAGAGTGGTCTAAGGACCACTGGTGTTGGTTCCTTTGGCCGCTGTAACAAGTTGCCACGAATATGGTGTCTTAGTACACATTTATTAACAATTCTGGAGGTTACAAGTCTAAAATCATTTCATGAAACTGAAACTCAAGTATTGACAGGACCACAAACCCTTCACAAGTCCAAGGAAAGAACAGCGTTTCTTGCCTTTTCTGGCATCTAGAGCTGCATTTGTTGGCTTTTGCCCCTTCATCTTCAAATCCACCACTGCTTCAGTGGTCACATTATGTGATACCTTAATTCAAATCTCTGTCTCTTCTAAGGATCCTTGTGATTAAGTTCAGGGCCTCAACTAGATAATCTCCCAATTTCAAGATCCTTAATATCTGCAGAGATCCTTTTGCCAAATAGAGTAATTTTCAAAGCCTCCAAGTATTAGCATATGGCTGTCTTTGAAGGCCATAACACAATCCACCACAAATAGGAAGGCCTGGGAACTCATGAGAACTGCAGGCTGCACCTAAGATCCCCTGAATCAGCATTGTTTTTTAAATGTAAGAAGCATGGTGCTGTGAGATCCTACCCAAGGAATTCTTCAATAATTGAGGCTCACCTCAAATACAAAGTCTAAGGAGTGTTTTTTTCTTATGAGCCTTTACAAGTGGAGGCAAATAATCAGATGACAGATTTCCCAGACACCATGCACACTTGCTCATGTAAGCCTTAGTAGTAGTCTGAATTCTCAGTGAAGCCATAAGCCCTAAGCACAGAATGTCAGGGTGCTGCTTTGTCCAGTAGTTGGTACTAGGGTTGCCACGGCAACATACAATAATAATTCCGTTTTTAAAAAGCTACATAGTTAGGGAGTTAGATTTTATGAACTTCAGTGGCTTCTTCTAATGCTAGATTTATTACCTCTGCAAGGTTTTCTTGGACTTTGCACAGTCAAGTTGAGAACCAGTGTTATCTACCCTTGTGGCAAGTTATTCACCTGCTGTGTGTAAGTGAGAAGGAAGAAAAATAGTTTATTGACTATATAATTCCCCTACTATGTTACCCCCTTATTTAAGTAGTAAGGGACAGAGTTTGCTTGCACAGAAAAATAAAGCTAGTTTTATACGGAAACTAAAATGGCTCTGGGAATCACCGTTAAAGACAACCCTGGAATAATGACAGTTTGCCCTGAGGAGGGGTTGTTCAATGCCCTGATAGTCCACAGGAGGGCAGCAGCGCTACAGTTTACAAAGACTTCATCTCTAACCCTTTCTGGAAGAGCCTAGAAATTCTAAGAGCAAGGTAGTTTATCCATATGTACATTTATTCTTCATCACTTCTAGAAGTTATTAGACTGTTAAGTCCTGCTCCTAAATAAAAATATGCAAGTTTTCAGGATATACAAGAAACAATTCATTCTTGGTTAAAATGATAGTTGTCAGACATTACTGTTAGAATACCATAGAGTTGCCTATTTCCTTTAAATTCAAAAAAATCTACTTTAACATGCAAATTAAAATTCTTTCCAATGCCAGGTATCTTAAGCATTTTTTTCAGAAACTCTTGCTGTATATTTAATGCCATTTTTTAATGGTTCTTTTATTAGATATAGTTGTACAAGCATGGACTATAATTTGCTCTAATTCAGTCCCCAGTACTTTCCCTTTCCCTCTCCATTCTTTTCCCTCTACTTATCTTTCTGCTATTTTTTAAAATTAGTGTCTTGTGGATATACATGATGGTGAGTCACTATGGGTGGTATATTCATATATGTACATAGGAAACTTAGATCAGATTCATTCCCTTCTCCTATCCCTCCTCCCTCCCCCCTTCAATCCCCTTTGTCTATTCCACTGATCTTTCTTCTATTTTGATGGGATTCCTCCCATCGTATTTTGGACCACTTTCTGAATTCATGCCAATTTTTAATTTTTTTTAAAGCAACTATACTCTAATGACCAAATAAAATTTTCTAAAATGCTTTCTTTATTCTTAGTCTTTATTCTTGGTTAGTTTTCATCCAGCATTGAATGGATGTTAAAAAAATATTTGTTAAATGTTAAAAATATTTCTTTCATATTTCTAAACCACAGATTACTTTATTGGTTGACCAGGCAGCAAGACCTTAATTCAAGTCTTTAGAAGTTTCCGATTAATACACAGAATTAAAGTCATAAATATAAATTAACTCTTGGGCTGGAAAATTCCTAATTTAGATGTTCTCAGGATCAGCTGTACCTTCGAATCACTTGGGACACTAAAAATGCCTTATGCCCAGGCCACATCCCAGATCAATTACCTGAGAGCCCTCTGGGGTGGGACCCAGGTGTCACTAAAACTCCCCAGGTGATTCTAGTGTGCAGCCATGGCTGAGAAACACTGTGGCCTGATAGGACAGATCTAGCAGTCTGATTTAATTCAAATATGCAAAGACAAGGATTTTTTTTTTAAATAAACAAAACCATATCCTATTACACAAAATCAAGTTTTATGTTTTAATTGTGTTGGTACGTGAGTTTTGGCCTATGTGTACAATTAAAGTGATGTGGAAGGTATATCTTCTAGACACGTATATATATATATAGCTACTCAAATGTGATTAACTCAGAGTTAGGTACTAATACAAGCTACAATAGCTGGGTGGAAATCAAGCAGAGCTTCCTGGAATGAGTACTGCTTGAGCTGGGTCTGGGAAGGTGCATGAGGATCTTGGCAGGACATTTCAACTAGCAGTGGAGTGGAGTAACACAGAAAGCACAGGGCAGATGTTTGGGTTGACTGAGGGCAGGTTATTTGAAGGAATGTAGCAGAAAGAAAAGGCTAGGAAGAAAAATTAGGACTTAACTGTAGATGGTCTTCAAGTGTCATGCAAAGGAATTTGGACTTCCTCCTATAGTTGATATGTCCCTGAACACCTGTGAGCAGGAGGTATGCTGGGTTGGGAGGGGAGAAGCCTGGGGTTCGAGATGTGAGAGCAGCAGGAGTGCAGTGATTCAAGATGGCCCGACAGAAACTTCTTCTGATTTGAGATAATCACACTAGAAATAAACACACCTTCACAATCATGCTTCTCCAAATATACAATTTTAATTTTGCTGGACTTAAAGAGCCAGTTCTTAAAAATTGAACAATAAAAGACTTTCACATACGGGACTTCTCATTTTACTACAAATATATTTTTGTGTTAAATAGATGTTTTAAATTCAAATATGCTTATTTTTCCCTCTCATTTAAACAAGCCTTTAAAATGGACTTCTCCATGTATTTAAATAACCAAAGAATTACTTGACAAGCAAAATACATATTTACATATAAATATCAAATATAAATGTTAAATGGAAAAATTTAATTTCAAAGCAGAAACTGGTATAAATGTAAATTTAAAAATATCTGGAAAACATTCAGGTTTAAAAAAATAGTATAGCTTCTAAACAATTGCTGCATTCTTGAAAAGTATGTGAAAATCAGTATAAATTTCAGCTCTTCACTTAATTTAGGTCACTTAATTCAGGATCATTTACAGTGCGCCCTAGACAGGTCTTCATAGAGTTAAACAATATTTCTCCTGCCCCCTTTATTCCCCAGTCATATATAAGTGTCTCAAGGTGGCATTTCTTTGGTCTACTCTGTGCTACTAAAGTTTAAAATACAACTTGGAAAAATGTGAGGTTTTGTTTGTTTGGTTGGTTTTTTGAGGAGCAGTCCACTGGAGACTGCCTGGGTTGGGGACTCCATAGATGACCAAGCTCTCTTCTACCTGAGCTATTCATTTGTCCACTAGTGCCACCAACAGCAGAGAAACATTTGCTCCTCTGAAATATATGGTTGAATTTGTACTCTACCTTTTAGGAGATGAGGTGAGATACATGCACAGTTAAGAGGTTTCTATGGCAGGGACAGTCAATCTGACAGTGTGTGGGGTTAGCTGATTTTTAATCTATTCTCATTTAAAAAAAAAAAAAAAAAGACTTTTTTACTTTGATGCTGGGGATTGAACCCAGGGGCATTTCACCACTGAGCTATATCCCAAGCCCTTTTTTATTTTTTTGAGACAGGGCCTCGATAAATTGCTGAGGCTGGTCTCAAACTTGCAAACCTCCTGCCTCAGCCTCCTGAGTCCCTGGGATTACAGGCATACATTACTTTGCCCAGCCAAAATGACTAAGACCAAGTAGGGAAAGAAAGGCTCCCATGGCCATGACCTAAGAGGGAGTTACTCAGCAGAGGGAACTCTTCAAGGAAAGCACAAGGCCACAGTGTTCACTCGACCATAAACTGGCATTCTTCTTAAGGTGTCAGAGTCCTCTAACTTTTTACAGAAGTATGTAACTGGTTCTGATAGCTTACTCATTTTACATCAGTAAACCACCACAAATAAAACGTAAAAACAAAGGCCACCAATAAATGGGATGGATTCAAACTCAAAAGCTTCTTCTCAGCAAAAGAAACAATCAGTGAAGTGAACAGAAATCCTACAGAATGGGAGCAGATTTTTATGATATGCACATCAGATGGAGCACTAATCTCTAGAATATATAAAGAACTAAAAAATCTTAACACCCCAAACCCCCCAATAATCCAATCAATAAGTAGACTAAGGAACCGAACAGACACTTCTCAGAAGATGATATACAATCAATCAACAAATATATATATATATATATAAAGTTCAACATCTCCAGCAATTATAGAAATGCAAATCAAAACTGGATTGTGATATGTGGACACAGCCACATCAATGTTTATAGCAGCACAATTCACAATAGCTAAACTATGGAACCAACCTAGATACCCTTTAGTAGATGAATAGATAAAGAAAATGCATTCTGCTGTCATATATAACTAATAAGTAAAATTAAAAAAAATTTAAAGGCCATACATAAAGTTTCTAGCATCTTTAAATCAAAGAAGTTACCAAAAAGGTTATCCTGTTAACTTCTGGATAATTTTCCAATAATATTCTTAGTTAAGGAGGTCAAAATTATCAATATTCCCAATTATCAGTGTTCTGGTATATAGGAATATATACACCTGTTTGTGAAGGCTTTTTACAATGAACAAAATACAAAAATAACATTTTAGAGTTGTGGAAAGATGGAATTTTAAGAGTTCACATTAAAAAGCTTTCAAAACCACTTTTTAAAAAAAATGCAATGTAATTTCATTTTGAGCTATGTTTTTCTGGATTTTCCCATTTTACAAAACAAATCATTTCCCCATCTTAAGACTATCAGGGATACTGTGTTGATTTGCCCCTTAAGTCCAAATGTTAGGGGGAAACAGGAACTGTGTTCAGACCCCAGTTCATATATGTATAAACAGAGGGTGACTACATTCCAGTCACATTAAAATATGAACAGCATAACTCAGCAGGGCATCCACATTAACTATTGCAGATGAGAAGCTCTTAGCAGAATTAAAAGATAAACGGAGACACAGGTGTGTGGAAATCACGTAGTTGGCTCTGCTGAAGTGGTCAAACTTTTCTGGTAAGTGTTGTATTGAGCTCTAACTGCTTTCCTACAAGACAAGGTGTAAAGTTCAATACAATTAAATACAGAAATTAATTCCTGAAGTCTATTTAGAAATACTTTTTATATTTTTGTGGTGCTGGGGATCAAACACAGGGCTTTAAACATGCTCCACCACTGAGCTTACCTCCCCCCAACCTGAAAACAAGACAATTAAAAAAAAAAAAAAAAAACCCAAACTATTTATAATAATAAGAGTCCTTAAATTAGAAAATACATGATTGATTTTAAAATAATTTTAATGTTCAATCAGTTTCATTCTATTCTAAAGCCCTTTCTATCCTTGTATTTTTACTTCCTCCAAAACAAGAAATAGAGCAATAACACACAAAGTTCTTAGTGAATATTTTCTCATTTTCATTTAGGGCCAGTGGGAAACACTGGAGAGAGACACATGCTTCCCTGATATCACAATTTTGAATCTGTGGCTCTGAGATGAAAGTTTTTCAAGGTGGCAACTCAAGCAGTGTTCAAGTGCAGAGATGCCTCAGTTATCCTACCAGGGTCATACATTCTTCCAAATAAAGTTTGCATCAGACCTTGAAACATTAGACATTTTTGCAAAATCTTTCATCTAATCAGATGCTTTCCAAAGAAATAAAATGCCATGTAATTTCAAATTTTCTAAAAGCCACATTAAAAAATGTAGGACAGCTAAGATTAATTTAACGTTGACTGTAACATAATAAAAGCAAAATATTGTGAATATATTTTGACATGTATTTGACCTGATTTTGTACTATGTCTTTGAAATCAGGGTGTGTTCTATACTTTGAGCATTTTACCTTGGGCTAACCGCTTCTGAGTCTCAGTAGCCATATGTAAAGCTATTAACTCTTGAATTGGACAGTGTAGTGATAATCAGGCCCTGCCTTAGGAAATTGACCGTAAGAGAAGATCTAAAACTAAATTTGGACCAGCCAATTGTTTACCAGTGTGTGGGCCACAGGAAACACTTCAGAGGTGCCTACCCATGGTAACAGCTAACTATGTTAATTTTGGATACTTTACTATTCCTCTTTGTGAGGGAGGCTATCATTGCAACCTGCCACGATCACATTACTCTACTCACAGAAATTTACGAAAGACCTCGATGATGTATGATTGACTTAATAGTTTGAAATGCCAATCATTCAGATCTCTGACTGCTATGCTTTCTCAAAGTCAATAACTATTTTTCCTGTAGTGGAAGTCTTTTTCTTAAATAGAATTATAAAAACAAATCCAATATTTGAGAACGATAGAAAGCATTAACATAAGCTTAGAGAAATATTCATTTGACATCAACAAAGCTATTTTGAAGATAATAAGAACTTGGAACCGAATTACTAATTACTGTTATTGTATATTAACTTCTGCATTCATTAAGTTCTCTTCAAATGTTTACAAACACCCCGAAGCTCAGAGTTTGAAAACTCTCTCTTTGGTGGGCATTAGCTTCAGAAGTGTCCCATGAGACAAAGAATGTATACAAGACTAGGTTGGCCCAGACTGCCAATTCCAGTTGGTACTTTTTGTCTTTCCCTTTGCTCTGTGATCAAACACAATTTTGCTTTTGCAAAGAAATCGTCCTTCCCATTGGCCTTTGTAGATCCTGTTCCCAAACTCTTTATAAACCAGGGTAGGACCTCAGAAAAGGTGGAATACACAGCTTCCTATCGTCCCAGCCATGCTGACACCCATTCTAGCACAAATGGAGGGACACTTAAAATTCATTTCATTTCAAAGACAAAAGATGGTTGAAGTCAAAGCAATTTTATCATTTTTCAAAACCTGAAGATCTTGATTTTTCTTGAATTCATCAAATATTAAAGAAAAATGGAAATGAATGCCTTTACAGAGTTATTTGCAAGTTGGAATTGAAAGCATTTTAAAACTTATCTTTTTTTTTTTCTGTAAAAGGGCATTTTTTCCTTCCCTGCACTTACAATGAGCTAGTTCTGTTAATTTCCCCCTAATTATTCCCTATAAAATTTTTCTACTTTTGGCTTCACAGCTACTTTAGAAGGCGGAAGCGACTACATAAGCTGAGGAAAGTAGGAGGGGAATATAACTACTTAAGCCTACTTCAAAGCAAAATCCTGTCAGTACACACTATGTTAAATTTAAAAAAGGAATGGCATAAGAAAGCATCAATAATTTAGCAAAGGGAACAGGACTTTGAAATTTACTGCCAACATAGCTCAGGTTATTGATATCTAAATATCCACTGAATATTTTTCAAAACAAAGGACACTGTTGCAAAGAAACAACAGAAACAGATAGATACCTTTTAATAGTAAAAGTAAACCTTTCTCTTATCTCTTCTTCTCAGAGAGAAGTAAATTGTACTTCTCTGTAGCTCTCATCAATTAGGTATATCCTGAACAGAGGAAGGAGAAGGGCTGAATAAAATAGTAACATCCGACCAAAAAGAAGCAAGAGTAATGCAGTATGTGACAAAACCAATGATAGAAGAGAATGGAAGTAAAGCTGAGCATTAGGTTCATAAATTAAGGTTTTGTGTCTCAGGAACTTGACATGTGAATTTTGTGCAAGAAGCTACTTTAACTTTGAAGTCTTGCATATCTTCCTGCAGATGAACAGATTCTAAATTTCTGTTAAATATATTTATTTTCCTTTAAAACCATTTTTTGCACAAAACAATGTAAAAATTATTACAAAAAAATAACATTGGATGGGGAAAAAGTCCCGGTTTCTCAAAACAGTCCCCTAGAATTTGAGGGAAAACAGGATGTCTGTATTCAGTGCATGTCAGACTGTCCTGCAAGTCAACTTCATGACAGGTCATGCATTTGGATGCATCTCAACTTTTTTGCATTTATACAGTTTCTTCCCATGGCACATTTTTTTCCAACTTGAGGGAAGATCCTTGTAAAACTTATTACATGGTTTCCCAAGTTTATGGGGTGGCTTTAATTATACAATCTCTTTTTTTTCCTTTTTATTTTGGTACCCAGGATTGAACCTGGGCACTTAACCACTGAGTCACATCCCCAGCCCTTTTTCATATTTTATTTAGAGACAGGGTCTCATTAAGTTGCTGTAGGTCTCTCTAAATTGTAGAGGCTGGCTTTGAATTTGTAATCCTCCTGCCTCAGCCTCCTGAGCTGCTGGGATTACAGGTATGCTCCATCATGTCTGGCCAACACACACACACACACACACACACACACACACACAATCTCTTGTTATGTATTATTTTTTGGATCAAAAATTTTAGCAAGTTTTGTGGAATGCTCAGAAATTTGAGAGCCAACCAGAAAAAAATGTTCACCTTCATTTTACTTCAGCTTTTTGCCCCATGTCATTACACACCCCAGCTATGTGAGCTCACTCAAATTTTTAAGCTGCCTGTGCTTAATGAGTATTTCATTTAGAAAATGAGGTAAAATATTTTGGTTTCTGTAAAAGGACATTCTTTCCTTCCCTGCACTAGAAACGAATTGGTTCTGTTGATTATTTCCCACTGAGATCAAAAAGTCCCTTTTGAGTTCACAGCTGCCAGACTAGGTAGAGGCAACTACAGAGGCTAAAGAAAGTAACTATTTAAGGGGAAGGTAACTATTTAAGCCTACATCAAAACAAAATTCATGCTTTAAAATTACATACGTTAATTTTTAAAATTGCCTATTTAAGACAGCTTAAAAATGACAAAGTATCTGAGTCAGTTAATATGAATACAACATCAAAAGTATGTTTAAGTTGCTGGGCACCATGGCACACTCCTGTAATCCCAGGAGCTTGGAGGCTGAGGCCGGAGGATTGCAAGTTCAAAGCCAGCCTCAGCAAAAGCGAGGTGCTGAGCAACTCAGTGAGACCCTGTCTCTAAATTAAAAAAAAAAAAAAATAGGGCTGAGGATGTGGCTCAGTGGCCCAGTGCCCCTGAGTTCAATCCTTAGTAACCAAAAAAAAAAAAAAAAAAGAAAAAAGAAAAAAAAAAGTCTGCTTAAGTTATACAGAACGGTATAAGTCACTAATGGGAAAACAAAAACAAAACAAACAAACAAAAAAAAACGATTTTGTCACATACTAAAAAATAGGAATTATGCAAATAATTCTCATGAACTTCAATTCTTACCTATCCAAGGATGATTTAACCAGAGTAAAGAAAATCATGCATTTATATAAAAAAAAATTCACCAGTAAGTGAAAACGTTCATTCCAAGGAAAGGCATCTGTGGTTCAGAACCACACAGACTTAACAAGATCAGACTCGCAGAAGCTGGACAACGGGAAAAGGCTGTGATTTATGGGACTAGAAAGTGCTAGGAAGAATTAGTTAAGAAAGAAAGCTAGAAGGGAAGAGGAAAGAGCATATGGATGGGCCCAGGGGCTGAGAACTAAGAAACAGAAAACTGCAGCAAAATACTTGGACCTTTTGGCCATCTTTCATCAAATAATTTAAGTGATGTTGGATGCTGTTTAAAATGACTATACCATTTTTGTACTTTGAGATGAAGGCTGTAGAAGAGTAACTGTGTTCCCAAATCATCATAAACACCGGTTTACATCACATTTTAGAGCAATTCAAGATTATCTGTGCTCTCTACCCTGCTTCCAATTGCCCTTGGAAACCCAGAGGTAACTCCAAACATTTTAAGAGTCTTACATAAGAAGTTTCCAGGGTAACATGATACTGTGAAAAACTCATTTGGTCTTTATCATTCTTTCCTGGCATACAACTCTTAAAATCTTTTGCCTCTTCAAGGTGATGTCTTTTTGTATGCCAATGAATTGACTGATGGATGGCTGGTCCTCCTAGGTAGCTTCAGGAGAGGGTCTGGCCACAAGAAAGACCAACACAGGATCAGAGTGCGGGGATTTTTCAGGTTCCCTCCCTGAGGGGCTGAAGGTTAAGTTGATCACCAGTGACCAATGAAGACATGAATCATGCCTAGGTAAAGGCGGCTTTACGGAAACTGGAAAGGACTGGGTTCAGAGAGCTGAAGATGTGGAAGTACCCGCAGGGTGGTTCCTGCAGAGAAGGCATGGCAGTTCCGTGCCCTTTGCACGTTGTTGCACTAAGCATCTCTTCTCTGATGTCCATTGGCATCCTTTATAATCAATAAATGCATTTCCCAGAGTCCTGTGAGTCACCCTAGCAAATTCATTGAGAAGGGGAGCCCTGATTTATAGCCGGAGGGTCAGAAGCACAGGTAGAAACAAACTGGGGCTTGTATGTGGCATCTGTAAGTGAGGTCTTGGGGACTGACCCTCAACCTGTAGCATCCGAATTCAATGAGAGGGTAGCCAGCCAGTGTCTGATGAAGAATTGATTGACTGCCTTTGTGTGGGTGAGTAGGGAAGGGGTTGGTCACCGATGTCTTTGTTCATTATCAAGATTTAGGAAAAACTTGAGTTTATTTCTATTTTCTCAGAGGAAATGATAGACAATTTGGAAAGAAAAGATGATGGACATTAAATAGTGCAAAGAAAATAATGGAAATCTTTTTTTAAAGTAAAATAAAGTATTACCCCACATCTTTTTAAAAAAACATACATATAGACGAGAAGTCTTAAAAAATATCCAGTGATCTTAAATATCAGAAAAATTTGGCCTTGAGCTTGACATTTTTTCCCCCCAAACTTTAACAAGCTCATCAGTAATAGTCCTAGTCTACAGTCAAGTTATTCAGAAGTGTCCTCTAGGCCCTGCAGCATGTCCTCTTGGGAGCTCATTACAAATGCAGCATCTCAGACTCCACACAACCCAGTGACCAGCAGCTGCATTTTGACAGGTAATTGAAGTGCACGTAAAGTTAGAGAAGCACTGCTCTAGGCTCTAAGAAAGAAAGGCATACTGCCCCCTAGGTTGCAATATAAAACTGGAAGAATTAGGAATTCGGTGCCTTGAAGCCAAACAATCCATTAACAGAATCTAATTTTTTTTTTCTTAATGCTTCTGAAGATTCAACCCAGGACCTTGTGCATGCTAAGCATGACAAAGAACCTAACTTTTGATTCAACTATTACATGTTACACTGAATTTCTATGTTTCTGTCATAAGGTGGCAAAGAATATCCTAAGATTCCCGTATAGTTCATATTTTAGTTCAAAGGCAATAATTACCCCTTCCACACCATTCTTTGAACTTTTTTTTTCTGAGCTTGTAACTGTATAACAGGATTAATTATGTTGCATTGCTTAAAGATAAAATATATTCCCAAAGTTTTAAAATTTAATTTTGCAATTTTCAGTTGAACCTCAATAAATAATTTATGGGCTTTAAAAAAAAATCACAAAACTTTTTTTTTTTTTTTTGGCAAAGCTGGGGATTAGAACCCAGGACCTTGGGCATGCTAGGCAAGAGCTTTACTACTGAGCTACATCCTAGCACAAAGCTATTTTTAGAATCTCAAATCACTATTGCAATTAAACCTTTAATTTGTGAATACAATGATCAGATTGTTCAGCTTTAAAAGATCTCTTAAATGATAATTAGAGTTTGATTAATACTCCTAGGGAACTTTTAAGTACTTTGATAGAGTGATGTTTTAAGCAGGAAAAAAAAAAGAAACGAGGAATAGATATTTTGTTTCGCTTTAGAAATTTTTTCTATACTTTTAGACTCAAAATGATTCTACCGATGCCTTGCATGCACAAGGCCCTGGGTTCAATCCCCAGTACCACACACACACACACAAAATTCCACTATTACTCAGCCTTAAAGAAGAATGAAATTATGGCATTTGCCCATAAGTGGATGGAAATGTAGAATCTGATGTTAAGTGAAATAAGCCAATCCCAAAGAGCCAAAGGCCAAATGTTCTCTCTGATATGTGGATGCTAATTCCCAATAAGGGAGAGGCGAGGGCTAGGGAAGAATAGAGGTACTTTGGATTAGACAGAGGGGAGTAAAGGGAGAGGAGGGAGTATGGATGTAGGAATGTTAGTAGAATAAATTGGACATTATTATCCTATGTGCATATATGATTACATGATTGGTGTAACTCTACATTATGTACAATCAGAAGAATGAGAAGTTATACTCCATTTATGTATGATGTGTCAAAATGCATTCTACTGTCATGTATAACTAATTAGAATTAAAAATTGATTCCACCAATACTATTTCCTACTTATACTGCTGTAATGTAATTTAAAAAAATATAATTGATAGAGAAATCAAATGGATATTGTGTTCTATAAGATTTCAGATTTAAATGATGGAATTGTGGGTATTTTTTAAAAATGACCAAGTAATATGTTGTAGATGGACAGAATGCCTTTATTTTATTTGTTTACTTTTATGTAGTGCTGAGGATCGAACCCAGTGCCTCACACATGTGAGGCAAGCATTCTGCCCCTGAGCTACAAACCCAGACCCTTGATTTTTTAATAAGTGAAGGATACATTTTTATTACAAAGCCCAAATCAGATGATTAATATGAAAGGAAACTATAAAACCAGGAGCACCAAAAGTCTTAAAAGTGTTAGATTTGATTTCAAAGCTATTTTTAAAGGTATAGGGAGAAAAAAAATACATATTATCTTTCAAAAATTCCAAAGCACCTAATCTTGGTCTATATTTCAGGATTTGTTCTGAATCTTTTGTTAAGTTGTATATTCATTAAAATTTAAGTTTGGTACTTTAAAACCCTATTTTCCTTAAAAGATATGTATTTGTACACTTTTTTTCTATTCTAAGCCCCCATTATTTTTATAGAGAAAAACAGGCATAAGTTAATGGAGGTGCCCTGCAAATCTTAGCTCTGTCAGCAACTTTTATACTGCAAGTCTAGTAAATTAAGAGGAAATAAAAGAGAAATTTAAAAGTGTTGTTTTTAATCCTCCAGCTTAACATTTATAAATAGGAAATGAAATGAATGAAATCAAATTGGGCTGTTGAATGAGGCACCTACATAACTTCTTACAACCAGCTATTATTCCAGAAAAATGGAAATTTTCATGGTTAAAAATTCCAGTGAACATAACTGTCAAAAGTCTCCACAGTGAAATACTTTTAATTGTGGCCACTTGTCCAATTTAGGAAACAGGGTATATCTGTGGGAAGGCCTCATAATGGACCATGATTCACTAAAGAGCTTAAACCACAAATCCCTAAGAAACTTTTCTTATAGCCACAGTTGTTGCTGAAACAATTCTGCACAGACTCCTCATGTTGTAATGATGGTAAAAGTACCTGAAAATATTTTTAGCAAAGAAATGCAAATTGAAGGACACACTAATGCAGGCCCACTTAAAAAAAAAGATGTCATGCAATACAGAGTACAAACTTAAGTGGCACAAAGGATGTTAGGGATAAGAAGGATTGATAAGTGAGGAGACATATGCTTTATTTACCCCTTCTTCCTGCGTTGAAAACGTCTGTACAGGCAGAGGATAATTATAGCAATCAAAACAACTGTAAGAAACCAGGAAATAAATAACATGTGACTGAAAATTAATTAACAAGGATCAAAATTTAAGCAGAAGAAACAAACGCTGAATATATTTCAGTGGTCAGAAAATGGCACTCTACTTAAGCCCCTACATATTTATGTTTCATTTGGACTTTTCATTATCTAAATCCAGTTCCCTGGAACCTCCTACATGGTCCACCGTAAGTCAAGGAAGAATCCTAGTTTAATTTAGAAAATTATTAAAATATACTGTCATGTATATCTAAAAAGAACAAATTTTAAAAAGCATATTTGCAAAGCAAGCCCATTATAAAAATCACCAACAAAAGGTAGTATATCATATAAAAGGTTGGGTTTTTCTACGTTGATTTACTTAATCTCAAAGTATAGAAACTGGAAAACTACTTTAAAATGAACTTAATATTTTGATTTACACGGTGTCAAAATTTGGGATACTTACTTGCAATGAGAATAATCAGCAAAATGATCCATTGAGCTAAGGAAAAAAATTAAGAAGATATGGGTCTCCAGATGGCAGTTACATTTTTACTTAGCTCAGATCATCTAAATGCTAGAGAAAAACTTTTTTTTTTTTTTTTTTTAAACCTACCTAGTTTTAGCACAACTGCCAGGGCATTCTAGTCATTTTGATCACAAAACTTTTCTAAACCACTTTCCAGGTTGCAAGTCCAATTTGCAAAACTTCTAATAAAACCTCACTTTTCGGCGTTCTGTTCAGGTTCTTAGTAAACGTTATTAGAACAATTAGCATTTACTACAGTAGAGAAAAACTCTGAAATGGGATCCTTTCCTAGATTAGCAACATGATGGACCACACTATCTCAAGCTGCTGGGCTTTAGCCATGTGTGGCAGCTCCTAGGCAGTCACACCCCCCTGAGGGTACACAACCAGTACTCCCCTGTGGTGCTAAGCAATGGTGTTGGGTAGGTTAGGTGAATTAAAAGCATTTTTAACTTAGGATATTTTCAGTTTACAATGGGTTTATCAGGATATAACCCCACTGTATGTTGAGGGGCAACTATATAGTCAGAACTCTATCCACAGGTTCCAAAAGTGTGGATTCAACCAAGTGCAGATCAAAAATATTTGGAAAAAAATGTATTGATCTGTTCAGTAGTATTTACATTGTATTAGTACTATAAGTAATCTAGAGATGACTTGAGGCATATGGGAGGATGTGCCTACAGGCATATGGGAGGATTGCCTAGGTTGTATGTGAGATGATATATCATTTTATAGGCAGGACTTTAGAGCATTCAGATCTTGTTTATCTGCATGGGGAGGGGAGAGGTCGGTCCTGGAATCAGTCACCCATGGACACCAAGACAGACAGTTGTACTGAAAAAATAAGACTAAGGTGAATTTTATTACAGGATTAACAATTACTAAACTAGTCAAATAAATTTTTGTCTTGTTTTACTCAAGAAATCTTTTACTTCTCTGCACTTTAACTGTCCTGACTAGTCTACTTCATTCATTTAATAAATATTATGTGGTCTGTATAAGACTACATCAAATGCATTAAACCAGCCTATTACAGAAAAAAAATTAACAGAGTGCTTTAAGGTGTATGTACATGTGATATGAATAGGAAGAGAATCTAACTACAATCTGCCATCAGGAAATAACAGTATCATGTGGAAAGCAAGTTGTGTTTTACATATATTAACCTACACATGACAAGAAAATTTAGATAGGTTACCTTTTCCTATTGGCATTCCTGTATTGAGGCACCCCTATACAACTCTACTTACCTGAATGTTTCTAATATACTACTACTTATATTTGTATTATTATCTGCACAAAATAACCATAAATGTCAATTATCACTAATAATTTAAGAAATTTCTTCCTTAAGTGCAGATAATTGGAAACTATCATATTTTCATATAATCTATAAGGTCTCTTAATGAAGGATTATCAATAACAAAATAATAACCGAATTCATCATCAAACGGTCCATCGGGATTGGGATATCCTAGGGGAAAAAAAAGAAGAAAAACAGATTAAAATAAAGTAAAAAAAAAAGAGAGAAAAAAAGAATAAATCAATCTTAAAATCCTTTAAATTCATACGTTGATTTTTTTCCCACTTTTGTACAAAACCTTTAAAATTTCATTCTTTATAAACCATATTACTAATTCTCAAAGTGTCATAAAATTATATATATATATATATATATATATATATATTCAATATTATTAGCTTTCTTCTTACTGTCTACTAACATTTCCTGTGATAATACTGAGTGTGTGTGGTATAGCATACAAATATATTTTTAGTATATTCTCAAAATTAGCCTGTGAATTCAGTGTGATTCTAATTAAAGTTAAATGTAAGTAGGGCTCAGTAAATGCTTTCAAAGTTAATCTGGAATGGAAAGAAACTTCCTCAGCACAATAGAGACTATAGATGAACAAGCCATAGCTAATATCAGCAACACAGGACTGACAGCTTTTCCTCTGAGATCAAGAACAAGTGGTCCTCATGCTTGCCACCTTCTATTCATGAGGAAAGAAGAGCAAAGTTAAGAGCACTCCTACTTTTTGATTTTAAAACTTACTATAAAAGTATAATAAAGTGGTACTGGAATAAAGACTGGCATAAAGACAGACCAATAGAATAGAATAGAGAGCCCAGAGATCAATACCAGCGTATCCAGACAAATTAATTTCAACAAAAGTGTCAAGAGTAGTCATTCTTGTTGAAGAATATTCTCAATATTCTGGTACTGGGAAATCTGGATATCCACTGGGAAAATAATGAAGTTGAAGTCTTACTGTGTATAAAAGTGAACTCACAATGAGTCACATACCTAACTAAAAGATTACCTAACTAAAAGATCTAACACTATAAAACTTTTAGAAGAAAATAGAGGGAAAACACTTCATGATATTGGATCTGGCCAGTATTTCTTGGTTGTAACAGTAACAATAACAGCAAAATAGATAAATTGAACTTCATCAAAATTGAGAATTTGTGCATAAAAGGACACTAATAGGGTAGAAAGGCAACCCACAGATTGATAATAATTTAAAATCATTTGATAAGAGATTAATATTCAGAACATATAAAGTACCCCAAAACTTAGAAACAGCAAACCCCATTTAAAAACCGGCCCAGGACTTGAATAGCTATTTCTTTGAAGAAGATATCCAAATGACCGATAAGCACATGAAAAGATGTTCAACACGTTGCTAATCATTAGGGAAGTGCAAATAAAACCTCTAATGAGTTTTGATTCATATTTACTAGCATGGTGCTGTAGTTGGAATGTCTGCCATTTCCAAAACAAATGTTGAAGTTTAATTGCCAATGTAATGATGCTGGGAGGCAGGAATGTTAAGAGACTTTTAGATGAGGCGGGCACAAGTGAGCACACCTATGCCGCCATCTTGGAGGTGGGGTCTGCCCCTCTTGTTCATGCTCTCTCCCTCCCAGTCCCTTTTGTTGCCTTTTTGCCATATGATGCCATCTGACATGTGATGTCTTTCTCCAGGTCATGATGCAGCAAGAAGTCCCTTGCCAAATGCAAATCATAGTCAAATTAGACTCCCTAGCCCCAGAACTGGGAGAAAGACATTTCTACTCATTATAAATTTTGCCTCATTTGTGGTACTGTTATAGCAGTACAAAATTAAGACAGGTGGCTGTCACAAAATAAACAAAAGACAACCCAATATAACAAGTGTTGGTGAAGATGTGGAAAAACTGGAACCTTTGTACACAGCTGGTAAGAATGCAAAATAGTGCAGCCACTGTAGAAGACAGCAGTTGCTCACAAAAAAAAAAAAAAAAAAAAAAAATTAGCCTATGACCTAGCTATTCTACTCCTCCATCTATACCTCTACTCCTAAGTATACCCCAAAAGAATTAAAAACAGAGACTTTGAACAGTTATGTACACAAACAGCATGTTCGAAACAGCATTTTCAGAATAGACAAAAGGTGGAAAACAATCCAAATATCCACCAACAGATGAAAGATGACATAAAATGTGGTATGTACATATAAGGGAATATTATTCAGCCATAAAAAGAAATAAGAGTTCTGACACATGATACAACATAAAGGAACATAGGCTGGGGATATAGCTCAGGAGCAGAGTTCTTTTGCCTAGGATGTGCGAGGCCCCAGGGTTCAATCCCCATCACCACAAAAAAAGAGGCATCTTAAAAAAATCTTATGCTCGTGCCAGGAACAGGCCCAGCGTCCTGCAGGCGGGGTAGTCACGACACCCCATTTGGAGTAGGGGCAGAGTAGAACTGCCGCCCGCGTCTGCAGGGTAGGCAAACCTGCAACCGACTGGCGGATCAGGCCCGGTGGCCAGCCGGCGTGGTACACTCGTCACCCCAATTGGAGTAGGGGCAGAACAGAGCCGCCGCCAGTTCCCAGAACAGGCACAGTGACCTGCCGGCGTGGTAGCCACGACACCCCAATTGGAATAAGGAGAGAGCAGAGCCGCCGCCCGCACCTGCAGGAAAGATACGCAAGCAGTATGAAAAGACAAGGAAAGAAAGGACCACAAGCAATGCAGGTCAAC
>NW_026000016.1:38806547-38815470 GCF_001458135.2 Marmota marmota marmota
ACAGTGGAGGAGGTAGAGAGAGAGGAGGGGAGGGGAGGGGAGAGGTGGGGAGGGGGGAGGGTGGAGGATGGGAAAGGCAGCGGAGCACAACAGACACTAGGATGGCAATTTGTAAATCAATGGATGTGTAACTGATGTGATTCTGCAATCTGTGTATGGGGTGAAGGTGGGAGTTCATAACCCACTTGAATCAAAGTGTCAAATATGATATGCCAAGAAATTTGTAACGTTTTGAACAACCCACAATAAAAAATTAAAAAAAAAAATCTTATGCTAAATGAAATCAAAAAGTTACAAAAGGACAAATCTTGTCTGATTCCACTTGATGAAGTACCTACAATAGGCAAAGTCAAGAGACAAAAAAGTAGAATAGTGGTTACGAGGTGCTAGGGAGAAAGAGGAATGGAAAGTTATCATTTACTGGGTTGAATTTCAGTTTGGGGTGATGAAAAGTTCTGGATTTGGATGATAGTGATGGCTGCACAATAATGTCAGTGTATTGAATGCCACTGAATTTCACACTGAAGATAGTTAAAACAGTAAACAAAGGGTTGATTTGGAAAAATTAACAGGGAAAAATTAACAGGGTTTGGAAATTTCTGAAAAGGCAGTGTTTTGCCAGATATAAAACATAGAGTACTATAGTAAATATGATTCTGACATATTTGAGAGGAGAAAAGCAGCCAGAACAGCTATGAACTCAGTTTATGACAAAAAGCAGCACCCCCAATCACCTGAGGAGAAGATAACTCATCCAACAGATGGTGGTGCTCAGTTACTGGATGGGTTGAGGAGGTGAGGAGGAAGCTCATTTCATTCCAGGTACCACCATGAATGTCAAGTGTACCAAAGATTTAAATGCAGAAACCGAAGTCAGAACACATAGTTGAAATCTTCATGTAATTTCAGCATGGGGTCTAAGACTAAAGCTTTTATAAGAAACAAAACCCACAGCTATTGGGGGAAAGAGCAATACATCTAATTATCTACCATATTAATCCAAAGCTTTGGAACACCTCAATGACCACTGACAGGAGAGTAGAAAATAAAATACGGTATATATTCAAGTCACCATTAGAAAGAAGGGAAATAAATCTAAATATAACCCTAACCCAAGACATGAAATGGAAAAAAAGTACAAGTTGTAGGAAAATATGTATACCATGATGTCCTTTTTTATTAAGAAAAGAAAAAAAACTCAAAATACATGTATAACTACCCATAAAAAGATGTTGATGTACACAAACAGATAAAGAAATCCTCAGCTATTAATAGTGATAAATTTGGGTCATGGACTAGAAAGAACTAATCCTTTACTCTCTACTTTTTGTAAGGTTTTGTAAATCTCACAAAAATATGTTTGGATGTATACTACTCATAAATATGTATACTACTCATCTAGTGACAAAAATAAACCTATGGCCACCTATATAAAAAATTAAAACTGACTAGTTTTTGTATAAACAAAAACAAATGTGGAAAAAATGTTCACTTCATATAAAAAGGGTTTTAATTTATAAGAAGCCTTCAAAAACCAACAAGAAATATTTTAGAAACCTAATAGGACAATGAGCAAAGGACATGAATAAATAAATAAATGTGGAACTTTGGGCACAGTGCCATGAGCCTGTAGTCCCAGCTACTCGGGAGGTTGAGGTAGGAGGATCACTTGAGCCCAGGAGTTTGAGGACAGCCTGGGCAATATAGTAGGACCCCATCTCAAAATAATAACAGTAATAATAATAATAATATGATGATGATGAAAAATTAAAATTTAGACCAAAAAATTCAGTCTCATTGATAATTAAAGAAATGCAAATTAACATTATCAATTTCATGTATTATTTTTGAAGTTATTAACTATATCAATAGGATTAAAAAACTGTCAAACCTGGATAATTATGAACTGAAGGTTTCTTGGGATGAGTAGGCCTAGGACCTAGAATAATAAATTTGAGTTTGTCAATTCGCTAGCCTTAGTAATACAAAATTATAAATCTTGATATTTATTTTTTTAAAGATTATTAAAATTAAAAATACATAGAATTTCTAAATTTTGCAATTCTACTTCTGAGAACTTAACTGACCTACACACATATTTGCACAGGTATACAGGATGTATGCGCAAGAATGCTCACTACAGCTTTGTAATTTATAGTAGAAACTCTAGAAGTTAATTAATAATAAATTGTAAAAATAATGTGTTCTGGATAAATATATGTATTTTTTCAAAAAAGATCCCAATGGTATCCTATTACACAATTTGCATCTTGATCATTTCTACTTAGTATTTCACAGACTTTTTTCATATTAGCACATTTAAATTTATCTTAACACCATTATATGTTGCTATTGATACTTTTGATATGGAGTTTTGTTAGCTAATGATAAAAAAATGATTGACAGTCCCATCAGAAATTTTGATTTTTGATTTTTTTTTTTACAAAAGATTCCTGTAGTTGCTCTTCTTTAACACTAAGTTAAATCAGCATTTTACAAATCCTTTATAAAATTCTTATAGTCAACTCTTTCAAAAGAGTATATCAATAAACTTGGTAGAATATGGTGTGTATATATACACCCTCTGGAGCGGTAAGCAAAGGTGGATGGGTCAAATAAATACAAAGTTTCACATGAAATGTTGGTTTTGTTCATGTATTCATCCACCACAAAACCATCTTTCTCTGTTCCACACCCCTCATCCCACAGCATTTAACTAAGGTACTTAAAGAGGCAACCAGGTACCAGGTTCTTACAGGAATTGGAGAAAGGTATTCTAATTACTATGGTGACATGTATAATTTCCCTCTATCCTTTAAAATATTAAGGATATAGGAAATACATAAATAAATTAGGACCAGTAATTGAGATTTATTTGAATTTAACATCTTCATTAAACCAAAGGGGAAATAAAGTCCATAGAAATATGTTATTTAAGTTAGGCAGAGCCAAAGTAGGAGCCTGGGCATAGTCTGGGCTAGCAAAATGTTCTTCCCATGATTCCTACTGTCTCCTACTTCCACTGTATCCCACGTGAAGTCAGAGATAACTGAAATCAGGATGATAATTCCTTCCGTCATACCATACAACAGTCAATCTGTAGTCCCTGCAAAAAACCTTTCATTTCATTTCAGTAAAAAGGAATTTTCCTACCTTTGAAGTTGCTATTAAACTTATTTCCTGTTGTCAAATAAAACTGCTCAGGAAAGAGAAAAAAAAAAAGAATAATTGCTTCAGGTGGGTAAGAAGAGTGAGGAGGAGGTAGAAATACAGGTCTGGCAGAAACTTCTCAGGATGTGTTGGATTAAAGGAATGAACCGTTTTCTTTCCAGGAAATGAAACATAGACCTGAACTAGAAAGACCCAGTAAAGCTATCTACAGAGATCACCTCTAAAAAGAAAGACATAACAAGGTTGATGATACAGAAAACACATTAATAAACACAAGCCATGCACCTTCACCTTCACTAACACTAATTGAAGAAATGATCAGTCATGTTAGTTAATTTTAAGAGCTTCCTAGATACCAAACACTGTGCTAAGATCTTTTACCTGCATCCCACATAAACTTTACTATCATCCAGTAAGGAAGGTACTAAACCACTTTATATATGAGTAAATACATTTAAACTTTACATTACTTTCCAAAGTTCACATTTCTGTTCATGTGTGGTCTATGGCAAATCAAATATTTGAACACTATAGATAGCAGATAAAATGGCTGTCAAATATTTAGCCTTTTTATTACAAAAAACTATGCTTGAGTATCCATTATGAGGAATTTAGAGGTTATCTGAAAAAAATCACCAGGAATTTAAAGGATTTTTGAAAATGATAAGTAGGAAATTACTAAACCTGAAACAGTGGAAATTGGAGGTTTTGTACTGGGAGAAGTTGACACTGGAAAACAAAATAATGATTGGATCACACACTTCAGAGTTATTGCTAGTAGTTTCACCAGGAATTTTTAAGATTTAAAAAAAATGTATAAGAATAAAGTTACTAAACCTGAATAACTTATAGTTGGAGGTTTTGTATTGGGAGGAGGCGCTGCTGAAAAACAAAATAATGTAAGTTGGATCAATCACTTGTTACTCTCATTTCACTTAGACATCCATGATTTTTATTCTTGACTTACACAAAACTATCCAAGCTTCAATTTACTACAAAAATTTGTTGCAATTTGCTTTTTATATATAAAAATATTGAACATGAGAACTTACATACCTGTGCCATCTACATACACACTAAAAACCCTTAGCAAAATACCCAAAATCACAACAGGAGAATTCTAAGTAAATTTTAGATCACATGTCGAGTATAGAAAGGACTACAAGATGGAGTTAAATGCTACGATTATTACTTTCCATTTCTTTCTGTATCATTGGTATTTAATGAAATAAAATCTTAAAAAAAAAAAAAGAAGAAGGAAACAAGAGAAACTTTGTACCTTTAAGACATTTTGGCAATGGAGGCTCCCAAACACTTTCACCGTTACAGACAGAGGTGGTGCTGCCATTCATGTAATAACCCTGAATGCATTCAAACACAACTGTATCTCTATAGGAAAACTTTTTTCCAAGTCCCAATAACTGGTTTCCATTTTCAACTGCTGGAAATGGACATTTGACCACTGAAAAGAGAAAAAACTTCAGAACTTAATGGAAATTCGCTTTAACATAGGAACAAAAACCAAAGTAGTACAAAGTATCAATACCCAGGGGAATAAAGAGACAAGGAATGGAATCCAACATGATAAACAAAAATATTTTGTAGATTAAAAATTTAACCAGGCGTGATGGTGCACGCTTGTAATCCCAGAGGCTTGGGAGGCTGAAGCAGGAGGATCTGAAGTTCAAAACCAGCCTCAGCAACTTAGCAAGGCCCTAAGCAACTCAGCGAGACCCTCTCTCTAATTAAAAAATAAGAGGAGTTGGAGATGTGGCCTAGTGGTTAAGTGCTCCTGGGTTCAATTCCCAGTACCAAATATAAATAAATAAGAAGTAAACATAAACCATTATAATTCAAGATAAACAGATTCTAATGTTAAAACTTTGTGAAAAAGTTAAAGTTTTTTTTTTTTCTGAGAAGTTATATTTGAGCTCAAATTTAAAAGTTGAAAAGAAGCTAGTCCTGCACAGACATGCAAAAAGAAAATTCTCAGGTAGAGACCACGCACACACAAACTGGGATGTTCAAGGTATAGAAAGGCCAATGGAACTAGGGCAGATCTTTCTAAAATCTTCTTTGACTCCAACCCAGAGATGAACAAACATACTTCATGTTGTGAATCAATACATGAGCACACAGGCCCCAAATAAAAGTTAAAATCAGTATTTAGCCTCCATATCGGTAGACTTTGGCATTGACCATCCTACTCTATTGCTTAAGAAGTAAAATGTAGCCATTAAATCCCAGTACATGGAATTCAGGGTTTATTAATTATTTGTGAGAATTTGGAGGAAAAAAAGTAGCTGTACTGAGCAAATAGTGCAAGAGAGAGTATCCTGTGAGAATAAATATGACCAATAGATGGGGGCCCAGTCTTGTATTCCCTATTTAAGCTAGAAGAGGCTATGGATCTGAACTTCTACCTGGTACCTTTTCCATTTGACTGAAAAATTTCAACAATTCTTGTAGTTTAGGTTATCTAGTGACAGATTGTCTCAGCTTTGGTTTATCCTAAAATGTTTTCACTTATTCCACCTTCAGTTTTGAAAGACTTCCCTTGATAAAGAATCCAAGGTTAAGTGTTTCATTTTTCTTAGTACCCAACAGACACCACTGTCTTTCAGCATCAATAGTTTTAAGAGAAGTCAGTCGTCATTCTTACTTGTTCCCAGCCTTCCACAATAGTTTTTTGTTATTGTTCTCCTCCTCCTCTATCTGGCTGCTTCTTTTCTTTTACCAAACTACCAAACTACTGGCATTTTTGCTTTTTTTGTGGTTTATTTATTTATTTGGTAAATTTTAATGATTTATCCATCCTGCTCAAGATTCACTGTGCTTCCTCAACCTGAGGTGGTTGCTTTGAATCAAATTTGTATAAAATTTGC
Source organism: Marmota marmota marmota (assembly GCF_001458135.2). Classification (NCBI taxonomy): domain Eukaryota; kingdom Metazoa; phylum Chordata; class Mammalia; order Rodentia; family Sciuridae; genus Marmota; species Marmota marmota. The sequence continues at coordinate 38,812,604 of NW_026000016.1, forward strand.
ACTGGGATCCATTTATGTTGTTGCCAAATCAGGAATTCACTCCTTTTTATATCTGGGTATTTATTACTCCATTGCTTCGATTTAGCACAAGATGTCCACTGATGCACTGGGTGAAGGATATATGGGTTGTTTCTCTGCATTTGTTCAAATAATTTTCTACACTGTTCATTTGTTTCTTTTTCTGAGACTCCAACTACATGTATGTATGACTGCTTGATGCTCTCCCACAGGTCTGCAAGGCTCTCTTTAAGATTTTCTTTTCAAATCATGTTGGATTTCTACTGACCTGTCTTTGGGTTCAGTGATCTCTTCATTTGTTGTGCTCAATCATACCTAATGCTTTACATACAGTAAAATCCACTCTGTCAAGTGTACAGCTCTATAAGTTTTAACAAATGCAGTAAGTGCATAATACCCCTTTAATAAGAACACAGAAAAATTTTCCCATATCCATTTGTGGTTCATCCTTTCTCTTCATTTCTCAAAAGCAACCAACCATTGATTTGTTTTCTAACCCCAAAGTAATTTTTTTTTTAGAATGTCAGGTAAATGGAATCACAGCCTTTTGATGATGGCTTATTTCATTCAGCATGATGCACTGGGATCCATTTATGTTGCTGCCAAATCAGGAATTCATTCCTTTTTATATCTGGGTATTTATTATTCCATTGTTTCGATTTAGCACAAGATGTCCACTGATGCACTGGGTGAAGAATATGTGGGTTGTTTCCAGTTTGGGATAATTATGAATAAGGCTGCTATGAAAATCCTCACATAAGTTTCTGGATGAGCAGTTTTCCAGGTCAGGTGGTAGCTGAGTTGTATGCTTCTAAAAAATTACCAAATGTGTTCTAAAGTGGTGGTTTTTCTTTGCATTCTTACCAACAACATATGAGATTTCCAACTGCACCATATCCTTGTCAACACCTGGTATTGTCAGGTATGTGTGTGTGTGTGTGTGTTTAAATTCAACCATTCTAATAGGTGTTTGATGGTATCTCATTGTGAATATGGGCAACTTTATTTCTGCCTTTTCAATATGCATGTCTATTTCTCTTGCCTTATTGTACTACATAGGAGCTCCAGCACAATGCTGAATAGATTGATGAGAGTGAACATTTCTGCTTTGTTTCCGCCTTAATTAGTTCCTTCCTTAATTAGAAAAAAAAAGAATCTTTTACCATTAAGTATAATATTAGCCATGGGGTTTTTACAGATGCCTCTAATCTTTTGAAAAGAGACAGTTATCTTCTATTCCTAATTTGCAGAGAAGTTTTATCATGAAAAATTGATGGATTTGGTCAAACAATTTTTTTGGCATCTAAGAAGATATGACTTTTTTCTTCTTTTGAGTTTACTGATAATGGCAAATTACACTCATTAATTTTCATACCAAATGAACCTTGCATCCATGAAATAAAATCTTACTTGGTTATGATAATACTTTTCCTTTTACATATCATAGGATTTCATTTGCTAATATTTTGTGGAGGATTTTTAGTTTTATATTCATTAAGAAAATTGTTTATACTTTTCTAGTAATATCTTTGTCCAGTTTTGGTATCAGAGCAGTGCTGTCCTCATAAAATGGATTGAGAAGTGCTTCCGTCTCTCGTATGTTCTTGCAAATCTTATGTAGTGTCTGTTATATGTTCCTTAAATGTTTGGTTGAATTCTGCAGTGAAGCAGTTCTCTTTATGGAAAGGCCATTAACTTTATAAATTGTATTCCTTTAATAGAGATAAGACCATTCAGGTTTATTCCATTTTGGGGTGAGTTTTGGTATTTCCTATCTTTCAAAATATTTGCTGATTTAAGATATTACATTTAAGGGCATAAAGTCTGAAAAGAGAGAGTGTAATGTTCCCTTATCCTCCTTTAAATATCTGCAGGATATTTAATGATATTCCTTTTTTCATTCTTGATATCAGTAATTCAAGTTTTTTTTTTCTTTTTTGCTCCTGGGAATTGAACACAGGGCACATTACTGCTAAGCCACATCTTTGGCCCTTTTTTATTTTTCATTTTGAGACAAGGTCTTGCTCAGTTGCTGACACTGGCCTCGAACTTGGGATCCTCCTACCTCCTGAGTAGCTGGGATTACAGGCTAGATGACTGATTTGGGGCTTTTCCTTTTTTTCTAATAGAAGGATTTCATGCTATAAATTTCCTTCTAAGTAGTGCTTTAGCCAAATCTCACAAATTTTGCTATTCTCATATGCTATGTTTTCATTTTACTCAATCCAAAACACTTTCTAATTTTCCTCCTGACTTCTTTTACTCCTAAGTCCTTTACTCCTAAGTTTTTAGAAGTGTCTTGCAACATTTTCAATTATTTGGGCATTTCCTTGATGTCTTTGTTTCTGATTTCTACTTTCATTCCATTGTGATCAGAGTTGAATGATGTCAGTTTTTTTGATATTTGCTAAAAACTGTCTTATTGCCTACACTGTGTTCTATCTTAGAGATGTTGTATGTGCACTTGAAAAGAGTAATATTTTGCTGCTGATAGTCAGTGGTGCCTGTCTTTTAAAGGGCAAATCCCCTCCAATGTCTCCATGCTTATAGTCACTTTCCAGTGACTTGGAATATTTGAAGATTTTTAAAAATACATTTTGTCCAGAGTTGATCATTCTTTTTTTTTTTTTTTTAAAAATCAGGTTTTATTTATTTATTTATTTTTTTTATTTTTAAATTTTTTATTGTTGGCTGTTCAAAACATTACATAGTTCTTGATATATCATATTTCACACTTTGATTCAAGTGGGTTATGAGCTCCCATTTTTACCCCATATACAGATTGCAGAATCACATCAGTTACACATCCATTGATTTACATATTGCCATACTAGTGTCTGTTGTGTTCT
>NW_026000016.1:38815943-38819037 GCF_001458135.2 Marmota marmota marmota
TCGGGCTCCAAATTCCTCAATAGGACACCCATAGCACAAAAGTTAATAACTAGAATCAACAAATGGGACTTACTCAAACTAAAAAGTTTTTTCTCAGCAAAAGAAACAATAAGAGAGGTAAATAGAGAGCCTACATCCTGGGAACAAATCTTTACTCCTCACACTTCAGATAGAGCCCTAATATCCAGAGTATACAAAGAACTCAAAAAATTAGACAATAAGAGAACAAACAACCCTATCAACAAATGGGCCAAGGACCTGAACAGACACTTCTCAGAGGAGGACATACAATCAATCAACAAGTACATGATCATTCTTTTTTTTAAAAAAAAATTTTAATTATACATGGACACAATATCTTTATTTTGTTTATTTATTTCTATGTGGTGCTGAGGATCAAACCCAGGGTCTCTCACATGTGAGGCGAGCGCTCTACCTCTGAGCCACAACCCCAGCCCCCAGAGTTTATCATTCTTATCAGTGAGAGGGTTACTCCATTACAGTCTTCTTTGTACTGCCATTACCTGTAGCCAGAACTCTTAAATTTCTTGCAATGTAACATTTTCTTATTTTCTTGTGTTCAGTTTGTTGAAATTTTTTGTTCTTTCAAACAGAAACATACTAATTCATACACACATACACAGAAGTGCGCACACACACGGGCACACACACACACACAGAGTCATTCATAATGTATAAAACGGAGTGAAAGAATATGCTGGGATAAGGGATAGGGACCTCTAGATCTAGAGTTATTTTTTTAGGCTCCACCTGACCTACATTAAATTAGAAACCAATTTTTCTAGAGGAAGGCACACATGTGCCTGTTTTGTTTATATGTAGTTAAAACTATTTATAAAATATTTCTACAGGAATGACAATGAAGCAGGATAGATCATTACCTTTACACTGAGGAGGACTGCTACTCCATACCCCGTTGCCAGCACAGTAAAGCTCTTTTTCTCCCACAAGTGTAAGTTCTTCTCCTGCAGGTTTTTTATTACAACTGTAAGTTACTGCTTCCATATACTCAAATACTTCTATGTCACTAAAGGAATATTTCCCATCTTTGATTTTTGGAGGTGGTGCACACAAAATCTCTTCATAAAGGGGGTTAAAAAAAAGAAGAAGAAATGAAAGGTAAAAGGAAAATTGAAAAATTAAGACAACATTAGTAAAGCTCTATGAATTACCTTCAATAAATTCATCAACATGGAATTTCTTTTTCTCCCCCCACGATAGGATTTCTATAAAGCTAGTTGTGAATTGAATATCCATCTAGAAGAGGGTTTCTTTGAGAAGATGCATTATCCCAGGTTCAAGCCATTAACATAGAAAGAACTTCCAGAACAAAACTCATTTTAAGTTACAGAATACTACACAAATATTTGCAAGCCCACACTAAGTTTTGTCCTAGTCATCTTAAGAGATGCTGACAATGAGTTGAGAAAATTTGCCTGTGATTAAAAATAAAACTGAGGGCTAATTGAGAAATGCTTTATAAACACATTCATTCTCTAAATTGGTGGTTTGCAATAATACCCACACATTTTCAGTTTTTCACTCTCCTCCTCACAGTACAGTAGTTTTTGCAGAGGCTATGAAGCTTGGTAACACGACAGACCAACTCCAAATGTCTTCCTTTAAGCCAGATAAAGGAAGAGACTTGTAAAAATGTAAAGCAATGTCACTATTCTACTATTCTTTTGTTTTAGAAAATTTTCACTAAAAATGTTACATAGGTTAACATGTATCAAGTTTATTGACCTTAAAATGGTTTAGTAAATAAGAATTTTTAAAGCTTCTCTATTTTCATTCCATCATGATCAATATTAATAGGTATATCCCACATCAAGAAAATCTCTTTGGGCTACACATTCATCTAAAGGCATAAATGTGTCCAAGACCAAAATGTTTGAGAACTGCCAATCTAAATTAAAAAAAAAATTTTTACTTACTTTCACATTGTGGGACTTTACCATCCCAGTGTGGGTTTTCTCCTTTAAGCACACAATTAATGATTGCTTTACCAATTATGTAATAACTAAATGAGAAAAGAAAAAGTTAATGTTTTCTGTAGCAGTCAACAAGATGCACATATTAATGAAGGCAACTTCTAGATAGTTGTTTTTTTACATTGCAGTAGTGAGGGAAAGATACACCAAAGTGCTAAATAAATCTGCAATTTAATCAAATGAAGAGTTTCTCCCCGTGAACACACATTGTCCAACAGCAACATCATCTAAATAAATCTGTTGTTGTAAATCTCTCAGTGTGGTCACATTACACATTGATTCTTATGCCTTTACTCACACATTCTGCTTAGTGAGGCCAGTGCTCAAGGAAAGGAGCCTTCCTAGAACTGAACTACCTGGGTTCCTGTCCCTGCTCCATGGCTGACCAGCCACTTGAGCTTTAGGCAAGCCACTTACAGTTTCTCTTGTTCAGTTTCCTCATTAGTTAAAAAAGCATCCAAGTACACGCCCCATAGGTTTGTTTAAAGAATCAGATGAGTTAGTACCTGGCACACAGAAAGTGCTAGCTGAGTGTTAGCTGTTATTAATATTTAGATCAGAATGTATTTCTAGGAATACTCTAGAAGACTCCTACTCAATGAAATCTTCTCTGATGATTGAGAGATTCAGAGGCATCTCTCTTCCTCCTGTATTCTCACTATCATTATGCATTATTCTACTTACATGGTACTGCTCATTTACTATTTTGCTTTGATAACTTTCTGTATATATTGTGTTTCTTTATAAGGCTACAATTTCATTGGTTAGGGCCTGTGCTTCAGTTTTCTCAAAAGTGCTGAGCAAGCTCACTAAACGTAACTATCAACTGAACAGGCCAATATTTTTATTGATCAAATTAAAAAATAGCGAAACTGCTTGTTGATAGTCACAGCTCACTTTCCCCACAAGAATCACTTATTTTTAATAAATATAGTGTATTACACTGAATCTCTAAATCCACATTTTTTCATAAATGCCCAATATCCCCAACTTACAATCACTAGAAAGAGCTTAAGAACAAAGGCTATTATTGAGTGGCCAGTGTCTCCTTCTGAGATGCTTTAGTTCTTTCTTTAAAA
>NW_026000016.1:38820193-38855586 GCF_001458135.2 Marmota marmota marmota
AAAAAAAAAAAAAAAAAAATATATATATATATATATATATATATATATATTTAGTGTGGATGGACATAGTGCCTTTATTTTATTTATTTGTATGTGGTGCTGAGGATCGAACCCAGTGCCTCATGCATGCTAGGCAAGTGCTCTACCACCGAGCTCCAGCTCCAGCTGCTGGGATACTTCAATTCTTTGTAGCAGTCTCAAAAATAAGGTTTTCCATCTGAACGATCTTGACCAGGTCAATTTTGATCTGGTTAACACCTTACAAAGATCTCTGGACAGAGGAATGTCTTTGGTTGGCTATTCTACCTCCCATTTCTGGGAGTGCTACTTCAGCTTTTACAAGCACTTAGTTGTGAAGAACCAAGCCACTCTGAGTATGCTCTTCCTAACATTTATATGGACTTATTATTAAGTACGGCAAAGAGTATACAGCTTTGTTTTCCTTCAACTTCATTTTATTTATTACACATATTTCCTGTCTCTAATAAAGTACCCAAGGACTGTTTGGCTAGAAGTAGAACTTCACCCAGAAAGCAAAATTAAACAAAGTTTATGTGAATGCTTAAGAAGAGAAGAAAAACAAAAAGCATCAGTAACATTGACCTTATTTCCTGTAAGGAGCAACTTACCCACTAGAACAAGAAAAATGAACTTGAGCACCCCACTGGTAAGTTCCATTTGGGTAATCGGCTTTGCCAAATTTAGGATCACCTAAATATGGACATTTTCTTTCTAAAAGAAAATAATTGTGAAATTTTAAAATTCAGTTTCAAAACATACTTGAATCAAAGTCAAAACTCGGCTTTGCTCTTTGAATTTATGGAATATTATTTTCTTTAACTACTGAATAGCAAGGGCAATGTAAGATTCACAGTTACTCAGGCAACCAAGAAAAAGACTCCCTAAAAATTTCTCAAATCCTGCAAAACCACACTTAATCCAAAGTCTTGTTTCATGTGAGAAAATCATCATTGCAATAGTGGCAGATGCTCTCTAAAATGTGGGGGAAATCTCTAGAGCAAGCAAAAACGATAAAGTTGTATTTACTTACTCATACAGGCATCATCTGAAATAGGCACCCAGGTATGATTCGGCTCACAAGTAGCAATGGTGAGAAACCCCAATACTTGGTCATATCCTTTTTTACACCTATAAGTTACTTCTTCTCCAACCTCATAATAGGGTTTAGGTTTGCCAACGAGCTCCAAAGCTTGAAATGGTGGTGGCAGTACACAGGCATCTAGGGATAATGGAAGGAGAACATGAAGATGAAGCAGTAATTCAACTTTCACCAGAGACTGTGGTTTGACAACAAGTAGCACACAGAAAATGGAAAGGCCCTTGGAAAGATTCCAAATGACTGTTGTATGCTTTACTCAAGAAGTGCTGCTCATGGAAGATGCCCCTTATTTTGCATAACATTCAATTAGCTTTTGGCTTACTTCAGAATAAACCAAATTTGTACTCAATCTCAAACTGAAGAGATACTATCAATGTTTTTGGTCTTAAAAAAAAAGGTGTGTGTGTGTGTGTGTCTCCACATTTTCTTGTAAACTCATTTCAAAATTAACCTTTCCCCTAAGAAGTCATCTCTAGTATACAGCACTCTGCTTAGATTACGCTTCCATAATCTGAAACATTAATTTATGACAGCTTGTCATTTCAGGTTCAATCTTTCCTTAGAAGGCATGTCTCCAGAGGTCAGGAACCATGTCTTCTTTTCCTGCTATACTCTGTCCCCAGTGTGGGCTCAAGAAATGCTGTGGTAAGAGGTGATTATTAAATAAGCATTGTAGATTTTCATAGATCAACATAAATAGGACCAAAGTATTTCAAAATACATAACTTCACTCCATGTGCTTCATGTAAGTGAACTGAACTTCTAATAAGTAAACAAATGCCATGTAAATATAAAAGGTTCCCACTTTGGATGGCATTTCATAAACTGCCCCCACCTTGCTCTCTTGAATACTGAACACTATTAAATCTTCCTTCATCAATCACTGCACCACACACTCCCTTGGGAGCCTGAGGTAGCTGTGGTGCTGTGTATCCTACCCATCTCACAAGGAAAGAACATTGCTGTCCTTCTAGAACATTCTACTTTCCTTTTTGTCTTTTGTTTGAACACTGACACTCCACCTATTCATCTTCCTTGACCTATCTGAGCATTTATAAACCTAGCAACAGTTACAAAAGATACGATGAAGGAGACAGTAAGTGGAGGCTGAACTTGTTCAAAGAATGCAAAAGCTTCTCCTGTGAGGTACGGATCTAAGAAGACAGGTCTGTTTTGACCCAGAGGAGCCTTGTCTTTCTTATTCCCTGGATCTCACTCATACTTCAGATGCAAAGATGGGTCAAGAAAATTCTAAATGATAGAAATGTTTCTCTCATGTCATATTCTAAAACTCTCTCTCTATACACCTAGTCCAACATAATATTTACATTGTATTCTGCAATCCACGTAGGGGCTACCACCCTGGTTTTAATATCTGAACATTCCTCCATCAACTGCCTAAAACAATAGCAAAAAGCAAACAAAAAATCTTAGTAATGAAAAGCATCATTTAAAAAAGACATGAGAGTTGAATTTTATTACCGATAGTAAATTTACTGAATATCCGGAGCCACAAATTTTCATTTTACAATAGGAGAAAAGGGGCAGGGCTAGAAACACTACCTGATTCTGTCCTAGATACCAATGCTTAACACCATTTTAGACTTTAGAACCACCAGGACAGAAATCAAGTAACAGCATGCAATTTGCAAAATTATACAAGTATCCTTTGCTTTATGCATTCAATTTTAGTAACTGGCTTGAAAACAGAGGATTCTTAATTTGACTTTCAATGTGGTGCTCTATAAGATACGTCAATTAGATGGTCTAGTCTATTCAACTGTCATGAAGTTTCCTTCTCCCTAACATGCATCAAGAAAGATATACTTTCAACAGTGTGCAGAATCAAAATTTTTAGTTTGGTAACCAGTACATTCCAAGCTTTATACACTGTAATAATTAAGGCTAATACCACACTATTGTTTAATTGAATTTGCTCTCTTGCTCAGAACATTAAATTTTTTTTCCTATTGAGATTTTCAAGCTAACCATTCTCAGCTGCAGTATCTTGATTAATTTTTTCCTAGATAGTTTACAATGTTATTAAATTTAAGTGGCAATGCTGAACTGTAATAGATGCCATTATATAATATGATAGGCTGTCCCAGGTGAGTTTCAGTATAAAGTGAATTAGTTCTCTATACTAGATCCACTGAACTGTTCACCTTCTCCACACTTACACCTGCTTGCAAAAATGAACTCTCTGACAAATGTGCACATTCACACCACCACTCAGATACCACCAGAAATTTCTGGTATCTCACCACAAATGGAACTGCAATGAAACCTGACCATCTTGTGCCTTCTCCTACTGTTCTCACAAGCAGTTTTTAAACTCTTTGCTTCCTCAAAATGCAGGCTGTGACTTCTATATCTTCTATTCTAAATTTTATTCCTTATTTCCCACTCATTTCTAGGCCCACAAAAATCACTACTAATCACTTTCAAAGTCATTAACTGGCCTCTTCCTCATTAAGTTCATACTAAGAGTCTTTTCCTCATGAGTTGCATTACCCTTTGGATGATACTAGAGATTTGGGTCCCCCCTGACTTCAGCGCTGTCATCTGCTCTGGAATGATTGGTCTCTCTCTTCTCTCTTCCTCCCCGGCTACGTACCCCTCCTTGGCTTCCTAGAGAATACACCACCCCGAGTTTCAGTTTTTCCTCTGTTTCTCTTCCTTTTCTGCCTTTATGGGATCCTAGATGTCCCTAATGAGTCTGTTTGAGGATCTCCTGTTTCTTCATTCTGCAAGACCCCTCTCTTGACTTCATTACTGGTGATAATCAATAGCCTTCCAGGCCCCTGTTTCTATCCTTGGTCTCTAGCTGCCAAGCCTATATATTCATTGCCTCCCCCACATGGGTCTAACACAGCAAAGCTTGAGTGTGGTCACTTTTGATTTATTATATTTACACATATCCAGCAAACAAGTTCTGTTTCCACAGCTGAAATGCTCTATTCCTTTACTTCTTATTCAAGCGCCCAGCATTTCTCATCTGAATTGCTGCAAGAGTTTCTCTTTACCTATCTTGTCACCTCTTTCATTGAACTGATTTTTTTCACATTGCTAACAAAGTAATATTTATATGATGCATTAATCGACATTCTTCCAAGACAGATAGGGACAAATTAAAGTCCCTCACTATAGAACCCTGCTCACCCTGGCAAACTACTCTCAAGCCATTCTCTGTTACTTGGAGGCCTATACAGGTGTGCTTTCCAACACTTTAGGTCTTCATGCATCATTTGATTTCAGTTTTGACCAGCAAGAGTGCCTTTCTCTCACCTCCCACATCCTGTCCTCCTAGCCTCATCTTAGATGACTCTTTTTCCTTGAAGCATCTTGATATCTCTCGCTCAAAAAATCGTTTTGCCATCCCCAGCGACTTTGAGGCTGAGGCAGAAGGATAGCAAGTTTCAGCTAGCTTGGGCAACTTAGTGAGACCCTGTATCAGAATAAAAAGAAAAAGCGCTGGGATGTAGCTCAGTGGGAGAACTCTTGCCTAGCATGTGGGAAGCCCTAGAACCCAAACAAATAAATAAACAAAAACTCCCTCAAACAAACAAAAATAAAAGTCGGGGTTAAGTGCCCTTATGATGCCCCAATTTACTCCTTTCACAGATGTTTTCATATTGTGCTTACTGGTTGTTTACTCCCTTTTGAGGATGGTGGCTCATTCATCTTTGCATGTCTAGTACCTAGTATCACAGCTGCATGAGTACTGCCATCAGATCTAGATACACTTAAATCAAAACTCAAATTCTTCACTCTTCAGCCAACTTGCTTTGGTGAAATCTGAAAATCATAATTCTTTTCTTTGCTGTTTTTATGCCAGTCTTCAAAATTTTTTCCTTAGTTATAAACATTTCTCTTTATAAGAGGTTTATTTCTTTCATGTCAAAATGTTTATACTGTATTAGTTTATTATGGATCCAGTCTCCATTACTGCTATTATTAGAAATGGCATTGGGCTGGGGATGTGGCTCAAGCGGTAGTGCGCTCGCCTGGCATGCGTGCGGCCCGGGTTCGATCCTCAGCATCACATACAAACAAAGATGTTGTGTCCGCCGATAACTAAAAAATAAATATTAAAATTCTCTCTCTCTCTCACTCTCTCTTAAAAAAAAAAGAAATGGCATTTTAACATCATCAAAGGTGAACTCCAAATATGGTGAGTTACATTTTTTTTTCAAAAGTTATAATTATAGTAACAACACACCAGAACCTGTTTCTTAGAACAATACCGGCGATAAAACAATTCAGAAATGGCCAGTATTAAGCACTACCTGTGCCAAGCATTGTTTTTTAGCTAACTTCATCTTCATAATCATCCTTTGAGATTGATACCATTTCCCCCTTAAGCTAAGCAAACTAAGGCATCATAAAGTGAAATAACTTGCTCAAGAATATTCCTAGCCAGGCACGGTGGCACACACCTATAATCCCAGTGGCTCAGAAGACTGAGGCAGGAAGATCACAAGTTCAAAGCCAGCCTCAGCAACTGTGAGGCTCTAAGCAACTCAGTGAGACCCTTTCTCTAAATAAAATACAAAATAGGGCTGGGGATGTGGCTCAATGGTTGAATACCCGTGAGTTCAATCCTTAGTACCCGCCCCCTCAAAAAAAAAGAATACATTCCTAGTAGGTGACAGACCCAGGATTCAAGCCAGGTAGCCTGATTGCCAGAACACACCATGACCCATTACCAACCTGCTTCCCATTCCCATCTCCCATCTGGAACCCTCACACACTGACACCATCTTAACACTATCTATAATATAGTGCTCAAGAAATTGTCTTCTGCTGTGCCTAGGAAAATTAATGCAACCCTAGTTTAGATTCATGTTGTTCTAAGTTGAATAAAAGAGTTCACATTGCCCTAAATAGACAGGTAATCACATCAGAGTCTGAATTTGCAGTGGTGATGATTTATTCCTAATTAGCCTGTTGCCTCTCACAGATACTGTTTTCCAGATTTCTCCCTTTATCCTGCCTCCTTTGCCCAACATTGAGCAGCTTGGCAGTCCAGCTGCATCACATCTGAACACCTTTGCTTCTGCACCTTGGCTCCAGACATCCTTCCTCCTAGGTTGGCCACAACTCCTGTTCAACTCTTATCTTTCCAGACTTAAGTCACCCATGGCTTCCTCTAGGAAACTTTTTCTGCCTCCTCCTGGGAAGTAGTAACTGGCTGCCTTCCTCTGGACTCTCCTGTGTATGGATCTCTCTCAGGTAACTAGCACCTGTTCTTGTTTGTAACCGCATGAATAGCTGTATTCATCCATAGGGTAGCACTGCTACCAGACACAAAACAATGATCAAGAATATGCTAGAACACGTTTATTATTGAAAATAATCATGTTAAAGTTTTATGCACTGGAGAACAGAGAATTGGCCAATTCTTTTGTTGTCCATCTCCCAGTTTTCTAGAGACTTAGCTGATGACCAGATGAACACTGCTCCTTTTTAGCACTGTAGCATGCAGGGTAGGAAAACCAAGAAACTGCCAGACAAATGCTATTGCTGTTACTAATTGTAAAGAAGAAAAATGCCTAAAATAGGCAGATGAGACCATGCATCACAGGAGATTGTGGGTTTTCCCTGAAAAAGCAGCTTCACTTCTGGAGGAAGGAGACTGGTCCCCCAATTTTTTTTTCTTTCCTAAATTGCACAAATGCTCCCTTCTGCAGTCTCTCCCATTTGGCAGCCACCTTTGAGGTGTTAGGACTCCCATGCACATCACTATCTAATTATAAATGTTTCTCCTCATGAAAGAGTGGCCTGCTCCCTAAATGATAACCATTTTACCCACTTCTTCTCCCTGCAAGCAGTGAGCTCTCTGTTCATCAATCTTGACTTTACCTGGCAACCATACACTTAACCTTGTTTTTCCAAGTTTCAGTGTTGTTACCTTTCCTGTTACACTCTATTCATTTTACTTATTCATTTTCCTGTATTTCAAATAGCTTCCATCATTTTCTTAAACTTCTAATTTAAAGCCTATTCTAAAAAGTATTCTTAAAAAAATAATTCCTTTTGTTTTCTATCATCACTATGCTTGATTCTCCTCTCTCCCTTTTGAAATGAACTTTTTAGCGATCAATAAGAAGCAAGACTAGAGTATTAGGAGCCCTGGAGAGCCTATATATGGGGGAAGGCAGGTCCTTTCTGACCCTCAGCTGCCCCTGTCCTAGCTCCACAGAAAGACCAGCCCACGGATGGTTCTTTAAAGAACTATTCTCCTGCAGGCAGGAGGAATTTTTCTTGTGCACTTAAATCCTCACCAAATAGGAAACTTAGGGTTTTTTTTTTTAGTACTTCGTGTTTATATAAGAATGTTGATATTGAATCAAAAAAATGGCCATTTGGAACAACAAATGTGATAAGACAGATAACATCTCTCTGCCTTCTAATGGGGGGGGAGAGAGAATAGAAAATTTTAGAAGGGTGATTACAATTTAGGAGGCATTTGCGCTGGTGTGTGTGTACCAGAAACACGGTAGTCAGGGAAGGTCTCTCTGAGGGGTGTTAACAGTCCAGCTGAGTTTGCAGGATAAGACACAGCTTTAGATTATACAGTGAAAGACCTTCGGCCTATTTGATGAGCAGAAATGTCACCTTCCCTCTAGTCACTTGTTAAATGCAGGGAAGCATGCTCCTTTCCTCTAGAGCACTCCAGTTGGTTTGTATCTATGCATTAATATTATTCATTGGTTAATGTCTGTTACTTCCAATACATCTTAGCAGATATTTATAGATTGCCTACTACGAGTCTGGCACTGGGGATATAACAGCAAAATAAAGTCCCTGCTTTGTGCACTTATGTATGTGTAAACAATTAATGAAAGAAGGACCATGGCAATAGGCATGGCCTATTATTGTCTACCAGTATGACCTCAGGACCAGCACAGGACTTGGAACCAACCTAGAAGTCAAATATTGTTCAATGAATGCTGCTAAGAAATGCAGCATACCAGCTGTATATGTAATAGGATCCTACATAGAACATGGGTATAGAAACACACAAAGTGTATTAAAAAACAGGAGATACAAAAAATGGTTAATTTTGTGTAAACTTTATACAATAATCATATATCTCTCTTCCCCGCCCCTCCCTCTATATATATACCAGGGATTGAATCTAGGGATGCTTAACCATTGAGCCATACCTCCCAACCTTTTTTAAATTTTTTGAGTCAGGACCTCACTAAATTGCTTAGGCCTCCATCACTAAATTACTGAGGCTGGCCTTGAATTAGTGATCCTCTTGGCTCAATCTCTCCAGTGGTGGGGATTATAAGTGTGCCACTGCACCTGGCAAGCATATATTTTGAAAAAAGTATTTATTCCATTCAATGAAAGGCACAACAAACAGTGGAATGGGCCTTCATCTTTAGTTACTGAGCTGTTGGTGAGGATAATTTCCCACTAGGTTTGGCTAGTGATGTTTATAGACTGCTCCTCTGAACCATGACCCTATAAGGGAAACAATCACCCCATCCCCCCAAAAAATTAGGTTATAATATCTAATGTGATCTGTATTGGTTGGGAACAGAAAGATAACTCCATAGACAAAAACCAAAACATCTGGGGCTGGGGTTGTGTGAGGCACTGTTATGGGGAGACACCTCAGAAAGCACTCTAAGTCCGAATTTTAAATCAAAAGAGAGCTTTATTTACCTGGCCAGGGACTGTCACTCACCACAGAGACTCAAGCTCTGTGGGAGGACAGCAGCTTCCTGGTCCATCCAAAGAGAATAGAAGCACAAAAACCACAACTCAGTGACTTGCTTATCGTCATGTAAGCTAGCCAGTCAGAGAAATTAAAATATTGATAAGTGGAACCTGTGGGCTCTAAGCAGGACTGATATTTTCCAGCCAGCAAGCATGTGATGAACAGAAGCTAAAATAGCATTATCTTTGCAGTTCAGTTGACCACAGTCCTGGGTTCAAGCAGGTGCTAAACAGTCACATAAGTGAATTTGGTCGGGGGTGGGGGGGTGGGGGGGTGGTCAGCTGGGTGAGGATCTACTTCAAGGTCATGTAGACCCACAAGGGCTTTCAAACCCAGGATGTAGCTCACCACGACCACTGCTGCATCCTGAGTAGGGTACAATTTGTAGGGTACAAAGTACAGAAATGCTGCAGTCTGTCTGGGCACAAAATAACCGAGCCACCACAAAGCCTTGTAGATTCAAACAGCAACTCTTTATTCCTCGAACTCTCACTGGCCTCTACACGCACGTTCTGGGAAAAATACACTCCCTCCACGGGCTCTGCGTACCAATTCTCTCAGAACCCCGTGAGAACTCAACGGGAACTCAAGGAGTGGGCGCCTGAGGCAGCAGGATACGCCCTATTCCCAGAAGGATCCACCCTAAACCTGGAGCCACCCTAATCCAGCAGGATCCACCCTAAACCCAGAGCCACCCTAATCCAGCAGGATCCACCCTAAACCCCGGCCACCCTAATCCCTGAGCAGGGTCACCTTTCAACCAAAAATGCCATGCGTCCTACTTGGCTATGGCTCTCAGCATCGAAAGACAATTTTTTTTTTTTAATAAGAAAACAGCTTTCATTTCAGTTTCTCAGAAACAGCTCTTGTAACAGTTTTAATAGAAGGCAGCAAAATGGAGTCTTAGGGCTGCCTATGCCAGTTCTTGCTTTATAATTGTCTTATCTCACTTATCAAAATCTTATACCTATAATCTGTATTTTTTTTACTAATCTATAACCTATTACACTCTTATTGATTGTATTTATCAGTTCACACCACAACAAACTAGTGATAAAACATCATGTAATGCTTCCTCTTCTCAGAAAACTCTTTAAAGACAAAAAAAAAAAAACAAAAAAAACATTTAAGGATGTACAAAACAAAGTGGACTGACTTTGACTCATAATGAGACTGAGACTGTTGGGTTCAGAGCAGGCTGAACAGATGTTGGCTGCAAGATAGCCCACGCACTCAAACCCCCCTCTATCTGGTCCTTTATCACCTGTTTGCCTCAAGTCTGAACATTCAACCCTGCTTAAGGCTGAACACTTAACCCCCCCTTGGGCCAACAAGGCAGCTTGCAGACCCAGAGGCCCCATTAGATTTGGGCTATAAAAACTCCCTCCTGCCAGGCCCCCCTCTCTCTTGCTCTTTCTCTCTTGCTCTCTCTCTCTTGCTCTTTATCTTTCTTACGCGTGCTCTCTGTCTCTCTCTTGCTCTTGCTCTCTCCCTGTTCATCTCTTCTCTTTTCTCTCTTTCCTTCTTTCCTTTCTCTTTGTTGCACTGCTGCAATAAAGATCTTTTGGTTGCTCTGAGTGTTGTGGTCACTTTCCTTTCAGAGACCAACAGTGAGACACACAACAGACAAGGCACCATAAACAAACCTAACTGACCAGAGATTTAGATAGGTTTTTTTTTTTTAATATTTATTTTTTAGATGTAGATGGACACAACACAATGCCTTTATTTTTATGTGGTGCTGAGGATCAAACCCTGGTCCTGGCGAGCGCTCTACCGCTGAGCAACAATCCCAGCCCCTAGATAGGGTTTTTAACCCCAGATGGGCCAGTGAGCGACTTCTGGATGGACACTGCCCTGGACCGAGAAGTATGTGCTGCGTCCAGCCTTCCCTAATGTCCCCAGACTGTGGATCCACACAAACCAAGTTTTAAGTTTCAAGCTTACCTTTCCCTGGAGAACTAAGTGCTCTCAAATAGGCAGACTGCAGGTTTGGCAGGAGCCGATGAGGAGAGGACCCCGGTCTGAGAAGTTCTCCTCAGAGGACTGCCCCAGGTTGTCTCCAGCCCACTGGGTCTCCTGGGTGTTTCCGAGCATTGTCCCATTTATGGGACAATAAATAAATATCTCTTCTTTTCCCGGCCAAGGCACCAAATGTTATGGAGAGACACCTCAGAAAGCACTCTTAAGTCCGAATTTTAAATTAAAAGAGAGCTTTATTTACCTGGCAGGGACTGTCACCCACCTCAGAGACTCAAGCTCTGTGGGAGGACAGTCCTTGGCCAGGTAAACAAAGCTCTCTTTTAATTTAAAATTCGGACTTAAGAGTGCTTTCTGAGGTGTCTCCCCATAACAGCACTGAGTTCGATCCTCAGCACCACATTAAATAAATAAATAAATAAATAAATATGTATTGTGTCCATCTACAACTAAAAAAGAAAAAGAAATTGAAATAAAAAAAAAAAAACCCATCCACTTGTACACCAAGACCAATTCTGTGTGGGGCAACAAAGAAGCTTCACATGGTGCACCCTTCCCACCCCGTCTAAACTCAGACACTAAGAAATTGCTCTCACCCGGCAAAAGCAGGGCAACCTACCCTCCCCAGAGCCAAACAGTGAGCTTACCTTGGCACTGCAGAGCAGGCCACTTTTGCATAGCACACTGAACAATGCCTCGCCAGGTCTCCTGCCAGGTGTCCCACAGCTCAGCTCCTTTAGGCACCGCAGACGCCCTGCAACTCTTACTGCGGTTACAGCGAGACCCAAAAGAGCAGCCCCTTTCTCCAAGGCACTAACCTGTGCAGGGAATACCGGGCAAACTCTAACCACTCCCGGACAGCACGGACCCTAGCCACACCTCCTTGCACCTGAGCATTCTATAAGCCTCACCTGGAGCTCCCATGCGCGCTCCCCATCCAGAATTGGCTCAACCCCGGAAACGCGGCGAGTGTTTGCTAGGGCCACAGCTAGACCCAGGGCGAGCCTCCGCCTCTCAGGCACCGCTCCAGCCGCCCGAGCAGGGCTTCACTTCTTGCACAGCAGGGTCGCCACAGTGCCCAGCCCGAGTGCGCGTCCTGGAAGCGCTTAACGCACCACCCCTAGGAAAACCCTGGCAGCGTCCTCTACCCCAACCTCAGTCAACCGCAGGTCCACCCAGACCCGCGGCCCCCAAACCAAGCTCCAGCCTCTTTGTCGAGTGCGCAACCTCTTCAGGCTCTTACCAGAGAGTGTAAACAGCAGGAATGCCAAAGTCGCTAGAAAGATCCCTAGTAGGCACCGCTGTAAAGTAAAGGAACTCTTTCCGCGGCCGGGAAGCGCCGTGCAGGGCGCGGAAGACACCATCACCTTTCAGAAGATGAACAGGAAAACAGTGCCAGCCAAGCAGGGGAGTCCCTTTTGAGCCCGTTTGTCATACGCAACAATCCCCAAATTCACAAAGTGTGCAGGGCCGCCAGAAAAGTGGGCGTGGCTGGGCCAGCGCCCCTGTCGGAAGTGACTCTAGGCGGAGCCACTGCGCCTATCCGGCGACATCAGGGCGGGGTCTCGGCGCGCTTTGCTCCAGGGCCTCCAGGGGACCCGGGGTGCTCCGGGCTGGAGCGATACCCGGGTTATCAGCTGCAGTCAGCTCCTCCAGAGCCTCACGGCGCTCTGGCTGCGTCCTCTGCAGACCACTCTCCAGGCGCTGGCTTGAGGGAAAGGGTTGGCTTACCGCCACTTTTGTAAACTGTTTACCACCTGACTGTGGAGTGGTGGAAAGGGAACTAACTGCTGGCTTTGTCATCATTTCCGGCCACTCAGGCCTGAAGAACAGCGATCTAAAAATAGAAATCCAGAGCTCGGGCGGCGAGTCACTGTGGGGCCAGCACCCCTTGGGACTAATCCTGGTGAGCCTTAGGCTGCCGCACTGCCTGGGCCCTTACTCTGTGTCTGGCATTAATCAGGCATTATTAGGAACAATACTTGTCTTCAAGTAACAAGTCTTCAACTAACAAGTCTTCCTTCCTTGCTTAAATGCCTGCTGCTAAATTCCTCAGGGCCTTCTCTTCAGTCTCCAAAATCTCACAGGTTTGACCCCCGCACCCTCAATCCCTAAGGTAATTCGTTCTTCCTCCTCTTTCCTTGAGAAAACCCATGGGAAAGTAAAATAGTCAGCATCTCCTGGTTATTAGCATATCGGGACTCCTTAGAGGAGTCCCTTAGGACCCTTGTCCTAGAACAACTAAATTATTGAACCCAGGGGCGCTTAACCACTGAGCCACATCCCCAGACTCCCCACCGGACCTTTCTTGTTTTGTTTTGTTTTTAATTTTTTATTGTTGGTTGTTCAAAACATTACAAATTTCTTGACATATCATATTCCACACTTTGATTCAAGTGGGTTATGAACTCCCACCTTCACCCCATACACAGATTGCAGAATCACATCAGTTACACATCCATTGATTTACATATTGCCATACTAGTGTCTGTTGTGCTCCGCTGCCTTTCCCATCCTCCACCCTCCCCCCTTGTTTTGTTTTAACTTAGAGACAGGGTCTCACTGAATTGCTTAGGGCCTTGCTAAATTCCTGAGGCTGGTTTTAAACTTGTCATCCTCCTGTCTCAGCCTTAGGAGCTGCTGGGATTACAGGAGTGTGCCGCCACGTCTGCCAGCATAACTAAAAGTTTTATGGGAGACAAAATATACATGCATGAAAAATGAAAGAACAGGATAAGTGTAAAATTCCTGGAAGGAATGAGTGTGATAGGATTTGGGATGGGTAGGAATTACTTAGGAGAAGAAGATAAAGGGCAAAAATTTTTTGTTGAAATAATCTCTAGCACAGTGCTGGAAAATTAAGAACGAGCAAGATTGATCTGAAGGGTCCTGAGAAAACCTGGATGAAAGGTAAAAGAAAAACTAACAGAACTGGCATTAAAAGAACAAACGAAATTTTCTTCCTCTCAAACTGACAGTTTGAATGAACACATAGGGAGATCAACACTTAACACTTCAATTTGTTAAGTCTTAAAGGTGACATGACTTTCTCACTCAGAATTTATCCCAAAGAAATCATCAGAGCTGTGAACAACGGTTTATAATTATGGAAAAGTATAAACTCATACATATCCAGCAAAAAAAGTATTAAAGAATTTTTAGTAGGTGCCTTTATGTGATGAAATTCTAGGTGGCAAACATTGTGAAAGAATATCAATGTGAGAAACTGATGTATTGGTTAATACAAAAGCAGAATATGCCTTTCATAAAAAACAAAAATGACATAATGATACACATAAGAAGAGACAAGGTAGAAATACACCAAAGGTAACAACAGGTGAAAGGATCATAGGCATTTAATTTTCTTTAACTTTCTAATTTTTCTATATTGAGCCTATATTACACTTGGAATAAGGTAAAAATAAATTAGCCTTTAAAAAAATTTATTTGAGACAGGGTCCCTCTGTTTGTTACTAAGGCTGACTAAAGAAAAAAAAAATCCAACCTATATCCTATGTGTCAAGATGTGTCAAGGACAGTTTTATGCATAGAATGGTGGGGGTAAAACCTGTATGGCACAGGTTTGAGGTGACAACCAGTGAAGAAAAAAAAAGCTCACGGTACAAACCTCAAATGGTCCTCTGGAATAACAAGAGCTGAGGTATATTTAACACAGTTCTATATCTGAGATGTCTTGAGAACTTTCTGGATTCACCAAGCCATGGAATTTTCTTTTCTTGCCAGAATAACAAAACTTTTAAAATCACACAAGACACTAAGTCTGGAGGTGTTATATAAAATAAATGCCTGAATATTTTGGAATATAAAATCCAGACATTCCTTGGTGGCAATTAAAGGAGGTATAATTAAGGAGACAGTGAATAGGAAACTCAATGAGGCAGGACTTGTTACTTCTGTTAATATTTACAGTTGTGAGCTATATGACAGTAATGTTCTGTGGCTCAATGTCAGAACCTGTTTGTGAAAACAATATTTATTATTGTCTGCAACAATAAATATTAAAAATTACCTATTTATTTCCAGGCTTGGAAGTAAGATTTCTTTTTTTATGAACAAATTAAAAATATAGGAGAAACAATTTAGCTAGTGTTTGTTATTCTAGTTTCAGGTGCAATATTCAAGGATTACAGTTTTACTGAAACTCTGTTTCAGTCAGTAAAAGTTATATCCCTGGGGTTCTTCAGGCCTTTCTTAATATACTTGAAGACTTCTACACCAATTTTTTAAAAAGCTTATTTTGATTTGACCCAACTGAGCTTCCATTTGAAAAGTTTGGGGCCTTGTTTCCTATCTTTCCAGACAATTTCCAAGAGTCAGGGATAAAGTTTTCTTGTAACATCTCCAGTGCCAAGATTCATAGTAGGTGCTCAATGAATACTTGGTAAATACTGTAGGAAATAAAGGCATCTTGCTGTCAAATGCATTTAATACATCTTTGCCAGTTTTCCACTAGAATTAGTTGACCAAATGCTGGGGAAGTCCTGACAGATTTTGATTTTTAATATTTTAGACACTAGAAAATAAAGTGGGATTTGTCTCTAAATGGAGTGAGGTAATAAACTGCACACAAAATAAACTTTCCTATATCAGGCATTGCAAGTTTACCTGTAAAGTGGAGTTACTATCCATGCCTTAGCCTTGCCTTGGGGTTGCTTCAGTAACTGAGTGTTAGAGTCTGTAAACAAGTCAAAATAACACCTGGCATTTTGCCAGGGGAATGTTAGAGTTGTAAACAAGTCTGGATGGTGCCTGGCAAAATGCCAGAGGGAGTGGTTTGAGAAGTAACAAAAGCGAGCCATTAAGTGTGGAGATTCCTTATTGGTTGACTGATGTATCTAGTTTATGCTAATTAGATAAGCTCTGTGGAATGTATAAATACTGCTCCTGTCCTGCAATAAACGGCTCCCACTCCTGCTGTATCAAGGTACACAAGTTATTCGTCACCCCCCTGATTATTTTGCTGCAGCCAGCCGGGCTGCGGCAACTGAGTTCAAAAGGAGAGGGAACTCCTGAGGCTCTGACAGGGATAGATGTCAAGAATCAAAGCTTCCAATTAGGAAGTAGGAGTCCTCCAGCTCCCCCTAAAGATTTTGTCAAACTGTCAAAGACACAAGAAAAGGAAGAGAATGGAAGATGTAGGGGTCGGCAGAGGAATAGACAAGGTTAAGGACTATGTACAGCTATCTTTCAGAAAGGTGCACAGACAGAGTGATGGTAGGGGGATGTCATTAAATGTTGGCCAACATCTTCTTTAAAATTTGATATGAGATGATTCTTTTCCTCTTAAATTAATATATCTACACTATGCTTTTTGGAAGTTGGGGTAAAGTGTCATCAGGCCTCTATTTGCACTGGGTAGGCACCTGCCAGTCGGCTGACCTTCATATGTAATTGTGTCTGATTTTCTTCTCTCTTACCTGAAAGAGTGTGAGTGTGGTAGGCCATACCCTCATGGGAATTCTGTAAGCAATCAAGTACAGAAAGAAAGACATTTCTCAGAAGGAACACACATTCATTTCAGTCTACCTTAACTTTTGCAGGCCTTAGAAAAGACAAGTATACTACAAATTATACTCCATAAGTAGATTTGCAAAGATAAATCTTTTATTCTTTTCTCATTTTAATGGTGAAAATTTTATTTAAATGTCATAGATTTCAATGACATTACATCTCATATTTATTCTATTTTTTTAAGTAAACAAAACAAAGAATGTCAGACATTAATAGCTTTGTAGAGTAATTGGCCCAGCCGCTGTTTTAGATGAAAAATGTAAGGCCAGAGGTTAACAGAATTACTTAACAATACAAGTTAGGCAATGAGGCATTTTTCGTAGTATATGTAGTATTCCCCATGACAATTGATGAAATAGAAAAAAAAAACCAAAACTCATGGCTTTCTTGCAATTAAAAAGTCAGAGTCATCAAATATTTATTAATCCCATGGCTCACTGGTCCACTCCACTTTAGGAAAAACAAACAAACAAACAAACAAAACAGAATTGTTTTCTTGTGATGGAAAATAGTAATTCTAAGAAAGGCTAATTCTCATTTAGTTTCTAGTCTTCCTTTGAAATCTTCTTCTTCAAATTCTAAGAAATAATAGAGAACTAAAGAGCCAACTGAGCAAACACCCACCATTGAGTATCATTTCGAAAATTTGCAGACTAGTTACCCTTGTTTCCTTGGTGACCTGGCCATATGTTATTTGCCCATCTTTTAGTGGGGAGAGTTGGTAGCCATTTTTAATTTTTAAGGACTTCCTAAATAATAAGGCAATTACCCTTTGTGTATGGTATAAGTTGTATGTAGTCAATATACATAGTCATATATATATATATATATATATATATATATATATATATATACACACACACACACATATATACACACACACACACACACACATATACATACACATACACAGATATATATATATATGTCTATGTCAGTGGACTTCGCTTATGCTGGGGTTTTTTTCTATCTTGCAATATTTTAAGTTGAAATTCAAATTGGTGTCTCCCTTAATCCCTATATTGGTGTCAAAGTAAATGTGGTAAAATAGAAATTTAAAGGAGTGATTAAAACACAGAATTACCCAGAAATTAGTGAAAGCTAGATTCAAAGATATTACTCAATATTCACAAATATTCTGATAGTTTCTAGAGATCATTATCATGGCAAATAATATCATAACAAGTTTCTGATCTATAAAGATGTGGAATGGCTGAAAGTATAGGGATACTGATTTTAAGATGTTAATGCATGATTATTATTATTTTTTTTAAATTTATTTTTTAGTTGTAGTTGGACACATTACCTTTATTTTATTTATTTATTTCTATGTGATGCTGAGGATGGAACCCAGGGCCTTGCATGTGCTAGGCAAGTGCTCTACCGCTGAGCCACAACCCCAGCCCTCAATGCATGATTATCGATTTGATAAAGTTCTTTTCAAAGCAATTGACACACAAAAACTGCACATTTCTGAGGTACCATGTGATATTTGGATACATGTATATACTGTATAATATTCAAATCAAATTAAACATATATGTCTTCTTAAACGTTTATCATTTCTTTGTAGTGAAAACATTCAAAATCTTCTAGCTTTTTTTTAATATTTATTTTTTTAGTTGGATGCAATACCTTTATTTATTTATTTCTATGTGGTGCTGAGAATCGAACCCAGGGCCTTGCACGTGCTAGGCAAGTGCTCTACCACTGAGCCACAAGGCAGCCCTCTTCTAGCTTTTTAGATCTGTAGTCACCCTGCTGTGAAATAGAAAACCAGAGTTGACTCTTCCCGAGTGTAACTTAGTACCCATTCACTAATAAATTCTTAAAAGTTGTGCTTTTAAAAGTTAACCTAGGGTATACTAGTAAACTAGTTACATTTATAATAATTATTATTTAATTTAAAATTTTTCTTTTATTCAGAACATGTTACAAAGTGGGTTTTTGAGACAGAACTTAGAAAATATCTGGAGTTCCATTTTTTTTTTCTAGATAATTCTTTTGAGCAGTCTTGACGGTTCTCCACCATAATCATTTAGCACCTTTCCAGTGAAGAAAAAATTGCTTTTCTTCCCTAGAGGAGATGAAAATTGATATATCATGTATTTTACTCCAATTTATTTAAAGAAGTAGGTTCTGCTCTATAAAATACAGAGGGAATATGTTTATTCCCTCTGTAGTGGTCGCTATGTAGGGCTCTATTTAATAAATCAAAATATATGTGTTTGTATAAAGAAACATATATAGAAAATGGTTGGCAGATAATGTGATGTGTGACATTAATATTAACATGTCTCATTAATTTTCATATCTTTCTGTATTTTCCAAATTCTCTATAATGAGCTCATTCCATATCATGAACATTTTAAAATAAGAAAGGAAAATGACAGACTTTTAAGCCAGAACTCCTAGAAAGCAGCTTCTTCCTTTAAATGATTGAAACAGTTTTTCATATCTACAGTCTTGTCCCCTGACTAGATGCTGTGTGCTTTCAGCACAGGAAAGAGGGTGAGGGGTGAGAGGAATGCAGACTAAGAGGTGGAGTTTTGCTGGACCCTGGGACAGCTTAGGCGTCTTCAGGTACACACATTTGCTTCTCTGTGAAGTCACTTCAGAGTTCATGAACCTCTGATCTTATTCTCTTGAAGTCGATTGGCTCTTTTCCTGCCAACAGGTAATTGGAGATTTCTCCAGCTTTATAATACCTTGTCAAGGAGGGACACTGAAATAGAGGATATTTTTATTTAGATGACAGCAACAGAGGAAAACTGAACCACCAAGAACTTATATGCTGATAATCAGAATGCTGGCATCTCATATAAATTTCAAGCTCTTAGAAGCGTTTATTCCCTCTGTAGTGGTTGCTATGTAGGGCTCTAGAAAGTATGGTGTAACTGGAGACTTGAGTAGATAAGAGAGAGATTAAGGAGTAACTTGACCTTCCCTTTTTCTTTTCTCAAACAAAATGAGTTCTCAGAGTTAAATAAATAAATAAAAAGAGCCTGTTCCAGAAAAGCGGAACTATGGGTGGTGGTGGTGGGGGCAGTGAATAGTGGCTGGTAGTCTTGGAGGAGGGTCAGCTTCAGCAAGCAGGTCCTCCTCCTCTTATTACAGTCAAGAATGCACTGAGGTAGGACATGCAGAGCAAGATACCCAAATGTTTCCCTGTTCGTGTTGAAGCCTCTTTTCTCTGGCCACCAAAGGACAGACTCCCTAGTGAGGGCCACTGGGTCACCTGACCGCAGTGATGACTGCCACCCTATTCCTCATAGTTATTCTTTGTCTCACAAAGCTTCCCAGCATCACCTGCTACCTATGTCTTCTTCAAACATTCTCATGTCCTTCAACACACAGCTAGGTCTTTGGTGTCTGCCTCTTTGTCTATGTCATTCACTCTGCCCCAGCACCTGGCCTGGGTGCAAGGTTTCATGCTTGCTAGACTCTGTCTAACTCGGTCCTTATCTATATCATGTGGCTACAGATGATTGAATTAGCGGGGCGGGGGCAGAGTAGGGGATTGAACTCAGGATCACTTGGCTACGAAGTCACATCCCCAGCCCTATTTGGTATTTTATTTAGAGACAGGGTCTCACTGAGTCGCTTAGCATCTTGCTTTTGCTGAGGCTGACTTTGAATTCGAGATCCTCCTGTCTCAGCCTCCCAAGCCACTGGGATTATAGATGATTAATTTGCTCCTGTGGAACACTCTGGTCAGAATTCTAGTCTTAAAGGGAGGTCAGAAGAAAGAGACAAAGGAGTAAAAGGTGGGTAAGAGGGGCAAAGTGCCAAGGAGTGATATGGCCAAATTATATTGTTATATTGTGGATGTATGAATATGGAACAATTAATCCCATCAGTATGTACAAACAAGGCATCAATTTAAAAAAATGTGGGGAAATTTGAATAAACCACGAAGAAGTGAGTAATATTTGAGGAGATAAATATGTTTAAGCCTGATTTAAACATTACATAATGTACGTAGATATCAAACATTACATGATACTTCATTGCCATGTATAATTTACTTTCTGCATTAGTTAAAAAATGAAAAGGAAAAATTGAAAAAATTTCAATCTTAAAAAAGGATACTTGATACAAAATTATTAAGGACTCCTACCTTTCTATTAAAAGACGATCAACAGTCAATGTATCCAATGGAGGTGTACTTTGATGTAAAAATGGTGTGCAAAGAGTTGAGGAAAAAGGAAATTATGATAAACTAATTTTCAAGTATTTACTCACCACTTTTCATTTAATTAACTGTATACTCAGAGGTTTTGGGAAATTAAAAAGAAATGGTCTCTCTACTCACAAGAAGTTAATGATTTACTGTGGAAAAATATAAGCACAACATATGGTACATTATACAGCTGATAAATGAAAAATAAATGAGCAATCAAATGAATTATAGCAGAGTTAATAAGCAAAAAGTACTTGAATATCAAATACTATGGGATGTATTTATGTACAGTTTTAAGGATAGGAGAAAAATGGTTGTCATTGGTGGAGAAAAAAAATCAGGATTTCCTATTGTACAATCAGTACAATCTCAAGATATCCACCCTGCAAATGTAAAATAATATGCAAAGGAACTTAAAAATACTATCTACTACTGAGTGGAATTTATTGCAGGTACTTTATATATTTTTTTCTAACTTTAAGAGTTTCTTGGGGGGCTGGGGATGTGGCTCAAGCGGTAGCGAGCTCGCCTGGCATGTGTGCGGCCTGGGTTCAATATTCAGCACCACATACAAACAAAGATGTTGTGTCCACCGAAAACTAAAAAATAAATATTAAAAAATACATTCTCTCTCTCTCTTTCAAAAAAAAAAAGAGTTTCTTAGAATGAAAAAGCTGAGCTGAGTTAATGGAACTTAGGCAGGAATAAAGTTGGAAAATGTTGCAGACAGAAAATGGAAGGAATAAATCTAAATCAAATGATATTTTAAGCAATGTTGTAGAATATATTTTTAAAAACTCTGTAAACATGATCATGGTTCTCATGGTCTGCTGTTTTGTCTGTTTATACTTAGTGACAGCTTATCTGGCCTAAAATCCATTTTGTATAACTTTTCCGTCCTAGCACCCTGATATTAAAGGAAAAATGAAAGCTTCACCTGAGAACCTTGGAGGCATAGCTTAAAGCATCCCTGACAGCACAATATTTTGCCATATTTTATCTCAAAATCTCTCTTTATTTGCCTTTTTCTCCCTTATGTGCTTATTTATGTTAATATAGAAATAATGCTATTTTTTCTTGGAGCTACTGGGATAACATTAGGAATCCTTGGACAGCATGCCATTTTCATCTCATGACTTCTACGTTTTTTTGGTGTAACTAACCATGAATTCCAAAGCATTTGTGAACACCCATTTGAGAAAGATCAGAATAACTGATCACTAAAGTTTTAAACAGTAAACTTCTAATTCTGAATTTTTAAAATGCATATTTCATTTGCTTTCATAAATAGTAAAGAAAAACAAGTATAAGATATAGGGCTGGGGGGGTTGTAGCTCAGTGGTAGAGTGCTCGCCTGGCATGCATGAGGCACTGGGTTTGATCCTCAGCACCACATAAAAATGAAATGAAGTTATTGTGTCCACCTAAAACTAAAAAAAAAAAATTTAAAAAAGTATAAGATATAAGCAAAGTGACTAGAAAGCCAGATAATAAAAAGAGGACATGGCAAATTTATTTCTATTATAGAAGAAAAGACAAAGTTTATTTATTTTCTAAGCTTTTTGTTTAGAAAAATTTGAATTGTTTACACATATGTCTTGACTATATGGTTGACTATAAAATGCCTTTACTACCCCTTACTTCTTTCTGGGGTCTCTTCCATTGCCCTCTGTTTAATTTAGAATTTCTGACATATGTGTGTATATAAAATGCCAAGTTCGTTTAATGCACATTGATGTGAAGAAGAGGTAGGACATAAAGAAAAAAATTTACTAATCAATTTGATGCTTTTACTTCTGCTTTCTACAGGGGTACCTAAGGCTTATGGCACTATTATTTCTGAATGCACCCTGAGGACCTATATATATAGGAAATATTAGGATTACTAGAATAGCCAGAGCGAGCCAGGACCAAATGAATTGCTCTGTATGATACAGAAAGATGGAGCATTAAATTTGCAAGAGGCCCAAGAGTTGGAATAAGATACCCCAGGGATGCAGTAAAGATCTGAGGAAAATGGAGAAGAATCTAATGAGAGAGAGGCCTGGGGAAAGGGGGAAATCCAAGACTGAAAGTGGAGGAATAGCCAGTGAGAAATTCCTCCAAGTCTGATACAGTTCAGGTGTGGGCAAACTCTTCCACAGAAGGACCAATTAGTAAATTTTTTTGCTTTGTGGGCCACATGGTCTCTGTTGCAGCTGTTGGACCTCGCTGTTGAGGTGGGTAAGCAGTCACACTTAACAGTTAAATGAATGGGTATGGCCGTGCCAATAAAACTTTATTTGCATACACAACTAGATTTGGCCCACGGATTGTCATTTTCAGATCCTTGTTCTAGTAGCTAGTTTTTGCTTTTTCTTTTCTTTTCTTTTCTTTATTTTTTTTGCTTAGCTGTTCATTACATCATAGGACAGATACAGTTGTGGCATCATTTCCCCTTTCATACCAAACTTTGGGCCAACATTTATCACACAACATTTTGTGGTAAGGCTGCATTAAGGAGGTGGAATGAAGGGTTAGGGATGGCAATTAGCCCCAGTGGAGGACAGAAATAAGAGAGTCTCAAGGAGGCCAAAGGAAGCCAAGAATTCAGTGAAAGCCAGAAACCAGGGAAAAGGCAAGGTGAGTCTCCAGAGTATGTTTAAGAGACCCTGCACATGGAGGAGACTGGAGGACTAGGAGGAGCACACAGGCTGCAAATGCTTAGATTCTACCAGGAAAAGAAATAAAACAGACTACTTCTTAAAGGTTCACAGCACAAATGCACAAAAATCTGGGAATGCTTTGAAAAAAACAGTGCCTGGGCATAGCACCCACAGAATCATCACACAAAATCGCTGGGAATGGCAATAATCCAGGAACAAAATAAATAAATAAAAGCATTTCCAGCTCATGAAGTAGTTTCTGCCTTCTTTAGTATTGATGACCTGCTTAGTGTCATAACCTATTCAAATGCTGTCTCCATTTTTGATATTTGAGTTGTTGCCAATGTTTTGAGCTCAGTATGTAGATAGGTACCTGCTGTTTTCCTGACTTGTTAGCAGAGTCTGAGGATGAACACAGCTGCCTTCTTGAGGATGTAAACTGATATTCACTTCTTTACACTTTTCATCTGGATTACTGTTAATTGGCAGAGGAAGAAAAAATTAGGAAAACTGTCTTAATCATATGTTTCAGTTTTAAAGG
This sequence comes from Marmota marmota marmota, assembly GCF_001458135.2. Taxonomy (NCBI): domain Eukaryota; kingdom Metazoa; phylum Chordata; class Mammalia; order Rodentia; family Sciuridae; genus Marmota; species Marmota marmota. The sequence goes on from NW_026000016.1 coordinate 38,843,933, forward strand.
AAATCAATAACTTTCATTTTGAGATTTAAGGGGTAAATTGCCTCAAGTTCCTGATATCTTTACAAGATGCTTAAAAGGAAAAATACAACCAAGTGAATTTTTTAATACTAAGTAAAAACTCCAATTAGGATATCATAGTAAAATCATTCTATATAATGCCCGAAGATTCAAAACTGTTAATAACTAGGTGTCTGTGTCTTAACACAATACATTTCAATATTTCTAAAATAATTTTGATTAGGAAATAAAGTTAACCACAAGATGTGGGCCGACTTTGCCCTAAAAATGACGTCTTTTTTCCTTTTTCTTCCCTTTTCTCTTATACTGAAGAACATGTTCTATTTTATGCACAGGTACTACCCACAGTTAGGAGAGCAGGGCTCAATATGCCAGAGGAGCTGGAACAAAGTCAGTAAAATGTAGAGGAGGGAGTGTATATTGAAAGAGTAAAAGGAAATATTGCAGTTTTTTACTGTACACAATTCTGGGTACTGAATTTTAGTGATGCAGAATCAAATTCAGAAATGTGCAACTAACATCAAAGGAATAGCAAAAAATGAATCAAATCATGTAGACAAAAGCCCTAATTCCTGGCAAACTTTCTACTTGCAGAACTTTAATCAAGCCCCTGAATGTCTTTGAACCTCAAAGTTTTCTCTGCTTTGAGATAGCAATATTGTTTGGCCTTGGTGCCGCACAGAGTTGCTTGAGAAGATAATAAATGGTAATGTGTTTTGTAAAAAAAATACATGTTTCCTTGGAAGATAATAAATGGTAATGGGTTTTGTAAAATTCATGTAAATTTTTACTGTTTTTAGTATGAATTGGGCTACTATACAAGTATAGATAAAAAGTCATTAAATAATAATTATTTTCTGTGAATAGAGGTGGTCCCTGTCCCCAAGGGTAGTCTGGAGAGGGAGGATGGTGAGGAGTATGGTGATCTAGGAGACAAGAGAAAATGTTAATAGAGTACAGCCAGCCCAAGATACAGATGAGGAGCCAAATACAGAGTAATTAATTAGATATTCTGAATCTGAGAAAGCTGGAAATTAAGAAGGCTTGCAAATCATCAATAATGTGATACAAGTTAATCCCTTCTTTAATTCTTCCTTAAATTTATAAAAAATTAATGCAAATTATAGGGGTGCTTAATAAGAAATTTAGAAAAATGCGCTTCTGTGAATGTTAATATCAGGCCACTTCCCTTTTTCTTTTTGTAAGAATAAAGGACAAAGAATACTTATAGGTCAAGCTGCAAAATATACCTTTACTAAGGAAGAATACGAGTTTAACTTAAATCTAATTCTATACTGATTATTTCATTATGAAGTTGAGTTCCTGACTAGGTTGTTTGCAAAATGGTTTTACTGTGACAATCTACTTTAAAAAAAAAAAAAAAAAACCAACAAAAAAACCCACCTTATTGGCATCTCTGTGAAATATCAAACTTCAATTTCTATAAAGGTTGTTGTAGAAGACTGAATTTGTTAAGAACGTTTGCTATAGAAGACTACTCACTTGGAGTTTTAAACTCTGCTTTTCTTCAGTATAGAATTTGTTCATCAACCTTACAACACTGGTCTTATTGGCAGATTTCACTAATATTATTTTAATTAAAATAGCCAGCATAAAAGCTGTGTGTTTACTTCCCAGTCAAAAATGTTTTGCTCTTTAGATCATAATCTTTGTGAAGTTTTCTTCAAGTTGAAAAACTCAGTGGTCACAAATATGGACATAATGAATCCTGCTATAATGTATAATTATAAAATACACCAATAAAGAAAATCACTGGTTTTTACAAAAGATTTCCTTCCCTCCCTCCCTCCCTCCCTTCCTTCCTTCCTTCTTTCTCTCTTTCTTTCTTAATGCAAAATCTCAATTCTTCCATGCAGGCATCCTGGGATATGAGTGCCAGAGAAAAACACAATCTAACTCTTAGTTAAAAGATAGAAATAGAATCTACGACTAGCGGTCAGTGTCTGCAATGTCCCAGCAAAACTAGGACATCAATGGTCTCATTAATACCTTTTTAAAAACCTCCTTATTTTCTCTTTCACATTTCTTTCTTAAAATGCTGTTTTTTAAATCTGATACTGAAGAATTTATCCTAGGCGTGCTCTACCACTGAGCTACATTCCAAGCTCTTTGTTGTTGTTGTTGTTGTTTATTTTGAGACAGGGTCTTATTAAGTGCCCGGGCTGGCCTTGAACTTGGGATCTTCCTGCCTCAGCCTCCCAAGTCACTAGATTACAGGTTTGTGCCACTGCACCCAAAATACTGTATCATTGATTTTTAAAATATTCTTAGTAACATATGTATTTCCTATAGCATAAATACTTTTCTATTGTATGTGTCAAGGACCTTCTTTAAGTGAATTATCACATCTGTCTATGTAGTAGTGCTTTTGTTGTTTGGGTTTTTATTTTTGTTTATTTATTTATTTTTAAATTTTCCTTTAACGTCTGAGAGGAGCAAAATACAGTTTACATTTTCTGGGAGAATACAGCTGTACTTACCCTTTCTTGCACTTAAAAATTATCCAACTGGGAACAATGATAGATAAAATAAAGAAGATCATACCAAAGCAAATGCCTAGACAGTAAAAAATAAATAAATAAATAAATAAATGGGAAATATAATTTTATTTTTTTAAGAGGCTTAATATTCTGTCTTAATATCTAGTCTCCCTAGAGATTGCCAATGACTTTTTTTTTTTTTTTAGATAAAACAATAAGTTCTCCCTTACCCTGGGTTTGAGTTAGAGCATTGGTTTTACTATACATAGCAAAGAGTGAGTAGAACAGTTTGGTAAACTTTACTCCAACAGCTGCCCTTAAGTAGGCAGGACACAGCAAGCACTGCCACCTTGTCTCTCATGTAAGACACAGGACACAGGCTACTCTACAAAATAGAAATTCCCCTGGACACAAACTGTATTACAGAACTGTTCCTACGTAAGCAGAGCACAGAAATAAACTCAACAAACTGGTCTTGTGGCTTTTAATTTGTGTAAACGACATGATTACCATCTGGAAGTCTATTCCCCAGTTATAGAGTAAAGAGGAAGTTGCCCTCTCCAGCCACACATTAAAATAAAGACATTTTAATGCCAAAGAACCCCCTGTAACAAAAACTTTTTAAAATTGTCTTTCATTTTTTGGCTTTCTTTTTTCCATATTTTTATTGGTTCATCTTATATAATAGTAGGATGCATTGTTACAAATTTGTATATATGCACAGGATGTAACAGTATAATTTGGTCAATATTCTTCCCTAGTATTTCCCCTTCTCCTCCTCTCCTCCCTTCCCTGGTCCCTTTCTTCTACTCTACTGGTTGTTCTTCCTTCCATTTTCATGAGATCCACCTCTGTTCCTGCTTTTCTTTTCCTTTTTCCTATCTTCCACATCTAAGAGAAAACTTATGACCCTTGGTGTTCTGAGTTTGGTTTATTTCACTTAACATAATGCTTTCAAGTTCCATCCAGAAAGGAGGATACTCTATGTATATAAGAATACCAGTTTCAACACACCCTGACCTAAATGCATCATTATTTTCATTTTAATTTGAATTCATAATACAAGACACTTTATCTTTTTGCATTTCATTCTGAGGGAGATGTAGAAAGGCTTAGGCAGCCTGGGCAAGACGGTGAGTGAGGAGGTCAGGAGCAGAACAGAGGAGCATGGAGAGGTTCTTCTGATGAGGTCAACTTCCTGCTTGACCAAAAGGCTTGTGAACACAAGCAAGGCACCAATCAGACAAACATTTGTGTACTTATGCTCCTAAGTGGGGATCCAATAGAAAAACTAAAACAGATGCATGGACAGAGGGGGCTCCAATCAATAACAGTGAGGAGAGAGTGGACAGGGGAGGAAAGGAGGAAATTCCAGAGGTCTTAAAAAAAAACAGGCCAAAACTTCCCCCACTGGATTCCTAGTTCTGGGGCCCCTTCTCTTTGAAGAAGTCTATCTTTGTATCTCTATTGCTTTTGCAATAAACCTACTTCTTGCTATCTCTGTGTTCTGATCTTCAATTCATTGCTGCACCAAGACAATGAACCCGGCACCCCTAGACGCTAACAATTCACTGGAAATAGATACTTACTGTTGAAGGTGCTAGAATTTCTCAGCAAACCCTTCACAAAACTTACCAACTATGAGAGCATCATGTGAGCCTAAAAAAAAAGACAAAAGCCACAAAAACATCAGCCTGGCACCTGGTGTGACCCAACAGGATCTTCCAGCCAGTACCATCCCTCCTGATTTTTCCATTGAATTCTTTTCTAATATAAACAAAAACTTTCTTTGTTTTCACTCACATTATTTCCTCCCATAATTCACTCATATAATCTTGTACACCCAGGGAAGATTTTTCTCTTTCTGAAGTAATATTTTGCATCATAAAAGTAATAAAGTTTTAGCAGAAAGTTTGTAAAACACAACAAAAAAATCACTCATAATTCTAATACTCAAATATGGTTTAGTATATTCTCATCTGGCACTTTTTCCCATATCTCTAAGTTTTTACATAATTATGTAATAGAAAAGCAAATTGCAACAGAGGCAAACTAATAAAATCTATTCTAGTGGATGTGTCACTGTACATTCAATTATTTCTATAGTATATTTAAGTTGTTTCTAGTATTTGTCATGAAACTGTGAATAAAATGCGTAAAAAATTTTTGAATCTTACCTTATTTCATCAGACTGGATTCCTAGGAAGGCTAACTGGCATGAACATTTTTATCATTCTAATCATACATTGCATAACTGTTTTTCATAACAGTCCTTGACAGTTTACAATGGTACTTTCAACATACAACAATATCAGTTTCATCACATCTTGATTTCTACTGGGAGTTTCTCTAAAACCTGTTTGTTATTGTTAATTTCATGGGAAAAAGAAGAGTCATCTTCTTTGCTTTTGCATTTTTTAAGTTCTAGTGAGGTTAAACCATTTTTAAATACTTATGTGCCTAGGTAAAAAGATATTTACACCCTTTCTCCATGTCCTTCATTCTAAGGTAGTTTTTGCATTTCCCTGTTCCTCTTTCAGGGTTTGTAATGGTGAACTGCAGAAGTTCCATTTACTTAGAAATAGCATGAGGACTTTGGTAAACTCAGAAGACCCAAAAGTGAGGAGAGAAACAGGGAACAGATACGCCCACTTAAGCAGTAGCTTTTGAAAGTGAGTCTTGGTGGCAAAGAAACAAGATAAGGTTCTAAGAAAGTAGTTACTTTAAGGAAGAGGACCTTGAGGGACAGTTAGTAAAGTGGATTTTAGGATATTTTTGTAGGTGTCACATCGGGTAATACATCTGTATGCCTCTCTGAGAGATTCCAGTGAAGACTTTTCTTAGTTTTCACATCTTTACTGGAGTTGAAATTACTTGTCTTGCATGCAACTGTGCTTACATTAGTCTTGAGAACATAGTTAATTATAGGTTATAGGTATTAATTCTGGCCTTAAGGGGGAACTCAAGATTACCCTCCACTCAGAGGTAGATGAGGCTACAAGTCAGGCCTCCGAAATAACTGAGCTATTGAAATGGGAATGTGGTAGGCCTGGGAATTCCAGGAAATTCATTTTCTAATGTAGTACTCAGAGTTTACTTTTCTAATTTGGGCTGCTCTCAAAACTCCCTGTGATATTTGTTCCAAGCCTGGACCAACTCTGTGATTTACTCTCCAGCTTCCTTTTTAGGAAGGCCTAGGACTGGTATCTTGAGCAATCTGTCCTAAGCCTTGGAACAAAAAAAAAAAAAAAAAAAAAAAGCTTTTTGGTTTTATTTTGTTCTTTTAAAAATATTTCTTGTTTTCCATAATCTTGTCTTTGTTTGCCCTTGTATCACTATAAAACCCCAATATTTCACAGTCCAAGATTAGTTAGGGTAGAAAGAAAAAGAAAGCCAAGAGGCCTATTTTTAGTCTAGTTCTACAGCAAAGGACAAAGGAGTTCACATGTGGTCCAGCCCAATTCATGAGGGGTCTGAGTTCTAAGAACCAGCTGGTTAACAGTTAACTTGGCTTGTTCTTAGTCATTCTACATATTTCCATCTATCTGAATAAAGAACTGCCTTTTATCTGGTATTTGTGACCTTGGCCTAATAACTTTCCCTTTCACTATGATTAATACTTAGAACTTTCTCTCGCTTGTCGAACTACAAATATGTAAGATCATTGTCTGCTTATTTATTGTTAAAGCACAGAGCCTCTTCAGATAGGTAAATTGCCTGGTTGGACCTAGGTTATCCTATTTTGCAGTCTTGGGCAAGGGACTTAAATCTTTTGTGTCTTAGTTTTTATGTCTATAAAATGGGGATAATAAGAATACTACCCTCCTCATAGATTTTTATGTGGATTAAATTAGAATCAATCTACTTGTCTATCTGTCTATCTATTTATCTCCACCTAATCTTTGAACGTGGTACTAATGCTCAATAGGTTAACTTTTACAACTATTACTATTACCACAACCACCGCGACTGCTCCCCCTGTAATAGGACTATTAACCCTTCATCGTATTTTCTATGTATTCCCCATCTAACGTCTTCTTACTTACTTTTTAAAGTATATAAGTTTTAAGTCAAATTGGTCAACAGGTAAAAAAAAAAGTTAACATCTTATATAATTATTGAAAATTACATCTGAGTTCCAAAAGTTGGTCTCTGTCTGGGTTTTGTTGTTTGGTGGTGATGGGGATCAAACCTTGTGCCTTGTACATGCTAAGCACATGCTCTACTATGGAACTACATCCCCAATACTAGTTGTTTCATAAATACTGTGTGTGTGTGTGTGTGTGTTTTAGATTTTCTATGGTTTGACTTTTAAAACTTTTAACTTTTTATTATACCTTGCATTTATTTTTAAAAAGTTCTAATGGTTTTTGAGTGCTAGTGATATAATTTGATAACTTGCCTTTTCTCATGAATTTATGATGTCTCCACTATTATGCCTATAAGACAATTTTATTTTTACTTACAATAAGCCTTTATCTTATTAATATCAATTGTCTTACTTATATTTTTAAGAGAGAGAGAGAGAGAAGAGAAAGATAATTTTTTAATATTTATTTTTCAGTTTTCAGTGGACACAACATCTTTATTTTTTTATTTTTATGTGGTGCTGAGGATCGAACCCAGTGTCCCACGCATGCCAGGAGAGTGTGTTACCGCTTGAGCCACATCCCTAGCCCAATTGTCCTACTTATTAATGTGCTTATTCTTGTTTTGGTGCAAAGTGAGTTTGGTATTATGACCTTATATTTTATTTTCATATCTGGTGGGGTTGATTCCCCAATTAATTGACTCTTTTGTCAGTCCAGCCAGATCCTCAAAACACCCCAAAAGCACTCAGTTAGTTGGCCAGTGAACTTTTTCAAGGAAATGTTGAGTTTATAATTTAGAAATGTTATTTATGATGAGTAGTTAACACTTTTGAAGGATTAACTATAATAAATGCATCTTGAACAATTTTGGTATATAACCACATATTATGAATAAGAGATTTAAGATGTGAGCAGAGGGAAAAACTAAAATTAACTTGGACTAAGAAGAAAGTTGTGTATACTAGTCTGCTCCTTGAAGTGTGCAAGTTCACAGTTCAGTATTTTCTACCTTCAGCATACTCCAGTCACCACCAGGGACTCCTCTTTTACAGAGCTCAGTGCAACATGATTTCTAAATCTGCTGTACCAGCTACACTGGCTTCAAATCCTGTAGCCTACAGCTGGGAGAGAGGTGAGCCTGCTACTCTCTGCAGCTCGAAAGGCACTTCATGACACACACGAAAAACATTTGTTTGTTTGTTTGTTTGGTGGTGCTGGGGATTGAACCCAGGGCCTTGTGCAGGCTAGGCCAGGAAACATTTCTTGAAGCCTCACTCAATGTGGCTTTTACTGAGGCTCACTGGCTGTAGGTAAATCATCACTATGTGGTATATGCAACCACAGAGTGATGTAAACAAATCCAGGATATAAACAAATCAGGGTATAAATAGATCCAGATATGAAAAGCACCCAGGACCCCAAGGAGCGATGGATGTGGTGAGAAGAGCGAAGAGAAAATTGAGATGGAAGACAGAGTGCTAGGCAAGAGCTACACCTCCAGATTCTCCAAAAGAATTTTTTATGGCTTGCTGCATATAGGAAAAGGAAGGCCAATTGGCCCTTTTGCAGTTATAGTTCCTCAAGTGACTTCAGCTTGAAATAATCAATATTACAATTTGACATACTTTGAGATGGCACATCCTCAACTTCTTCACTAGCATATGCCATGAACATCACACCACACCTGATGCTAGTATGGACAAATGAATGAACTGGCTGGGAAGGGCTCCATTCCCTGTACTGGTACTTACGTGATGTGCATATGGCCAGAGAAGGGTTCCATCTTTCCTCTGCCTGGCACTGGCTCCAAGGACTGCCTTCCAGAATATATCCATCCTCACATTCCAAAGTTATGTTATCTCCATAGTGATAGTCTCTCCTTTTCAGCTCCTGCTTAAGTCCATTCAACTGTGGAAGGCTGCATTTTACCTCTGAAAGGAGACAAATTGGGGACTGAGATTTTATTGTTGTTAACTGAAATCACTAGAATGAAACAATCATAATCCCAAACTTAACTTGCCCTCAACAAAGACGGGGCATGCTTTCAATCAAGAACTATTGACCCTTCCCCACCCCAAACATCTTGTGATTTAAAGTTCTCTTTTATTTTTCTTAAAATGAAAACACAGTAAAGGAATATGGAATACTTTTGAGTATTAACAACTTTGTGACCAGAGTGTTTGGGAAGGATCAGGAGTTAGGATAACATGATCTCTTGCCAGGGATCCATTTGGGTTACACCATAAGGACATAGCAGCAGCATGTTAACTCTCTAGGTATACACTACATACTGATATTTTTGCTCTGGAAGCATTTGTTTCAGGCCCATTTCTATACACAGAACAAAAGAAGCTAGTAAGTCATGATTCTGAATTTAAAACATCATCTATTTCATTTACTTTATCTCATTTAACTCATCCTTTGATTTGCATTCTCTTTCTGCCATCAATAGGTCCTTCAACTTCAAGCAAAGACTCCTTTGCCATTATGAGAGTCTCAAAATTAGCCCAATGTTCTTCCCATTACAAGTACCAACAAGGTCAAGTGGGATTTCCTCATGTGTAGTCTGTGGTCTTCCTGCATCAGAAATTCTGATGGGTTTGTTAAAAGTAGACTTCTGACCCCTTCTCAAAACAGAATCAGAGGGCATGGGATGGAGCTGGAGAGTCTGCCCTTTGAACCAGGTTCCGGCTGATCTTGCCAGTGCTAGCTACCCTGGTCTATGGTACGCTTGAAGGGGACAGTTATTAACGAAAAATGAATTTTATATAAATGGGAAGAAAGCAGCTGCCATGAGCATAGAACACTAGCCTTTCATTGTCAAGAGCAGAACCGTCCCACAGTCTTAACCTGTGTCTTAAAATATTTACTCATTTTCATGCTTTTTAAATAACTGAAGCCAGGGGGAAGAACTCATAGGTATGCGCAGAGCCACAAGGGTATTTTGTACCATCTACTGTTGCCAGTAAGCACAAGAGAGTCACTTACCATCTCTGTGGTGGGCTTCATTTTCTCTAAAACGAGAAGGCTGAGGGCTGGGAGCATGAGAAGGACTTCTGAGACTCTGAGGACAGGAAGGGCCCTGTGATCCTGCACCCAGGACAGGTCCTAAGGCGGGCTTTTCCCTAACATCTGAAATTGAGGCGTGTCTGAAGTGCCTCCTACGTTATCCCTGCCCTGAGCCTAGTATTTCTAAAAAGAAAGAACAGACAAGAAAGGAAGCAAGTAGCCAAAGCACTTAACTTACAGTTTTGTAAAGTCAAAAGAATAGCATTTAAAAAGAGACAGTATACAGCACAGTGTTTAAAAGTAGGGCCTGAGCAGGGGTCCAATCCTAAGACGACCATTCATGGACTGCCTAACACGGAGTTAGTGCCTCTCTCTGGCCTTAATTTCCTCCTCTAAAACATGGCAAGTGACCATCCTGCTTCATCGGACTCTTTTGGAGTCCAAATACAAAAACTTTCAGAACCTTGTCTAATTATAGATTATTATTTAAATTTCCTATTTGGAGCCTTATAGAACATTACCAAGAAAGATAAATCAAGTGTTGATGTTTTTATTTTTCATTTTTTATTTTTGGAACAGTTAAAGCCCATTTTTTATTTATTTATTTTTGTATTTTGTTTTTTATTTGTTTGCTGTTTTTTTTAAATGAAAGATTGAACCCAGGGGTGCTTTAACTACTGAGCCACATCCCCAGACTTTTTTATATTTTATTTAGAGACAGGGTCTTTCTAAGTTGCTTAGGGCCTCGTTAAATTGTTGAGGCTGGCTTTGAATTTGCCATCCTCCTGCCTCAGCTTCCCAAGCTGCTGGGAACCAGTAGCGTGTACCACCATGCCGGGCTCAGGTGTTGCTTTTGCAGATAAGCTAGAATAAAGGAAATAGTTTGAAGGACTGGCTCCAGGGAGCAAATGAAATAAATCTTTGGTTTTCTTCTAGTATCAGGAGGCTCCATACTCAGTAATTTTAGGAAGTAATTGTTCTCAACTTCTCTGTTCATGTGTGATGGACAAGGTACTGTCTCCCTTTTGGTTCAGTTTTCCTCATGGCAAAGGATGCTTCTAGTCTCTTATCTTCTAAGGGTATTTGTGAGGACTTTATCTGTGACCTCTGAGATCCTCTAGAGCAATTAGTTAAAAATCAGCAAAGCATTTGAAATTGGTGATGCCTATCCAGTTTCTGGAAATTTCACCCACTATCCTCACTTTCTGAGCAGAGCTAAGGATCCTTGGGAAGCCTTCCTTCCTACCTTCTGTTCTGCTTTTCTCCTCCCCTATTGACACTCACGTCACCACTCTCCCAACCTTATTAAATGACAATAATCTCAATGATCTTTCAGCCTGATTAACCTCATGCATCTATTTCCCATAACAACCCAGAAAGAATGAGAAATATCAAGAATTGAGATACCTTTGCAATAATGATTAGACTGGCTCCAGGTTCCCTTGTGTGTACAGAAAATGAAGGTAGTTCCCACCAACAAGTAGCCGGGGTTACACGTATAGTTGATCATCATCCCAGGAAGATATGAAGAAGCATGTCCTCCAATGTGATGACCATTCTGGATCTTAGGTGGATGTGGGCATGCTGAGAATGAGTTCCCACACAGAGACAAGAAAAGGCAGCCAGTTAAATGCAGAAGTGTGAACACACCAACATAAATATCTCTGGCTTAGAGGCATTGGAAGACCTGAGACAGGCAGGTCATAAGCCACTCATGGCTAGCTCATCAGAAGGCTGATTCTTTAGAGTAGATGACTGCATTTGAACACAATCCTCTGCAAACTTTTTCAGAAGTACTATAAGTATCCACAAACTATCAGTTCAATGCTGTTCTGTCCTTACTGGAGGAAGAGACTTTGTGTGAGCGATCACAGCCACAAAGGAACCAAAGATTACCTGGTACAGTTATTTAAAGCCAAATGGTTATATAAAAGGAAAAAGCTACATAGACCAAGAGTACAACCTTAGCCTCCACATCCCCAGGGCATCCTGAGAGACTTTTTTTTTTTTTTTTTTTTTTTTTTTTTTTTTTTTT
>NW_026000016.1:38855592-38872546 GCF_001458135.2 Marmota marmota marmota
CTTTTTTTTTTTTTTTTTTGGTACTGGGGATTGAACTCAGGAGTGCTTAACCACTGAGCCACATGCCTAGCTATTATTATTATTATTATTATTATTATTATTATTATTTTTATCATTTAATTTTGAGGCAGGGCATTGCTAAACTGCTGAGGCTGGCTTTGAACTTCCAATCCTTCTGCCTCAGGCTCTTGAACTTCTGGGATTAGAGGCATGTGCCACCACGCCCAGCCTGAGCTACCTTTGTTAATGGTGAGGTGGAGGATCATCCAAATCCAGGCAGTGGCTTGAACAAAACATTGCCAGTAACAAAAAGCATGTAAATACTGACATCTGAGTTTTAAAAATTTCTTCTGTAGCATTACCAGTCCCATGGTAAAGTATGCTATTGACATGTGTTTTTTGCTCAGTGCTCCTGTCTGTTCAGTGTAAAGACAACTGGCAGTAGAGATGTCACAAGAGTATTTCCTTCCACATTGTTTTTCAGGGATTTGAAAACATTTTCAACAGAAACGGGACCTCACTGACTCTCTCCACCCCTCTTCATGCTCTCATCCCATTCTTACCCTACAGGAAGAAACGCCAGAATTCTACCTACTTGACCTTACAACAAGTTGGCTTTTTATTTTTATTTTTAATTATTTTTTTAGAAGGTGTCTCACTATGTTGCCCAGGCTGGTCTTGAACTCCTGGGCTCAAGTAGTCCTCCGGTCTCAGCCTCTCAAGTATCTGAGACTATATACAGGTAGGACCGTACCACTGTACCAGGAACCCAGCCGCTCTAAATGTTGTTCACCTGAGAGGTATTACTGTCTCTGCCATTCATAACAAAGTCATGTTCACAAGCAAAATTGACTGTTGCTACAGAAATGTGGAAAGTCTTGCTTAGATTGTCAACCCATTCAGATATGTGGAAGTGGATACTGACCAGAAGTAATAGAATGTTCACAGCGAGGGGCAGGGCTGCTCCAAATCCCATTGCCTTGATTGTCACTTGTGCAGCGGATGATGCTCTCCCCAATGAGGTCAAAGGTCATCCTTCTGTCTGGGTGGGGGTCACATGTGTAAGATATTTCTTTTCCATATGGAATATCTTGCAAAGCAGTTCCCGTGTGCCTCCCATTAAGGATGGCTGGAGGACTTGGACAAAATATTTCTAGAAAGAAGACAAGAGTTTTAAGTTCTACTAGAACTTAAATAGAATGTCAATAAAGATGAGAAATATAATACTGGTGCCCTGTGACTATTATTAATAGTTTTTTTTTCTTTTAGAAAGAACACATCTAAGGTGGATGAAATTGAATCTGAGACTTTTAAAAAAATATTTATTTTTTAGTTGTAGTTGGAAACAATACCTTTATTTATTTTATTTTTATGTGATGCTGAGGGTCAAACCCAGGCCCTCACCCGTGCTAAGTGAGGGCACTACCACTGAGCCACAACCCCAGCCCCCTGAATCTGAGACTTTTGCTGAGAATGAACTGAGGTAAAACCTAATCGTTTTTTGCAAAAGCCCAAAAGTTGTTTTTATTTTTGTTTTTGTTTTTAACACAAGCCTGGATCCCTTAAGTAGCTAAGTTTTTAATGAGTTCAGAAAGTAATTAATTTTTTAGGCAACCATTTGATTACCTATTTTAAATCAGGCATAGAAAGAGTTTTGTGTTGACAATGGAGTATGAGACAGTTTGGGTCCTCAGAGACCTTAAGTTCCAGGGAAGTTTTTGTGAAGTTTATGAGGCATATATTATCATCTTTAGTAGATATAAATCTCTCTTGGTGACTCAAGACCATTATCATCAAAACCAATACCAAATATGGAATGGTGTCACCAGAAAATATTGGTAATTATAGATTACCAAGGGCACTCCACCACTGAGCCACATTCCCAGCCCTATTTTTTTTAAAGAGAGAGAGAGAGAGAGAGAGAGAGAGAGAGAGAGAGAGAATTGTTTAATATTTATTTTTTAGTTTTCGGTGGACACAACATCTTTCTTTTATTTTTATGTGGTGCTGAGGATCTAACCTAGTGCCCCGCGCATGCCAGGCAAGCGCGCTACCACTTGAGCCACAACCCCAGCACCCCCAGCTTATTTTGTATAGGGCTGGGGGGGGGCAGGTCTCACTGAATTGCTTAGCACCTTGCTTTTTGCTGAGGCAGGCTTTGAACTCGTGATCCTCTTGTTTTAGCCTCCCGAACCACTGGGATTACAGGCCTGTGCCACCGCGTGCAAACCACCTTTTGGTTTTATCTTAAAAATTATCTGTAGTCATGTCTTCCTGGTTTTAGTGTATGTGTTTGAAGCAGTTCTCTTCTGGAAATTAACTTGATGCTTCCAATCCTGAGGTGAATTTAGGAATTCAAGTTTATCAGAATTGTGCATAAATAAAATAAAGATCTTAGGTACATCAAAGATGGATTTTTCATATCTGAGTTGTGTCCATCTGTGTTTTTCTAAAATTTACTTATATAACTACTTTCAGTTTTATGTGTCTCTGAAAGATTGAGTTTGTTGGCTATCTGAGTTCCCTATGTATTGAATGTTCTTATAAAGTTTCACTATAATGTTCACTATATAACATATACAAATACATTTTCATCAAGATATTTTAACAAAATCCATATTTAAATAAACATTTTCAAATCAACAAGAAAAAAATAATTTAAAAAAATATTTCCTTGTTCTAGGAAACAGGGTAGGATACATTGGTAATGTCTTGTATATAAGACATGTACTTTTCTGTTTATCAATTTCTGAATCTTTATCATGTTTTCTTTTAGTATGTGGTTTAGAAATGTGGGGTACCTCATCATTTCAAGTACTGGCTCACAACTCTAGCTCTCATGATAATTTATCATATTAACTCTTTTATTTTCTCTATGTCTCATCACTATTGAACATACCATTTTATATATTCTAATATTTAAAAAAAATTTACTTATTTATTTTCCTGTCTATTGTCTCTTTCCCATTAGAAAATAAATGTCATAAAAGCAGAGATGAGTCTTTTTGTGTTTATTACTCTTTCCACACATAGAAAGAACTGATGCATAGGTAGCCCTCAGTCAGTGAATACCACAGGAGACCAGGTTGAATAAATGCTGAGATACATGAAGAGATAAAAGTGCATAAAAATTTAAGAGAGATTACTCCTTAACTACACAACTAATAAATAAATGAACAAATAAAATCTGATGTACCTTTATGTCCTCGAGTTTCTCCTTGCATTTTTTGCACAAATTCAACATTATCCTCAAACTATGTAATTATAGATTAGTGACATAAACACATGATCTATAAAACCTATAAGACCTCTCTTAAAATTTTTCCAATAAAGAAGTATTTTTTTAATCAATAGTTTAAAGATCCAGAAGATAAGGTAATTTCATGAGGTGAAACAAACAGGAAAAAAAAATTAGGAGAGCTATCCAAGGTGCATAGTTATTCTTTCTACTCACGTTCACACACAGGAGCACTGCTATTCCAAATGCTTTTCATTTCAGCCATGACACAATGACTAGCAGAGTTGCCTTTTAATCGAAACCTTAAGAAAATAAACAAATAAATAAAGCGAGTGAGCCATTTCCATCTCGCCCTGTATCTTTTCAGTAATAGATGCTCAGCTTCCTCACTTCAGCCTAAAGAGGATTTGGTTCTTAGGTGCAGGCACAGCTAAAATTCTCAGTTCCTTAGAATCTGTATTCAGTAGCTGGCAGACACTCAGAAGCCAACATTTCTAAAGAATCTCAGTACCCTGGGACTGGCAAAGTGATCCGAGTTGGTGTCTTAATTGTCATACTGTCTCCATGGCCCACCATCACCTAGGGGCATAGGACCAGGTTTTCCCCAGGTGCCCAAGACTCATAACATTCAGAGACCACCTCTCACTGATGGCCTGCTGAATCCCGCTAATTTTCATTATAGGGTCAGGAGGAACAGCAGCAAAGCAGAGAACATGTATAAAGAGGGTAAGGCTTTGTTCTCCTAGGCATTATAAATGTAATGGGCCAGAAGGAGGTTCATGGGAACACACGGAACCAAATGACCTAGGAAAAGAAGTGTGAGAGGAGGAGGAGTCTCTGCCACCCTGAAATGTTATTGTTGGATCCTGTGGTTTTTCTGAAATCTGCTGAAATCTAAAATCATTCTAAAATCAGAAATCATTATTGGGTGGTGGACTTTATAAATGCCAAAGATTTCTTGGAAATTATTAAAATTTACCTCTCGATTGCCTAATCTGAGTCTCACAGACTGACAGTGCATACCACCAACAGGAGTAGATTCACATAAACATTTATATACAACCCCAAACTGGAGCATTGACTGTTATGATCCCGCTATCAAAGCCACCACTGATATGAAGACATATGATTGAAAACACACTCATCCATACACTACTATGAATTCCACTATGGACTGATTTTAACTGTCTTAAACTTTATCTGACTTATCAGTTGGCAATTTTTGTTTTATTCATCAAACATTTTTTTCTAGCAAACTTTCCATAACATTGCTTTTCTGCCTCCAAATAACTATTTATCCATTCACTTCAAATTCCACCCCAATACTCAAGATCAGCAATTGTATCTATGTTTGTGCTTAACATTGAATTACATGTGGACTGGGGATGTGGCTCAAGCGGTAGCGCGCACGCCTGGCATGCGTGCGGCCCAGGTTCGATTCTCAGCACCACATACAAACAAAGATGTTGTGTCCGCCAAATACAAAAAAATAAATATTAAAATTCTCTCTCTCTCTCATTCTCTCACTCTCTCTTTAAAAAAAAAAAAAGAATTACATGTGTTATTTTTTTCTTGTCTCCTATAGAGGTGCCACTGAGTCTCTGCCCTGATTTCAAGACTATCCTTCCAGAATTTATCTCCTTGGATACTTCTTTTCTACTAGGTCAGCCACCTCTTTCTTGTATTAACCCTAGAATTCAAGTTGGCACTCGTTGTCTGGTTTCTATGATGAGTCATACTCACCCTTCATCACAAATGAAGGTCACTTTTGCCCCAGGCTGTAAAGTAAGTGGCAATAGCACACGACCATTAGGGATGTGGCCTGGGAATGTATCACATAATTTCACTAGGAGAAAAAGAAGAAGAAGAAGAAGAAGAAGTTAAGACTGTGTGTGAGGGGCAAAGAGAATGATCTGAAAACCCAATGAGTCTATTCACCTGTACACATGGGGGCAGCTGGACTCCAGACTCCTTGGGGTGTGCAGTGCAGAGAAGCAGCCCCTCTGAGGTCATACCCTGGCTCACAGCTGTAGAACACTTCCTGCCCAGGGGAAAAGTTATCCTCGTGGCTTGGGGTATGCACACCATGCAGGATTTCTGGGGGTGGCTGACACCCTATGTGGAAAGAATAAGTCCAAATTCTATGTTTGTTTTGGAGAAATGCTGTGCTAACCCCTAAACTTTTCAAGGAGTTGGGAAATAGTATTTAAAGGCTGCAGTAATTTGGACATGGAATGTCTCCCAAAGGCCCATCTGTTAAAGGCTTGGTCCCCAGCCAGGGGTAAGACTGGGAGGTAGAGGAACCTTTAAGAGTTGGACCTGGGCTGGGGCTGTAGCTCAGTGGCAGAACACTTGCCTAGCAAGTGAGGTACTGGGTTGGATCCTTAGCACCACATAAAAATAAACAAATAAAATAAAGGCATTCTGTCCATCTACAACTACAAAAAAAATTTAAAAACTAAAAAAATAATAACATGACCTGTGTCCAGCATCTAAAGTCTTTGTGGATGGGGTTCCACAAAAAAAAAAAGAGCTGAGGCCTGGTGGAGTTTTAGGGCATTAGGGGTGTGGCTTCAAAGGGGATTGTGGGACCCTGGTCTTTCTCTTCTTCTCTTTCATGTCCCCAACATGAAATGAAGTGAACAGTGTGCTTCACTATCTGCTCTCCACCTGGATGTACTGCCCCAAAGCAATAGGGAAAACCAACCATGGAGTGAGACCTTCTATAGTGTGAGACAAAACAATCATTTTCTTTCTCTACAAGTTGACTTATGTCAGTATTTGTTATAGTAACAGAAAGCTGACTAATACAGATGGGTTCAAGTATTACAGAGAACATCAAATGATATGCCACCCCCCCATTTTACTGAGGTAGCAGTTTTACGAAGAGATGTAACAAGGCCTTATAGCTAGTAAGAGGTAGAGAAATAAAACCCAGTTTTCCAGATAAGGTCTTAATTCACTCGTAAGTCTCTAAGTCATGAGGTTCCTTCTCCTAGCTCTGACTATCCAGTACAGAATTATGAGTCCTGGTGGATTCTCCACCTGCATATGTCCTAGGAAGGCAATCCTGATTTTCAACCTTATGGCTCAGGTTATGAGAAGGTTGCCTAGACCCGAGCCTATTTTCCCTTCCTCCTTATAGCACACTGTGACTAATGTACAGTCCTCTAGACATGCTTACATTTCTCTGTCCTCTAAGCTGCTCTCTTAGTGACTGCACACATGGTTTGGTGGAAGAATTCTCAGATCCTTCCCTATCCCTAAGTATTAGCCATAACACCTCCCAGTTCACTGCTAAGCAACTATTGAGACCGAAGAACATAAGTCGAGCCATCAAGAAAAAGAAATCCCCCAATAAGCCAGTCCTTGTAATAAGAGGACATATTATTTAGAGACTTAGAGTGTACCTTGACTTATGGCCCTTGTGGTGGGTGCCTAGGGCCTCAGAACACATCTTTCTTACTTTCTTTCTTTTTTTTTTTTGGTACTGGGGATTGAACCCAGAGGTGCTTAACCACTGAACCACATTCCCAGCCCTTTTTAAATATATGTTTTTGTTGTTGTTGTTGTTTGTTTTTTGAGACAGGATCTCGCTGAGTTGCTTAAGGCCTTGCTAAGTTGCTGAGGCTGGCTTTGAACTCTTGAGCCTCCTGTCTCAGTTTCCCAAGCTGCTGGGATTACAAGCATGAGCCACCAAGCCCAGCTCAGAACACTTTAACATTTTAACACTCTAACATTTTAACATTTTTAACACTTTAACATTTTTAACAATTTGACAGCCTCAGAACATTTTAACATCAACTAATCTATGTCTATGAGTGGAAAACCTGTTGGACTTTTGAGCAAGTTATTTTGCTCTTCACTTCAGATTCCTAAGGGAAAAATGTTGGAAGTGGACCATTATAGACAAACTCTAAGGTGTCTGCCATGATTCTGATGCTGTATCTGTTTTCATAAGCTAGTCTCTTTCTCTCACTGATAGATGAAGACAGAAGCAGGGCAAGAAGCAGAGCAGTCAGACCCTGGTGTCTGACACAATTGCTTTTTAAAAATTCTGAGTGTGTCACTTAGTGGCATGTGACTTGGACAATTCATTTAGCCTCCAAAAGACCAAACTAGCTTCACTATAGAATGAGTATGCGAATAGCACTCTTTCCAAGTGTTGTTCTAAGAGGCAAAGTGAGAGGATGCCTATGACGTGTCACATGGCCTGCATGGAGAAGGTCCATAACATTCGTCAGTATAGAGAGGGCAGCTGGGACTGTGCCCAAGAATGTCAACGGGAGTGTCCCAGAGATCTCCTTTCTTGGCTAATTAAGCTTTTGCTTCTCAAAATGAAGGGGAATATACTCAAGTGCACATGCACACACACGTACTAATGGACAGGCATGCACCCCCTAATTTCATGCTCCTTCCCCTCATATTTACTCTTCAACCTGCTTACCACACATCCCTCTTCCAGAGCGCACATTAATCTCCCAGTCCACCAACAATCATGCCCTTTAGGCCTCTCCTAAGCCTCAGCCAGACTCACCCCTGGAGCAGCTTGGTAACTCTGGCTCCCATTTGTTTTGGGGCCAGCACTGCACCTGGGTGGGTCCTTTCATGACAAAGCCAGGCTGACATCCAAACTCCACTATTTCATTTAAGGAAAATAAGCTTCTGTTTTCAGTTAGCATTATTGCATTTTCAACGTGTGGAGGGGTGCATTTATTAGGTACGATGCACTGTGGGGGAGGGCCGCTCCAAACGCCAACTTGATTGTCATGGCTGGTGCAGTGTATGGAGGGCTCTCCCACGAGGTGAAACAGCCTTCTCCCTCTGTCTGCACCATTACAGCGATAGGTCACCACCATCCCGTAGAGGAAATCTTCTCCATTGGTGTTAATGAAATCTCCATTGGCAATGGCCGGAGGTGGCTCACAAGGAATCCCTGGGCAAAGAACAAGTTCAGCAAAACATTAATTTCTTAAAGTTATATTTAACTATAAATTTTGATAATCAGTTAAAAACGTCTCCAAATTGCCAAAAATTATGCATTTACAATACTGTTCTCTCATCTTTGCTAATATAGGGATATGATTTTTTTTGCACAGTTGCAGATTAGGTGACCATAGTATTATGGGCTGTGCTTTTTCTAGTTACCACTACTTCAAAAAATGTGTTCATATATTATTATATCCCACTATTTGTTTCTCATTTTAAATGAGGATTTAACTTCCAACATTGTTAATTTCTTTCTTTCTCTGTAGAAGGCATTTGGTTTTATTGTATTGGTTACTAATATGTAAAGCATATAGTAAAATAGCTTTATCAAGTGTTCTAATTGCTGATTCAGATGTCATACTGTGTCTTGCTGTATGTAAATTTGAAAATGAGCATATTAGGAATAAAGATATATTTTGGCAATGTTGACTCAATACAGAAGAAATGGGGAAAATGTATTACAATGCTACTCCTTAAAAAATATGAAGCACAGCTAATTTTATGAACAAATTTAATTCTCAAATAATAGCTGACTCCTAGGCATTTCAAGTCATTCTAGAATAAATAAGATATTTTTATTACTTATTATCAGATAAACCTCATATTGGGAACTTATTTCTCTAAATCTTTAAGAATATATTTAAGAAGAAGAAATTTATTGGAGAAATTACATAAAATATAGTTAAAATCATCTTTAGAGCCATTTCCTAGAAAATACAGCTAGCTAATATGTAACCTTTCATGTAAACTCCCACATAGATGCCCCCCTCACAAAGCATATTTTTAAAAAAATAATCTTTGCTGGATGAATAATATGCCAGTATAGGGATGTGCTATATGATCCCATTTCAAAGAATTGTCTCTATTGACTCCATAACTCATTCTGGTATATTTTAAGCATTTTTTTTTTTTTTACTTTTATAGTAGAACACATGCCGTTCCTAAAACTAATTCCAGAAGATGCTCAACATTTAGATGACTTTCCCACCATTGTTTAATCACAAACAGTAATGTTGATAATATTTACAAAGCAATATCCTTGCAAACCCTGTGTACTTTTTTAAAAAGAATTAATAAAAAAAATAGAATACTGGATTAAAAGATGCATGCCAAATCAATGTTATAGCAGTTCAACTCACAATAGCTAAATTATGGAACAATCTTAGGTACCCTTCAACAAATGAGTGGATAAAGAAACTGTGATATAGACACACAATGGAATATTACTCAGCCTTAAAGAAGAATGAAATTATGACATTTGCTGTTAAATGGATGGAGCTGGAGAATATCATGGTAAGTGAAATAAGCCAATCCCCAAAAACCAAAGGCTGAATGTTTTCTCTGATATGAGGGGGGCGGCTGGCTAGGGAAGAATAGAGGTACTTTAGATTAGGTAGAGGGGAATGAAGGGGGAGGAGGGAGTATAGGGGTATGAAGGAGAGTAGAATGAATCAGATAATAATTACCCTCTGTGCATATATGACTACAAGACCAGTGTGATTCTACATCATGTACAACCAGAAGAATGAAAAAATATGCTCCATTTATGTATGATGTAAAAAAAAGTACTTAAATTTTAAACGCTGGGGAAAAAAGATGCATGCAGTTAAGAGTTTTGATGAATATCCATCCTGTACTGGCCTTCTACAGAGTGTGTTCCACTTATTCTCCTACCAATTGGACTTGACGTTGCTGACGCCCCCACGATATCACCAAACCCAGGATTATATTCTTTTATGCTCTTTGTTAAATTGCAATTGCTCGTTCCTCTATGCTCTTCAAAGTGGGAAGCTCATCTTCCAAACAGCTCACAGGGAAGATGGCACATCATCCGTTCAGACAAGGGATAAGGAGGAAGCTAAGCTGCTCTGCTTCAATAGATGCTGTGATCAGAAGAGCTGACAGAGAGGAAGTAACTAACTTTGTTTTTGTTTACTTCATTAAAGAGAATGCTCTTCAAACTAGGAAGTGTTTCATCAACCAAAGAGGAATTGGGAGCTGTTCAAAATGAGCAGAGAAGTATGCAATGAGCCCTCCATAGCCACTGGTTCTGAATCCACAGTTTGAACCAAAGGGGGATTTAAAATATTCGAACTATTTGAGAAGTCTGAACAGGTACAGACATTTTTTCCCTTGTCATTATTCCCTAAACAATACAAGATAAAAACTATTAACATAGCATTTACATTATACTAGATATTATAAGTAATCTAGAGCTGATTTAAAGTATATGAGGATACCTGTAGGTTATACGTAAACACTGCCGATTTATAGAGAGGATTTGAGCATCCATGGATTTTGTTATCTGCAGATGGTCCTGGAACCAATCTTCTGCAGATACTGAGGAAGAAGTTTAGTTTAAAACAAGTTATACACCAAAATAAAGAAAATTCAGGTGGGTGTAGATGTTTGGAACACTGTGAGCAGTTTTAAGGATGTAACTATATTCTTCAAATATTGGAAAGAGACTATTTCCAAGAGGAATGAGATTCATTCTTTGTAATTCAAAGGGAGAGGGCAACTCTAGGAATAACTGGTGGGATAAATGGGCAAGCAGATTTTAACTCACGTTCACAAATTGGTGGCTCTGTGTTCCAATTGACAATATTGCCTGAGATGATACATTCAGCAGACGAGTGACCAATGAGTCGGTACCTTATGGCAAAAGAGGAAAAAAAATCATAGTGTGCACATCCCATCAGGCCCCTTACAACATGTCTGTGTGGCAATTTGGGGAGTCTAAAGGCCATCCTTACCTAGCTATTGTATCCAGCATTTCTTAATTCTCTTTCCCATCCTTTCACCATCAAAATGGATACTTCTTTAACTCCTAGTGGACAACTCTGCTTCTTAATTTCTTGGCCTTACTGTGGATTATACTAGGCACCAAAATAAAACCATCCTTTTATGCATGTGTTTAATAATTTTCTTATTCCATTCTATTTTTTCTCATATGCTATTGCTACTCTTTATTTGCACGTTTCTGATAAATATGACCCACACGACTATGTCATCTACTTGAGACTTTTTAAGGACCACAAAACTTGATGTTCTTTCAGTTCTATTTAGCAGCCTTTTTTTTTTTTTGCAGGGGTGGGGTACCAGGGATTGAATTCAGGGGCACTCTACCACTGAGCCACATCCTCAGCCCTATTTTGTATTTTATTTAGAGACAGGGGGTTCACTGAGTTGCTTAGCGCCTCCCTGTTGCTGAGGCTGACTTTGAACTCGGGATCCTCCTGCCTCAGGTGGTGGCAACAGAAGTTAATTTCTTTGGTAGGTATTTAATTAAAATTAAAATTTTAATTCCTGGATTCTTAAACTGCCCCCCCCCCCACTGTCATCCCTGAAATGCAGAAGTTTTCCTAGTGATGACTAAGTGGACCTAATTTATTTAACTTTCTGGAATTTTTTATTACACGTACTTTGGATCCTAGTGCTGTCTTAAGCGTGCTTTTCCTTTCCTCTCCACTGAATTTTATTAATTCCTCTTCTTGTTCTGATTGATTTTTTTCTGCAATATTCAGTGTCTCTGTCATATTGAAAAATTTTCTTAGTTTCACAATTGCTTAGATTTATTCTCATTTTACCATGTGAGATTCTAGGTACTAGGCTTTGTGAGCCATGAACTGTCACGTGTATAAGAGAGCACAGGTTTCTTTCCAGAGCTTGCTATGGCAGCACTGATTTTGCTGTACTCTCAGACTGATCCGCGGTTCCCATTCAGAGTGAGGGTGAGGTGGCACCTTCTCTGTGTGCTGAGGAAGGGAAAGCATTGACCACAGTACCATGCTTGGTGAGTTCTCCATGCTTGACATTTTCAAAGGGGGCTCTCTTAGGGGCTGAACTCTGTTCAAAGTGATTTGTGGTTGATATTGTAATACCCCTCCCATTCCTGTGAAAGTGATTTTATTTGGAAATAGGGTCTTTGCAGATGTAATCAAGTTAAGGTGAGTTCATTAAAGTGGGCCCTAATCTACATGACTGATGTATTATAAAAAGAGAGAGAACACTGGACATACACACACACACACACACAGAACACTCTGTGAGGACAGACACAGAAGGAAGATGGCTACGCGAAAGCAGGAAGAGAAAGGAAAGTCTCTACAAAGAGGTTTCAAAGGAAGTAGGGTCCTGCCAACATTATTATTATGATTTTAATTTTATTTAGTTGAAGATGGACACACACCTTTATTTATTTTTATGTGGTGCTGAGGACCAAATCCAGTACCTCGTATGTGCTAGGCAAGTGCTCAACCATTGAGCTACAATTCCACCTCAGCTCAACATCTTGATTGGGTACATCTAGTCTCCAAAATAGAACACCCCCGCCGCCCCCCACCACTGAATTTCTGTTGTTTTAAGTCACTCCTTTTGTGGCACAGTGCTGACCATGAAAATCTGATTCTGGCTCCGTGGCCTTGTCCTTCACCCAGCAGTATATGAATGTGCGCTCTGCATCAGGGTTGTCGGTATGCTTAATTTTTTTAAAATTTATATTTGGGCAGATTGAGCCCAGGGGTACTCTACCATTGACCTTATCCCCAGACCTTTTTATGTTTTGAGACAGGGTCTCGCTATGTTGCCCAAGTTGACCTGGAACTTGTGATCCTCCTGCCTCAGCCTCCCAAGTCTCTGTGATATGCAGGCACGAATCACTGCACCTGGCTATTATTATGCTTTGACTGCAAGCCCCTCCCAGTGAATGCCTCACTTTTCTTATCTACACTGCCCTGGTTTCAGCAAGGACACACATTTCCCCTTAATCTTATCAGACTATTGTTCATTTCAATCAGGAGTTAAATATCCGAGTTTATACCTTTTAATACCAGGCAGTAATAGGCTAGTTGCCCTTTCTGAGATGTGCCATGAAGGTAGCATTGCTGTTCCAGAGCTCTTGGGCTAAGAGATATCGCTGCCAACTCACCCTTTATTACACGTATAATTAATTCTGGATCCAATCTGGGTGTCGGAGTCTCCATGCACCAAGCCGTTCGTAGGATCTGAAGGAGTTTTACATGATTTTCCTATAGGAAGGAAACAGTTTTGGAGCTACAGTCATCTGAACTTTCTTAGCACATAAAGTCCCAACCTGACTGCAGTTAGGCAGTTGAGAGGAACAGCTTTTGTTACTTTAAGGAAACTCACAAACTGTCTTTTATCAGCCATCTAAGTACCACTTTCAAAAAGAAATCCCCTTCCAGATTCGTTTTATCTCTGCCTATTATTCTTCACCAAATATGAAGGTCATTCATACAAGTATATTTTGAATTTCTCAAAGGATTTGTTCCCACCAAGAAATTCAAAGAGACTTTATATCTCCCTACACAATTTTTTTTTTTCCTGGTCTAGAATCACTCATTTTTTCTTTCCCATAGGAAATGGACATCTCCACAAACATTCCTTTAACATTCTTGTGAAATGAACATTTCAACCAATAATCACAGATGATGGACAAGACCAACTTTTATTCCCACCCACCCAAACATTTTTTTGAAAAAAGGTTTTTTTTCTCATGTCCAGAATTTGAAAACATTAAATCAGATCCTATGGATGCTTTTTCAGACACCAGAAAGCTCCAATGCTGAGTTACTCACGTTTGCAGACATCTTTGGGACTGGACCAGACCAAGTTTTCTAGACACGTGATAGAGAACGACCTCCTGTAGTACCCAGGGCCGCATTCAAACTCTAAGGACGCCCCAATGGGAAACTCAGATTCTTTGGTTTGGGTTTTCAACTTAGCAAACTGAAAAGGACCAGGAGTTTTACAGTAACCTAGAGAACAAGAAACCAGGAACATGTGAAGTAACAAAACATGCTTTTCCTTCGTGTCTCTCCCTTATTTGTTTTGATGCCAGAAGAAAATAAATTCCTGGTTCTAGAAAAATAATTTCCTTCTGATATCGGGAGGGAATGTTTGATTCACAGAAGGACATCAGAAAACATAAGATCTGAAAGGCTGGTCTGCTGTTTGATCTTTCTGCTTATATAACTTAATGCAAAGATCATTCCAATTTAATTTTTTTTATAGTTTTTGAGAGCCTGAAAGATGCCTATGCTCAGGTTCCACCTGTCCTGTCTGGTTTCCTTGTACTTCAAGACATCAAAACTCCAGTGGAGAGTTCATGAGCATGGGTGGTTCTGAACTCAAGATGTTTGTTGGCCCTGGGCTTCCCAGCCTTCAGTTTTCTATGTCTGATTTCTGAACCAGCCATTTCAATAAGGAGGGAATAAATAGCCTCTCCTTAAAACAAAACAAACTCCAACTCCTATTCCTCCTATACTCTTCATTATAAGAGAACTTTGCTCAAAGTAAATTTTGGATCTACCTCTAGCTTTAGTTCCACACTCCTATCATCCATTAAGCTCTAGGCTCAAGAAGTTAAAAACTCACTTTGGATTCATATTATACAAAATCAGGAAAGTATATAGGCTTGGGAACAGAGAAGGTTTTGGCAATACCTTCTCTCTTAGCTTCTATTTCAGCTGTCTTTCTACCTCCCTTACAGTGATCAAGTCAAAGAAGGATTGTCATACCAGAGCTTATTCTGCAGGCAGGGAATTCTCTGCAAGTAGATTTATTATAAACTGATTTCTCATTCTTTTAAATAGTTTTATTTTTTAGTTGTAGGTGGACATGACATCTTTATTTGATTTTTATGTGGTGCTGAGGATCAAACCCAGTGCCTCATGTATGCCAGGCAAGCACTCTTCCTCTGAGCCACAACCCCAGCCCCGATTTCTCATTTCTTGATCATAATTAATTTTTCTCAATACAAAAAAATGTGTCTTAATTTCAAGACACAGTCAGTACATTTCCAGATACATTTTCATGAGAAATATATCATCCTGTTTTATCTGTTTCCTTTCCATCTTAGAGTGTGCATGTTCAATCTCCTGGCTTCTAGTTCATGAAGACCATGAACTAGACCCGTCATGACCAAAACCCGTCATCTCAGGCAAATTCACACATGACGTTGGTCAGGCAGGCATCTCCAGGCTCAATTCTAACTGGTAGAACTAGGATAACCAGAATAGGGTTCTGAGGGGTGAAAATGTCATAATGCTTAAAAGACTGCCTCTGTCCGCAGTTGACTGGGTAAGTCTGCATTAGGAATCCCCATTCATACACAGCCTCATGGGTGCACTCCAAGTGAAAGGCATAGTGTTGGAGGCAGGGAGAGAGGGGGGAAATGACTTCAGAGTGACTAGTGCTTGGTCCTTTTCCTTTTAGAGTTATTCCGCTCTCTCACTATTCCCCAGGGGTCAGTGTGTGTTATGCCAAGGTTAGGGTCCCTTTTTCAATTTGCTTCCTCCTTTCTATCCTCACCTCCTCAAAGGTGAATGTCTTGGGGGGCTGTTTGTCTTCATCAACCTTCCCCAGAAGTTAGAAATGAATAAAAATCTCTTTATTTTGCATTTTCCCCTTGTTTTTTCTTTCCACTGAACTGAGAAGCTTTAAGATCTAGCCCGGATCTAAGGAGAAAATAAGTCTTATTTTAATGTAGAATTTAGCTTAAGGAGCTGGACATGGTGGTGACGTCTGTAATCCCAGAGGCTTGGAAGACTGAGGCAGGAGGACCTTGAGTTTAAGACTAGCCTCAGCAAGACACTGTTTCAAAAAAAAAAAAAAAAAAAGGCTGGGGATGTGGTTCAGTGGTAAAGCACCTCTGGTTTAAATCTCTAGTACCCAAAACAAAACTAACAAAACAAAAAAAGAACTTAGCTCAAGGAGGCTAAAGGAATCTTTGCAGTGTGTCTACAATGCAGCCCACTTTTCAAGGAGAATATACAGGGTCATTATATATGACCCTGTATATACAACTAGATCATTAAAATAGATTTTTGCCTGGCTTTATTCTCTGCTGGCCTATCCTTTTGTCCAAAGCCTGTGAAGATGGTATGACTTACACTACTTAGGAGTCATAGAAATTTGCTTTCGATTCTTATGATTTGAACTTATGCTCTTTGTAATTCTAATCAAGGACCTTTCTACCAACTACCAATTTCCCTCTGGCAGTAAAGGCCACGAAAATCTTACATGTTGACATATCTTAGAACCATTCATTACTGCTTTGGCATTTAATTGTGTCAAGTGCACAAATAAATATCACACTGTAATTGCAGAAATTTGGAGGATCTGGTTTAGAGATTCAGAACCCATTTGGGATATGGAGAAATATACACTTACCCAGAAGTACACAGCGAGGAGCAGGGCCACTCCAAACCCCATGCCCTTGGTGGTTGCTCGTGCAGAGGATGGTGCTCTCCCCAAAGAGGCTGAAGGTGATCCCCCTGTCTGGTTGGGGATCACATGTGTAAATCACTGATGTTCCAAAAGGAAAGACTTCCAGAGAAGCTCCTGAGTGTCTCCCATTAAGGATAGTTGGAGGACTTGGACAAAAGATTTCTGGAAAGAAGGTAAGAGCTTCAGTTTCTTTCAGGGATTTCGTCAGAGGTATTCTACCATCGTAAGGGGCTATGATTGGTGCCACTTTTAAAAATGCTAAGATGAAGCTGGGTGCGGTGTTATACGCCTGTAATCCCAAATAGCTCGGGAGACTGAGACAGGAGGATTTTGTGAGTTCAAAGCCAGTCTCAGCAATGGCGAGGCACTTAGCAATGCAATGAGACTCTGTCTCTAAATAAAATAAAGCCGAGGTTGTGGCTCAGTGGTTTAATGCACCTGAGTTCAATCCCCAGTACAAAAAAAAAAAAAAAA
>NW_026000016.1:38872569-38988963 GCF_001458135.2 Marmota marmota marmota
AGAAAAAAAAAAAAAAAAAAGCTAAGATGACTGGCAGACTGTACAAAATGAGATCTCAAATTTTACTAAAAAATATTGCTTATCCTATATTTTCCAGATAGCTGAGTTTTCTGGATAACAGAAACTTTGTGTCTTTAATTAAGTACTCAGAGTTTTAAAGAAAAAATATAACCATTTTGAAGGGTAACTCATTCATTTACTCAACATATGTTAATTGAGCACTAATTCTGTGTCAACCACTCGTTGATGCCCTGGAGATCCAGTGGTAAAAAGCACAGAGCAGGTATTTGTCCTCCACGGAGCTTACCTTGCTAGGAAATTCTTCTAACATGTATTGCATGTATACTGCTCACCTTAAATACCTGAAACCTTCCCGGACAACTTACTGATATTGATCATCCATCTCAATTATGAGACTAGTGCTGTCACCATGCATTGAAACATACACAAGTCATTGTAAAAAACTCTGAATGCACTCAGAGTTTTAAAAAAAAAAATCTCTTGATGTGTTTGTGATATATGTTTTTTTTTCCTCCTTTATTTTCTGTCAGGTTTCAAATTGTTGCTTCTTTCTGGTATCTGCTTTTGAGTTTAGAACAGTCTCTGCCTCACTTCTAATTGGCATTTCTAACTAGACTTGGAATTTGAATGAAGCTACTTCAAACAGTAATAGTGTTACATAAAGAGAAAGTCTGTGGTACTATCAATAACAGTGTGCTCATGCATGACAGTAGGTCAGCCATTTGTCACTGGTTTCAAGGAACACTGGATTTCTTGGACAGCAGAGATTTATATTTATGTAAGTTCTTACCAAGTTTTACTATCAAAACACCATAAGATATACAAGTAGATTCTTAGAACACTAAATTTCAGTAAAATTTGATTGTTAAAAAGAAAATGGTACTGGCAATCTTTAGAATCAAGAAATGAAGCAAAATATAAATGGAGAAACTGGGAGAATTCAGTAGTATCTCTGCACACATAAGACTCAGTTTTTAATCAGCTTGTTATTTCTGAATCTCAGCATGTTCTGTGTGGATACAGATTTTTTTTTTTTTTTTGGTAGTGCTGACAATTGAATCCAGGGCCTTGTGCATGTGAAGCAAGCACTCTACCAACTAAGCTATATACCCAGCCCCTAGATACAGATTATGAGAGTTCAAGGAGTATCAAATTGCCTACCTTGTCTAATGTGTTCCCCCACTCTCCCACATTACTGTGATCTATTATCTCCATAGCATTTAATTTATTTTTTTTGTTGGCCGCCTCCTCATTTGAGTATAAATAACACAGGGACAGGGAATTAGCTCATCTTGATCCCTGCTACAATTCCACCACCTATATGAACATAGGGCACATAATATCTGCTCAATAAGTAATTGTTCAAATGAATGCATGTTTTTGTGTATCAGAAAATGAATAGGAAAACTATAAAGGGACTCTACCTTGATGGCAGAACAAAAAAGAAAAAAAAAGATGGGAGAAGGTAGATAAGGAAGGAATGAAGTAGGAAAGAAAAAGAAAAAGAGTCTTGTCAAAGGTTCACATCATCTAATCTTTTCTGATCTAATGGCAAACTACACAGAAAATATGACACAGAACTTAGAATTCAAAATAACAAACTGATTTAGTGGTTCCAAAACCAAGAGACACACATAATGATTCAGAAGAACATACTATTAAAATAAGGGAATTGTATCAATTTCAGACTAGAAAGCAGAAGAGCCATATCCTGGGAGTCTCTGGGTCAAAATACGACACAAATCAAGGAGAGAGATTGGTTCAAAGTTTCACTCCTCATACTCACGTTCACACACAGGGGCACTGCTATTCCAAAGGCTTTTCATTCCAACCAAAACACAATGACTAGCAGAACTGCCCTTTAATTGAAACCTAAAGGAGAAAAAGGGAGTGAATAGTGGATGTTTCTGACAACTGCCATTCAGTTCTTAATCTGAGGCCCAGCCTCCCATTCCACCCCCCCACACACACACAAAAAAAAAAAATCAGAATTTTGAGAATCTGAAACCACCAGGTGGTAGAGGTGAGAGGTTAAGTCATTCTGGAAAAAAACAGTTTCTTGCAGGGAGCAACGTAGAATGGTGAAGTCCAGCAACTTGGTCACATAATAGTCCTGGCTTGAAGTGAAGGAGGCAGTCACGATGCAGCTGCTATCTCCTGATCCCTGGACCCAAACTCAGAGCCTCACTGATGATCCCTTGATGAACCTAGCAGAACCCCTCACACTGCTGCAAACCAACCCCCCACCCGGCCTTTTTTTTTTTGGTACAGGGATTGAACTCAGGGGCACTTGACCACTGAGCCACATCCCCAGCCCTATTTTGTATTTTCTTTAGAGACAGGGGTCTCACTGACTTGCTTTGCACCTCGCCTTTGCTGAGACCGACTTTGAATTCAAGATCCTCCTGCCTTAGCCTCCCAAGTTGCTGGGATTACAGGCCTGTGCCACCATGCCCCGCCCAAACCAGCCTTTTAATGCAACCTCTTCCCCACCCTGACCCTGGAGCACAAGCAAATTAGCTCCCAGTTTGGAATCGAAAAGCAGAGAACGGAAATTGTTCTGGTGTCTCTACACTTGTGATGGCTGTGAAGAAGGCTCACAACAGAAGGTCGGGCTATTGAAGAGTAAGTCTGACTATTCAAAGGGGAAAAGAAAAGAGGAGTCAACTTTTGTATGAAATAATCCAGATTTCTCAATGCATTTTGAGCCCTGGTGCCCTGCTACATGTGTGCTAATATCATGGTTTAGATGTGAGGTGTCCCCCACAAGCTCATGCATGAGACAATGCAAGAAGGTTCAGAGGAGAAATGATTAGGTTGTGAGAACCTTAACCCAATTAGTGAATCAATCCCCTGATAGGGATTAACTGAAGTGATAAGGTACGGCCGGGGGAGGTGGGTTCCCTCCTACATCTTAATGTATGGACAGTCTCTTAATCTCAGCTTTGAGGGCCAGCAGGTCAGGCAAGCTCACACTTACCCTTCATCACAAACAAAGGTCACTTTTGCTCCCAGCTGGAGATTCAGTGGAATTAGCACACGGCCATTGGGGAGTTGGTCCAGGAAGTCATCACAGGATTTCACTAGGGAAAAAGAAAGCCAAAGAGAAATAATAGTAGTGTGTGGAGATTGAAGACACAAGCTAAAAATGTCAAGCCAGACAATAATCTAGGCACCTGCACACATGGGTGCAGCCGGACTCCAGTCTCCCTGAGGTGTGCAGCGCAGAAGAGCAGCTCCTAGGAGGTCATACCCAGGCTCACAGCTGTACGACACTTCCTGCCCAGGGGAAAACTGATCCTTATTGCTTGGAGTATGCACACCGTGCAGGATTTTTGGAGGTGGCTGACACACTGGGGAAAGAAAACCAAAGTGTTGTTAATCATATGAAAGAATTTTTCCTCAATGGTGAACTGGCTAAAAGAATCATAACTAAGGTGGACTGACACCCTTATTTATTGATGGTAAAACACACACACACACACATACACACAACATAACATAACATGGTAGGGAGGTGTTTTACCAAAAGTCAAAAAACTTACACACTGCAGAACTGTAGCTAGAACTGACACTCAGATCACTGTTCTACCTTTGAAGTATACACCTAAGGCTACATGCACAGCACACAGTTCCTTCTAGAATGCTTCCAATCTCTGTTCATCCAGAACAACATTATTAGGATTGATGGGTTCTTATATCTTCATACTTCCTTTCTAGAAAGGCACCCCCCTGTGCAGTTTCACATTTTAGTGATAAAAGTGCCTGTGCCCAAGTCCCATCTAACAAATTTCCCCATCAGCAACAGGTTGCACACCTCTGTTTTGATGTCAAGTCTTCTCTCAGTGGTCACCTGATGTGACTGAGCATCTCCTCTCTACACTACATAGCTGGTGCTGCTTAGCCACTCATTTCATTCTGGTGAGTAGATGGACGAGCACTGAATAAAATCTTCTAAAGAACCCACAGTCATCATAACTAGAGTGCATATTGCACCCCAGGATAATGTAACTAAGCCTCTGGCTGTCTCTTCATACAATTGACTTGAACTCAGGGAATCCAGATGCATGTGGGTCTTAATGAAGTTAGATAACACTGCTATAAAATGTAAAAAAAAGAAAAAAAAACCACCTTATTTCAGTTTGGCTTTGAGCAGGTTGGTTCCCCTCTGTGGACTTCAATTTTCTCCAGTGGGGGAACTGGCCTAGAAAACATGACTTTCTTAAGGACTTTACAAATATTCTGATGTTGTAATGTCCATTTTCAAGGCTCATCACCCGAGTTTTCCTTGACTGGTAGATGTACTGTGATGTGATGTTGGGGAGATGGGCTGGTTAAACTGTGCTTGACCCCAAACTTTACACTTTTTTTGTTTGTTTGTTGTTTGTTTTGGTACTGGGGAGTGAACCAGGGGCACTTAACCACTGAGCCACATCCCCAGCCCTTTTTAATTTTTGTTTTGAGACAGGGTCTCACTAAGTTGCCAAGGCCTCACTTAGTCACTGAGGTTGGCCTTGAACTTGAGATCTTCTGCTTCACCCTTTTGCTGGGATTATAGGCACAGGCCACCATACCTGGCTTCACATTTCTATACTCTTTTTCTTGCCTGAAAGTCACAATCCTACACTAGCTAGGCTGTGGTTTGTTCT
The DNA here is from genome assembly GCF_001458135.2 of Marmota marmota marmota. NCBI lineage: Eukaryota > Metazoa > Chordata > Mammalia > Rodentia > Sciuridae > Marmota > Marmota marmota. The sequence continues at coordinate 38,877,240 of NW_026000016.1, forward strand.
GCCAATTGGAAGTATTTGCACCAAATTAAAAGTCAGGAAGATGACAAGCCATTCTACTTCTAGGGGTGGCTCCAGTAGTGGAGCTTTGACAGCTCTTAGTATCAGCAATGCCAAAGACCTTGGCTTCAGTAAGATCAGCCGCATCCTGGAAGCAGTGGTGGCACCTGCAGCAGCAGCAGGGACTGCCCAGTTCAACAGTGAGTGTGGGCATGTGTGCTCCAGTCCTGGAGTAACAGCAGCTCCCCAATCTCTGGAAACACTGCTTTCTTTTTCCTTTGCTCTTCCTGAATTTCCAACATCTTTAGAATTCAATTCCTGCATGAAAACCCTCATCCTTTGAAGAATCCAAAGTGGTTTTTGATTTCCTTAATGGATGATGACAGGCAGAGCCAAAGCTCTGGAGACAGACAGACTTGGGTTCAAGTCTTCAGTTTGCAAGCTCATATTTTGCTTCACTTTGAAAAGTTATCTAACCTCTCTAAGACCTGTTATCTCTGTAAAACATGGAAAGAATAGTAATTATCTCATGGCTTTAAGTACTAAATATACACATAGCTTGTAATATGGCACCTGGCCAGATGAATCACTCGGTACATTTTAGCAATTATTAAACTCAAGTGAAATCAGTAGAGGCTGGAGGTTAGAGGCTGGAGGTGGGGTAGTGATATCTGTAGAGAACCTCTGTTTGTAAGAATCCCAAGGGGGAGTGGTGGTTGGAGAATCCCAAAGAAATATCATATTCCTTGCTCAGACTTAGCTTTGCTTCCCAATATGAACATATGTGCATGTTCTCTCTCTCTCTCTCTCTCTCTCTCTCTCTCTCATACACACACACACACTTTTATTTCATGTTCCCTCCCAAGAAAATTTACTTATCCAAGAAAATGCACTGCACATCCCTCTCCAGAGCACACATTAATCTCCCAGTCCACCAACAACTCATGCCCTTTAGGTCCCTCTCAAGCTCAGCCAGACTCACCCCTGGAGCAGCTTGGTAACTCTGGCTCCCATTTGTTTAGATTCTGGCACCGCACACGGGTGGGTCCTTTCATGACAAAGCCAGGCTGACATCCAAACTCCACTATTTCATTTAAGGAAAATAAGCTTCTGTTTTCAGTTAGCATTATTGCATTTTCAACGTGTGGAGGGGTGCATTTATTAGGTACTATGCACTGTGGGGGAGGGCCGCTCCAGACGCCAACTTGATTGTCATGGCTGGTACAGTATATGGAGGGCTCTCCCACGAGGTGAAACAGCCTTCTCCCTCTGTCCGCATTATTGCAGTGATAGGTCACCACCATTCCGTACAGGAAATATTCTCTGTTAGAGCTAACGAAATCTCCATTGGCAATGGCCGGAGGTGGCTCACAAGGAATTCCTGGGCAAAAGGAGAACAAGCTAAATGAGAATGAATTTAAATAATGAATGAGAAAAAATGTAATGACTCACTAACTTAACTATTTTTACATTCATTATCTGCTTTTTATCTTTGCTAATGTGTAAATAAGTTCTTACAAAGTTTAACTTTAGGTGGGCAAAATAGCATCGGTGCTACCTTTTCTGTAAAATACACATTTTTATTAGTACAACCCACCCTCTTTTCATTTTAAATAGTTATTTATCATATTAGAGTTTACACAGTTTTCCTGTTTCCAACTTGCTTCATTAATTTCTATTTTTGTTCTTAACTGAGTATGGCTTTTTTAAAATATAAAAATGTGTGCTAGAAGAAGCATAAAAGAAGAGAGAAAACACACATATATGAGAGTAGGAAATAGAATATGAACATATTTATAAATATGTGAGTATTTATGAAGCTGTAGACTACTTTATGTAAAACATTTTGAAAATCTAAATGATATAAATTGTCAAAATCCATTAAAAAAGACGTAGTAAGCTACAATTGGCCAAGAAACTTGTAAGAATAAAAGAAAAAAAATGACAGATAAGTTCTACCAAACTTTCAAGAAACACATATTTCTAAATGTAACTCCAAACATTTCACACCACATAAAAGATAGGAACCTTATCAATTCTCGTTATCAAGCCTAAGTTTGAGATCATATCTATGTAAACGTGATCATATATTTGTTCACTAAAGCCCCTAAGTACATATAAAATATAGAAGTTTTGCATAGTCTATTGTATTGCTATAAACTAGAACTAAATAACTTCAACCAATACCCTAAAACACTTGAAACGAAAAATTGAAATTCTCAAGAAGGTTTCTGCTTCTGTAGTGGTCATCTCAATAATGTGAATCAAACAATGCTTCTTCTCTCCCCCTGAAGAAAGGTTAGAAATGCTGGAAATTAAATATATATATATATCTGTGAAGCATCAGAGGCAAACAATTGGCAAAGCCTTGATGGGCCCAGAGCTGAATATCTAGGTATGAGCTGAGCATTTGGGTTGCTTTTCCCTTGGGAAGGGGCAGGTGAATCAGGAGGAGGCAACTGAGAGGCCAAGTAGACTTTTGATAGTCTTGCAAAATCAAGGGACAAACATTACAGTTCTGGGATGACAAAGAACTAAGCATCTGGGAACTGAAGTTAATTGAAAGTAAACTTGCGCTCTCAAAAACTGAAACTATTCTTCTAGTACTGTAGGTGGCCTAGAAAAATCGTAGTTCCTGAGACTGAATAAAAGCGGTCCCAGGTTGCTAGTGTTCCCTGGTGCCTGGAAGAGAAAAACAATAAAAATCTTCTTGTGATTACTATGGCTTGGATATGGGTAATATCTCCTAAAGGACCAAGTGTCAAAGGCTTGGTATACAGGGTGGATCTGTTGCAGTGGAACCTCAGGGAAGCAGGGTGTAGTGTGAGGTCCTTAGGTCATTGGGGGGTGTGCCTTTGAAGGGGATTATGGGACCTCAATATCATCCTCTCTGTTTTTAGTTCACTGACTCATGATGTACCCCGTTTTGTTGTGTTATGAGCTCTGCCTTGATATGCTGCATCTTAAAAGGCCCAAAGCAATGGCTCTACTCATCATGGACTGGAACCTTCAAAACTGAATCAAAATAAATCTGTTGACTTATAAGTAGATTACCTCAGGTATTTCATTATAGTCATGGAATGCTGACAAATGACATTATCTAAAACCTTGAAATTATTGAAGACTTTGAAAATAATTCTGCAGACAAGTTTCCAAATATAATTCCTGATACGAAGTAATAGATAATCAGGTACTTGCAGAGATAAAATAACCTGAATGAGAAGCAACAAAATCAATGATGCTAGAAATTAATCCAAAAGGGCTATAGACATTGGAATTTCCATTTATAGATTTAAAATAACGGTGTTTACCTATTCAAGGATACAACATATAAAATAAACTTTTGATAGGAACTAGAAACTGTTAAAAAGAACAAGAAAAAATTGAAAAAGAACCAAATAAAAATTTAAAAATTGCAAAATACAATTTCTGAAATAAAGCATTTATATCAGATTGATAGCACATTAGACACAGTTTAAGAAAAATCCGTGAACTGGAAACTAAGCCAGAAAAAAATACTCAGAGCAAAACACAAAGAGATGAAAAGATAGAAAAATAGAGAAAAAATAATAGGAGATACAGCCTATTATTATAAAATAATAATAATACAGAGATACAGCCTAACATCATGTAAATGGTGTCCTACAGCCAGAGGGGAGAGCTAATAGCACGCACAACATTTAAAGAAGTAATGACTGAGAATTTTCCCAAACTGATAAATGATATCATCAAAACAGATTCAAGAAGCCACACAAGCCCAAGAAATACAAATTCAAAGCAATCCCTACTTAGACACATCAGAGGAATATTATAAAATCAAGTACAAATGGAAATGCTTTCTATATTGATTGTATTGGTGACATGCATGTCAAAACTGATCAAATTGCATACTTCAAATATGTGCATTTTATTGTACTTCAATTTTACCTCAATAAAGCTATGGGAAAAAATGCAGAGGCAATAATATTATTGTAGAAATTTTAAAAAAGATCAAGTACAATCAACCTTAAGGAAATAGAGATGATAACCTTCAAAGGAACCAAAATTAGGAAAACGTTTAAAGAACGATTGCTAGAAGACTTACAATACAAAAATGCCAAAAGGATTTCTTCATACTGAAGGAAAATTAACATAGAAGTGCAATAATGAGGGAACGCACAAGAAAGAGCTCATATGTGGGTATTTAGAGTTTTAATTTAGGATCTATAAGAGAGAGAGAGCACCCTTTCAATGACTAAGATACATAAAAGTTGTAAACAAAGATTCTATTACTTATAGGCCCTTGGGGTACATGGTATAGCCCAAGGTCACACGGAGATAAGTTATTATGATGAGAGGGGGAGATCTGTGGATCAAAATCTATCGAGATCCAGGTTGTGACCCAAGCAATTTTCTCATGAAGGGTTCTTAATTAGAGGGCTTAAAGCAGGCCCAAATTCTAGGAGGTCATGCTAAGAATGAGAAGTGGTCATGTGGCATATCTATAACATTCATGGTCATGATAATGTGACATTGTAGTATTCAAAGAATGGGCTTTTAAAGAAATGGTATTAGATCAATGGCTGATCCACTTGGAAAAACAAACAAAATCCCAAATCTTGACCATACTACACACTGTCCATACATAAAAATGAAATAAAATCGAGCTGAATCTCAGACTTAAACATGAAAGACCCAAATATCTAGAGTATAACAAGGGAAAATATCTTAATAACAGATAAAGATTTTTTGAGGACAACAGAAAAAGGCAGTAACTAGAAAAGAAAAATTCACAAATTGAACACTATTGAAATGCAGAACTTCCATCATCAAAAATCAATAAGAAAGTTAAAAAAAAAACCTAAAAGAAAATATTTGTGTTACATTTATTGGGAGATATGAGAATATATAAAGAACTTCTACAAAATAAAAAAAATATGAACTAATCAATAATAGGCACAAGGTTCAAACAGGCACTTCATAAGCATATGAAAAGATACTTAGCATTGCAAGTCATTAGGAAAACGCAGATTATTTTGAGCCATTTGAATAGGTGTGTCGTATTTTCCACTGGAATTAACCACAGCATGTTTTTGGTCTGTGTAAACAGAGAGCTGGGTCTAGTGAATAGAAGTGTGGCTTGAATCATTGCAAAAGAGAGTTGTGGCTGGGCGTGGCCGTGCACGCATGCTAGCAATCCCAGTGGCTGGGGAGGCTGAGGCAGGAGGATCTTGAGTTCAATGCCAGCCTCAGCAAAAGCGAGGTGCTCAGTGAGACTCTGTCTCTAACTAAAATACAAAATAGGGCTAGGGATGTGGCTCAGTGGTCAAGTGCTCCTCAGTTCAAACCCAGCACCCGCCCCTCCCCCCAAAAAAGAGAGAGTCATGGTTCATTAAGCAATCCCCAGACTTAGCTAGTTCACAGACCTAGAGCAGTTCTAATGAATGGGAGACTGGATCTGCTTCAGAACGCAAATTACTACACACATAACCAAAACCCCAATATTAAATCTCCTTCTAGCTTTCCCCAGGGGGACTAGAAGCTGTTTTTTTTTTAAATTAAGTTATTAGAGAAGAAATAAAAAAATAGATATAGATTATTATCTTTTAATAAAATGAGATCTTACCATACATGTGGTCTGTCTTCTGATTCTTTTTCACATGAAATATACATCTTTGTAGTTCAAGGGTTTCTCTGTAATAGCTATATTTTTTATGGTTGCATAACACTCCAGTGTATGGATGTACATTCTGAATCTGCATGGCTATTTTATGTTTCTCAGGAAATTTTTTATAGTCATTTTTAACGTATCATTTTCCTTGCAGTACATTATTTCTAAACCATGATTTGAAACATGCCATGCATTTGGGTTACTTTAACATTTTTACTAAATTTAACATTTATTATAAAGAATGCTGTAATCAAAAGTCTATAGTGGGGCTGGGGATGTGGCTCAAGCGGTAGCGTGCTCGCCTGGCATGCGTGCGGCCAGGGTTCGATCCTCAGCACCACATGCAAACAAAGATGTTGTGTCTGCCGAAAACTAAAAATAAATAAATATTAAAAATTCTTCCTCTCCTCTCTCTCTCTCTTAAAAAAAAAAAGTCTATAGTGAACTCCTTGAGAAAAATCTATTATATCATAAGTATAAATCCTAAAATGTGGGTTAAAATAAATTCCCACTTAAAGGTGTATAGGGCATCATGCATTTCAAGAAGTTTTGTTGAATCCTCAGTCCATGAGAATGCGGGTCCATTGTAGCTTCACTAACCTTGAAGAACAAATGTTTTAAAGTCTCTACTAATTTTCCAAGCAGAATGATTACTATATTGGAGACTGTGAAACAGTATAATTACAAATTAATTGAATAAAAAATATGATTAGAAGTTTTTTTGTTTTTTTTTTTTTTTTGAAGACCCCAATTTAGAAAAGGCACTTCTCAGGTTAAGGGATCATTTAATGAAGAAGTTGCCAAGAATCCCGTGGGAGTGTCTGACAGCATTCAGTGTCTTCAGTCCTCTCAAGGGCAGAATGAACAAAGGGCAGTTGTTGAAGACTTTTATAATTCCTTGCAAGACTCAAATGTAGTCCAGCAGAAAAGCACTTACCTAGCATGTGGGAGGTCCTGGGCTCCATTCTGCACCACAGTAAATAAAAATGACAATTCCAGAGGAAAATTAAAATCTAATTGTAACAGTGATAGAAAGGAATATCTCAACTCACTTTCACAAATAGGTGCTTCTTCATCCCAAATGACAGTAGTGTCTGAGATCACGCATTGAGCACTGGAGGTGCCAATGAGTCGGTACCTAGAAGCAGAAAATAAGGAATGTTACATATTAAAAACAGAGGAGGGTTCAGGATGTGGCTCAAGTGGTAGCACGCTCGCCTGGCATGCGTGAGGCACTGGGTTTGATCCTCAGCACCACATTAAAAAATAATAATAATAATAATAAAATAAAGATATTGTGTCCATCTAAAACTAAAAAATAAATATTAAAAAAAAAAAAAACAGAGGAAATCTATCTGCTTCAGTTGCTCCTTCCCAGAGTTTACAATCTTGAAACTTCAGGACATTTTCAGGAAATAGAGAGATTTATTTAACTTGAAAGTTTTAATGCTACAACTATATTACTTTCTTTCTTTTTTTAAAAAATACCATGACATCAATATTTATTTTTGTTTTATTATAAAAATAAAAATAGTATTTGTTTTATTCTACAAATAAAATAACACGTTTTGATATATTTCTACGTTGGGAAGTGATTAAATTAAACTGGTTAATATTTCTGTCATCTCATATATCTACCATGTTTTTTATGAGAACATTTAAGACCTTTCTCTTTCGAGTTTTCCAGTATACATTATTATTGACTGTAATCACCATGCTGTATGACAGATTGCCATAATTTATTAAACCAAACTGAAACTTTGTACCCTTTGTTCAGCATCTCCCTGTCCCCTTTCCTTCCAAGGCCCTGGCAACCTGTTCTGCTCTGCTATTACAAGTTCAATGCCTTTACATTTTACACGTAAGATCACGTGGTATTGGCTCTTCTCATGCTGTTTTGATGGTTATGGCTTTGTAGTATATTTTGAAATCAGCTATGGAGTCCCAGCTTTGATTTTTTTGTGTGTAAGACTGGTTTGTCTATTTGTGTTTTTCTGTTTGTTTGTCCTTATATTTCCATATGAATATTAGGATTGTTTTTCTATTACTTGGGAAAATGTCATTGGAATTTTGAGAGGCATTGCGTTGAATTTGTATGGACGTTTTAACAAAATTAATTAATTACTCTAATCCATGAGTACAATATACCTTTCCATACATTTTTTGTCTTCTTCAAATTTTTCATCAGTGTTTATAGTTTTCAGTGTACAGATCCTTCACCTCCTTGATTAAATTTATTTGTAAGTATTTCATTGTATTTTTGGTGCTCTTGTAAATGGCATGATTTCCTTGGTTTCATTTTTTTGATATTTCATTGTTAGTGTACAGAAATGCTACTTTTTTGTATGTTGACTTTGTACCCTGCAACTTTACTGAATTTATTAGTTCTGATAGTTTTTCAGTGAAGTCTTTAGGATTCTGTCTATATAAGAGTGTAATCTGCACAAAGAGAAAATTTTGCTTCTTTCTTTCCACTTTTGGATGTCTTTTAATTGCTCTGGCTATAGTATATTAAATAAAAGTGGTGAGACTGGACAACCTTGTGTTCCTGATCTTAGAAAAAAAACCCATTCAGCTTTTCACTATAGAGTATGATATTAGCTGTGGGCTCAGCTATATGTAGCCTTCTTCTATACCTAATTTGTTGAGGGTTTTTGCTATGAGGAGATACTAAATTTAGTCTGATGCTTTTTCTGCATCTGATGAAATGGTCATATTATTCAAGCCCTTAATTCTGCTAATGTGGTATATCACATTTGTTGATTTATGCATATCAAATCATCCTTGCATTTCAGAGATAAATCCCACTTGATCATGAAGTATGATACTTTTTATGTCCTGTTGAACTGTGCTTGTTAGTATTTCATAGAGAATTTTTGCATTGATGTTCATCAGGGAAAGTGACCTGTACTTTCTTCTTGTTGTTAAGTAGTAGTGCCCTTGTCTGGGTTTGGTATTAAGGTAATGTTGGCCTCATAAAATGAGTTTGAAAATTTCCGTCATCTCCAATTTTTTGGAAAAATTTGAAAAGTGCTGTTGTTAATTCCTTCTTTAAATGTTTGGCAGAATTCACCAAGAAAGCCATCAGATTCTGAGCTTTTATTGGTTGGGAATTTTGATTACTAATTCAAACACCATACTTGTTATTGGTATGTCCACATTTTCTATTTCTTCATGATTCAGCTTTGATAAGAAAATGGATTTATCCACTTTTTTTTTCCGGGTTATCCAATTTGTTGGCATGTACTTATTAAGAGTAGTCTCATATGATCTGTTGTAGTTTTGTGAAATTAGTAGTATGTTCTATATTTCATTTATAATTTTATTTGGGTCTTTTTTTTCTTAGTCCAACTAATATTTTTTTTGGTTTATCTTTTTAAAATCAATTCTTAGTTTCTTTGTTCTTTTCTATTTTGTATGCCCCTGTTTCATTTCTTCTGCTCTAATATTTATTACTCCCTTATATCTGCTGACTTTGTTCATTTTTCTAGTTTCTTGAGGTATATAGATGGTTGATTTTTTTTTTTCTTTCAGTGCCGGCAATCAAACCTAGGGTCTTATGTATGCTAAGAAAGTGCTCTACCAGTGAGCTGCATCCCAAGTCCGTCTTCTCTCTCTCTCTCTCTTTCTTTCTTTTCTCCTTCTTCTTTTCTTGGTACCAGGGATTGAACCCAGAGGTGCTTTACCACCATGTCATATCTCCAGCCCTTTTAATATTTTATTTAGAAACAGGGTCTCAATAGATTTTTTAGGGTCTCTCTAAGTTGCTGAGGCTTTTCTTGAATTTACAATCCTCCTGCCTCAACCTTCCGTGTTGCTGGGATTACAGGCATACTCCATCAAGCCTGGCCATAAGAAGTTTTATTAATTACTATTTATGTTTTTCAGTCTATTTACATATATTGGAGAATGCCAACATGATCTTTTGCTTTTTTTAAAATTGAGGTATTTATCTTTTATTGTAGAGTTGTCAGAGCTCTTTATATATTATGGATACATTATTTTATAAGATCTACGATTTGCAAATATTTTTCATTATTTGTAGGTTATATTTTCATTTTCTTGATAGCATTCTTTAAAAAACAAACATTTAAAAAGATTTTGAAACTCGATTACCTACTTTTTCTTTGGTGCTCATGTGGCAGCACAAGTTTAGCTCATATTCTTTTTTTTTTTTTTTAAGAGAGAGCGAGAGAGATAGAGAATTTTTTTTAATATTTATTTTTTATTTTTCGGCAGACACAACATCTTTATTTGTATGTGGTGCTGAGGATCGAACCCGGACCATACGCATGCCAGGCGAGTGCACTACCGCTTGAGCCACATCCCCAGCCCTAGCTCATATTTTTAACTTGCCTAACATTAAGAGTGAGCTGAAGCAGTGCCTTCACTGTGTGTTCAGCCAGGAGAAAGAACCAACCACAGGATCATGCTCGATGACCACTTGATGGGCAACGTATTCAAAGGGGATGCTCTTATGGATTGGGTTGTGTTCTCAAAATGACATGCTGATATAGAAACCTCAGTCCCAGGGAATGTGACTTCATTAGGAAATAGGGTCTTGGCAGATGTAACTGAGTTAAGATAAAGTCTTTAGAGTGAGCCCTAATCCAACATTGGTGTTCTTATAAAAAGAGAGAACATTAGATGTAATTATGCACCAAGGAGAGAATTCCACATGAAGAGAGACACAGGGAAGATGGGCACGTATGGTCAATAGACAGAAACTGGTGTGATGCTGCCCATGCCCAGAAAGGCCTATGGTTACTGGAAGCTGGAAGAGACATGGAAGATTTCTCCTCTGGAGGTTTCAGAAGAAGCACAGTCTTGCTAACATTTTGATTTGGGATTCTAATCTCCAGAACAGAATTCCAAAATTTTCTGTTGTTTTAAGCCAAACATTTTGTGGCACTTTTTTATGGCAGCCCTAACAAACCAATAGCATTGTTACCATTCATATTTCTTATCTCCTTTTCTTCCAATAATATCTACTCTGGTTTAGGGTTGCTAACCACATGCCCAAAGGGATGGAGCCAACTAAACATGGATAGAGACTTCTCAAACCATGAGTCAAAATAAACCTTTCCTTCTTTTAAGTTGATTATCTCCTAATTTATCACAGTCATGGAAAGCTGTCTAACATATGTACCGCCCTGGTTTCCAGCCAGGATACACATTTCTCCTTAATTCTGTCATACCTTTGGTTATTTGAATCAGGAGATGAATACATATGTCCAAGCCTTTTAAGACCAAAAAGTTGCTCTTTCTGAGATGTGACTAGAAGGTGGTTTTGCTCTTTGTGAACTCTTGAACTAAGAGATATTGCTGCCAACTCACCCTGTATTACAAGTATAAGTAATTCTGGATCCAAATTGTGTGTCTGACTCTACATGCACCATGCCATTCAAAGGATCTGAAGGATTTTTACATGTTTTACCTATGGGAAGGAAACAGAATTTTAGATCCAGGTAAAGTAATCTGAACCTTTTTTTTAGCATATAAAGTTCCAACCTATGGTATATCTACACATGCATATAGCTTAACTTGATCAATTTTATTCTACAGTTCTTCCTCTTGCCCTTCCCTTGTCCTTCCTTGATCTCCATATCATTTTCCTGAGATACTCCCTTTTTATTATTACTCTTTTTCTCTCTAGCTTTGCATATGAAGGAAAGTATTTGACCCTTGACTTTCTGAGTCTGGCTTATTTCACTTAGCATGATTTTCTCCAGTTCCACCCATGTACCCACAAGTGATATAATTTTATTCTTCTTTATGGTTGAGTAGAACTCCATTGTGTCTCCCCACCTTATTTTCTTTATTCATTCATCTATTGATGGACAGCAAGGCTGATCCATAACTTGGCTCTTGTGAACTGCACTGTGATATGCATGTGGAATGCATGCGTCCCTGTGATGTGCTGATTTTGGTTCTTCTGAATAATTATTAAGCAGTGGAATAGTTAGTTACAATGACCATTGGTGGATCTAACCCACCACTTTTAGTAATAATTACAATGCACCAATGAAGAAATGTGCACATGCTAATAAATAAAAAGACCAAAAGAGCAGAGAATGGGGAAGCAGGGGAAGGGAGATGGGGAAGGAAAGGGAGGTACCAGGGAATGAATGATGTTATGTGCATATATGGATATGTACAAGGAACTCCACATTATGTATAAGTATAAAGCACCAATAACATTAAAAAATAAGTCCTGACCTGACTATAGCTGACTGTAGAGCATATGTAATTATGATGACTCTATAGATTTTGCCACTTTGAGGAAACTCACCAGGTTGCCTCAGGCTCAGCCACCAGGTAAGCATCACTTTGAAAAGGACCCCCCCTTCAATTCTTTCTTATCCCTACACGGTGGCTCTCAGAGACATGTACACTTCATTTAATATCAAAGTATTACAACTCTGTAGTTCAGCCAGACTGATACAGGCCTCAGAGCCTGGGAACTTCTCATTTCTTAGTTATTCTTTCCTTCAGAATCAATTACTACTTAGCTGTGGTTGTGAAAGCAGGACACCCCTGGTGAATAGGAATTTTTCCCTCCCTCCTGCCTTGTGATGATCACTTTTCATGAAATGAACTAATAATAGAGGTGCCAAGAACTCAAAGGAGCAAGGAGACATACTCTATAAGAACAACTTACATGTACTGTACCTTGGGCAAAGTTATGAAGTCATATGCGTCTTAGTTTCAAGATTTGAACAGATTGAATCAGACCTTACAAATGTTTGACTGACCCAAAGAAATGTCCATTCAAGTTACTCACGTTTACACTTGTCTTCGGCATTTGTCCAGACTGAGTTTTCTTGGCAAATGATATTAAACCGTCTCTTGATATAACCAGGGCGACATTCATACTTCAAAGGAGTCCCAATGGGAAACACAGATTCATCAGTTGGACTTTCAGGCTTGGCAAATGGAAACCACTCTGGGGCCTTGCATTGACCTGGAGATCAAGACCACAGCAACATCCAAGTTAATGAGGAACTTCTACTCCATTTCCTCTTTCTCTCCATATACTTTATAGATGCAATTGAAGAAGAAAAAGAACACTTTTATAACGGCAAGAGATCCATTCTTTTAGTAGGAATCTTCAAAAGGAGATTTTAAATTACTTTATCAGTATCCACCCACTAAAAAAGTCTCTCATAGAAAAAGAAATCCAATTCCCAGCTTCAAGTTTTAGTCAATCAGAAAGTGCCCGAGCTTGGGTTTCATCCAGCCCATCTCCCTTATCTTTCTAATCCTGTAACAGGATGCTTCATGCATTTCACCAATCTTCCTCGCTCTTGGTGGCACCCCCAGATCCAGTGGGCATAGAAGACCCTTCTCTTGCCCTCAGTAGGAGTTAACAATGTTGAAAGTCGGTTACCAAAGGGAAAATAGACAAAACTCAACTACTAAAGCTGTACTTCATTTTGTGAAAGTATATATTTTCTTTTTTTAATTTGTTCTTTTTAGATATACATAATGGTAGAGTGTATTTTGACATATTAGACATACATGGAGTATAACTTATTCTAATTAGGATCCCATTCTTGTGGTTGTATATGATGTAGAGCTACACTGGTCGCGTACTCATATATGTGCATAGGGAAGTTATGTCCCCTTCATTCTACTGTGTGAAAGCATATGTTTTCTGATGTATGTTCTGAATTAAATACTAGGCTTAACTATCTCCCCTAAGGCCTACCAGATTAAGTCACGGTAATAAAAATGTCATTTAGAATCAGACAACAAATAATCAAGAAGAAATATCTGTTGGAAAAATATTATCCTTTTACTTTAGCTTTGGAAATCTTCTTTCTTTTTAAATTTCTTTTCGTCCCACAAGTCCACTAATTAATTTGAATTTTGAAGGGTAGATTGAGGCCGGAGGACATTTGTATTAATCTTCAAAGAAAGAACTTTGGTGTTATTGATTCTGATCTTATTTTAATTTTTACTGCTATTTTCTTTGTATTTATTTGCTGTTATTTTTTTAAAGTGATTTCTTGATATGGTTACTGAGAGTTTAAAAATTTTCAGTTTATAAGAGTTTCTAAAATTAGCATTTTAGACTATTAATTTTGTTTTAGGTGTAGATTGACTATATTCTACAAATCTTAATGTATTGCTTTTTTTTCAGTTCAAAATATTGGATAATTGCCGTTGTGATTTCTTCATTGAGTCATGGTTTATTTGTAAGTGTTTTGCATAATTTATGAACACTTGATGAATTTTTAAAGTCACGTATTTATTAGCTATTCTTGAAATTGAGTCTTGTTTTATGGTTCAGCATGTGGTCAGCTGATGCAACTGTAGTACATGAACTTGTAAAAAATGTGTACCACAGTAATGGCCCAGGAATTTGGGCATGTCAGTGAGGCCTGATCTGTTAATCATAATTTTTCAAGTCTTTGAGATACTTCTTGATTTGGGAGGATTTTCTTATTCTACCAGATGCTAAAAGAGTTGTGCTAAAATATTCCAACTTGCCTGTAATACCAGTGGCTTGGGAGGCTGAGGCAGGAGGATCCTAAGTTCAAAGCCAGCTGAGGGAATTTAGTAAATCCCTAAGCAACTCAGCCAAACCCTATCTCTAAATAAAATACAAAAACAGGACTGGGGATGTGGCTTAGTGGTTAAGTAAGTGCCCCTGGGTTCAATCTCCAGTAAAAGAAAAATTAAAAAAATAAAATAAAAAAATTCCAACTTATTATACATTTGTCTATTTCTCCTTCTAATTTTATCCATCTTTTATTTTATATATTTTAAGGTTATGTTGTTAGGTCATAAAAATTGAATTGCTATATTTTGTGGAAGATCAACCCTTCATCATAATAAAATAACTCTATTTCTACTAATAAATCTTTCTTCCAATTCTATTTGGTCTACTTTATTGGTGAGATGAATTTAAAAAGAAATAACAAAATGGTAAATTTAATCCCTTATATATTAATAAATATTTTAAATGTAAACACATAATGATAATTTAAAGACAAGATTCTCATACTGCCACATTTGCTAATTGAGCCTTATTTGGGTTTGCATTTGCAATGCTATGTTTTCCATCCTTTTATATACATTAATTCTGTATCCTAACATGTATTCTCTCTCTTTTTATTTAGATAGTGTAGTTTTTACTGTTAATTCATTATGTCAGAGGTTCTCAGACTTAGTCTCCAGAACCCTCAGAGTCTCAGTAATTTTTTCATAGCATTCCTAATTTTTTAAAAAAAAGACATATAGTACTATTTAGTACATAAGTATGTTCAAACAACTTAAGTCTCAGGTCCATCACCATTATTTTATAATGGGATGTTGGGCCCAGCACAACTTCTCAAACTTTGTAATCAGATTGGAAACGTGACTCCATTTCCCATTCCACATGGATTTTCAAGGGGCACTTATTCTTTATCACAGCAATTGCTAAAAACCAAGCTTTATGAAGATCTGACATCATCAAGAGGAACCTAGTATGATCTATGTTGAGACCAGGAGCTACTCTTGGCTAGGAGTTTGTGGTTTACACAGGGTCCAAGAGATGTCAAGAACTGCTGTTGCCATTGAAAATTTAAAATCTTCCAAAGTGCCCCTGTGAGTTTGCAGCAACATCCAGAATTGTAAGATTGCAAAGATGGAAAATTTCTGTTGTTTTATGCCATGAAGTTTGTGGTATTTTGTTATAGTACCAAAAGGAAACGAATGCAAAGGATAGAGTGTTAAAAATTTCATATCCCAAATCAAAACTACATAAGATTTCATCTCACTTCAGTTTATGGCAATTATCAAGAATACAAATAATAGCAAGTGTTGGTGAGGATGTGGGGAAGAAGGTACACTGATATATTGTTGGTGGAAGTGCAAATTAGTGCAATCACTCTGGAAAGCAGAATGGAGATTCCTCAAAAAATTAGGAATGGAACCACCATATGATCCTACCTCATTTCATGATGTATACCCCAAAGATCTAAAATTAGTATACTATAGGGATGCAGCCATACAAATATTTAGAGCAGCACAAGTCACAATAACCAAGCTATGAAATCAACCTAGGTGCTCTTCAACAGATGAATGGATAAAGGATATACAGCATATATACACAATGGAATATTACTAAACCACAAAGAAGAATGACATTATGGCATTTTTTTAGTAAATGGATGAAACTGGAGACTATCATGCAAAGTGAAATAAGCCAGACCTAGAAAGCTGATATGTGGAAACTAATCCGAAATAAGGAAAAAGAAAAGAAAATTTAAAAAAAAGAGCGGGGTGTGTGTGTGTGTGTGTGTGTGGGGGGGGATTCCATCAAAATAGAAGAAAGATCAGTGGAGTAGAAGAAAAGGGTTTAAGGGTGAAGGAAGAAAGATGGGATAAGGGAAGAATAATGGAATGAATCTGATCTAACTTTCCTATGAATATACCTGATGAATATACCACAGTGAATCTCACCATTATGTATGTCAACAAGGAAGTAACTAAAAAATAAAACAAAAAGTAAATGGCAGAAAGATCAGTATAGTAAAGAGAACAGGAAAAGGGAGAAAAGGAGGGAAAAGAGAACTACTGGGGACTGAATTAGAGCAAATGATATTGCATGCTTTTATAATGATGTTAAAATGAATTCTAATGTTTTGTACGAATAAAAAGAACAACAATTTAAAAAACAAAACAAAACAAAAAAACTTCATATTCACAGAAGCCTGGCTTTGAACCCAGTGTGTCCTCCTCTCTAGCTATGAGGTCTTAGACAAGTTGTTGGATTTTTAGGACCTCAACTTGATCTTCTTAAAGGGGATGGTAATATTTACCTAGCAGTTTTGCTGAGAGGATCAATGGTAGTTTATACTGCGCATTTAGTAGTGTCACTAAAAAGGCTACTAAAAAGGCCCTTGATAAACATTATTATTCATAGAAAAGGGAGAATGATAATGGATTTTTTTTCTGCTAAAGTGGACATGTTTTGTTTCCAAGAGTTTATTTTCACCAGGTGCAGTGGTGCATGCCTATAATCCCAGTGGGTTCCGGAGGCTGAGCCAGGAGGATCGAAAGTTCAAGGCCAGTCTCAGCAACTTAGTGAGTCCCTAAGCAACTTAGCAAGACCCTGTCTCAAAACAAAGTATAAATAAAGAGGGCTGGGGATGTGGCTTAGTGGTTAAACGTCTGCCTAGGATACACTGTCTGCACCCCACCTCACCTCCTGCAGGACCACTGACGGACACAAGAATTCCTCAAGTTGCTTTTTCCTGTTGATTATGGCTTTAAGCAGAATTGGGGACCAAGCCTGCACTTCTACTTAAGCAAAGAGGATGCCCTAAGAATGCTCAGATTCCTAATTTATTTTTACCCACCACTAGAATCCTGTATCTGTCATCTCACATTTTCTGTATTAAACCAGCAATGATTCAACAAAGGTGCCTTTGTCTGTTTCTTGCTTCATCTTACGCCTTTCTATCCTCTTACTGAGCTGTAGCCCTTTCTCTTGGTTTTCGGAAGCCTACTCTTTCCCCTGTCTATGATGGTCCTTCCTTGTGAGAAGCTTTTCACTCTAACTTCCGCTCTTCCTCCAGGTCTCTGCAAAAGTGCCACTTCCTTATCACAGCCTTCCCTGATCCTCTCAGAAATTTGAAATTTAAACTATTCTTTCTACTCCACCCCATAGTTGTCTACTCAGACGAATATACCATAGTGAATCTCACCATTATGTACGTCAACTACACCCTCCACCCCCACCCTCCACCTTTATGTTGCCCATTATATCAATAATACTTCATTGTGCTTTTTAAATTTGTACGCTTTTAAGAGTGTTTAGTTCTGTTCATGGACATTAGAGATGGATAATGGGAACACTTTCAAGAGACCATACGCCTTTTGTTCCTCTGAGTATCTCATTCTTGTGCTCATCATCCCATTACAAGCACTCAATGCATATTTGTTGCCATGAACTAATAAACAATGAATTACCTATAAAACTTAAAATACCATCAAGAGTGCAGACTATACCTTGGAAACTCTGATCCACTGGGTAAAGGTTAGAGCCCTGAAGTTTAGATTGGTAAAAGCTTCACAGATGATTTGATAGATAACAGCACTTTCAGAATCACTGTGATAAACAGTTAAAAAAATCAAAAACCACCAAGTGCAAAGAAGTTCCTGAGAAAAACCACTGTGAGAAACAGTTAAAAACCACTGAGTGAAAACCAGTTTCTGTGATTTCACATATGAAGTCTTCACCTTTTCTCTAGTTGACATGCAGGATGGAACTAATGTTGATCTTGGTCTCATCCACTGATGCTGGACAAGGGAAGAAATTCCAAGGGCAGCTGCTGGTGCCAAAAGTGTGGGTGAGTGAAGTTGAATGTCAAAGAAAAGCCCCCAGGGAGTGGCTAGAACGAGTTCTGAGGCAGCACAGCAAACCGCATGGATTTTTCTTGGAAAGATATTCTTTTTCTTTAATTACCTAAACGTTTTACCTGAGTTGCATATGTGAATAGCATATGTGATAATAAAAATGGAAACTGGCTGGGTGCAGTGGACCATACCTGTAATCCCAGCAGTTTGGAAGGCTGAAGCAGGAGGATCTCGAGTTCAAAGCCAGCCTCAACAAAATCAGGGCACTAAGTAACTCAGTGAGACCCTGTTTCTAAATAAAATACAAAATAGGAGTAGGGATGTGGCTTAGTGGTCAAGTGCCCCTGGGCTTAATCCCTGGTTCCCTTCTGCTCCCCACCCAAAATCAAAACTTTCATAATAGCCCTACTGAAAAGGTACATATGTGTCTTCAGCAGTGATAGCTTGATCTAGTTTCCATTTCTTTATTATTAATACCTCAAATTATGGCTACTTCCTATATTCAATATATTAATATGCATTGCCTAAACTCAAGACCTGCCATAATTTAAATTTTATACCTTTGAACATTTGTAAGTGTACTCATCAATTTGATGACTTGACATATGGATGCATCAATAAATTATCACCAAAATCAAGAGAACAAATATTTCTACCTCATTCCCCACCCTGCAGAGTTCCCTCATGTCCCTTGATAATTCATCCATCTCTCCACCTCCTTCTCTCTCTCTTTTGCTTTCCCTTTTTTTGGGGGAAATAGAACCCTGNAGAACCCAAAGACACTTTATCACTGAGCTAGATCCTTAGTCCTTTTTATTTTTTAGTTTGAGACAGGATTTTGCTGAGGCTGGCCTTCAACTTGTGATCCTCTGGATTCAGCCTCCTGAGTCACTGGGTTTACAGGTGTGCACCATGGCACCCCACCCTCCACCTCTTTCTCTAGGTAAATTCTGACCTGCTTCCTTGAACTACAGATTGGTTTGATTTTCTAGAACTGCATATAATATGCATTACTCAGATTTTATTTTGCTTTGGTCCAGCTTTCACAGCTTGAGATTCATCCAGGTTGCTGCATGTATAAACATTGTTTCTTTTTCTTGCTGAGAAATGTTCCATTATATAACTGAATATAACAATTTAGTTTATCCACTTACTGAAGGACATTTTAATTGTTTCCAATAATTGGTGATTACAAGTAAAATCTCTATAAAAATCCATGTAGAAGTCTTTGGACATAACTTTCATTTCCCTTAGGTAAAAATCTAGGAGGACGATGCCAAGTCACGTGACAGGTGTGTGCTTAACTTTTTAAGTATTTCCAAAGTGGCTGTGCTCTTTTATCTGCCAATGAACAATGGCTAATAATTCATTTATTTCACTTATTGCCAACAGTTGGTACAGTCTTCTCAATCTTAGTTATTCTCATGGGTGTATATTGGTATCTCATTTTGTTTTTGTTTTGGATGACACAGCCCACTTTCAAATATTCTTGATTCAAAACTTCCATTCAAGGCAGGTTGACTCACCCTGTGCTATAAGCACAATTAACTCATTGTCACTTCTGTGTCTTTACTCCAATATAAGCTGTCAACCTGGGGTACACTTTGATCCTGTTCGGCATATCCCACTATTTAATGAAGGACACTACAAAGGTTTTGCTGGAGCAACTACAAGTTAAAAAAAAATACCATGCACTTAAAAACAACAAATTTACAAAGTATACATTATATGAATTATCTATAAAACTTTGAAGAAATTCGATACCAATGGGATAGACATTTTAAAGCCTTTGTTAATCATGATGAGTTAGTACAACCATTAAATTCACCTAAAGGGCAAAATATCCTCACAGTTCATTTCTGTTAACAGTGCATGCAAAGCTGCTTTTCAACTAGTCTTCATGATACTTTCTGATTTTTTTGGTTTTATTGATATTTGTTCATTGTAATTAGGCAGATGGTATCTCTTGTTCTTAATTCCATTCTCAAAAATCCTGTGTATATGTGTGTGTTTGAGGATGGGAAGGGAGACTGTTTTCTCTGCCATTTTATTTGCTGGAGTTGGTCTTGTTAGGATTATCTTTACCTGGTATTTCTGTGCAGGATATTTTTTAAAATTACTTGTAAAAATGTGAAGTCTATTTTAGAAAAATTTGATAATATAAACCATAAATCCACTCATCTAAGCATATGAAATCACAAAGCACAGAAGGCAAATTGGCATCTAAACTTAGCAGGGATAACAGAACAAGACTCAAGAGGAAGACCAGAAGAGGGCGCCAGAGCCCGCCCTGTATTAACCACAGTCCTCATAACTACCTTATTACTTTTGTGGTCCTGAATGTGGTTTATCTCCATGAATGGTCCATGTGAACTTGAGAAGAATGTGCGTTGTGCTGTCATTGGATGAAGTGGTCCATAATTGCCAACTGCATGCGTTGACTGCATGCTGTGGAATTCAATTATGTCCTTATCGATTTTCTGCCTGCTACAGCTGCCCATTTCAGATATAGTGCGTTGAAGTCTCCAGCCATAATAGTGGGTTCACCTGTTCCTGCTCACAGTGTTGTCAGGTTTTGCCTTATGTATTTGGACACTGTTGTTAGGCACGCACATTGTAAAGATTGTTATGTCTTCTTGGAGAACTGATCCTTTTATCATTCCTTTATCCCTCATCATTTTCCTTGGTTTGAAGTCTGTTTTGACTAAAATTAATATCATGAGTACCCTATAATAATAAAATAATCCAAATACCTCTGCTATTTTTATATAAAAATACATATCCCCAGGAATCATCTTGTACAACCTGTTGTTAGATTTGTTCTTCAAGTACTGCTAAAGCCAAATTGCTGCTTCTCAATCTTTTCTGACATTGGAACTCAGAACGCTCCTTTGTTAATTATCCTGTACTTTTTAGGCTCTCTTGTGTGACTTCTTAGTCACGGACTTTCAGTTCTGCATGAGGGGGTTACAGAACACTGTCACATGCACTGTTTCATCTGATTTTCACCATGACCTTCTCAGCCTGATGTCAATTATGCCCCTTTTATACACATGGACATTGAGGTTAGGGTTGTTAATCGTGTGTTGGGCTCAAGGTCCCCGGCTAGGAATTAGCAGAACCTGGAAAAAGCAGACCAACTTCTATATGCGTACACTGTAGAGGCAGAACTTTTTCTTATACTTCTTTTAAATTCCAAAATGCTATGTAAATTACTTTGGCAATCAAATTATTAGATAGTTTAATTTAGGGTGCCACCTTTGGAGTTTATTGTGATAACCTCAGTAAATATTTTCTTTGCAATTAATAGTGTCCAGCATTGTTTTAATGGTAACTTAATAAACACGAGCAAACTATAATAACATTCCATAAGAAGGGGGCAGACAGATACCAAGACCACAAAAATTTCTAAGTTGACAGCACATTCCTTAATTTAACTTGGCATACTATTAAAAACACAATTTCAAGTTTTATCACAACTGTTCATCTGAAAAGTTACTTTCTGATGTCCAGGGAGATAAAATATCAACAATATCCTTTGTGGAAACTTGTTTTGTTGTTGTTGTTGCAGTCAGAAGTCAAGAAACAATCAAATAATGAAAGCAAAATATCTAGTGGTGGAGAAGAGCAGACCCTGAGTTGTCAGGAGGAGGCTGGACAAAAATAGACAAGATTGTCACTTCAACTCTGGCCAATGAGTCAAAGCAACCAGGAAGACTTCTGGGGAGGACACAAATAGTAGGAGAAGAGTTACTATTGAAGATGTTTACCTACTTACAGTTAAGAGGAAGGAAAGCAAGATGGGGCCTCAGAATCTGTACGGTAGTTATAATAGGCTTTATTTTATGCCTACACATCACTAAAATGGCACATATAAACCTCTCTGCTGTCCTTCCACCTGCAACTAGTTACACTGTGCGATCTGGAGCTCACTTGCTATTCTAACCTCAGGTGCCTGGCATAGGAGGATCTTAAATTAGGTGCTCAATTAAGTGCGTGTTGCTATTGGTGATGATTTGGGGTGAGGATGTAAATAGAGTTCAATGCAGGGCAGTTTTCTGGTGATAACTGTACTCCTAGCACCGTTAGCTTAAATGCCCTTGGGAGCCAAGTGCAGAGGTAGTGGGTTGTCGGATAGAAATGAATTAAGTGACAGACACTGCCATAGACACCTGACACACTTCGTGCCGTTTGGGTAGCTACACCATGATATCAATATCCCCATTTACATATGAGGGAACAGACTCCGACTGGAGTATTAACTTTCCTCACAGTTCAAGTTTGAAGGACGAGAACCAGGTTTGTAGAATTCCCAATCCTTTCTTTTCACTAGGATCAGTGCCACAGTCTACTATTGCCAGTCCAGGCTCTGAATACACAAAGGCAAGGAATTTCATGCAGCACGGGTTGAGCGTTCCCGGCCCTCCTCTGCTCTGGGTGCCACAGAACGCCCTGGGAGAGGGATCTCCACTCCAAAGGCAAGGAGGGGCTCGGGTGCACAGAGGGATCCCAGATCCACCTGCGCTAAGTGCACCTACAGCCACGCCTTGGACCTCGCGTCCAGAGCAGCCAGGCGTTATTCCTGCAGCCGCGGGGCTACCTCGCCCCCTCCCTGGTCCCCGCCTCGCCTCCCCACGCCCTGCCCTCCAGCGTCTCACCCCCGGCGGCCGGCAGCGCCAGCAGCATCAGGACAGCCAGCAGGGCTCCTCCGCAGGGGACAGCGAGAGCGGGCGCTGGGGGCTCCACAGGCTCTGGGCTTCTTGGAAAAGAGGCCCCCATTCTCCCCAGGCAGATCTAGAAAGCAGATGAGATCTCCAAGGAAATGAAGAAAAGTGCCGCGGAGAGACATCAATTGTTGGGCTCCGCGCCAGGGTCTGGGGAAGGCAGAGGGGTTCCGGGACAAAATGCTTTTGACCACAGCTTCCCCTTATTGGGTGAGGTCTTGTTTACTCCGCATTATTTTTGATGAGTTTCGCTACCTTAGGGACCCAGGTGCAAGATCAAAGTCTGATTCAGCTCCCTCTTGTATTTTACGTGTGAGGACCTGCGGGCGGTTCCAGACAAAGGCAGGGGTTTGTCGCAGCTTGGTCAGCATACACTCTTGCACGACTTTTCGCCTTTGCAAGAATCCGTGTGTGTGGGTGGGTCAGCTAGGGAAATGCCTACTCTCCGTGTTTCAAGGACATTCATAGTGCACAAATGAATATGAAGAATCGATTTATTATTGGTGAATTCAGATATGCCGTGCCATTGAAATTTTTTTTAAAGAGTGACTTAATCAGGTTTGCATTTTAAAACTATAATTCTGTATATGATATAGAGTCTAGATTAGAATAGGGCAAAAGTGAATGCAGAAGACCCGTAAGGAGGCTTTGCCATCATCCAAGTGAGACTTCGAGGGCGCTGTCACTGGGTTGCTATGTGAACAACTAACCAAAATCTTGGAGATGAAATGAACGGGATTTGCTAATTTTACTTCCTTTATTAAAGATAGTGGCGAGAGAAAGAAAGGAATCGAGAGTCAGCCTCAGGATCAGAAATCAATGAGATTTGAAATGAAATAAGAAATATGGAAGGACAGAGAGTGCAGAGGGTTAGTGCAGAGAGTTAAGAATTCAAGGATGAGAGAAATGGGGGTATGTGTGGTAGTTTGAATAATGCCCCCCCCCCCAGACGTTCACATTCTAAACCCCAGAACCTGTGTTACCTTACATGGCAAAGGGACTTTACAGATGTGATTAAATCAAGGATGTCGCAATGGGGAGATTATCCCTAATTGGCCTAGTGGGCTTGGTGTAATCACAGGGATCCTTATAAGAGGAAGGAGGCAGATCAGAGTGGGAGATTGATGATGAAAGCAGAGATCAGAGTACTCCTGTCACAGACTAAGGGAGGCCACGTTTAGAAGCTGAAAGAGGCAAGAAACATTCTCCCTTGGAGAAGCCACCAATCCTGGCAACACCTTGGTTTTAGACCTGTAAGGCTCATCTGAATTTCGGACCTCTGGAATTGTAAAATAATAATTTTGTGCTGCTTTCAGCCATAGGTAATTGGTTACAGAAAAAAAAAAAAAAAAAAAGGAAACTAATGGGAGAGGAGCATATCAAAGCTTGTTTTTTTTTTTAATTTGGAAAGACTTGGGCTCGCGACTGATGGGGTTTAGTGGTTTAGCAAAGGCCAGGTGTGGGAATGTTCAGAAAAAGATTGGGAATGTAGATAATTTGTTGATTATGAGGCTGGGCTTTCAGAAAAGCACAAGAAGACTTTGAACAAGGAAAGGGATGGGAGATGGTCAAAATCACAGGAATTAATGAGACAGTCAAGAGGGAACATGTAGAAAAAATCAAAAAGAAGATCAGAATAGAAACTGAGGGATCTCTTCCACGCATTGGTTCTTAACATCTTTGTGCATCCTGTATGTCTTTGCTTGTCTGGTCAAGCTTATGGATCTCGTCTTAGAACTATTTTTTTTAATACATAAGCAAAGTGCAAAGGATTACAGAGAAAGCTAATCATATTAAAATACAAGTCCAAACATGAACCTTGTCCTAAGTGCTCACAGGTCTCTGGCACCGAGAACAAGGACCCTGAATTTACCCATGAAGTGAAACATGGGTCAGTTGTCTCTAACACTGGACTTGGAATGAGTTGTTTGGAGACTGGAGTAATTCCTGAGGCAAGGAAACTAGAAGAGAGCTGAAAAGATATTGTAGCAGGGGCTGGGGATGTGGCTCAAGTGGTAGCGCGCTCGCCTGGCATGGGTTCGATCCTCAGCACCACATAAAAATAAAATAAAGATGTTGTGTACAAGTAAAAAATAAATATTAAAAAATTCTCTCTCTCTCTCTCTCTCTCAAAAAAAAAAAAGATATTGTAGCAGGTATTTCAGTAAATGCATTAGCTTGTATGTCCTCCATGCATAAGTGTGATGGATTCGTGATGGAGTAAAGAGGTTCAGGGTGGAAGACTGTTCTGTGGAAGACTGTTCTCTGCTAGGTGCAGCTTCCCTAATGGAAACATGGCCCAGAAAGGCTGTATCACTAGGAGGTGCATATAAACTTTCCAGAATACTGCCTCACTCATCAGTCCCTCTCTTCCAAATCTTACTTCCCCTTACTACTTAAGAAACAGTAATGTTCCAAAGCCTTAATTTCTTATTTTTCATCATGCTGTCCTCTAAGACTCTACTGTAAGAAATATCTGCTTTAATCATACCACTTTATCATACTTCCTTTTTATTGCAACCAATACCATTTGTTTTCAAGGATCTGTTGTTATCCTTTCAAGTTAGTTTTAATGGAAGAAGCCAGATCGTATTAAGCTATTGAAAAGGGAAAACTCAGCCTTACATCACATGCTAGTTTAATGACAACTCATTTCAAATGGGTCACTGTAATTCTGCCTGGTATTCCTATGGTTATTTAGACCATTTACTCTCCCATTCTCCTAAATGACTGTTTCATGTTTTTATTTTTATTTTAACATTGAATTATGATACTTCCTCCATCATTCTTAATCTCCATTTATGGGATTTCTTTCTTTTTTATCACTGAGAAAATGTAATCAAAGAATTTTCAGAATCTTCTATTTTCTGTCATTACTCCCAACAAATGCCTGTATTTGGCTTATAAAACTTTGTTATCACCTGTTAGTATACTTGTACCATTCGCTACCTCATCTGAGGACTTCTCCACTCTCATGCTAGGTTCAGTCTGCTTTTACTTGCTCAAGAAGTTCACTCCAGGAATCGTCTTTCTCCCTAGAATTGGCAACTCCTCCTTTCGATTGGACTTGGCATGATAATAGTTTCCCATGATAATTAGTCTCCCAATGCAGTGAGTGTAGCAACTGTTCAGTAATGTTCCTTTGGTGTGAAATGCTCTTTGCATAGAAGTCTACCTGTATAGCCATCTCCTCACTTCCTTGCGGTTTGTTTTTTTGTTTGTTTTTTGTTTTCCTCAAATGTGACCTTCCTTGGCCACTCTTTAAAATTCTACATCCATTCCAAAATCCTTTCCTCTTTCTTGGTTCTCATAATTTTAAAAATTAGCAACTACTATATATAACTATAAAGCTCCAATAAAAAATATGCTAAAATGTATTTAATTTTTTCATTTTATTGCCATTTGACAGTCTGATTATTGTCTGTCTCTCCTTCTAGAATAAAAGCTGAATGAGGACATGTCAATTTTATCACCGCTGAATCCCACTGACCTAAAACAGTGATTAGCACATAGAGGGTGGAAGACGAATGACTGATGGTTGAGACGGTTAAGGTCAACTACTGTTTCAGAAAATTTAGTGGTTAAAAAGAAGATAGTTTGAAAAAGAAACACGGATAATTTAGAGAGGATTTGTTTTGAAATGGAGGGAATGTTGCAATCTATTGCTTTAAATGGGTTCCTTCCTCTGGAATTTCTCCCCATATTTTTCCACTGGAAAATCCACTTTTTCCTCTGCTTCCATGTAGTTCAGGTAGACTGTGGTGGGTTCTCAACCTCAATACTGTTGACATTTTGTTCTAGGTAACTCTTTGTCTTGGGGCGGGGGCTGTCCTGAGAGTCATAGCATGCTTGGCCATATCTCTGGTCTCTATCCACTAGATGCCAGTAGCATCCCCAGAGTCCAGTTGTAACAACTAAAAATATCTCTAGACACTGCCAAGGGTCCCTTGGGGGGAAATAGTCCCATTTGGGAGCCACCAAGATAGATTTATCCTAAAGCTCCAAAGATTTATCCCAAAGCTCCAAAGCTGGGTGGGCAACTGAGGCCCTATAATTGGTTCATTTGGAGGCATGTAACCCTATTTGGGTAAATCAGAACTATTGAAGAATTTGTTTACGAGAGAAGCTCTTGGTATTGGAGTGCTAAGCTAGTGGGATGTGGCTTTGACAATGTCATCAAATAGTATGCCAGTTTTTAGGGAATGTCTGCCAGAGAATAAAACCAGTAAGGGAATGCAGAATGGGAGATATGACTGACTTCTGAGGATATGATTTGAATATTTAATTCCTGTTTTGACAGAAGCCAACTATACCCTGGGTCTTTTCTGTCTTGTCATATAATAAATTCTGTTTTTTACCTAAGCCAGTGAAAAATAGATTGTTCTCCCTTGCAGCTAAATGGGTCCTGGCTTGAGGAGGCCTATAGGTGGGAAGAAGGAGCCAGAGAGGGGAGAGAGTGTAACCGATGGAGCAATGTCCTAGAAGAGGCAGGATGTGGTGAAAAGTGGTGGATGGAAATAAGAATGAGGGTGAGTGGAGGTGGAGAAAGAGAAGGCCAAGATAATTGCCCTCTGATGTGTCCATGACCTGCTAAGAGTTCAAGGAAGGAGGGTTGAAGGTAGAATAGATGACTTGAGGTAAGTGAACAGATATCATAGGGAAATAAAAATGGTCCCCACTGTGAGTGACTAAAAGACTTGAAAGAAATATCTGAAGAGAAGTTTGCAACCATGTTCATGACAGCACTATTCACAATAGCCAAGAGGTGGGAGCAACACCTCCAAGTGTCCACCAATAGATAAATGGATAAACAAGATGTGGTATGTATGTGTGCTGTGGTTTGGAAGTAACCCTCAAGGTCCAAGTATTAAAGGCTTGGTCATAAGCCCATGTGCTATTGGGAGGTGGTGGAATCTTTAAGAGGTGGGGCCTAGCAGGAGGCAGTTAGGTCATTAGGGGTGTGCCCTTATATTTCAACCCTGTACACCCCCTGCTCCCTGTTTCATGGCCATGATGAGGAAAGGTGAACAGACCTCCTCTATCATGCTGTCACCACGATGTACTGTGCCACCCCATGCCCAAAATAACGGGGTCAAGTGACCATGGACTGTAACCTCTAAAACCATGAGCCCCAATACACCTTTCCTTATTTAAATTGTTTATCCTAAGTATTTTATCACAGTGACAGAAAGCTAACACAATAGGTAACAAAATATCAACCTTAAAAAAAGAAGAAAATCCTGTCACATGCTACAGCAGGGACGAACATTGAGGGCATCATGCTAGGGGAAATAAGCCAGATTGTGTGAGTCTACTTGCATGGGGCTTCTAATGTAGTCAAGTTCATAGAAAACAAAAAGTGGAATGGTGGTGTCCAGGAGCTGGGGAAGAAGGGAATGGGAATTTATTTTTTAGGGATATAGATTTTCAGTTTCACAAGGTAAAAAAAAAATCCTTGTGATTTGTTTTTACAAAATGTTACTACATTTAGTCCTACTGAATTGCACTTTTAAAACTGGTTAAGATGGTAAATTTCATGTTAAATGTGTGGGGTTTTTTGAACAAAACCACAATTTAAAAAAATTACAAAAAATACGCTGAACTGCATATCTCATCTAGGAAAAAGTAGAGAGAGGAAATTTGTGGTCACTGTTGAGCAGGGTTTTGTGTCACAATAGTTTAAATGACTGAACACAGAAAATTAACAGCTAGAGCTAGAGTGTGATGGGAGAGGAAAGGTGAGCTGGATAAATACAAGAGAAGGCATTGGTAGTGAGGAAGTTGAACTTGTAGGTTGAGAGTTTTTCTACAATGATCAAGTGGTGCTATCCAGAATGAATAACTTAAACCATGAACTAGGACTGTGACTGTTATTCAAGACATAACTATGTCAGTTATGCCAGGAGTTTATTGATTCTAGTCAGGTGTGGTGGCACAGGCCTGGAATCCCAGCAGCTTGGGAGACTGAGGCAGGAGGATCATGAGTTCAAAGCCAGCCTCAGCAACTTGCTGAGGCCCTGAGCAAATCAGTGAGACCCTGTCTCAAAATAAAACATAAAAAGGGCTGAGGACGTGGCTCAGTGGTTAAGAACCCCTGGGTTCAATCTCTGGTACAAAAGAAAAAAAATATTGATTCCAGAAAAACAGAATCATACAAGGCAAGTGATTTTTGTTTGTTTGTTTGTTTTGCAAATACAGTTTATTTGAATGACTAATGTACATATTAAAAATGTTCAGAAAATATCCAAAGCTTGAAATATATACCAAATCATTAGAATTAAAACTTGACTCCTATAAAAAAAAAAAAAAAAAAAAAACTTGTGCAAATTGAAATCAGTGATTATGGAAAAGGCAAAGAATATACAGTTTGTCAGAGAAACTTAAAACAAATGGGGCTAAAAGTGAAATATTTAACCACATCAGAGAAGGAAGCTACTATTAAAATAAAGCCAGTCTTTCCCCAAAGGCAGGCCCATCATAATCACAGGGCGTACTCTGTATGTGGTTTAAATAATTAAAGCCACATTAAACCCAAAGCATATGGCAACAGTAAGTACGCTGGCTACAAAAGAGGATCGGTATAGAGGCGAGGACAGCTCTTTTCAGTGCTTTGGTAAGAAGGTGACACTTCTAAAGCCATGTCCTTTTTCATTGCCACAGCCTGGCTTTAGGCAGATCACAGGGAGTCTTTGGCAAAGCCTTGCACTGCTCATGGCAGTGAACCTCAGTTCCTGTCTTTAATATCAAGCAAATTTTCTTTGATTTGCTTGGGAATAAGTACATACAAGAAGTTATTAGCTTATGAAATCACTTGACTGACGTTGAGACCACACAAAGAGACTTGCTGATCTTAAGGTGATGTCTTTCCAATGAATGTTCCATGGGATTCCAAGTCATAAACCACATGGAAATAGGTCGTTCCTGTTTAGGTGGCAGCGGTGCAACTTGATGTTCAAATAATGAGAGTGTTAATGTTTTCATTCAATTATAACCTTTAACGCCTATTAGAAGACATCATTCCATAAGACATGCTTCTTCAGAAAACAGGATCTGGAACAGATAATAATTGTATTTATGTTGATAAATGTGAATAACCCAATGAGGGAGAAATGGAAGTAATCATATCATTCTCATTCATTCATTCAACAAATGTTTATTCAATGGGTTTACTCTGGTCTCTCATGGTTTGGATTTGGAGATCTCTCTGGTATGAAGTATCCTGCTCTCCTCTTCCCTTTTTCTACAACTCTCTATTAGTAACTTTTCTTCTTCTATTACCACTATGGCTTTTCTTTACATTGCTTATGGTATTTATTCTGACCCTATGCTATATAAGTTTTATATTCCTTAAGTAATTTCCAAAAGGGCAGAAGTGGTAACTTCATTTTTTTTTGTCTTATAGGTTGTGTAGGAGAAAGCATTTTCAAGTCACTTTTGAACTTGAATTCTTGAGGTTGGCCAAGAGAATCTTTTAGTCTTGTTTTTTCTTTTTTTTCTCATCTAGGATATTATTTCATCTTGGTATTATTTGGGGATAGTATCTGTCTTTCAGGATGATAGTGAGGGCATGAAAGACGCTCAACATAAATGCCCGGGCAGAGTAAACCTTCTAGTGTTCACCCCCATTTTCTGCCTTAGATGGATCCTTTAGGGTGCCTGTCCACATTTCTGTACTCCCTATGATTTAGTCTTCAATTTTTAGTTTGCTATAAAATAGCTTCTCCATTCTCCTTAATAATCTAGAGTCTTTTCCATTCTCAGAATCAGCTGATCAATTTGCTTTCTCTTCACTGAGAAGACAAATCATCAAAGGGAATTTCCACCCATGCATTCACCACCATGCATGCACCACCAGACCTCTCATCTGCCTTCACCTGCACCTGTCTATTCTGCCTTCCCTTCTGTGACAAAGCCTTCTCCCGTAGCAGGTCAACCTCTCTGCTCAAGCAGTAGACCCTATTCCTTATAGTGCCTCCAGACGCTGCTCCAGCAAGTCTTCCCTCTTTCCTGCCATCACTTTCCCCCAGATCATTCTCATCAGCATATAGAACAGCAGCATAACAGCGATTTATCCATTCTTAAAAAATATCTCCTCTGACTTCTTCCTCTTCTTTCTACCTCTTGCTGTCGCTCCATGTATCTGGTCCTCTTTAAAGAAAAACATGTAGAAAAAGCTGTATGTATTGATATCTACAATTTATCTTCTTTCATTCTCTCATAAGGTCATGACAGTCATAATTCTGCCTGCCTACTTTCTGCCCAAACTGTTCTCATCGAGTTCATTAATAGATTTTGTGCTACTAAACCCAATGGTCAATTTCCACTGCTCATCTTTGTGACCTATCTATAGCAGTTGGTGGAGTTGGTCCCTGCTGCTTTCTTCTTTCTCCATTTGACTTCTAGAACAGCACACTCTGGGGCTCTTCTGTATCAGGGTCCTCTTCTGCTCCTTCCATCCTTTGTTGGTCCCTTCTCAACCCATATCTCCTCCCTGTTGGAGTACCCAAGGCTCAGGACCTGGGAATTTTTCTCTTCCCTAGCCTCTTACACCACCCCCACCCTTGGTGATCTTATTTAATCTCATTGTCACATACATCCACACCCAGACAAGGCCCAAATGCGTATCTCCAGGCTGGACCTATTGCCTGCAGCACAGACTTGTACCTCAGCTTGTACATTTCTCATGGTAGATGACTCATCCCCCAATGGAACTCCATTCTTCTCCCCAGTCTTGCTCTTCACATTCCCACCCACCTTAATGGCAACTCTTTCCTTTTGGTTGCTTAGGCCCAAAAGCCCTGACATCATCATCATTGCCTTGCTCTCTCTCTCTCTTATCCTGAAATAAACTGTCAGCAAATCCTATTGTTACCCTCTGAAAAATGCACATGGAATCTGGACTCTTCTCTCCAGCCTGGTGGTGGCACTCACTATTTCTTGCTTGGGTTATTGCAGCAGCCGCCTCACTGGCACCCTGACTTCCACCCTTGGCCTCCTATAGTTTCTTCTTGACATACCAGTTATGGTGTTTGTGATGCTTCTTGGCTTAAACATTTATCACGATGACCTCACATACTCTATACAATCACCCTATCCCCATCCCCTATTCCTCTAATGAGAATCAGAGACTCTAACCCCTGGTCAGTCCAGTTGAAGTCACATTGACCATCTGGCTCCAACAGGGCAGCTTACTGCCCCTTATGGCCTTTGTGCTTTCTCAGATGCTCTTCCCCATGAAGCCCCAGGGCTGGCTCCTTAATGCTCTCTACTCTTTGCTCAAATGCCATTCTCTTAGTAAAGACAAAACTCAGACCCACCATCTTCTCTCTGTCTCCTTTGCCTACTTTATTTCTCTTTATAACATTTATCTTCTTCATTCTTTCTTTCTTGGTCATTGTACTATTTAGTTATATCTTTGTTGAATGGATGAATGGACTTTTACAAAACCAGGAAGATCATTTGGCAATACAAAGTAGGTAAATTAACAATGTGCATGGTCACTAAAGATTTGTGCAAGTCAGAGCAATATATACTTAGTACTATGCTTATTGATAAAATAGCACTATGATTATTGGTAAAAAATGGAAGGAAATCTTGACATATAAATGTATAAAAATATTTAAATTTCATTAGATACCAGTTTGTCTTCTGATTAGCTTGCTGGGTTGTACGGATCAACAGAGTATACTTCTCGTGTTTCTAAATGAAGAGCTCCATCTTTAGGGCTTGTATTTGTATAATAATTGCTAAATGGAAGAAATAAGAAAAAAAGCAAAATTTTTTACTTATTAAAATGATTATTATAAATGTGTATCAGTTGTTTGCTTTCTATAAATGTAAACACATGGTAAGTACTTTGCATTGATGATTTTATTTTATTGTCTTAAATATTCTGTGAAGTAAAAACTCCCTTTTTTGCAAAGGCACATAAAAATAAATTATTTGCCAGTGTGGGAGGTGTCCATGTCAGAAGCCGACACTAGATAATTTTATCCCACATTCAGGACTCTTAGTGACTAACAATTTGACTCCAAAATTGAGTAAAAAAGTGAAAAAAAAAAAGGTTTTATTTTAGGATAGAATCATAATTTTACCCCTTTGAGACTCCATTTCCCATTCCAATTTAAAAGGAAATTTTGATATTTGATGTTTAATTCAGAATCCTTACATACTCATACAGCACTAAAATTTTTTTAACTAATTTTCAAGAGAATGTTTTTACTTTGATTCCTTGAAAGCACATATACTTTACTGTGCTCTCTCTGTGTGTGTATGTTGCTGGGGATTGAACCCTTAGGCAAGTACACTACCACTTAGCTACACCCTAGCCTCACTATTTTAGAATTAATGGAAGACAATACAATGTGATTATGCCATCAGCTAGATCTGTGAAATAAATTACTGGGTAAGAAAGATTACCATTAAGGCTGCTAAGGCTACTTACAGTATGCCACTTACAACCACATTTAAGAGGTCAGCTTATAAAAGACACATTAAAGATATTATAAAATGGTAATCTTTGGGTAAGTGTGAGACTTAGGTTTTGGTAAAATATCTTAGAAGAACAGCATAGTTTTCTTCCAATATTTAGGTGGCTTTTTAAAAATATTTAATTTTGTCACTAGAAATTCATTTTAAAATGATCACTCATCTCATTTATAAAAAGTATTCAAGGCAGCTCAAATGTTTTAATATATTAATTATTAGAAAACAAATTGAAATGGGTTAGAAAATGGAAAGTGTGAGTGACACTTAGGCATTTAGTTTAACATATATGTTTGGTTCATATTAATTAAGGCATTTAAATATGTTATATGATGTAACATGCTAATAAATAATAATATTAAGACTGGAACATTATGCATTATTTGAACCTCTAGGCATTTCCAAATTTGCAAATTTTCCTACACATGCAATGCTCCGATAGCAAACTTAATAGCATGAAGGAAAGAGATAGAGACCACATTTTCTATTTATTTAAATTTTAAATTACTCTTAGCTAAAATTATCTTCTAACTTCCTGTGAGGAAAGCCATGCAAATGATAGCCCTATTATTATTATTTTGGAGGGGGATCCTTTTTCTCTCTTGAATTCTATGAAACTACTCTCTCCTCATTTCCGTCTACCTCCATCTACCGTTTCCCTCCTGCCTTTTCAATATTACTGTCCCTCTGAGGAACTCTCTCATCCCCATTTTACCTTTTCTGTTGTTTTTGGTCTCAAGGCATCCACTGTGATGTGTCACCCACCTGAGTTCGGGCCCCTCTCTTGAGTCCTGCATAATGGCTGCCTCAGAATGCAGGCCAGAACGAAACTCATCCTCTTTCCCACAAAACCTGCCACTTTCCTCATGTAGTGAGCCACTGGGCCACCTTCACAGGAGTTTCTCTGTGTGGTCCTTCTCCCTCCATTCAGCAGATCACTAAGTCCTGGAAGTCCCATTCTTTTCATAAAGAAGATACCTCTTACATAGGTGCCACCCTCTTGACCTGCTACTTTGACCGACAGCCCAACTTGCCCCTTCTTTGGGAAGTGCAAATATGAACACCTTATTTCCCTGCCTAAAATCCTACAGGACATACTCCTGCTCTTTGTCATGGTGTGCAGGGATTTTGATAGTCTAGCTCTTCACAAACTTTCTAGATTTCCCCCAATGTCAAGTGGAACAGTAGTTCCATGGATGTTAAAGGACTATGTTGAAAAAAAAAAGTTTTGCAGTTCTATTTGTTTAGAAAAACTGCCCCAAACCAAACCAAAATGGGTTTCTTTATTGCCATACTTTGAATACTCTCATGGTCATTGTGAACCTCTGCAAGAAAAATAAACAAAAAACAAAACAAAACAAAAAAACAAAAAACCAACCAACCAACCAAACGAACAAATAAATAAATATTTATTTGTTATACATATATACATGTACATATGTATATATTTATATTTTAATCAGAAACAGTTCTATAGTGAAGAGGTGCCCACTCTGGTAAACACTACATTCTAAGTGCATCCCAATTGTAGAATGTGGCCAAACCCATGCTCAGGCCCTCCCAGGTCTACAGTAAATTGCTTAGGTTCAAGGACACCATCAATATGTTATTTCAGTGCAACCTCTTCATGTCCATTACCTGTACTAGGTTATACAGCTGTGAACAATGGCATCAAATGGCACTGGTTGCCCAGGAAATGATAGAACCTACGGGGCTTGGCATGCTAAAGTAATTTTTCTGGGTATTTTGGGTGATGCATTTGGGGCAGCATGACTTAGTCATCCCTAATCCAAAGTTATCTGAGACTTGATGAGACATCATCTGGTTATCTTCCCTAACACTATCATGTATGGAGACTCAAGAACCTATGCATACAAAGAAGTCTCTAATGCCTGATGGTATGTTATGTTGTTGCTAAAAATGTATCCTTTGCAGATATCAGTATTCTGTTATTTCCACAAGGTTTGGGGGCTCTCTGATGTCACACCTCCACGTAAATCTATGCCATCTTTAATTTCAATCACTACCACATGTACTATTTCCAAGTCATGTCAGACTGGTTATATGATCCTTACAATATATGATGGGAAGTCAAGCTCCTAGGCTGTTATTCAAACTGCTCCTTCTATCTGGAATACTTTTTTCTTTTTGTCTCTCTTAAGTCTCACCTGAAACAGCTTCTTCACTATGAAACTGTTTCTGATTAAAATTTCCAAGTATTGACCATTTGCTTTGTGTTCTACCAAATATCCCATAATTCAACATGACAACACTACATTCTTGTTGATTTGCAAGCTTGCTTCTCAGCCAGACTGATATCTTCACCCTCTTATTTTCCCTCCCCCTCCTCTTCTCTCCTTTTCTTCTTCTTTCCTCTCTCTCCTTCTCCTCTTCCTCCTCCTCTTCTGTTCTGGGGTTTGAACGCAGGAATAGTGTACCACTGAGTTACACCCCCAGTCTCTTTTTAATTTTCATTTTGAGACGGGGTTTCACTAAGTTGCTAAGGATGTCCTCCAACTTGAGACCCTCCTGCCTCAGCTTCCTGAGTTGCTGGGATTACAGGCAGGTACCACTGTGCTCAGCCAGACTTTGATCTTAATGATACAGCCCATGACTTGTGATTCTAGTCTAGTGTGGGACTAAGACATAGGAGGTACTCAGAAGTTACTGCATAATAAAAGAACAAATGGTCATGGTCATTATCTCTCATCATATCACTTCTATTTCTTTAACATTATTGATTAAAAATTTAAAAAGACACAGCAACATATGGAACAGTCTATTCTGAAATTGCTGATATTCTTTAACTTAACACATTGAGCAATAAAGACCAAAATAAGTAAATAAAAATATACAGCAAGGGGCTGGGCTTGTGGCTCAGCAGTAGAGCACTTGCCTAGCGTGTGCGAGGTGCTGGGTTCCATCCTCAGCACCACATAAAAAAAAATAAAATAAAATAAAGGTATTGTGTCCAACTACAACTAAAAAATTTTAAAAAAATGTACAGCAAGTGGAAATCATGACAATAATAATGATTTGTAGAACATGCCTTTACTAACTTGATAACTCACAAAAAACCTGTTAAAATGAATAATTGTATTAGGATAAAGATTCCTAGATATCATTTGAAATTAATTATGTCAGAGCCAAAATGATTTTATTTACAAAAGCAATAAAAAGGATATTTAGATAATTTAAATTTATGTAATTATGAGGTGAACTATTAAATTTTGACTGATAGATTTTTTAAAAAAATATCAAAATCTATGTTTCTGGAAGGAAACTGTGAATACTAATACTTTTTTCTTGGGGCTATGGTTATGGTTGTATATAAGTAGTTCTATAACCTATCTGCAAAAATAAATGGAAAAAAATTTAAAGAGGGAGAAAATTGAAATCTCAGAAAAACTTTTATAATGCTATAATTCTTAATAGAGTAGTTCTGGCTCCTAGAGACAGGCAGATCAGCAGAACACCATCTATTTTCCACATCTCTATCATGTGTCTCTGACGTAACTCGCAGCTGACATAATAATTAAATATTAATTATTTAATTATTATGTAAATAATTACACTACCTGGTAAAAAGCACTACAAAACATTGGGTAAGGAGGGATGTTCCTCAAAACAGGCTTTCAAAGAATTGACTACACAGAAAAGGAATGCAAGTGGGGTTACATCGACCACCAGGCCACAAAATAAATTCCAGTTGGATTCAGATGTTATAAAACAAAAGTAAAATGTAAAGGTATGTCTAGTTTCTGGATAAGAAAACACAAAAAAATAGAAATCTAGTATTTATGCAAACAGAAAAATAATTTAGTCAAAGAAAAGATGACTTGACTGTGGGAAAATTGTTTTTTGACTCTTATACCTAACTTTTCTCAACATTAAATACTGAATTCCTGAAAAATCATAATTGGGCTTAAGGTTTTCCTGACCTGAGCCAAATCTATATGGAAACAAATGGAGAGACCTAGTATGTTTCTGAACAAGAGAACATGAAAGAGGCCAATTTCTCAGAAATTCCTCTACAGACTTAAATGCAATCATAACACTTGATTGATAACAATTTCAAAAACTGCCTGTAAGAAAAAAACAGAATACAGAGGGAAGCCCCCAAAATTGTATTAGAGATCCTTTATCAGATATTATAGCAGCATAATACAGTTTATATTAATTAAAAACAAATTATTTTCGATGAAAGAATAGACAAATCAATGAAGCAGGAAAAGAGGTTGAGAAACACAACACATCCAGACACATTAATTATTTGATATATAATCAAGTTAGAAATTTCTGGAAAGTCATTTGACAATATTTGTTAAACATATTAAATATTCATATACTTATCCCTACTAATTCTAAAAATTTAAATTTATCCTAAAGAAATTAGCAGATGAGGAAAACAGTTTATCCAAAGATTTTCTTCCTATCTTATTATCAAAACAAATGTATATACAATAAAATTGTTGCAAAGCATGAATACACAGAATAGAATAATAGGCTCTTAAGTAACTAAAAAAAACAAGATTTAAGGATGTGAAAAATATATACATTCGTCTAAATGGAAATCAAATTAAGATGAGATACTATAATGCCATAATTTCAGTTTAAAAAGCAAAAAAGAAAAAAAAATATAAGAGAAATATTTGATAGGAATAGACCAAAATATCTGCAGCTGTTACCACTGGCATTTTGCTTTGTTTTGTTTTTCTTTCTGATCCCTAGATTTTGCACAGTGTACTATCTAAATAAACATCATTCTACAAAATGAGCTGTGTGCGGGGGATCTTTTAAGTTCTTACAGAAGGGTCTTCCTTCTATATATCACCAGATCCCTCCTTACAGTTGTCACATTGCAATGTTCACTTCAAACAATGGGTGCTTCTGTGTTCAGTTTCAGACAAGAAGCTAAGACCTGTTGTGCATTTTGATCAACCATGCAATTGAACTTACTGTTCTCTGTACTTAAGTATCATGTATAAGGAGACACCAACCAAGAAGAGAGCAAGTACTGAACCTGCCACGATACCTAGGGGAAAAAGCAGTGACCATCAAATGCCAGGAAGACATGACCTATACCGTTATGGACTGATTGTGGGGCCTACGCTGAGTGTTTTATGCTTAAGAAGTATTAAAAAGTTTTATATTTTATTATATTTAAATTTTCTCAACCATAAACATTGAGGTCCTGAATAAGTCATAACTGGGCCTAAAGTTTTTCTGATTTGAGCCAGTCCACGTTTTATCTAAACAGAAAGCATGATATCACAAGGTTCCAGACAACTTTCTATTGGGTTTTTCTGTTCCTTTCAGTTTTATTAGTAACATTGTCACTGAGGTGAAATTAGGAGCCCAGGACACCAGGATGCCATGATTTTTGCATAACAACATTTGACTCTCAGTTCTTTTTTGCTAGAGCAGAATTTTTTTCAAAAGTACCAAATCATGCAAAAGACCAAGGGGTAATGAAAGCAAAACTTTCATTTTAAAAAGCAGGAATAGTTGGCTATTTAAATTACTTATGCAACTCTATCCAAAGGGATATTTTGTAATATGACATACACATTAAAATAGGATCGTATCCAATAAATTGAAATGAAAAAATATTAATGGACTATAGGGCATCTAATTTTATAAGTATTTATAAAAGACAATAAGAGATTTTCTTCAAGTATTTAAGAAAACTTACCAGAAAGAAGAGGAGCAAATGAACCTAAGGAGAATATAAAATCATGAAATATCAGTCTAATAGTATAATTCCATGTAACCCAAGTCCCATTAACCTCTGGCAATGTACCAGAAGTCAGCTCCCTTCCAAGTCTATTTATTATAGATTGGATTCCTGAGTTGGACCCACTCTTTTATCATGTGACAATTCACTGGATTTTTTTTTTCACCTAAATTAGGTAGGTTGGGAAATTCACCAACAAGTAACAAAACAATATACTCAACTTTGTTATTAACGATTTCTCAGAATTGAATGCAAACATGAACAGTTCTAACAGGTTAGTTAACATGTTTTTGGAGCTCTTGTCAAATTGGCAAGCACTTATAAATCGAAATTAAGCAAGGAGGGAAATCACTGCTACAACTCTTTTCCAAATGGAAGGCTGTTAGTTTGCATTTTTCTCCTCTTAATGTTTCCCTCTTTTTCTTTTATTTACTTCCTGCATCCTCAGAAATCTGTGCTTTTTCTAGAATAGACCACTGGCTTCAAGTTCATTGTTATTGTACCACTGGTCACAGACCTATGTCAATTGAAAGCCCTGCGGTCTCCAACATTGAGGCAGACACTTCATGGTCTCTCTCCATGGGCCAGATGCAAGTAGCAGTGAAGCTTTAGCACTTACGGGATGTACAGACAGCCAGGGGAGGGTTCCACTGGTGGTCGCCTTGGCACTGGCTCTGAGGGCTGCCCTCCAGGGTATAACCATCTTCACACTCCATAGTTACGACAGCTCCATACTGATACATCTTTCCAGGCTCCAGTCCCTTCTGGATTCCATTCATATTCTCGGTGAAGTTACAGTTTACCTCTGCAATTAAAGGAATCAGACTGAAGTAGAGTCATACTTTGTCCCTTTACTAAGAAAGAAGCAACTCCATTTTTTTTAAAAAAAATATTTTTTTAGTTATACATGGACACAATATCTTTATTTTGTTTATTTATTTTTATGTGGTGCGGAGGATTGAACCCAGTGCCTCACATGTGAGAGGTAAGCACTCTGCCACTGAGCCACAGCCTCAGTCCCAAGAAGCAACTCCTTTTACTGGAAAGGTTATGAAACTACCTTATTTCATTGTCAGTAAGCAACGCTTCATTGAAATAGCAAACAGCAATATTTCAGGTATAGTCTCTTAGGATCAGCTGTCAGTCTTAATAATCACCAGGTAATTTAAGTCAGATTGTTTTCTTTCTTTTTGCTTCCATATGGGATCATTCTAAAGGCTTCTTAGAGAAAAGATGAAGGCTGAATGGGTAATATTAAATATTTTGAATTATTGGCTTATTTTCCTACTCCCCATCTTACTCTCTAATTCATACTGGTATGTTTTCTCATTTTTCTTTCACCTTTCCAGTGTAGAGGTCAATAGTGTAAAATCTTAGATTTGAATTCTGATTCTCCTACTTGCTAGTTGCCTGACTTTGAGTAAGTTATAAATCTCTCCAACCCACTGGAGCCTCATCTATAAAACAGGGATAATAATGGCCCCAAACTTCTATGGATCTCAGGAAGATTGATCTTATGAGGTTGTGCATGTAAAGTGCTCTGCACAGTGTCTGGCATATAGTAAAATGTGTTCAGCAACATTAGATATTAATTTACTATTCATACTTCATATGCAATGTTTTTGATAGCAAAGATGACTTTCTGAAGATTTTTATAAAAAAATTTACCCGTAATCCCATGACCACCCAGAGGAAATATGCTCAAAAGACCATCATATTTTTTATTGGTGTTTTATCAAAATATTTTATCATAACTGTAACCAGAGCATAGATACAATCTGTGCTTAAGTTTAATCATGAAAACTCTTCAACTTTCTGTATGTGAAGGATTACATTTGTGGTCATTTACCACATAGACTATAGCCTAAGCCATTTTTCTGAGTTTGAAACATTCATGTTAATTAATGTATTAATCCAATTAAGTGCATTTAATTAAATGATCCATTTAATAGCATTTCATTGGCTATTCTAAGTTGAACATAGAACATTTCAACAGTTCAACTATTCTAAGTTGAACATAGAAAATATCTATTTGGAACAAACTGATTTACTAAGATCAAAAAAAAAAAAAAGAAAAGAAAAAATAGACAAAGTACCTTTACAGTAAGGGGCAGGGTGACTCCAGGTTCCCTCATATGTGCAGACAAGGAACTCCTCTCCCACCAGCAGATAGCCTTGGTCACAGCTGTACAGGACTGACATTCCAGCAGCAAACTCAGCTTTATTTCCACCAGTATGAGACCCATTGGCGATGGTAGGTGGAGGCTGACACTCTAAGAAAGCTTAGAGATCAATAAGGAAGGACTTAATTCGACATAGAGAAATACCAGACAGCACTATCTTAAGTGATAACAGTGCAGAAAGGCAATCGGCCATAAGCCGGTTAATTGGTAACCAGAAACATTCATTCCAACCAGACCAAGCATCACTGGACAGAAATGTATAACTCCTACCTACCTCATAGATGATCTAAGGAAAAGTAACAAAGGAAGATATTGAAACATCAGTGGCTATAATCCACAGTTGTAATCTGTCAACCAAGAGAATTCTCTTCTTTTTCCTCTACCTAGCAAATAGGCTGGAGTCTAAGGATCACACATCCAATGCCGTTAGGAACTAGGAAGTGAGTCTCTGTGTGATAAATCAGAGATCCCCTATCCTTTCAAAAGTGGCAATTGCTGTGGATGTCACTATTTGCAGGTTCACTAATTTTCTTGGGCAACAGAGATGGGTTTCTCGTAAAATAAGACTACTGTGTTGGCCACAGAGAAGTTCTGGGGTCCTGAATTCATTTGGGTCGCTCATTGGCAGTCTCTGCTGTAGATAATCACTGACAGGAATAAAGCTCCCAATGACAACTAAAATTATAAGAAAGATAATTTGGTGGTCTGAAGGCCAGCTTCACTCTTTGGAACACCTACAGTTCTCCTTCTGGTTGGTATGACAGCCTTAAATATCAAATTATCAAGCAACATTACAGTCAAACATTAGCCAAAAAATATCTGTGTATTTTTCCTATTTTAAATTCATAAGAATAAGAAATTTGGAGCCTCAATTAATTTGGAAGTTAACTTTTGTCCTTTCATATAGTATTGCTCTACACATTGAAAACAGAAAGAGGGAAAAGCCTCATTGAGAAGGAAAATCAGATATCTTGTCGAACAATACAACCGCCTTAGCTTTTAAATGCTTTCCCCTAGCCAGAATGGCAAGTGCATATTCAAAAACCTTTATTTTGTACAATATCCATATTTTATTCCTTAAAGGAACCTACCTTTTTTGAAACAAGTCGGTACCCCTGGTACCCAGGTGTTATCTGTATGACACCTTATCAAGTGACTTCCTTTCATGATGAAGCCGGGATTGCAGGCAACATACAATAGGTCATTGTGGGAATATGCAGAACGAGTTTTGTTGAGCTTGTATCCATGTTTGATTTCTGGGTTAGGGCAGTGAGTTACAGGCGGAGACTGTAGGCACCGTGGGGGAGGTTCACTCCAAGACCCATGTCCTAGAGAATCATTTCCGCACTGTAAAATTTTCTTCCCCAGAAGATAGAATCCTTGGTCACATTCATAAGAGACTTCAATTCCATACAGAAAGTGCTCTGCCATCATGCCCGTGTGCCTCCCGTTGTCAATCTTAGGTGGAGGGGGACAGTGAATAGCTGCAGGAGAAATTTAGAGGATTCAACTTCAGTGGATCCATCACAATGACGATTTTCATTCAGTACAGGTGACACTATACAACTGCATTACACCTCACATAACTAAAATTATTTAACTTTTGGAAGTAGGATTATGCTTTTTGTTAAACATCTTCATTAAAAGTTGTGACGAGTAATACATACTTGTTCCAAAAAATTCAGAAAAGTATTAAGATAGAAAGAAATACAACTATGTTCTTATGGCCTAGAAATAGGAGCTACAGTTTTTAAAAATAGTTTATATATTTTATAAATATATGGCAAATACTCACTTTCTATTATTTGTTTCCTAGTGCAAGGGTTGATAAAACACTGAAAGTTTGGTTTTTTTGGTACTAGGGATTGAACCCAAGGGCGCTTAACCACTAAGCCACATCCCCAGTCCTTTTTATTTTTTATTTTAAGACAGGCTCTTGCTAAATTGCTTAGAACCTCACTAAATTGCTGAGGGCTGGCTTTGAACTTGTGATCCTCCTGCCTCAGCCTTCCTAGCCTCAGGGATTACAAGTGTGCACTACTATGCTTAACTCAAACACTGATAGATTTTCTATTACCTTACATATACACTGAGGGAGAATCATAAATAAATGAAATCTCTTCAGTGGCCTTCCCTCTCTAACCCGCTATGTACACAGGTAGTTTTGTGGGTTTTTTTTTTTTTTTCGAATTTACCTTTACATTGTGGAATCTTCTGGAACCAAACCCCATTCTTAGCATCTTGACATTTCTTATAAGCATGTCCAGTCAACCGGTACCTAGTGAGAGACAGAATATAATACATTACCTTTTTCCAAAAATCACACTTCTGCAACTGGGCTTCTTCAAACTATAGATACAGAGGCACTTCCAAATAGGAACTTTGGCGGAGGAAGCTAGAACTCTTGATTTGTAAATAAAGAAAACTACTTTAGACTTAAAAACCCTGTAAAGCTCTTCCCATTTCAAGAAAGCATAGAAACTCAGAGTCGCTAGTTAGACCACCACAACCTAATGCTCTCTGTGGGTGTAACAAGGAGGAACCTGTAAAGGAACTCATCAAGAAAAGCTGTGGGCAGAGTGAGCGAGCAAACCCAAGGCAGACCCCTTTACTCAGAACGGACTACCTCACACTCACCCGTCTTGACAGGCCGTGTTCACTAGTTCCACATGTGCCTCAGCTGGAAGCGTTGTCACATCCCTACATGCTTCTGGGGGAGCACAATTGGAATTATTCATAGATACTTCATCTCAAAGAGAAAGACAACTCAGGAACTGAAAGTACCTTCACATCGTGGAGTGGGACTCCAGTGTCCTGAAGGCATACACTGAATGGATTTGTTTCCCACAAGCATGTAGCCAGGGTCACAAGTGTAGTCTACAGTCGTCCCCGGGACAAAGAGGACCATATTTCCACCTGTATGCCGACCGTGATGGAGCCCAGAAGGAGGCTGGCATCCTGAGGAGAAAGCTCCCCACATAAACACCAATACAGAGGAATTCGACTCCAAAATTGTAAGTATG
The DNA here is from genome assembly GCF_001458135.2 of Marmota marmota marmota. Taxonomy (NCBI): domain Eukaryota; kingdom Metazoa; phylum Chordata; class Mammalia; order Rodentia; family Sciuridae; genus Marmota; species Marmota marmota. Next base: position 38,921,393 of record NW_026000016.1, read on the forward strand.
CAACATTTGACAACAGACAATCTAAAACTTGGAAGCCGAGGATCAGAAAGCTGTCATTCATCACTGAATGCTTTCTACTCTTGTAAAAGAACAAGTCCCATTAAAAAAAAATCCCTCTCATTATCTACCCTGACTATATCCTAGATCTAAGGGGGCATTTGTATGAAGAATACATACAACACACATAGAACATTCTTTCGCAGAATCGAAGGAATGGGAAAGTAATTCATGCTCCCTTGGCTTTTTCTACAACTCTAGTATTGAGTGGGAGTAATAAACAAAAAAGTAAGTAAATACCTTTTTTTTTTTTCTAAATCCCCATTGGGTTTTTACCTTTTTCACAAACTGGTTTTTCAGGATCCCAGATATCATTGTCTTTGCAACGAATCTGACCACTACCCTTCAAAGTATATCCATTATTACACTTGAAGGTCACAGTGTCATTGTAGAAATATGGGGCTGGCTTTATGGATGTCTTGACTCCATTTTCAATGATGACTTCTGAGCACTGGACAGCAGGGAGGGAAAGTTTACAGAGAGGAGCGGGGCCACTCCAGGTGCCTCTCTCTCGATCAGTGCTTGTACACCGGATGGTGCGCTCCCCAATGAGGTTGAATTGGACTCCTTTCTCTGGCCCGGGGTTACACGTATAAGTGATTATGGTTCCATATGGAACGTCTTCGGAGGAACTCCCTGTGTGTATCCCATTGTAGATAACAGGGGGTGGTGGGCAGGTGATTTCTAGAGAGATGAAAAGATACTGTAGAAGTCTCTTTCAGACAACAAAGAATATTAGCAAAGCAGGTTGTGACGCTGTCATTTCCCAGAGGCTATGGATGAATTTTCATGGTGTTATTTCAAAGTTCATTATGGATATAAAACTTAAGCAGTTTCACAGGAAAGAAAATCTTTATTGAAAGTGAACATACCGATCGATATCAAATTATGAGGCAGAAAGACCCAGTAGTCACTTGCTAATTAAAGGAAGAATTCTTTGAACATAGCCGATGGGAGGACAAAAGGTACAGGTGATAGAATTATGCTTTTTTGAGTGCTTCGTGCTGAGGTGATACAATAGTACAGTTGGCTAAGAGTATCTATTGTTGGCTGAGTGCCTATTTTGTGACTAGCAGTTTTTCCATCCAGAAAATAGGGTTAGTATCATTTAATTCCAATAATTCTGAAGTCTATAGTTTGATGCCAGTTTTACAGATGAGAGACTAGAGCTTTAGAGAAGCTACATAAATTGCCCAAGGTCATACAGCTATTAAGCAGTGGGAACAGAATCTGACTTCAGATCTGACACCCATCTCCTGTTCTCTTCACTAAACCACAGTTATCCCATGTTAAAGATGGAGGTTCACACATTCATCACTCTCATTATTCTCATAATCCTAAATCACAAAAGAGAATCAGCAACTGAATACATTCAGTTTAGGTGACTGAAGTAGGCAACAGTGACAACAGAAAGACATGGCAAAGCTATGCCACTGTAACCATTGGCAGAATTGACAGAATGGAATCTAATGCACTAGTCCCCACGGCATGGCCTGAAACCGAAATCTCCCAAGAAACACATAGATGGCCCATCACTTCAGATTCTCTGTCATTTTTTGCCACTCACCTTTACAAAGACGAATCTCCATATACCAAGGAACTGTACCTTCACACAGTTGATAAGCATTCTCACTTAACCGGTACCTAGAGATAAAGAGTCACATCATTTGGCCATCTGCTGACCACTAAGCTAAGTGAGAACTATTGGCTTTAAGGCAGATTTGTTCCTTTCAGAACAAGAAGTGATAGAAGCAACAGCAACAAAAATGTAGCCAGGGTCAGTGCCATCTATCCATTGCATAGTTTCTATGCAAGGACAAATAGCGTGATCAACTCTGCAGGAACACGGAACAGGGAAGGACCTTTGAGATAAACTCTTACATAGTAGTATGCACTACTAAGTCAGAGCCTTCACTCACCCTTCACCGCAAGAAGAGTAAACAGCTGGTCTAATAAACGCATTCTGAGGTTTTTCAAAGAGTTGCGGTCCTTTCGGTTTACACTCCGCCACTAGGAAAGTAGACGAGGGGGAGACATCAACACAAGGTAGTCTTAAAAACAGCAAAACATCTGCATTGGAGGCTTGGTACCTCTGCACTGAGGGGTAGTGGGTGTCCACTTTCCTTCCGAGGTGCAGTTTAAGTATTCTTCTCCTACCAGCACATAGCCAGGATTACAGCTATATTTTATGGAGGTCCCAGGGTCAAAGCGGACCAGGCGTCTATCTTCTCTTTGCCCATTGAGGATTGTAGGAGGTGGCTGGCATTCTAAAGCAAAGGAAAACACAAAACAATTGCTTTAAGATAACAACAGAAACTGAGCCAAAAAAAAAAAAAATTGACATTAATGCTACAATTGCACTCTGGAAGCAGCTGTGTGGCACGAGCGTATCTTGCAACCCAGTTTGGGGTAATTTTAGATCATTGCTTCTCAGTCATGTTTTCTTGTCTGTACTTAGGCAGCTGAAGATCCTGTTCAGTTCCTGCTTGGTCTAACTCCTCTCCTGTTTCTTCCTTCTTAAGGAACCATCTTGGATGCTTTTATGGGAGATTCTGATATATCCCTGGGTGAGGGCTTTGATGACTTCCCTTTTAAGAAACATTGTTAAGACAAACAAGTGTTTTACTTCCATTTTTTTTTAAAGAAAGAAATGGACAACTCAATGATCCCTAATACTTTTTCCCCAAGCATATTTCCACAAAATGAAACCATGGTGGGGTGGGGAGTGTTAAGAAACTCCTCCATAGAATTTCTGCCCACTCTATATTTAGTTTGACCAAGAGTACAGGAAGTGGAAAAGGTCCTGTTGAAAGCCCACAATCCTTCCTCGACCTTTTCAAGACGATACATCAGTACAGAACACTCACCCTTTTCACAGACGGGCACTGATGGCTCCCACGTGCCTTGGGCATTACATCGTATTTTCCCACTGCCCTTCAAGGTGAAGCTGGGCTCACAAGCAAATACCACCGTGTCATTATAGGAATACTGATCTTTTGGCACAGATGACATTTGGCCTCTCAGGATCTGGGGATGTGGACAATGAACCGCAGAAGTAGAAAGTTCACAGCGTGGTGCAGGGCCGCTCCAGGTCCCCAACTTCTGACTATCCATGGTACAACGGATAGTGTTCTCCCCAATAAGGATGAATTTCACTCCTTTCTCCGGGTCTGGGTCACAAGTGTAAGTGAGACTGCTTCCATATGAAAATTTCCCTGAAGAGCTGCCTGTATGTCTTCCGTTGAGAATAGGAGAAGGTGGTGGGCAAAGAATTTCTACAGAAATTAGACAGAGATGAAAAATCACAAGTGTACTGCAAGAGACAATGCCTCAGGTGCTGCTTGAAACTACTCCCACCTCCTAGGTTCAAGGACAGTGATATTTGAATCTGTAATAACTCCATCAAGACAGCAAATACAATATAATTTAAAAGTATGACTTTAAATCTTCATGTTTGAGTATATTGACTCAGCTGATCCTTTGGTTCCTATTACCAAGTATCCAATGTTTTTGAATGATTTCACAAGTCTATGTAGCTTTCAGAGAAGGAAAAGCCTAGGAAGCCCATTTGACTCGAGGGAGGCTGCGAATAAAGAGACAATTGAAGGCTGCTTCAATGAAGACCCTGCTGCTTAAGATTTCAAGGTATCCTTTGCTATGTAAGAGTCTGTATGCTAGTGAATGAACCAGAAGTTTTTTGTAAAGCTGAGACTGCAGCGTCCTGTCAAACCACCATGGTGCCCTACGTATGCCCTACTGTTGTCTTACATACCTTCACATACAGGCTTCTTGGTCCAAATAGCTTTATTTCCAGCAATTACACACTGACTAGAAGGTTGGCCTTGTAATCTGTACCTGGAGACAGAGGGTGGTCATTCAGAGCTGTCAGGCAGTTTGTGCTGAAGAACGTCAGCCTCTCACTCAAAATACAAGACAAATTCATTCCATTTGTGTGCACCTACTTTTTTTTTTTTTTTTAAACCAGCTCTCTCTCTTACAACCTCACTCAGGATAGCCATAGATCCTTCCAAAGGTTCCTTCTGCAAATTTCAGTTTCCACCATGCATGGGTCATCCAAATAAATTAAATCTCAAAGAGCCTCCTGATACTCACCCTTCATTACAGGAGAATTTCGCAGTCACTCCAGCCAGAAGACTTTGCGGTACCTCTACCCGCCCATTGAGAAGCTGAGCTGGAGTGTCACACCGTGCCTCTAAAAATACAAGCCACATATAAGAAACGGTGGCAAATCACAGAACAGCCCAGTTCCTTAAAATAGATTGCAAATATAGGATACCTTTGCATGTGGGAGGGGCAGCACTCCAGTCTCCCGAAGATAGACACCTAATCATCTTTTCTCCATTAAGCAAGTAGCCACGTTTACAACTGTAAGTCACAGAAAATCCTGGGGCAAACTGGCTCACATTTTGCCCTGTGTGATGTCCATTGTGGATCTCAGGAAGTGTTGGACACTGCAGAGGGATATCTTCACACACACACACACACACACACACACAAACACACATATTAGGAAAAAAAGCCATCAGATGAGACGGGCTTCACAATCTGCTCACTTTAGGACATAGATTCAAATAAATGGCATGTAATTTATAGCAACCAGCTATCACTAATTTTCAACTTCAAATGTGGTTTAATTGTATCCACTTTATCCTCTGACTCTTGCATTAATTTTCATCTTTAATTATACTATATGAATTGATTTTGCCTTGAGAAAAATTTCAGTTGCTAAAAGTATATCCACTTTTACCCATATTTTCATCCTGTCCTTAAGTTTGTTCTCTGCTCCAAAAGTAGTACTTTATTATTTGCAGGGTAATCCTGCCAGATATTAGTCATATAGCTTACTGGTATCCAATATGTGATACATATATACACTAATATATTGTGGGCATACTCCATACATATTATCGTATGCTTCCTGTACTTAATAATAGAGTATGTCTATATCATACAAATGTGTCTATATATGTCAATATATGTACATCTATCTACCTAAAGGTTTACAAAAACTTAGTTACTGTTTCCCATAGTCATTCAATTTTGTGACTATCTTAAAAATCTCCTCCTCTGAGACTATCCTCACATTTATGTACCTATGTATTTATAGATCAATCTATTGGTAGATGGAATTATATTGTTAATGATTGAATGGTTTCTCAGCCCTTTAATCCATTTAGAATTTTTCAATATTGTTCCTTATTAAAAATATGAATATCCAGTTGTGATGCTATAACATTTTCAAATATTGTCAATCCTTGTAATTGGAAAATTGAAATTTGGATTTGGAGAGCATTCGGAATATAAACCAAGCCAGATGAGAAGAAAATGAAGAATTGAATGTAGTCCAGTTTTCAAAGTCTTTTGATCCGAAGAGTAATGCCGTCTCAGGAGATAACTTGAAGAGACACCAGGGGTCACTTCAGAATGTGCTTACCAAGCACAGAGGACAGAATGTCACTTGAGCCAGATTATAGTACAGCCTTCCTCAATGGATTTTACATCCATTGGGTGATTTTTTTCTATTAGATCCCACATTTCTTATTACTTTAGTAGTAACCCAAATATATAGTTTAAAATCACTCAAATCCCATAGCTCTAGTAAACTCTGGCCTCCCATCTTTGGGAGATTTTCCACTCAGTTATTAAGAAGGATCAATGACATTTTCCCCTAATACTTCAAACTCCTTTGCTCAAGTCATGTTCTTAAAATTGACAGTAAAATTCCTCCACAATGAAGAAAAAAGATGGAAACCTCAATTTTCAAATTTTCCCTTGCTTCCTCCCTCCACCCCTATCATCCTGAAATCCATCTTTTTCCTCCCTTCAGGAAGAGACAAAGCATGGTTTGCACAGAGATGGGAGATCCCAGCCCCTCAACTAGGTTTTTCTTTCTCACTCACCACTCTCACAGGTCGGTAGTGGCGTTGGGCCCCACATTTTATTTGCTTGGCACCAAACAGTTTTGTTTCCTTTCATGGTGAAGTTGGCTTTACAGGTAAATGTCACAGAATCACCATGTTTGTATGGCGGTCTAGCTTCCCTATTTCTGTATCCCCCTGGTACAGTGGGCTCAGAGCAAGAAGAATCTTTTTGGAAATATTCACATACAGGAACAGGTTTATCCCAGACTCCATTCACTTGGTCTTTACTTATACACAAAATAACTTTTTCTCCGATGAGACGATATTTAGCCACACAAGTGTACCTTATTACGGTACCAAGACGTATAGGTTGCGAGTAAGCACTGTTCCGACCATTTTTTATAGGAGGAGGAGGGTCACAAGAAATTCCTGAAAAATAGAAAAGGAATTATGTTGGCACACTGATGGTGACACTAAAATATTCAAATTTAAACGAAAGATTCAAATGCCACTTTTAAGAAACTGGCTTAGGTATTTGTATGATTTATGTCTTGCTTACAGTCCTCATTGATTCCCAAGCTCCTAAATTCTTACCTGTTTCTCAGTCCTCAGCTAACAAATCAATATAAACCATTTTAACCAAACAATAACAGTGAAACTGAATTTATACAATAGTTCTGGCTAAACAATTTTAATGAGAAGCAATAAACAAACAGCACATGGGAATAATATATTAATGACATGGTAATTACATATGAGGAGGCATCTTAGACTAATGACATTCACACTCAGTAGACCTGATTTCAAATCTCCACTGTCATTCAATAGCTGTATGACCTTAGGCAAGTTGTATCTTCTCTCAGCCTCAGTTTCTTTATCAATAGTATAATTCAAGTTACTTCATGGAGTGTGATGAGAATCCAGTGAGACAAAAATATGGGAAAGGGGCAAGTTCAATATCTAGAACAGAATAATCACCCAGAGCCTATTTCAAATGCACCGAATACCTGGGGTTACAGGTGGCATGATCACGTTTGGTCCTACCACTACAGATACTGCAACTTGACCACAGGTCAGCTGCCATTCCTCAAAGCTAGATTCCTTTGAGAAAGTCACAGGAAGTGAACAGAATCTTTGAATAATCACTTCATATCCTTTATTTGTGTGTCCTAATGGGCATGAATGGTATTAGTTGTTAATATGCACACCTCTCCTGGGTAAGCCTCAGAACAAAGAAAAAACTACCAAACTCCACCCTTTTTAGTTAATTTCCCTGGCTCCAAGAGGAGCCCTTCAGTAGAGGAACTTGCACAGGAAGACACAGTTTAACTGTTTTAGCACATCCTTCTATGCTTGGTTTTGGTCCTGGTAACTGTATGTCTAGAATCCACAATACAACATGCAGTCAACTGAGTAAATTTAACTCTTCTGGTTCTACATGCTAAAACAGAGAGAAAAGTGAGCATCTACATATCTATTTATATATGCCTGTATGGATATAAATACATAAATACAGATGTCTTCATTCAAAGCACACACATGGATAAGATGTTATAGTTGGCAAACGTATGTAAACACAAACAACATCAAGAGGCAAGATCCATATTTGATGATTCTTGTTTTCTACTCACGTTCACAGACAGGAAACTTATTACTCCAGATTACTGTCATTCCTTCTTGGACACACTGACTAGAAGATTTGCCATTTAATCGGAACCTTAAATAATAAGGGGTAGCAAATCATCACTAAAAGAAACCAATTCTCTGTTGCATGGAATTAATCACTTTTTTCAAGTATGGATAGAATCTATATTTTAAAGCATTTCTGGTAAGGAAAAAGTCCAAGGTTACTTGTAAGTCCACTCAGTCATACGATAGATCCAGACTAGGTAACAACAGAGAGAAAACAAAGCCTAAGAATCATATTCTTTTCCTGAATTCTCTCCCTCTCCTCTTTGGCATCCAAAGGTCAAGAGTTTCTTGACCATCGTGAAGATAAAGGCCTCAGATCCTAGAGAAGAAAATATCAAAGACCTTGTTACACAAGTTCACCCTGAGGAGTCTCTTTGACTGAACCCGGATCATGTATTCATTCTTTATAACAAGACCTTTAACTTTTGAACCCAAACTCTTCTTTTTCAAATAATGAATGGATAATTTCCAGCCTTGACTGACCATACCCAATTCATACACTTGTAGAAAATGAAAAGCGTATGGTTACTCACAGAGTTCTTAGTCGTAAAGTGTAAAGAAAAGGAGAGGAAAAAGAATCAAAGTGAGAAAAAAAAAATGAACCATTTTTAGAGCTCACATGTTGCACTTCTCAGCTCAGGATAGGTGTCAATTCAGGCCCTATCACCTCACACTCACCCTGCATCACAAACAAAGGAAACCTCTGCCCCAAGGTGGAGGTTAGGAGGAGGAACCACGCGGCCATTGAGAAGTTGGTTTGGAATGGCATCACATGATTTCACTAGGGAAAAAGAGACAAGGCTGGTACATGCAGTCAGGAAACGGCTCAGTTTCCTTTAGCTGCATAAGAGCTTTAAGGCACCTTCACATGTGGGGGCTGCATGGCTCCAGGTTCCCAAGGATGTACACTGCACAAGGTTAGATCCAATGAGAGTGTAGCCAGGGTCACAGCTGTAGGACACTTCCTGTCCAATTGTAAAGAGCTCCTTATCCCTTTTGTTATAATTACCATGGTGGACATGTGGAGGTGGTAGACACCCTGAGAAAAGAACAAGACCAGACGGTCTTTTATTTCTGAAATAAGAACCTTCTTCTTTACAACTTATAGCAAGACTGTGGTTGATAGGAGTCGGATGGAGATTCTCTCTCAACTCTCCTGGGAAGGCAGAGACCCACTTTGAGAGAGGAGGAGAGGGCTGACTCTACCGCTCTTTTTTGGACATGAAGACCTAGGCAGCTATTCTTGATCCTTGGCAGGAAACATCACACTCACTCATTGTTTTTCATTTCATTCTACTACAGCATCCAAGATACTCTTTCACTAATAGTGGAACCAAGGGAACCATATTTCAGGAACACATTTTCAACACCAAATCTGTCTCTTCTTTTCTGCTCCCAAAACAAGACTGATGAGCTTTCCGAACTTTGTGAAAGGAATTCCCAATGCTGCCATGTTTTTAGAAAGTTAGATCTTTTGCAATAAGAGTAGGGGAGAAGGGAAGAATGGGAGAACAGACCCAATCAGACTATTAGCCTTCTTTCATAAAGGTTATATTTCTCAATATGAAAATGTATAATGTCCATGATATTTTGAATCAAATTCTGATCTCACCTAATTTCCCCAATTGACATGGCCAATAGGATTGACAGCTCATTTTATCCTCATTTAAAGAAATCTAAATATATATAGATAGATAGGTATAGATAGATAGATATAATCTCTATTGACTTTGTGATTCTCTCTCTATATATAATATATTTACATATATAATATATTTGGGGGGGCGGGTATAGGGATTGAACTCAGGAGCACTCAAATTCCACCTCTGAGACACATTCCCAGCCTTATTTTATATTTTATTTAGAAATAGGGTCTCACTGAGTTACTTAGGGCCTTGCTAAGTTGCTGAGGCTGGCTTTGAACTCACAATCTTTCTGCCTCAGCCTCCCAAGCCGTTGGGATTATAGGTATGTGCCACTGCGCCCAGTTTATTTATTTTGTTATTATTTATTTTATTTTTAATTGGAACAACATTGTACCAATATATGAGATACCATGTGATGTTCAGGTACATGAATATGTTGTATAATATTCAAGTCATGGTAAATATAGCAATATTCTAAAATATTTTTCATTTTTTGTGGTGAATTTTTTCAAGATTGTTTCTTTTATCTTTTAAAAAATGTACTGTATATCATTATTACATAGAATCATCCTACTGTGCAACAGAACACTAGAATTTATTTCTCTTATCACTTAGTATCTATTGGTCAATGTCTCCTCAGCTTCCCCCGCCCCCCATCTCATCCTAGGCTCTGGTAGCCACTATCCTATAATCAACTTTTATGAGATCAACTTTTTTAGATTCCATGCATGAGTAAGATCATGTAGTATTTGCCTCTCTGTGCCTTGGATTATTTCACTTAACATAATGATCTCCTGTTCCATCCAGGTTGCCATAAATGATAGGTTTTCTTCTCATTTTATTCCTGAATAGCCTTCCATTGTGTTTGTGCACTACATTTTCTTTATGCATCTTCAGCTGATAGATATTTAGACTGTTTCCACTTCATGGTTATTATGAATAATGCTTCAGTAAATATGGAAATGCAGGGTCTCTTCAACACACTGATTTCATTTCCTTTAAATATATATAGACCCAGGAGTGGGACTGCTGGCTTCATATAGTATTTCTATTTTTAATATTTTGAGGAAACTCCATTACTGTTTTCCATAATGACTGTACAAATTTTACATTTATATAACCCTATGTAGGCATTCCCTTTTCTCTATATCTTCATCAGCACATGCTACAGTTTTTCTTTTTGATAATGGCCATTCTAACTGGAATAAGATGATGTCATATTGCATTTTTTTCTGATCATTAGTAATGTTAAGAATTTTTTTCATATATTAGCTATTCATATTCATATGTCTTCTTTTCCCGAAATGACTACGTCTATTGTCCATTTTTAAATTTAATTATTTAAAAATTTTTGCTTTTGAGTTGTTTGAGTTCCTTGTGTAGTCTGGTTATTAACCCCTTGCCAGATATGTAGTTTACAAATATTTTCTTCCATTCTGTATGTTGCCTCTTCACTTTGTTGGTCATTTTTTTTTGATGTACAGATTTTTAGTGTCAGGTGCTTTTGGGGTCTTATTCAAAAAAATCCTTGCCAATTCCAATGTCTTGAAGCATTTCATTTATGTTTTCTTCCAGTAGTTTCATGTCTTGCATTTTAAGTCTTTAATCCATTCTGAGAGTTTTTTTAAAAAGTGTCTTATAATATTCCCTATATTAATGCAGATCTAGTAATGTCCCAGAATATAATAATAAAATTTTCTACCCCTTCAACATTTAGATATTACTTCCAAATTTTTTAAAAGAATCCCAGAAACATATGGTTTGCTTTTCCTACTCTTCCTGTACGTCCCATGTATTTATCCTGCCAAGGCACTAATTTTATTTCCAGATACCCAGAATTTCATCCCAACTTACCCCTGAAGCATGTTGGCAGTGGAGGATTCCACTTGCTGTTTAGTTGGCACCACACCATGTTGTTGCCTTTCATGGTAAAGCCAGGTTTACACTTAAACATCACTGTATCATTTAAGAAAAACGAACGTTTAAATCCGGATTCCACAATTCCATTTTCAATTTCTGGAAATGGGCATTTGACTTGAGGAATACATTGAGGGGGTGGGCTGCTCCAGACACCAACTTGATTGTCTTGACTGGTGCAATATATTGACTTCTCACCCACGAGGTCAAACAGCTTTTCCCCACGTGGTCCAACATTGCAATGATAAGTTACCACGATGCCATAGTAAAAGGTATCTTCACTGGTCCTATAGAAGTCCCCATTGGAGATGGTTGGGGGTGACTCACAAGGAATAGCTTTTAAGGAGGTAGGTCAGAAAAGAGAGAAGGCATTTAGATGTTATACTTCCTAAGAATTTTGTTTTCATTCTTATAAACCAAACTTCAACTCAGCCTACCATTTATCCCTTTTGTTGCAATTCTGTGTCCTGATCTTAAAGATGATTCTAAATAGGAAGTAGCCAGGCAGGAAGATACATGGAACAGGTTGATGAAAACTCAAAAAGCTATGAGTTTGTCCCTAGTCCCTACTTCAGAGTACAGATAAACTGTTACAGAAGGCACTCAGGATGACCTACTTTTGCATGGAATAAAGTTGGTCAATGTGTAATCTTATGATATATTTTATATCTAAGAAGTCATTCACTATAAAATAACATTACCAAAAGATAGTAATCAAAGGAAAGTGTGTTGGGAGTAAGAGCCACAGAGGAGGATAGATCACACTCTGTGCTCAGAACTACCTAAACCAAGTGTAACCCTCCTGAGTACTCATTTTGATGTGGATCTGCACAGTTTCCCCCTAAAAGAGGATAGAGAAATTATATAGGATGCCATAAAGAGATTGTTGTACTCACATTCACAAAAAGGCATGTCCTTATCCCAGATTACAGTATTGTCCAAGACAATACATGTAGCAGATGAGCCACCAATGAGTCGATATCTAAAGACAAGAGATGAGTGATCATCTCCCAGCTACCATTATATTTTAGAAAACTAGTTCTTTCTTTACTGAAAGAATGTAAAAAAAGGAAAAAAAGAATATCATGTATGACAGGGAGTGGCAGTACACTAAGGATTTATAAAAAATTCAAGAATCTAAAACCAGATTAAATTGGACCTTCAAGTCTATAGCATTGGAGATTTAAGGTTAAAAACAGTGTAGCCCTAATCTCTTTCTGTCTAGGGATGCTCTATTGGGTGATCCTGAAGACCTGTCTCTGGAGCAGGTCAAGATGACTCCTTTTTGCTTATGAACTTTAAAGGGGAGGTCACAATGACTCTGGTCTATTTTGGAAGACTGATGGATTCTGGTTTGAACTACTAGTATCCATGTATCCTGCCAACTCACCCTTTATTACAAGAATATGTGATTGTTGACCCAAACTTGATACCCTCAGGGATAAGCACAGAGCCATGGAGGAGTTCTCTAGGACTCATACATGATTTACCTACAAGGGAAAACAAAATAAAAATAAAAAAAAAACAAAAAAAAACAGGACTTGGGGTTGGGATTCAGAAGACAGGTTGTGTTCTATATTAAATCCCAACCTGACTGAATCTGCTGATGAGCCTACTTATATTTATTTTAAAAAATTGACATTGACAAGGGGCTGGGGTTGTGGCTCAGCGGTAGAGCTCACACCTAGCAGGTGCAAGGCACTGGGTTCAATCCTCAGCACCACATAAAAGTAAATAAATAAAATAAAGGTATTGTGTCCAACTACAACTTAAAAAAATAGACATGGGCAAAATGTGTTAACTCTCAAAGGATCAGTCCATTCTGGAGCACTATTTGTTTAACATAGATGATCTCTATTTATGAGCATGGATGCAAACTTTGTGGTCAATTATAACTTATAATCTTCAATTCCCCTTTTGAATGGCATCAAAATGCACCAGTTGATGGCATCATCTGCCTAATCTACATTAAGAAACCCTCAGGGTCATCATTTCCTTTCTGTAATTCACCCTTTACTCCTTGATCTTTGTTCAATTAGTCAATAAATTTTAGCCGCTGGGTTGCAGAAATTTCTCTCCAAATTGACTATTTTGATCCTGTTGAAGTCTCTCATTGCATTATTGAGTTTCTAACTCTGGTCTCCCTTGGTCTCATATATCATCATATCACTGCATAATTCTCTAAAGTACAATTATGGCCAGGCCACTCCACACATTTAAAAACTTGCAATGGCTTAACATTTTATAGAAAAAAATGCATGAACTTTTATAGTTAAACACCAATCTACTTAACCAACTACATTCTTTACCGGGTACCCTATTCTCCACTCTCACTGATTTTTTTTCTTCTAAATGTATGTTCTTCCATATTTCTATGCTTCTGTGGTAACACAGTCAATCAGTGAGCTACATCCCTAGCCCTTTTTATTTTTTATTTGAGACAGGATCTTGCTAAGTTGCTTAGGGCCTCAATAAGTTGCTGAGGTTGGCTTTGAACTTGAGATTCTCCTGCCTCAGCCTCCCAAGCCACTGGGATTACAGTCATGCACCACCATGCTCGACTATGCTTCTGCATATGATAAAACATCCTTAGTCCAAAAGTCCTGGATTTCTCTATTTCCTGCAGATATCAGTTACTATTTATTTCTCTATAATATAGTACTTTACCTCTATAAATAAATGATACAGTACAATATATGTTTAAGAATCAGTCTTTACAACTAATGTAGGAATTCCTTAAAGGCAGAAGCTATTGAATTAATTTTTTTGTCTCTTCCAAACCCCACTGTCTAGTGTAGTTCTTCATATCTATTAGTTATTCAATTTCTCGAATTGAATGTGCTAAGAAGGGTGAAACTAACATTCCTTGCATACTAACTTTTAACGTCACTCTAATACAGTATAGAGATTATAGAACCCAGTCATGGAGAAAATAGGATTAATAGGCTTTGCCTGCAGTGGTGACTTAACCCCCACAATCAATACCCCTAAGGAAAAAAAGGAAACATGGAGATTCTAGGAGTACTCTTCACTGCATGACATACTAATTTACTGGTCTTTTGTCTGGAAAATAACAGGCTACTCCATACAGATGTGATGATAAACCCAAAGATTCCTCCATGACAGGATTACTCACGTTTACAGAACTGCTGAGCATCTGACCACTTGGAGGTCTCTAAGCAGGTGATAAAGAATGACTTCTTGGTATACCCAGGGAGACATCTGTATTCCCAAGATGTCCCAACAGCAAACTCAGACTGATCACTCTGAACATGAGGCTTAGCAAAATGATACCTTGGCAGGAACTTACACTGACCTAAAGACAGAGACCACAGGAATATCAAAACTAAGGGAGGCTGAACTTCTCTGCTTCTATCTTTTGCCCATTATCCTAACAACTTTGATCTCCATAAAGTAAGCTAAAACTGATGCAATATTGTCTAGAACAAAGAACACATAGCATTGTACTAGGCATGAATATACGGAGAAATAAACTCAGAGGTTCAAAGAAATTTTAGGATAGATTTCAGAGGAAGAACTAGAGAAAAGAATTTTTTTCATAAAAATCCAGATACACCCTGAGGCTGTTCCATCTTCTTACATCCTTATAAATAAAAAACAGTGGGTTTTGTTGTTGTTTTTTTATTTGTTTCATGGTGAGGTTAGAGCCTGGGGAAAACAGGATACAGATGTTTTGAGTTTTTTGCAAAGGGAGAGGTTGCTAATATTTTCCCAGCTTCATTGAGGTATAATTGATAGAAAAAAAACCCTGGACATAATTAACGTATACCCTTTGGTAAGTTTGGAACATACACACACACATGCACACACACACACACACACACACACACCCCAAAACAAACAAACAAAAAACACAGCCCTAGTTTTTCTAAGTAAAAACTAAAACCTTATAAGTAAAAAAAAATCTTACAAATAAAACATTGGGGAGTAGCATAGGAAACTGAAGAACATCAGAGATTTTGTAAAGGCACATGTATGATCCTTTAAAATTACTTTAAAGATGTAAATAGGGGCTAAGGCTGTGGCTCAGCAGTAGAGCGCTTGCCTAGCACGTGTGAGGTGCTGGGTTCGATCCTCAGCACCACATAAAAATAAATAAATAAAATTAAGGCATTATTAATTATTTAGTCCAACTACAACTAAAAAAAATGTAAATAATTATTTAAATCATTAAACCTTTTGGGTCTAGAGAAAAAAATGTGTTTATTATTCTTCATTATTTTATTTTATCAATCTGATAAGAGTAATATAACCCTCCAGAGTGCTTAATAAATACTTTTTGTTGGGTACTAAAGAAAAGGAAGTAGTTGGGGCTGGAGTTGTGGCTCAATGGTAGAGCACTTGTCTAGCATGTGTAAGGCACTGGGTTTGATTCTCAGCAATACATATAAAGAAATAAACAAAATAATGGTCCATCTATATCTAAAAATATATTTAAAAAAAAAAAGAAAAAGAAGTAGTCATTAAGATTTTTTCCCCCATGATTTAAAATCATGGTGATGGTGGTGGTGGTGATGATGATAATGAGATATATGCTGTCATAGGAGATGAATAAAAAAACATAACAACCATACACTTGAGGATATCCTTAGAAAAGTCTTTTTCCTACATATGAGAAAGAGCTCAAGTTTCAACTCCCAAAATTTATATGCAGAGAACAAGAAGTTAATGCTTATTTCAGATCAGATGGTAATTCAGGCAAAAAGTGCCCAGCTCTGAGGCCCTCCCAGAAAAGAAATGTATTTGAACATCAACTTTATAAATATTTTTTCAAACAATTCTGAGACAGTTCAGGTGAAAGTCAAAAGATAAATATGGTTAACCCACAGGCGTTCACAGAGCTCCCAGAGTTGCAGCCAGACCCACCCTTTCTGTGGCTCCATATTTTTATTAGAGGATCTAAGAATGGCCATCACTACTGGGACCCAGATATCACTGTAGGTCCCCTTCTATTTATTTTCTCAACTCCTTCAGTTTCTTCCATCAATACCTACAAATGCTCTCAGATGCATACTTTGTAAAACAGCAAGAATTATAGGGAAAATGAGGGTTTGAGCTCATGAAGACACACTTCATGACTTGACACTATTCATACCTGTGATTCTAATCAAGAGGTTTAACCTCTAGTTACCAGATGCACGTAAGGATAATACCAAATTATTTTTCACAGGCTGAAAAATCAATTTAAACCCACAAGATTTCATCAACAGCAATGATACAGACTAAGAGTGAACTTGAAATTTCAAAAATAAAGGGTGCTCTATAAAGCATACTGTAGTATGACTTTCTACTAGGAAAGGAGACAAGAATCACATTTTCTGGATGAAGACTAATGGAAAAGTCTCATCCTTAATAAGGAGACTTGGAAACTCTCTCTGGGCACATTGATTCTCTTTTGAAATTGCCAAAATCCCAGGTCATAAGACAGAACTTCCAGAAACCAGTGTCTTTTCAATCAGGAAAGGAAAGGTTGGTCCATGAACCATTAAGTAATATGAATGTTCTTGAGGGTTGCTGTACCCTCTTCACAATTGGGAGTGAAGATTAGAGTACATAGTGACTGCATCTAAAAGAAGAAACAGTGACAAGACATTCGCACACACACTATCCCCAAATCATGTTAAAAACTAGGCAAAGCACAATCACACACACACACAAAAAAAATTTTTAATGTTTTCTCTGATAAGCAGATGCTGATCCATAGTGGGGCCAGTGGATTGGGAAGAATGAAGCAACTTTGGTTTGTGTAGAGGAGAGTCAGGGGAGGGATGGGGTTGTGGGAATGGGAAGGACGGTAGAAAGAGACAGACATGATTACCCTATATACATGTATGATTACACTAGTGGAGTGACTCTGAACCATGTACAGCCAGAGGAATGAGAAGTTGTACTCCATTTATGAATTACATGTCAACATGCATTTTACTGTAAAATTAATTAATTTTAAAAAACTAGGCAAAGTGGTTTCTGGAGAAGAGGCATACATTTAACTTAGAAATCCATTTGGAAAAAATGAAGGATATGTATGTAGGATAACAAAATTATCTGAAAGATTAGTCAGAAAGCAGGTAGGAAGGGAAACTATCATTGAGAATGAAAATTATGATCAAATACAGTAATACTGGGTTTTCCTGGCATTTGATGAGTATTTTTTGAATGACCGTTATGCATATTAACTAAGGTATGCTCCCAAGTAAAGGAAATTCATCAGTGAACTTGAGATGATGTTCCCACTCTCATAGAATTTATATTCCAATAGAAGGAAACAGATCATAAATAAATACCAGAAAATAAATAAGATGATGCTGTGAAGAAATAGAGTAACATATTGAAATGTAATGCACCTGAAGCAGAAAGGGTCAGGGTGGCATATAACATCTGTTGCATGTTGGTAAAGGGAGGACTGAAAAGAGGAGAGACTCTGAGTTGTGGCTGAAGGATCAGAAGAAGCCAGCCAACCAAAGCACTGGGTAGAAGCATTTCCAGCAGAGGCCTAATATTAGGAATGATTTTGTATGCTACAGGACTCCACAGAAGGCAAATGTGGCTGGAATGTAGTATCAAAGCAGGGTAGTACAGGTAAGTTAGTGAGGTCAGCAGGAGTGATCTCATATGGCTTTTCGGGCCGCAGGCAGATGTTTAAATGTTATCCTGAATAGAAGTCATTGGCAAGATCATGCAGAAGAGTTGCATGACCTCATTTACTCTTTTAAAAGAATATACTGGCAATTGAGTGGAAAATTGATTGATTTTTAGAAGCAGGGCAAAAAATGAGGCTTGGTCTAAAGAGAGAGAGAATGAGAAGTGCATGGATTTGAAATATATTTTAGAAGTAAAATTAGCAAAGACTTGCTGTTGGATTAGATGTGGAACTAAGGAAATGGGGGATTCAGTAATGACTTCTAGGCTTTTGGCTTGAGCTACCTGATGGATGGAATTACCATGCACTTAGATAGGAAAGCCTAGAAAAGGAGCAGATCGTGTGTGTGTGAGTGTGTGTACACACAAGTGTGCAAGCCCGCATGTGCATGAGCATGCTGTAGGGTGCATGTATGTGCAGAATCAGTTCCATTTCAGCTGCGGCATATTTAACACAGCAGGCATCCAAATGAAGATACCAAGTAAGCAGCTGGATGTAGAAATTTGCAACTGAATTCAGGAATACAGATAATAAACATCAGTTATCAATTTATAAAGAGTTTTAAGGCAATGAGTCTAGATGAGATCTCTCAGGAAAAAGATAGAGAAAAAGACAGACAAGGCCCCAAAACCCTCGAATATTTAGAGATAGGGCCAAGGAGACTGAAAGTAAACAGACAGTTATGGAAAAAACAGAGCAGAATCTTGTTTTGGAAGATGAGAATAAAACTGTTTCAAGAAGGAGGAAGTAGTAAGTTTTTGCTGAAAGACTGAGAAAGATAGCATAGAAAATGACCTTTGGTTTTGTCAGCATGAAGGTTAGTAGTGACCTTGCCAAAAGTAGCTTGAGGAGAGAGATGGGGTGGGTGAAGGTGCTCAAGAGGAACGAGCAAGTGGCCAAGGAGAAATTTGCTGAGAAGGATGAGAAATTTGCAGAGAATTGGAGTTCCACTGAGTGATGAGAAGCCCCTCCCACCCACAAAGGAGGTCTCAAGAGTGGAACAAATGGAAGATGCAAGAGAGGACAGCTTGGAAAGGTAAGAGGGAATGGAATGTGACCGTGAACACGGGAAGAGAAGTCAACTTCTTCAGGGGAAAGAATATTTCCATTGTCATAGGTGTGTGAACCCCTAGTCATGTGCTGTGATAGAAATTATGTCAGGTAATAGGAAGAATAAAGACCATGCTGTCGTGGAACTTGTTTCCAGTGAGGGAAGAAGCAATGAACAGATAAATAAACAAGAAACTTTCAGAAGGTGACTGGTGATCTGTAGAAAAGAAGACAGGGTTATGGATGAGAGAGTAGCCTGAGTTACTTCTGATGAGAGTCGGACGACAGGGAGAGTGAACTGAGACTTGACTGTGGAGAAGATCTGGCAAGGTAGGATGAACGTTGCAACAGAGAACACCTGTGCAAAGGCTTGACAAAGTGCCTGTGACCAAGGGACAGGGAGGGGGAAGGTAGTGTGGCTGGAGCAGAGAGAGTGAGGGGGAAATGGAGAATTTCCAAGAGGAGCTGATGCCTTCTAGTCAAGGACAAGGGGCAGGGATTTTATTCTGGATGATAGGAAGCCTTAATCAGAGGAGAGCAGAATCATCCCCAATGGGGGTAGCTATGTACATCAGCTGCTGGGGAAAAGAGGGACTCCCTATTTCACAACTTTGTTTTCTTAGCACAGAATGAGCTCAGGTTGCCAGTGGGTGAAGGCCTGAGTGAAGTCTAAGAGTGCAAGAAATTTGATCCATTTATGTGAAGGATCAAAAGGAAAAGGTGAGAAAACATCTTAAGAGGAAAATTTGCTTTCTATTGACTTAAAGCAGTGTGCCATATAGACCTCTGCTTCAGAATCTTCCAAACTGCTTGTTAAGCCTCAGCTTTCTGGATCATACATACTCTAAACCCATGAGGGAGAAGGGGGCCTGCAGAGTGGGAGGTGGCATCTGTTGGGTGCAGAGCAGGCTGAACTGTGTTGTCTGCAGGGCAGACTGAACAGATGTTGGCTGCAGGGCAGACTGAACAGATGTTGGCTGCAAGATAGCCCACGCACTCAAACCCGCCTCTATCTGGTCTTTTATCACCTGTTTGCCTCAAGTCTGAACATTCAACCCTGCTCAAGGCTGAACACTTAACCCCCCCCCCTTGGGCCAATAAAGCAGCTTGCAGACCCAGAGGCCCCATTAGATTTGGGCTATAAAAACTCCCTCCTGCCAGGCCCCCCTCTCTCTTGCTCTCTCTCTCTTGCTCTCTCTCTCTCTTGCTCCCTCTCTCTTGCTATCTCTCTTGCTTTCTCTGTCTCTCTCCTGTGTGCGCTTCCTCTCTCTCTCTCTCTCTCTTTCTTTCCTTCTTTCTTTTCTGTTTGTTGCACTGCTGCAATAAAGATCTTTTGGTTGCTCTGAGTGTTGTGGTCACTTTCCTTTCAGCATCTACATATTAAAAAGGTACGTCAAGACTTTCTTTTTAAAATTGATTTTTATTGTCGCATTATAATTATAAAGGGTTTCTTAAGGACACATAAGTGAAGGAAACTTGTCAAGAGCCAAGAAATGATCTAAGGAGAATGCACAGTAGTAGTAAAAGTCAGAAGGGGGAGTGGCCAACCCATGAGCAGTGGGATGACAGGTGGACAAGAGGATGAGCAGCACAGGGAGCAAGGAGGTGAATCCAATCAGAAAGAGCTTGACTGGCTGAGTAGCTTTTTCCTCCACAGGTAGTGGGAATCCATTTAGACTTTTGAGCAAGGGAGTGGAATAATGAAAACATTATATATATATATATANATATATATATATATTATATATATATTATATATATATATATATATAATATATATATATATTATATGTATGCATGAATATATATACACATATATTTGGTTTTCATGATTTAAAAGGTTAAAGAGGCAGGAGGCAAAGTAATCTATAAGAGAGGAAGGCATTGGACAGGCAATTAGATGCTTAGGATTAGACTACTGGAATGAGAATGATAAAAAGACAAATTATAGGACTATGTGAGCTTTTAGAGTAAACAGAAAGGCAGATCTTGTTTTTTTCCATGTGTGTGGAATTAAGGGACCCAGGCCATGATCCTGCTCTGGTACAGAATGTGTACCTGTAGGGAATAGTGAGTTAACTAGGCTGGTGACGAATTTATTTTTCAATTGTTAAAATCTTCTCTGAAATTTTAGAAACTGTAATGGAGTGCTGGTAAGAAGTAAGGTTGGGTGCTGTACCATATGCAGGTGTCAGAGAAAGTTGTGGGTGTGCATTTGTTCAAAGGATTTATACTAGGTAGAAAAGGAAAGAGGGATAAAGGCAATGAAATATTCAAAGAAAATAATCCAAGGAATATTCAACTAAGGACCAGGAGACAGTTCAATGTCCAAAAAGCAAATAGATGTAATGGAACTAATAAATTCAATAGCTCAAACTCCTTAAACTGGGAGTGGCCATTTAAGCGTTGGCTCCTTGAAAACAGATCCAGGCAGCGCTTATTACTGACTTAGTAGTAACCACAGACATCTACCCTTCATTTGCTTATTTTCATCAGGAAACTCAGTGAGATGAAATGGTAGGGCAGCCTAATGCTGACTTCATCTCATATAGAAACTGAGGGTGGGGGAACACCAAATAACTTGCCAAAAGTCACCCAGTTATTGAAATCTTCATACAGTAAACGTCTTAAAAAAACTAAGAATTCATTGTCCATGGGAGATAATTACAAAGACTCACAGTAGCCAAGAGACTCTAATCAAAACACATTATAATACTTTAAAATCAAGCCAATCTGGGAGGGAAAAAAAGTTATGATACTGAATGAGACTTTCTTAAAGCTTACACTCTCACAGAAGGTCAAAAACACTGAAGAAAACTAAAGTTTTAATTCATGCCTCAACTTTTTGAAACGACTCGAGATGTTTACCAAAGTCATATCAAAGTTAGAAATATCTGAAACCACAGTCCGGAACCAGAGGTGTTTCTTATTTAGGTCAAGGGACCGAGGCTCTGCTACTGCTCCTGGGCAGGAGCATAGTTGTGTATACAGAAACACGTGCGCACAGCCTGAGTAGGTTTTAGGCGCTCGCAGACCTCCCGCCGGCGGAGAGCTAGAAGCACTGCCTAGTCTCAGGGTAGGAAAGATCTCCTTTGCCACCAGCCACACCAGGTATATCCAATGGCGTCCCTCTGTGACTCAACCTCCAATTCTGGGTGTTCTGACTTCCCAGAAGAGGGACTGGGGACAATCAGGACCCCCGGAGATTGGGGAGGAAAGTTCCCAAAGCCAGTGGGGCAGTCGTCTGTCACTGTCCCCGTCTTCCCGCTTTTGGCTCCATGCTTTGCATAGGGGCACTGAAGCCTTCCCTGTCCCAGACGCATCCCTACCTCCGCGCTCCCCCTCCCAGCTCACCGAGAACCCCTGGCGCGAAGAGAGCCAAGAAAACCCAGAGCGAGCCCGTGGCGCCCATGCCACGGCGGCAGCCCCAGCCACGGGATGCGTTCCGGGACCCGCGAGCCTCTGGCAGCTGCGGGAGGGCAGGGCTGGGCAGCAGACAGCTGTGAGCACTGGGAGGCGGGTCCTTATATAGTGTCTGGCACCTCGTGCGAGGTTTGCACGCTCACCTGCAGGTGGCCCGGGGGCGGAAGGCAGCGCATGAGGGTGGGGTGAAAGAGGCGCGGAGGGGTGGCCCTGGCTGGAGGTGGGCGGGCGCAAGAGGACTGAGCTCAAAATCTCCCCTCAGTGCAACTTTTTCTGGGGCTGTGCAACTCAGCACATTATTTTCTCTTTCTAGAACTGAAACATTTCGCAAAATAGTACTCAAACTAAAATGTTCAAAGTTCGGATGTTATGCTGGTCTATCCTATTATATTATTATTATTATTATTATTAAATTCTGGTTGGACTCACTAAGTTCATTTAAAATTACTGAATTCAACCCTCAGTTTGAAAACCAACCAACCAACCAACAGCAACAACAAACCAGTTTGAGTTTACTTAGGCAATTTAGGAACGGCTGCCACCTCTGCTATTAAGTTCTTTTTACTTTGAAGTTATTTCTACAGAAAAGTTTCACAAATAGTTCAAAGAATCCTTATGTAGCATTTAGTCAGATCCTTTGTTAACGTTTTACTATATTTTGTATACCATTCTCTCTGTAAAGATGTGTAGACCGCATATGTATGATTATATACTTACATAGTTATTACTTTGGAATCTATTGAGTAAAATTTACAGTCATTTATATCCCTCCTCTAAATACATCAATGTGTATTTCCTAAAACTAAGTACTCTCCCCCCTTATCTATAGTAGTGATCAACAACAAGAAATTAACATTGACACAGTCTATTCTATAATCTGCTGATTGCATTCAAATTCTGACAACCATCTCAATTATCTTTGTTATAGCAAAACGTCAGTAAAACAAAAACTTTTTTTTTCCTGGTCCAGTATCATTCCAGGATCATAGCTTGCATTTGATCATCATGATTTTCTTCCACCTTTTTATCCTTAAGAGTCGTCAGTCTAACCAGGACTGGGGGTTGCATGCCTATAAGTAATCTCAGTGACTCGGGAGACTGAGGCAGGAGAATGGAGAGTTTAAAGCCAGCCTCACCAAAAGTGAGGTGCTAGGCAACTCAGTGAGACCCTGTCTTTAAATAAAATACAAAAGAGGGCTGGGGATGTGGCTCAGTGGGTGAGTGCCCCTGAGTTCAATCCCTGGTACTGCCCCCTAACCCTCAATAAAAAAGAGTCCTCAGTCTATTTCTCTTTCATGATCTTGACATCTTTGAAGAGTATATAGTATTTTTGTAGAATGGAATTTTAAATTAGATGTCTAATGTATAGTAACAAATTACTCTAAATTTAGTGGCTTAAAGCCAGATGAAACACTTGCTATCTTCCAGTTTCTGTGGTCAGGAATTTGAGAGCAGCTTAGTTAGGCTTGGAGTCTCTTGAGGTTGCAGTCATCAACTGGAACAACAGCCATCTGAAGGGCTGGCTGAGACAGGATGACCCACATGGAATATGACTCACTCACAGGGCCCTTGGCTGGAGGCCTCATTTCTTCACCATGTGGACCTTGCTGTTGGATTGCACAAGTGCTGAGTGTTCTAAAGACATGGCAGCTAGTTCCTCCTAGATCAAGAAAGGCAGAAGCCACAGTTTCTTTTATGACCTATCCTCAAAAGTCACAGAATATTCTAATGATTATACAGATCAGCCCTATTTAGTATGGGAGGACACTATAATAGGAGGCTGGATCATTGGGTACCATCCTGGATGCTGGTTGCATTCCTCAGTTTGTGTTTGTATCTCATTTCTTCCTAATTGGATCCAGATTATGCATATTTAGCCTGAATATCAGAGAAGGGATGCTGTGCCCTCATCAGGAGGCACATGTTATCTATTGGTCCTGTTACTAGTGGTAGTAACTTTGATCACTTAGTTAGGGTGGTATCTGCCACATTTCTCCTGTGTCAAGGCCCTATTTGTCCCTTTGCAACTAATACGTATTTTTAGGATTGTACTTTAAACAATACTTCAATTTTTCACCAAAATTTCCTTCACCAACTTAAAATCCATTAATGATTCTTTCCTGAATCATATGGTCACCAACTGATATTTCTAAATCAGGCTTTACTTCTATATTCATTAGTTGGCATTATGCTGAAAATAAAAGCTTTCTCTTCCTTGTATATTTATTAATTTACATATATATATCACTATGGACAGTGTCAATAGGAATGTTATCTATTTATTCAATTGATCATAATCTATTACTACCACTATTTTTTAAGTATTTGTTTTTCAGTTGTAGGACACAATAACCTTTATTTTATTTTTATGTGATGTTGAGGATTGAACCCAGTGCTTCATGCATGCTAGGCATGCACTCTACCGCTGAGCCACAACCGCAGCCCCACTACCACTATTTTGATGTTCAATTTGTCCCTAATTTAGCCAGTATGAACCATCAGAGTAGTCCTTGTGTCATTTTTACCTGTTCTTATGATTATTCTATTACTTTATTATTTTTTGGAAAAACAAGATGCCCCAGATTCATCTTTGTATCTTTCCAGATCTGGTACTGACACTTGCCATTTCCCTGAGGAAGGATAGTCCTTTTGGGTAGAGAATATATTCCATTTTAGTTTTTAACTTGTCTTTTTGAATTTTTTACATAGTAGAAACATTAAGATGGTTCCAAATGTCTGAATTTTATATAAAGATGTAATCAGAGAAGTATTACTTCTCCCGTTATGTCTATTCCCACTCACTCACCATAGGTATTTTTTTAAAATAGTTTCTTATTTATCTGTCTTTGTTTTTACCCAAATAAGCACTTACACATCTCCCTTATTATTTCTCTTTTATGGCATAAAAAAACATGCTATAAATAATCTTTCCACTTTGTTTTTTTTAATCTGATAAATGTGCTTGAATCCACTTCACATATATCTTTTTTATTGTACGGTTATACCACAAGTTTATTCAAACATTTCCCTAGTATAGACAGGTACTTTCTAATGCCCTAAAGAATAACCTTGTGCATATTTATTTTTTTATTGGTGAGAGTCTATATCCAGCTCAAATTCCTAAAAATGAGATTACTTGGTCAAATGGTAAATGTATACGTAGTTGTTATGGTTTGAATGAGGTGTGCTCCCCTCACTAAAGCTCATGTGACAATGCAGTAATATTCAGAGGTGAAATATTAGATTATGAAATCTGTACTCAATCAGTGGATAAATCTTGATGGATTCATAATTTGAAGGAATTACTGTATTAGGTGGGGCTATAGGCTGTGGGGCCTGACTGGAGGAGGTGGGAATGCCCTTGGGGATTATGTCTTGTTCCCCTGGCTTCTCTTTTTCTCTCTCTGCTTCCCAACCCCCATGAACTAAAGAGAATAGCTTTCCTTCATTATGCCCTTCTGTCATGATGCTTGGCTTTACCAAGACCCAGAGCAATGGAACTGGCCGACCATGGATTTAACCTCTGAAACCATGAGCCCAAAAGAATCTTTTCCTCTTCTAAGGTTTTTTTCTTTTTAGACAATGTTAAATTCCATTAATAAAGAATGAATGAGCATGCCTGGTTCCCCAGTCTCACTAATCTAATGTGTAGATTAATTTTAACAAATCTAATAAGTGAGAGGTTGTATCTCAGTGTAGTTAAATCAGCATTTCTCTTATTGTGTGTGAGCAAGCTTGAACGTGCCTTCATGGGTTGAATAGCTGATTTTATTTTTATTATTTTCTGGATTCTCTGTTCATAATTTGCTTCATTTTTCTGTCATTTATAAGACACGTTTAAAGAATTCTTTGTGTATGTTAGGATTATTAGTCTTTTATCTGTGATGTATTTTGAAGGTATTTTCTCCCACTTTGTCAGTTGTCTTTTGGCTTTATTTATGACATTATTTTGCTTCATGAAGATTTTTTATTTTTCTATAGTCAAGTTGATCAATCTATTCTTTTATTGCACCTGGATTAAGAGCATAATTAGGAAGGTTTTATCTATACCTAGATTAGATAATAATTTATCCATGTTTTTTTCTTGTACTTCTGTTGTTTCATTTATTTTACAGTTAGATTTATGACACATTTGTTGTTTATTCTTGTGCTTCTTCCTGGATTTCCCAAATATATTCTTTTGCAAATCAACACTTCTCACTTACACCAAGACTCAAATCCTCTGTAGTTAAGTGTGCTGAATGTTTAGTATCTTACTGTAATCTTATTTAAACCTTTATCAGAAAAACAAATTCACTCTTGTCTACCCTGAGCCCTGCAATAATTTCCTATCTTATTCACAGTAAAAATCAATGTCTTGATACAGACTTGTTTAGTCCAGCATGATCTACTTTTCTTCAACTTCTTTGAGTTCATCTTGTATTTCTTTCCCCTCCTCTGGCCACATGGCTCCTGATGTCTTTGGCTCTCAGAGGGTTTGTTTGCTTTGCCCAGAAAGTTCTTCTGAATCCCCAGGGGTCTGATGCTGCCTCATTTCTTTCCAGATATCACTCAAAGACACCTTCTCAGTGAATCTTTCCTATTTTATTCTTATATTTCATATCCCCTTCATTGATCTAATTTTCTTCCTTTAGGGCTTAGCTTGATGGAACATATTATGTTTTCCATTGATTTTACGTTTGTATGGTGATGCCCGAGGAGGCTCTGTGTAAAGGTACAGGGCCTATAACATAAGACTTGCAAGAGCAAAACTTTTGTTTTTCTGGTTGTTTTTCTATTTTCAAACCCTCTGGTTCCAAGAATGTTACCTGGCGCATGGTAAATGCTCAAAAGAATTTTTTAAATGAATAAACACACAAATTTCTTGGGGATAATGAGGATTCTTCACAAAGTTATAATCTTGTATTATCCTTAAGACATTGGATATGCATTTAAAAATTTTGTGGTTATTTATAATAAACAAAATCCATAATACACATGAATTAGTGGTAATGGGGTAAATTTTAAAAAAACCCTAAATAGAACTGAAATTGGGGCAGCAATATATATAGGTGGACTCCAAAAGAAGTTGCCCTGTGTTAAATATAAATTTCTAATGCAAGAGGGAGACTAAGCTGTGTGTGTTGTGTGTCAGGATTTTCACAAGGGAAGTGATTTAACCTAAAAGTCTTGAATTAAATTGGGTATCCTGGAAAGGGAAATTGGGGTCCTCTGGCTTCTGACTGAATGAAACATTCCTCCTCAAAGAAGCATCCTTGGAGGCTGAAAGATTTTTCACAGATTAAAATCAATCACAAAGATAAGTTTACAATCCAAGCATTTTGTAAAAGTTAATAGATTAAAAAAAACCCTGTTAATAAAATATAAATAGAAAGAAGCTCCCTTAACCAGAAAAAAGAATTTGCAGAAAGCCTACAGCAAATATTCTTTAGGGTGAAATGTTAAAATCATTTTATTTTCAACTGCTTTTACCTTAAATCTGAAGATGATGAAATGTGTACTAAGAATGCACAGTAGAAATAAATCTATCAATATATGTGAAAAACTTTTATCAAGAAAAATAAAATGTTATTGAGAACTGAAATATGACCTACATAAATGGATAAACACAGTTATGAATGGGAAGACTTGACAATAAAATATATCAGCTATCCACAAGTTGTTCCATATAGAAAATACAATTTTAGTTAAGGTTTAACATTTTTCAAGGAACCAGACAATGTTTTTTAAAATATGTAGAGAAGAGCAAAAGGACAAGAAAGAAGTGATATTTGTTCTATTAGGTATCCAGACTTACTATAAATTCTTAATATTTAGTATAGTGAGGCGTTGGTGAGTAGATAAGCAAATGGATTAATGAGAAAGAGAAAAGATGTCTCATACATAGAAACTAGAACACAAATGACACCAAGTTCATTGGTGAAAGATGAGACGATTTAATAAGTACTTTGGACATAATTAGTTACATGTGATGAGATAATGAAATTGGATCTTAACCTTACACACACTAAATCTAATGCCAATAAATAAAGTCTTAAATGACCTTAAGACATTTGGGGAAAAAAATACAAGACAATACAGTATCTTTATAAATTCAGGATAAGGTAGTGCTTCTTGTCATAGACATAAAAATGCTAACAATAGAGGGAAAATGATGAATTCAACTGCATTATGATTAAGAGCTTCATTAATTAAAAGATACTTTCAAATGTGTAAAACCATATCAACTAAGGCATGTGCAACATATCTAACCCAAAAGGAGATTATTATGTAGAACATAAAAAAATTCCTAGATAACAATCAAAAAAACAATAAGTGAGCAAAAGAACAGAAATCTATGTTCAGTAATAGTAATTGGACAAATGACTCCATTGAAAACAACTCCAAATGCCTCATCTACATGTCCCATAAATAAGGAAATAATTAAAATGTATAAGTGAAATTATTTGGGCAAAACAAAAGAAAGGGGAGAGATGATAGGGCATTTTGAGAATGTGGAGGATTTGAAATCTCACAGATATGGAGCCCACTGGAAACAGAAGTCAAGGCTCACCAGTATAACTAGAATAAAATAATCATATAATAAAAAGCATTGGTGAGGAGGTGGGGAAATCAGAATTCTGGAGGTGGAAAAGTAAAATTGTGTAAGTACTTCAGAAAACAATCATGAAACCCAGCTACTCCACTCCCACACACTTGCACATGCAAGTTTACAGCAGCATTATGCACAAAAGCCAAAAGGTAGACAGAGCCCAAATGTGCCTCAACAGATGATGGATGAACAAATTGTGATATAGCCAGGTAATAGCATATTATTCTGCAATAAAAGGGGATGAATTACTGATATGTAGCACAATTTGCATGAACCTTGAAAACATGCTATGAACAAGAAACCAGTCACCAAATTCTATCCATTGCATGATTCCATCCACATGAAAGTCCTCCACAGGGAAATCTATGCAGATAGAAAACAGGCTAGTGGTTGCTTAGCTATGAAGGGGCAGATGATGTTGGAGGTGGGATGGGAGGGTGATACTGAAGGGCATGGCATTTCTTCTTGAGGTGATCAAAATGTTCTAAATTAACTGATGGTTGTTGCACATATTGGTAAATACATTAAAAACTATTGAATTGTATGCCTTAAGTGAATGAAACTATATGGTGTGTGAATTATAGCTTGGTCAATTATTTTTTAAATTGAAGGATTTAGAAAAATGTGAAAATTAATAATATAAAATGTATATCATTTTATACTAAATAAATACTTCTAAAAGAAATGTAGGTAGGTAGAGCAACTGTTCATAGAATTTAAGGCAAAAAGCATTACTGGAGATAAAGAGAATTACTTAATAATAAAGGAACAAGTAAATTTCTTGGGTGATTAATGAGTTTAAATGTATTTACATATATCTTCAAAGCATTTAAGGCAAGTCTGACAGAAACTACAAGGTGAAAAAGACCAATTCACAATTCAGATTCAAATTCACAGATAATTGATTTATCTGTCAATAATTGATACAAGTAGACAGAAAATTACTAAATATATTAAAAGTTTGTATAACTGATTAACAGGCAAGGCATTGTGGACCTTGTTTTAGACAAATGTAGAATACACCTGTGGAGAGCAGTGACTTGGATCATGGCATCTAACTGCCTTCTGGCTGTGCTTGCATTGGGAACTTCCTATGCAAAGGTGCCGGTCAAGATGGCCAAGTTGCTTAGCTATGAAGGGAAGATGATGAATGTTAGCAATGTATGGTGATGCCCGAGGAGGCTCTGTGTAAAGGTATAGGGCCATATCAGTCTGGACGTTGAACTGAGGCACCAGCTGCCGGGGATAGAGAATTCTGGGGGAAGGATCAAGGCTTGCTATAGAAGAAAATGCCTGTTTATTGAGGCAGCTCTGCATATTTATAGTGCCGGGGGAATCTCAATGTCGTATAAGTTTCACTTCAACCTTCAAGTCTATCTACTTTGCTGAAACTTTCCAACAAATAACCTTTTGATGATAAAAAAAAAAAACCTATATAATAAATGTGGTGAGATACATCTGGGTCACTGTTCCTTCATCAGAGGACAGTGTCCCACCTAGCCCCAGTTTTCTCTATGTGTGTGTTTGTCTTTTCTCAATTCCCCATGGCCCCTCATGGGTTTCTGAATTAACAGTCATGCAGGTTGTGGCCACACCCTTCTGTTTTTTTCTTTCAGGTGTACAAGGGCTAATTTACAAAAATTGACCACAGACCAGATTATAAAGCAAATATTAAAAAAATTCAAAGATTGAAAGCATGCAGAATATGTTTTCTGATCTCCATGTCATGAAGTTAAAAACCAGTAAATAAAAGATAACTTTAAAAACCAGTATGTTTCAACATTAAGATAGATATATCTAAATAATACCAAAGGGGAAAATCATAAAAGACAGATATATGTTAATATGTATTTCAAATTGAACTTAAGGAGGACACCACATATTAAAATTTATGTGCTGTACTGATGCAGGTTTGAGAAGATCCAAAGTCCTACATAGATATGTAGAGAAGAAAGTCTGAAAAGCACCTACCTTCAGAAGTGAGAAGAAGAAATCCAAAGGAAGTAAAAGGGAAGATATACTAACAATAGGGGTTAAAAATAAACTAGATAGAAAAAATAATAGCCAAATTAGTTTCCTTAGAACCTAAGTCAATTTGACAAATGACAAAGGAGAGAGATCAAAAACAGAGAGAAGGATGAAAATAAAAGTCATAGTGAATGTTTTATATATAAACTTTTAGCAATGGAACAAGAGGACCTGCTAAGTTTGCCTGGTAAACTAACCCAAAAGTCCCTAGCAAAATGCTTTCTGGTCTGGGTTTATCAAAAGATAGCCTCTATTACTATGATTAATCTGGGAACTTCCTAGCTTCTGGTGAGTTAGTAGAGATTAATATTAAGTCATCTTAAGCTATTTCTTTTTGACTACCCCCTTCCTTACAGCAAAATTATGTTCATATTCAGGCTACCCCTAGACCACAGGTTGTGGATGGGATCTTTGCTTCAGCAGAAAAC
Source organism: Marmota marmota marmota (assembly GCF_001458135.2). Lineage (NCBI taxonomy): Eukaryota > Metazoa > Chordata > Mammalia > Rodentia > Sciuridae > Marmota > Marmota marmota. The sequence goes on from NW_026000016.1 coordinate 38,952,769, forward strand.
AGTTGCCATTTGTACAACTGGCACAAACACACCTGCCAGTTATGGTTTTCAGTTCTGATGGGGGCTGGGACCTGAATATGCAGAAGCATTGCCAAGAACTCATGGATGGTAGATGTAGGGCAGGACAGACAGCACACAGATGGCTTCAAGAGAAGAAAATCATTTTTCATGAAACCTACTTTTTTCCATCACAAGTATTTTGGAGAATGGTTAAGGTTTCTTGTAGTTGACATTAATGGCCTTTAAAAACAGCTGTAACTTTTTACAATCTAATTGAATGCATTACTTGGAATGCATACAACATAAAGTTCATATGTAAGAAGCAAAATCAGTTCCTAGAGATTTTCTGGAAAATCGTTCTGCTCAGTTAACCTAAAGAGCAGGAGAGGAACTGCTACTTTTAGGGGGTTTCCATGCCGGGTTGAGGGATTTAGAATGTTGATCCCTCAGCAGTGAAAGAAGTTCATTCAGGAGTCACATAGCGAAGAATATTCTTTCTGTTTTGGAAAGCCGAATTAATGTAGTATCAGAATGAGTGGAGTGAGTGTGTAGTTTCTGGCTAGGATAATTTTCCCCCTTCCAGTCCATGTCATTATTTGAGTGAGTGTTTAAACCGGAACTCTTGTAGGAAGTTACCTCATTATTCTGATCGTGAGCTATCCATGAAAATGGTGAAACATCTATTTAACCTGTACACCAGGCAGTGGTGCTGGTGATGATAATGGTGTGGGATGGTCTAGAGGATGTGGGACAGGGACTTTTATTGGGGGTTTTCAGACTGCCTGACTCTTTACAAGAATTTCATTACTATTTCTATTTTCATTCCCTCAAGGTCAAGGCTGAAAGAGATTTTCCTGCCATGTGGACTTGTCTTTCTGTACAGTTCATGGTTTTCACATTATATTTTACAATGTTTAACCTACTTCAGATCCTGTGTTTATGGAGTACTGAAAGAAAGCTTTTGACCACTCACAGCTTTCAGGGATGTGGAACAGCCAAATGAATGTCATCCCTGATACCACTGGGAATGGCGACTGTTTGCTGGCATGGTGACATCCAATCTTTTCTTTCTGAGGTCATGATTAGGAAGAACAGTGAGAGGCCAGTAAGTAGAGGAAGAAAGTGTCCTTCCACACAGATTTCACCCTTCCTTAATAGCTCCTTTGTTACTCTAATTTAGGTTTATCCAATTTTTTTTTTAAAGATCTTTGGCTTCAGGAAGACATAGGATTAATCTTATCACCTTTATTTCCATTTTTCCTGGACAAGTGGAGAAATCTTTTAGTTTATCTTCCTTATCTAAAGTTCACTTTTAAAATAACTTTAATAGACTAAATTACAGATGAGAGAAATTACATTCCAAACTTTAAACATAATTGCACTACAAAGAACTTACTTTCTCTAATTTACCAAGCAATCAAGTTGTTGTTGTTGTTTTTTTTTGGGGGGGGGTGGCTATCAGGGATTGAACTCAGGGGCATTCAACCACTAAGCCACATCCCCATCCCTATTTTTTAAATTTTATTTAGAGACAGGGTCGCACTGAGTTGCTTAGCCCCTTGCTTTTGTTGAGGCTGGCTTTGAACATGGGATCCTCCTGCCTCAGTCTCCCGAGCTGCTGGATCAAATATTTTTTAAAAGATTTTTTGCTGGAGATTTGACAACTCAGTAAAGACAGATGGCAAGTTATACAGATTCTTGGTAGTTACTTGAAGTATGTATATAAGAAGAAGAACAAAGTATAATTTTAAAAAGGCATTTTTAAAACAAAAGATCATCTGGTATTCTAATGGGAAACAACATGATTTTCATAAATTGGAGTTCACCTTGTGGATTAAGAGAAATCAGAAAGATTGCTTCTTAACACTAAATAAAAACAGAGTAATCAGGTGAGATTGCCTAGGATTTCACCAAAATAAGCTATAAAATTAGTAACAAATATGGTAAATAGCATAATTAACCTAGTGAAAAATTCAACTTGTTTATTAAAGTAACAACAACATATATTTAAAAGCTGATAAGCTTATTAAAGCAATTTTAATATGTCTGTAAGAGCTCCAGGTCAGCATGCTCAGTAGAATTCATTGGATTTAAAGATCAAAATAAAAGCTCTTTCTCTAAGCCCAAAGCAATAAAAACAACAGCAACAATAAAGCTAATAGGACATTTTTATAAACAGTTCCAAAGATTCCTTTTAAAATATCCTTCAATGGTTAACACAAAAAAATTGAGATTACACTATTTTTGTACACATATGGAATTACATTTAATTATATCAATTATATTTATTTATACCTTACCAGGTTTTATCCCCCTACACACACTTATATATTTCTACCAGAATTTAGATATAAAAGTAGATCAGTGATAGCTATTATTTGCAAATTAGCAAATAGATGAAAAGGTCAAAATTCACTAAGGGCCTCTTAACTTACAATCAATCTACTGAATTACATTGACATACGATCAATCTCACTTTTTTTAAAAAACTATTTCTTTAGTTTTAGTTGGACACAATACCTTTATTTTATTTGTTTATTTATATGTGGTGCTGAGGATCAAACCCAGGGCCTCATACATGCCAGACAGCACTCTACCACTGAGCCACAACCTCAGCCCTCAATCTCACTTTTACTTCTGGTTATTATGGAGCAAAGATGCATAAAGCAGCTACACAGATAGAAAATGTAGACAATCTATCACCCTCTTCAAATTTTAAACCTCCAGAAAGTCTGTACGTTCTCACCAGCCACATATGATTCAGTGATAAGTAGCAGCCATTTCAAGTTCATGTCAATATAAGCAAATCCAAGGAAGTGAAGTCCTTCTTCTTTCATAAATTTTAGAAAAAGGTCCATTCATTAAAGTTAGATAATGCATGAAAATATTAAAGAACCATGCTATCTAAACATACTCCTGACTCCTTTTAGTAACAATTTATCTTTTAATCTTGTGGATGTTTTTAGCCATCATAAATTAAAAATATATCTCCAGTATATTGTCCATCATGCATCTAACCATTTATTTCTCCAGAACACTTTGTTATTCAGAGGTGGCATAAATAGTCAGATGTGGATTTTCGAGAAGTGATTAGGCACACAGCTTTCTTTGCTCTACAAGCCAGGGTTACTGGTGATTTCAAAGGCCTCGCAGCAGGTATGAGGATCTATTGGGGCACTTTTGCAGAACTTGGCCAGTAGCTTCTAGAGCAGGGCCCCCTCCAGGCACAAAGAGCCCTGTGCTGGAAAGACTGGTTGAGTCTGAATTTGAGTTCAGGCCACAGCGAAGGGTCTTTGTTGTTTCTTTCTCTCTTCTACTGCAGTCATTCGTAATGGATTTTCATACTGCATTACTCTCTTCTTTTGGCTTAATATCCCTTCAATGGTTAAAAACTCATTCAGTGGTCAGGAAACTGTCAGGATCCTCACACTGCTGTTTACTGAAGGCTGTTTGGAAAAATATGAATGCTTCCAGTGACTCTGAAGTCAGTTTCTAGGTTCAACAGACAATGTCACCTTAGACAATCTCTTCCCAGCACAATGTCTGTTTTCATGGCTAACTTGTTTTCACTTCTTTTCCTTGTCGCAATATTCTGTATTTGCTGCCTTATAAACTATTTCTACCAGCATTAATGTATTATAGAAAGGAAAGCCTTGTAGAATTTTGAGTGATCAAGGAGCTTAGTGTTTTTATTATAATTTTTATGAAATGAACAGATAACAGTGGCATCTGTAGTCATCAGGGGTGGAGACTAAAGCTGCCACTTTCTAAGCTGATGGTCTTTTTGGTGACATAGTCATCATTGCTTGTGGCAAGCCTGTACAAAGGGACTGCTGAGTTGAGAAACTCCACCTACAAATTCCACTTTCATATCAGTATGATCTGAGTTATCTTATGCTCGTCTTTGGATTTCTGATTGTTGAAGGGCCTCCTCAGAGATTTAAAAATGGAGGCTCCGAGATAGCAGGGCACTCTACCATCATATGCTGTTCACTTCTATTGCCATGTAAGAGGCCTGTCCCCATGGGTTCTGGCACTGATAGATTTGTTTTTGGAAAAATCACAGGCGTGTGCGTGTGGGAGGCCGACAAGCATGTGGCTGTGTCTGTCTCCCCTGCTGACCAGTGCAGCATTGTCGGTCACTCTATGATCTGGTTGCCTAGGTAACCGAGACGATTGCCCGGATCTTTTAGGGAGCAAGTGACTGTGTCTTCGTGCATGGGCGTGCCTTCCTCTGTCCCCATGGGTGGAGCTATGCTCACCTGTTCCTTTGTGATATTACCCCTTGCCCTGTTTGGGATAGAATGTTCCATGGAAACACCCTTTGTGTGTCCCCTTCTCTTACTCTGCCTTTGGGTGTGGCCTTTCTAGATATCAGGCAACCTGCTGACAGCAGACATCATGAAGCTAGATTCAGCCCCTTGAAACCTGACCCCTTGCCTCATTTGAATAGCTTCTCCTTAATAAAAGGGGTCAGCATGTGCCCCCCCCTCCCCAGATCATTAAGGTCAGGAGCCGTCACAGCACCCCCAAAAGAACAAGGTACTTCTCTTTCTTGAGTGGTTATTTCGTGCAGCCCAGTTAGCCCAGTTCCCCTGGAGTGACCCCTGAGTGTTTTAGTTGCGTGCAACTCAGCACGTGTGGACAATGGAATCTTTACATCTATTTCTTTCCTCACTCATTCATTCAAAACATACTTCTTGAATACATGGTGTGGGCCAGGCACTGTTGCAATGGCTGAATAAAGTGAATAAAAATATTGTTTTAGTGTAATTAAGTGATCCTGAAAGTTAGTTGCAGGCCTCCAGCCTCTGTGAATCACCAAATGATTCCATACATGCTCTAAGCTGCCCACAGATTTCAGTATCTCTGAAACCCTATTTCCTTTTTGAGAAGCACCTATGAAGTGGCAGGGGATAGTGCAAATCACCTCTATTCATCTGATCCATCATGCTGCAGAATTTTTCTGGTAGGAAGTTTCATAAAAACAAGGAAAAGTCTCTCTGCTGTTGAGGTGGAGAAACCCCTTTCCTTAATTTCCATTGTTTAATGCCAATTTCATTCTTTCTTAATGTGTTTAATTGCACGTATCTTTCCACTTTCTCCTTTTATGTAACAATATACTTTCTATTTTCCTCAAATAATTCTATGTCATTTGTAATAACTCATGCCCCAATGGGTATTTGTTCCACATTTCCAGTGATAAATATATTTTTGAAATATTCCCCTGTGAAGAATATCCTAAATTTCTTTTGTGTTGGCTAAACAATGTTATTAAGGCTCAAAAGAAAATCTCATGACTCTGGTTTTCTGGCAAAGGAAAACTGCACAGCTGATATATATGAACAAAGGCTTAACTTTAGTAATCAAAGAGTTGCTACTTAAAATCACTATTATCTCACACTCCTTTCATTGGCAAAAAATTAAAGTCTGACAATATTAACTATGGATGAGGGTGTTACTCAAAGGAAGCTTTCACACCCTGATGGCAGGAAACTAAATTAGAAATACTTTGGAAAATAATTTGGCCCTATCTAGTAAAGTTAAAGATGTATATGTTTGGTGATCCAACAATTCCACTTCTAGGTATATGCCAAGAAGTAAATGAAAGCTATATTTATTCAAATTTATATAACTTATGCATCAATGAATATGGTTGATTAAAGTTACATATATCACCAACATGGATAATTCTTTAAAACATTCTCTTCAGCACAGATGGAAAACTGTAGGGTCCATGTAAAACTGAGAAATATGCACAAGAGTACTACTTTTGCATCCAGTTTTGGTAAAAAGATAAAACATACATAGAAGAATTAAATGCAACTTTAAAGATACTACCTCCTTTTGAGCAGAGAAGGAGGGAAATTGGATTGGATACAAGAGTTCATATTTAATAACAAAAATCAGAAACATACAAAATGGTGAGATATGGCAAAGTTTGGGTCCTTGGTTACTTATTATTGTTACTATTTTCCTGTATGTTTGAAACATTTTATAATGAAAAAAGAAATTATATGTCAATAGAACAGAAGTGGTTTGTAGCAGAAAACCTGGGGTCAGAGGCAAGAAGGTTGGTAGTGTGAGTCCATTTTGTCCAGTAGGACAGATGCTGAATTTGGAAGGACATGAACAGCTGCTCTCCAGAGAAGCTGCCTTATGAGTTTCTAGCAGGACCTAGATCAGTAGATGCACATTACATCATGTGAGAGGTTTAGCGTAACAAACCAGGGCTCACTTCTGGAGATTCTGATTCATTCATTCTGACAGGGGCTCCCTGAGTGATCCTAACCTACAGTCAGGGTTGAGAGCCACAGACTTGGTGAAACATCCTTAAATATACTTTTCTTGTCTCCTTCTGATTCCAACTTAAGAAGTACTTTCTGCTGCCTAGACACTAATACTGAGAAGGAAGGAGAAGCTCCCTGTAGGATACATTAATACACCAGCTTTTGGAAAATTCATACAATTTCTAGGAATGGTTCCTGGGATTTCTGTTAGGTGAGTCTCTACTAGACACAATGATCCTTGTACTGGTGGAAGTCAGTTTCTGAAACTGGGAAGTCAAGCATTAGGCCTTGGAATATGAGGACATGTACATTAACTTTGGGAGATCTAATTTGAGGGACTAGACTCACCCTTTCTTTCACCCAGTCCCATCACTCATCACTTCATCTTCTCATTATCCTCCAGTAAAGTCCAAATATCTTAACATCATCTGTGAGAGTGATGTTCAGGTACCTACAGCTTCTAGCTCTCATCTTCCTCTCCAGGCCACTGTGTGGCTTTCATTGTCACCTGGACTTACCAAGTATCTGAGCGTTCGTCCATGAACAAACTGTTACTGTCTCTGAGTTATACTCCTTCACCTCCTTTCTGACACTACAACATCACACCTCTTTTGGATTTGTCTCTTGGGTTTCAATTCAGAGCTCACATACTCTGGGATTTTTCTTAACTCTCCAAGATTAGATTAGTGCTTTTATTAATTGACTTGTTCTAAATGCTGTTGGTGCTAGAAGGGACACACAGTGATTGCTAAAATTTTCAATCACATTTCTATCACTTTACCATTGGTATTGTTCATCTCAGATGGAGATCCATCTATTTCCTATTCATACAATTTACTTCCATTTGCCCAAATGCAAAGTACTTTCTCTTAAAATTTTGCCTTGCTTATTGTTATCTCTGTCCAATATATTTCCTTTCTCATTTGTTCACCTGACAAACATCAATGGGAATTTACTTTGTTGTAGACCCCGTGCTCAGTCCTGGGAATATGGCTTTGGCGAAGATGATTACTTTCTTCTTTTTTTCAAATATCATTTTATTATATTAATTAATTAATTAATTTATTTATTTATACTTTTTTACATTATGCAAGATTTTGTGTATGGAGTGTGTGTGTGTGTGTGAGTTCTTCTTTCATGAATAGGTTTGAGAAAGTATATACCCATATAAATTTCACTTTCATTTTAATTGCCTTCTTCTGCACCTGTTTATTATTCAGTATTTTTTGATTTGGGGGCATAATTCTATGTGGGTTTGATTTGTTTAGATCTTACATTTGCTTGTTTGTTCATACCTTGGTTTTTGCCCCTTCTTCAATGTCCTCTCATTAATAGCCAAATTTTCCTGTTACTCTTCCCCCCAAAAAAAGACCAATAATAACAAATGCTGGAGATATTGTTGGGGAATAAGTACACTCGTGTATTGTTGGTGGGACCGCAAATTAGTGCAAACACTCTGGGAAGAAGTATGGAGATTCCTCAATAAATGATTCTAGGAACAGAACTACTATATGACCCAGCTATCCCACTCCTTGGTATACATACAAAAGATCTAAAGTCAGCATACTTCAGAGATACAACCATATTAGTGTTCTAAAAGTAATGAGAAAGAAAAAAAGATGATTAATTTCTATTCATCTTTTTGGTCTCACTCTGACCTCACTTCATCTAGGAAGTATCTCTGACACCTCATGTCTGAATCATGTGCCTCTCCATCATCTTCCATAGCTCTGTGGACTGCCCCACATCCCAGGGCTTTTCACATTGGAATTGCCACCTGTTTATTTGCCTATCTATATTCCAGTATTTGTTTTCAGACTTTGAAATTGGTGAAGGCAAAACTAGTTTCTGTACTAGCCGATCCCCACTACCTAAGCAATACCTGACACTATATTCAGGCCTCAACAAGTATTTGTGGAAAGAATGCAATTTTTCTATACCAATGAGAAAGCGTTTGGAATATTGAAGGTTGACATTGAGATACACAAGTGGATTTATGCTATCTACATTTAGGAATGTGAAACTAGGATTTTGGGAAGATGATCAAATGTGAAATGTAGATTAAAAATGTTTGGCACAAAGAAGCAAAGTGAAGCTATGTGCAGTAAGACAGAATTTCTTAGCAAATGCACATAGAGAAAAACAAGAACAGAGACTGTGTTTTGGATTTATCCTTTGTCCTTTATGCAAGGGGCTAAAGTAGAAATGCTATAGTAATAATTGTCACCTATGTCACCCCTAACAACTTAGGATGTACACAGCAAACTTGGGAATCTTCTGCCCGAGGGCTTTTTTCTCACTATTGGAACATGTTGGGGTAACTCAGAAGTAATTCTCAACTAATGACAAGTGAGAAGTTGATGGAAAAGCACTCCAAGTTCTTTGCCTTTCATTTGGGATAAGTCAGAGGTAGATTCTCCACTGCCCTTTAGAGTGCCAGTGGTGTTCAGAGGTAACTATTGTGATAACACACCTTTTACTGGTTTCCTTCTGTTCCCTGTTTCGCTTGCTCATGTTCCTATTGCAATTTCCTCTGTAGATGATTACACTCAGATTTGTGTTGGGTAACCCAAATCAAGTAGAGTAATTAGAAACGTGGAACATCAAGGCCAGGGGTTGTGGCTCAGTGGTAGAGCACTTGCATTGCATGTGTGAGGCACTGAGTTCCATTCTCAACACCACATAAAAATAAATAAATAAAATAAAGGTATTATCTCCATCTATAACTAAAAAAGATTTTAAAAAAGTGGAACATCAAGATGTCTGTGAATTAGAGAAGTAGTTTAAAAAAGAAAATGTCCTTACTCATGTCTAAACTGCAAACTGCATAGGGTTTTCACAGTGGAATCTCCTGGAGAGCTCACTGTGGACAGTGCTACTGAAGATAAGAGTTTCTCTTGGCAAGACTGAGAATGCACACAAACTTTTTTCTTGGTTTTGGAAGTCGTCATTTATTTCACCTAAAACCCATATTCTAGATCTTACCAAAATTTTTTCTTTTTTGCAATTTCCCAAACTAATTTAGAATTTTGGAGTTTGAGGGTTAATTTTGTTGTCTTAGACAACTGCTCTCTGATCCATTTCCAAATTCTATATTTTAGGTGAATTTCACTAAAAAATTCGACTATTCCTTTACTTTGAGTGAGACATTACACAATTGCAGGGTATACACTTTCCTATTCACAAACTGTCATTCTTCCTAAAATTTTTATGATATGATAAAACTGTATTTTATTCATTAAGTTCCTTCTACCAAGCCACTTCAGTTTATATCATAGATGGGCTCTTAATCTTGATTAAGAATTCTATTTAACTATTTAAAGCAAGTGTTCATTATTTGAACAGTTTTATTAAAAATTAGGCCCATCAATCACTCTACTTAAACTTATAGCTATATATATTTTATAGCCTTCTTAATCTTTATCCAAATCCAAAATAGTAGTATCTTGTATTTAAAAATTACTTGTTATTAATTATTCATTACAACCTTCTAAGTATACCCCTTTCCCCACTTATCCTGGGTCTTAAATTTTCTTTTAAGTTATTGCCAAAGTCTTAACGTTTTACTTTAATATTCTCACAATATTCTACTAAACACATTCCAAAATTTACTTAACCATTTACTCAACTTAACTGACTCAGACTTCTATTCAAAATGATTGAGTAACAATTAATTTAATTTTAGATTAATAACATTCTATAAAGTCTTATTGTTACAGCAGTTGGTTATTCTCCAATTTTCTCAGTGGACCAAAATCCTAATATCTTTCTAATGGGTGCTATAATATTTCTTACCAGACTTTAATTTATTTGAGGATTCTTTGGAGAGTTAACCTAACTCTCAAATCACCCTATGATTTTAAATTATTTTAGTGACAATGGGTGATACCACTTTGGTGGAAGATGGGAAGCCAGGGATTTCTACTAGGTGTATGTATATATAAATCTTTTTTTCTTTTTTCAGTATTATCTTGTTTGTACACTTAATTTCAAGCTCTGTTTCTTATGTTCTAATTATATTGTTTAACAGCATCTCAGTAACTACTGATCTAGGGATACCAAATTAAATTTCCACCCCAATAACCTGCATTTGGCTTGTAGTTCTTCTTTTGCTTTTGAATCACCACTATCAGATTCCCCTACTGTCATCTTACATTTTCTTTTCTTTTTTTTAATTTTTATTTTAGAGTTTTATTTATTTTTCTTACTTTCTCATTGATTCAATATCTGCAACCAAGATTGCCAAAATTCTATCAAAAAACAATATTTTTCCATCATTTTTTCCATTTCTTTGATACTTGAAATATTTTTAATTTTTCTATCTGAAGAAAAATAGATTTAATATATTTTAATGAACTTCACAAACCAATGAATATTTGGCATTTGCAATAGATTGTTCGAACATCCTGAACAAATTTTTACAGCCATGTAAACTATTCATTCTTTCTTGTCTTTTTAATATGTAGGAGTTTCATAATCATTGTGTCAAACAGGAAGGAAGAACACTATTCACAAATGGCATTTCAAGGCCACATAGACACATGTTATAGACATGTTTTCTACATGTGGAGCAAATGGCCCTCCAGCTCTCATGGTGAGCATGGGCTGCTCTGCTCCTTACATTGTCCATTGCCCACCTCCATTTAAATGGGGCTACTCATCCCAAGAGTTGTATTTGCTGTGGTTGCTCTTGGATTTCCTTCTCCTATGGGTCTGAGAATGGAGGCTCAGATTCTAGTCCAAATTCTATCCTTATCTAAGGGGAAGGCTTTGATCAAGTGGCATTCCTCTGGATCTTCATTTTCTCATCTCTAATGAGAAATGGATTTTCTCATTTCTAGCTATTTCTGCAGTTGTATGATTTTTTTAAGTCTTTTCCTTAGCACCTACAGGACTGATCTATTGGAAACAGGTCTACAGCCTCATCATTTTTGTAGGTCAACTATATTTCTAAGTTCATCTTATCCAGCCTCAACTTATTCATGCTTTCCAGTTCACCAATTCTTGCTCAAAAGGAGCAAATTGCTCTCTGAGGCCCTGGTGCGGCACATGACAGTATAATCAGGAGAACCAGAATCCAGAAATTGATACATAGTACAGAAATGATTTTTGAGTATTACAGGCTTATGTACGTGTTGACCAAAAGAGGTTTATGCTTTCTTTATGAAATGTTTAATTGTAAGCAGTTTTCTTTCTAATATGTTTTTTAAAACAAGTCCCCATCAGACAGTACGGATGGACCCTTGGACAAAAGGTCCTTTGCTCTTTTTTGGAAAATCCCTATTTCAGACCAAGAAACATCGGTGCTTTCTGCAGGATGGTAAAGGGGTATTATGTTTGGCCCTGGGACTTCCATGACAACTGACAAACATCAGTGTTATCAGTCACTCTAACAGAATAACAAGACAATCAGGAAAATAGTGCTTGTTTTTGTTTTTAATGTTTCTGAATTACCTTTTAGGTCACAATTTGAGAGTGCTCTTATAAATTATTGACAAATGAATAAATACAAATTTAATCTTAACCTCATTAAATATTTCACTAGGTCATTTGGCCAATAATGTCATCTTTTGTAAGGACTTGGAACTGAATTTTCAAAATAACATAGTTCTATTATTTCTGAATATGGCTGCTGATCCCAGTCTACATGGAGCGTGTTAAAGGCATAGACCCCTGTGCCTGAACCAATAACTTAGAAGCCCTGGTGAATGTATGTTTTTAATGGCCATCCAGGTGATTATTTTGATTAGTTATCTTGTCTCCAATATTTGAAATGTTTCTGGAGTCCACTGAGCATTTCATTCCTCTTGGCTATGCAAGAGGTACAAGGCCTCACGCGTCTGTAACATTACCCACAAAGGGCTTTACCAGCTATTTCTGGACTTGAACTTTGTTAAGGCAGTCTCTCTTTATTTGTTTTAACATAAAGACAAAACATGCTCCACTTGCCTCTTTTCTTTTCTATTCTTTCTTTTTGCTCTTTCTCTGGTGATCAAACCCATGTTGCCATGGCTGGTAGGCACAGCTCTACCACTGAATTATACCTCTAGCCCCCTACCTACTCTTTTCAACCAAGTGGCCCTTATTGAGGCCTGCCATCTGGAACTACACAGAATGAATCTGGTGCTTCTTCACATATACGATAGCAGCTAAAATGTTCTTGTCTTTTAAAAATAATTATATAATGGAGTCAAACTCTTGGACTATTGTTTTCACTCACTGTTGGATAAAACCCACTTTGTTCAAGGTGCTGTGGGTAAAGCTGACCTCAGCATTGTGCAGTGTTTTCAGCAAAGAGAACCATGGGATTATTATCTTCCTTTTCCTGTGCATGGCTTGTGTTTATGTGGCCCAAGATAATGAAATGAATTAGAGAGTTCCATCGAATTACTGACTATTGACTCGTGTGGAGTTAATTACATCACGAAGCTGTTTTAATATATGCTGCTCTTCAGCCATGTTAGTTGCCAAACCGTACTTCCACACTTGAAAATTAAAAAGTTAACAAAGTACCCGTATTCATCACTATATTTGTAATATTTCTTCAAGTGAGATTTCACCTAAAATTTTCTAAGGTCGGTATTATTTTGGATCCTCATCTTCCAATTAGCTTTGGCTATTCATCCCGACATTATAACAAAATGCTTCCAATTACTGAATAATTTGGAGTGATGATCAATTTCTAAGAATAATCATTTTGCAAGGATTAAAATGAAAATAAAATGAGTTTAACATCAGCACAAGCTCATAAATCCTGCATAGGTTTCATGGCAGGGTTTTGTAGGTGAACTATATTTCTAAATGTATGAACTTTAAGAGGGTTCACTTTCCTCCACCAGGAGTTGGCAAATCCTATTAATATTTTAAACTAGTTATTCTCTGGTTGATCTGACTTACATAATTAAATTCGTTTCCTCTCTTCCCCCATGGGTTTTGTCTTAAACTCTCATAAAAGTTCCCATAGGAAATAGGAACCAAGGTACATTGCACTTGCTTTTCAATTCTTCTTTTTCTGGTCCTTCCTAGGTGTGTTTGACAATGGAAACTTTGAAAGTTGGTTTTAAGTCTCTGATTGTTTGTTTGGGTTAAAAATAAATTAATAAGTCAATATTAGGAATAACTATATAATTTGAAATAAGACTAACTGTATTAGTGTGTGTGTGTGTGTGTTCTATCAGGGAGCTGTAGCCCTAGCCCTAAATACATTCTTTTAACACCTCAATAAAAAAGCTTTCTACTTTGTGGCGTTTAAGGACACATTTACTATAGTGAAAAGTTATTTTTAGAACTCCAGTAGAAATGAAAAGATACCATTTCTAATTACAACTCTTTTTTTTTCTATCTTATCAATCACTTTCTATTTTTTTTTTCCTTTGGATTCCTGTTGCAATTTTTGCAGTTGTCACCACCCTCATCTCTAACCTAGGATCCTCCAATAGCTTCCCAGGGTTATCTCTTTTCTCAGTTTCCAAAACTCAGATATGGAAGAGAAGATAAGACAACTTTGAAATCAGTATAACAACTAATTCTACTATTTTACAATAAAGGCCTGTCATGCAACTATAATAATGCTACAATAAAATTATTATTAGGTATAAATTAATAGAATGGTTTTGATATTCTGAAATTATTCAAAATTCAAAATTAGCTCCATGAAATTTAATTTTGGTTCTATTTACTTTGAGTCTATGATCCCCCTCTTCTGGCACTAAACCTTTGAGATTTGTAACTCCAGAAGTTTGTGTTGAGGAACTGAGAGGTCAGAAGCAGATCAACTGAGGACTACCTTACCATGTCTCAGGACAGGGGTTGTCATTCTTGACCAATTATCAAAATCACCTGGGAAGTTCTTCTTCTTTTTTTAATACACAAATTCCCACACCCATCTGAGCACTACTGAATCAGGTTAACTGCAGTAGGCCAAGAGTTTATATAAGCTCTTCAGGTGATACTGATGATCAGCCAAGACTGTGAACCGTGGCCTTAAGAAATTCTGGTAAATGGTTAAAAGAAATTTGAATGCCATTGAGAGGAAGTATGCAACCTTAAATAAAAATTTTACAGTTGCTACGGGTTGAAGACATGTAAATGAAGTCAGTGAGAATGGATTCAGAGACTGAACATGCAAATCAATTCCTATTGGATTTATTGTTTTAAGAATAGTTTATGTCCCAATGCCAGGGTTAAAAGTTATAATTGTACTTACATTGACTTTGAGGAGTGAACTGAAATTTAGCATGATTTTGAGAAGATGCTTCCAACCAACTACTTCCTTTGTACCATCCTAAACCTAGTTGTGTTATAATATCGTATCACTCTCAAAATCATAAATTCAATCATCTTACTCTTTACATTCAGCTTATTCATTCAAAGACCAAACTACTTTTATTTGACCTCATTAAGGACAATCTGCTCTGTTTTCCCCATTCTCCTCATCCACCTGCCCACTCTTTCTTTAGTTCCTTCTTGAATCAGTCTAGAGATTATATGCCATAAGTTCAATGACAACAAGAAAAGCTTCTTTGCCTCTCTGATCCCTTATTGCACATATTTAGCCTAAACAAGTATCAACTCCGCTTTCTGCTTTCTTTGCACCTGAGCACTACCATTGAAGGCACAAGGCAGGTTCCTTGGTGGCTAAACTCAGGGTAACCAATTTTGAGTGAGTCCTTAACCTGGTGGCAACCTTACAATTATTTTCCTTTGTGAATTCACTTTCTCAATGATTACTTTGTACTTTCTTTATATCCCTCACCCTTCCAAACTTTTTTCTGCTTTTTCACCTCCAAGAAGCCATCCGAGAGAGATTCTTCCAATGTCCTGCTACAAGGTCTTTGAGCCTCCATCTGAATTCATCTTTTCCTTTTCCCATCCTATCTCTATTCCTGTTGAAGGCTAATTCTTGCACATTAGGTCTTGGATTCTACTCTCTCCTGATTTTTTTTTCCAGAAATATTTCACCACTAAGTGATTCCTCTCCCTTGTCTGCATATTCAACAGCTTCCTCATGTTGGATCATCTCCAGTGACATTTTAAAGGGCTAACAATGTTTTAAAAGACTTTTATCTCCCAACCTTTTCTACTCAAACCCTATTCTAATTAATATCCATCCTGTTTACCTTCGTAGCAAAACTTCTCAGCTTCCTGAGTTATAAGATGACCTGTCCCTTTCAACATTGTTTTATTAATGTCAGCCTGCTTCAAATTGGCCTCTGTCTCTCTCATTAAGGTTAACAATCACCTCCACATTGCCAAACCCAATGGACATTTTTCAGTTCTCAATAGAAATTCACATTAGCAACTCTTTTTTTTTTCTTGAAACAATTTTTTGTCTTAAATTCCAGTGGATACCATTAACTACCGGGCATTTATCTGGTTCTGTGATACCTCATCCTTTCTATAATTTTTCTTTTTTCTTTAGATTCATCCTCTTCTACCTGATTACTAAATGTTGGGGTTTTTCAAGGCTTAATCCTGGGCTCTTTTCATATTCTATTACATCTCCACAGACAAATGCATCTACTGCCAAGAAAATGACTGAAAAATTCTGAATCCATCTCTTCTAAGACTATGAATGTCTTATCTCCTATGTCCATGTGGATTCTTTCCTTTCTATATGTCAAGCACCAAATTCATGATCTACCCTCATGAGTTTGGTGATGAATGAATCTTCACACTTGAATTCCTTTGAGATTCATCTATTTTTTCTGAATACCTCTTCTACCTATCACACTATCCATCTTCTGCCACATATTTCATACTAATGCCATCTCTAACTTGAAATAATACATTAATTTTTAAAACGATTTTCCTTAAATTAATGTGCTTCTCATACTAATCCATTTTTGACACTACACCAAGAATGATATTCTCACAACACGATTCTCATTTTAATTTTTCTTGGCTAGAATAAGTTCTTCACTGTTCTTGAAATCATGGAGAAAAAATATCACCATGCTCTATTCGCTTTTACCAATTCTGAAAGCTTTAAAAAACGATAAAGCCTTTCCATTACTTTTAAACCAAATACCAAATGTCTAATGTCCTTAAAAGCTTTGTCACCAGAAGCTACACTGTCTCTCCCTACGTTATCTTTTTAGTTCCCCTTCTACCACTTAGCTCTCTTTTTGTCCTAAATCCTGCCTTACAGCTGTAATATTCTTTGAAGCATTTGATAAATGTCCCTATGGACTCAATTAGATTAAAGCAGAGGGTTAGAGTTGATTTAACCCCAAGTAGAACAGACAATGTGTTTTGGTGACCCTGCAAGGTGAAAGCAAACTGCTTCTGGTGATTTTTACTAATAGGTAAAGAGAAAAATATTGTCCAGTCCAATAGCTGCATAGCAAGCAGGTAGGAGGGGCTATGTTGTTGATTGGCTCTATCAATTTTTTAGAGTCATATTTTAATTAATTTAGTGATAAGTCAATATAATTTTCATGACCATTTTTCTTCTGCATAGTTGAGTTGAATGAAGATTTTTCAGAAATCATAGGCTCTGAATCCTTCAGGTCTTTGATGGTTACACTAATCTCTACGATTTCCTCAAGAAAGTAGCATTGCTTTTGATTTACTTTCTTGATAAATAGAAGGCATTCAAAAATTTTCACTTGGCCCTTCGTCCCAAGATAATAAACTGATTAATTTTCAATTCACTGATCAGGAAAACAATATTTGAACTCAGCAAGTTGTTGAATATATGTATTACACGTACGTTTTCCAAAACTGGAAAAAAGAAACTATGAAATGCATTCTGGGACCTCATAGCCCATTTGATGTGGGTCTGCATCAAACCTCTGTTCTTCAATCATCTGTATCAATCAATGATAAAACCTTGTTGGCCAATGCCAAGGGTATCTGTGGGCCAAACATTCTGATAGTTCCTTTTACCATTAATTATAGTAACCACATCCACCGAGACTTTGTGAAATATTTCCAGATCCATTCATCTCCATTGAAGGCAAAAGACTTTTTCATTGACAGAATTCACCATTTTTGCTTCTGGCCTGAAGAGAAAATCTAGTACAAAAAATGTAAAGACTATTGGAACTTCTCTCTCTCACACTAATATATTTCTCAAACTCTTGGAAAGGCTGTATCCTCTGGATTCCATGAACCTAATTAGGTGACAGGTAATAGCTTGAACATAATCCATTTCACAATTCAAATATCTGCTAGTGCTTGAATAACAAGGGAAAAACTTAGTTACCCTTTTTAGTACCTTCAGTCTTTTAATAGGTCAGTATATCCATCTAGTATTTTTGTTCTTCCTAAAAAATTTCCTTTAGGTATTATAAGTCAGCTAGTGACTAATTCAGTGTGTTTAGCTGTAGATGGATACAATACCTTTATTTTATTTTTATTTATTTTTATGTGGTGCTGAGGATGGAACCCAGTGCCTCACATGTACTATGTGAGCACTCTACCACTGAGTCACAACCCCAGCCCTAATTCACTTTTTATATGGATGAAAAATCCCTTATTTTGCCATAATTGTTCCAAAAATATTTTCATGGCAATTCTAGCTTGATTTTTTTCCCTCTGGTATTTTGAAGACATTGTATTATCTTGTTGCATTGTTTCTGACAATAAATCTGCAATCACAACTCCTCTTCTGTATCTGATTGAAGATTTTTTTTTCTTTCTAACTGGTTTTGAGCCATGTGATTACAATGTCCCCTGGGTAGTTATTTTCATATTTTTGTATCTGGGGTTTATTGAGCTTCTTTGATCTTTTCATTAGGGTTTTCATCAAATTATTAAAATTTGGGACTGTTATTTCTTCAGATATCCTTTCTGTCCTCTAACCTCTCTCCTTATCTTTGAGAATTCCAATTACAAATATGTCAGTTCCGAGTAGGTCTGAATTGATTGATTTATCTATTCATTATGAAGTATGTTTTCTTGCTGTTTTCATGGCTGGTAATTTTTGAAAATCATCTCAGTTTGAAAAGCCAAATTACACAAGATTTTGGACCACCAATTAATACCTTAAGTTAATTTAGGTTAGTTTAGACTTTAGGTTAGTTTAGATTTTGGTCTTAGATATATAGCTGACAATATTTTAAACTTTTAAAGGTTTTATTTTTTTAATCTTTTCCATTTATTAGAAAGGGAAATGTAAGTTCCAGCTAGGACTCATGACTCAAGAACATTTTGGAAGCCTTATTACTAAGTGAAAATCCTAATAATGAAAGTACTTTAGTCAACTAACACTACAATAATGCTGTATATGGCTCCTTATCCTAAAATTCAATACCTTTCAACCAGTGTTTTTTTTTTTTTTTTTTTCCTATTCTCATTCCCAAATTTCTGTAGGTTGACACTTGTTTGTTCTACCAGGGGCTTAGCTAGATGACTGACTGTCTTAAGAGTTGGTTAGGCTAGGATTCAGATATATTGGATTTAAGTTTGCTCCACCTATTTTTAATCCAGGTGACCAGGCTGAAGGTCAGTAGCTACCCATGATGTGCTCTTTACCTGGCAGACTCTTGACGTGCAAGAGGGAAAGACCAACTACACAAGCACATTTAAGGTTTCTGATTGTGTCAGATATGCTCAAGTTCAGTTTGACCAAGGCAAGTCACTGGCAAAGGCTGACATCAGTGGAGGAGGGGAGAACAAGCGTAACTTGCCTATAGTGGGAATGTGGTGCATATTTGCTGAGCTATTCTGGACCGAATAATTCACATCTATCCCAGAGAAATAATCAAAAGTTCAGAAATTACCAATCCTTGCATTTGAAGTAAGATTTAAAAAATGAGCAAAATGCCTAAATATCCAACAGTAAAGGACAGTAAAATAAAGTAGGGTATATCTATAGAATATATTACAGGCATCTGCAGAAATAATAAAGAAAATATTTATGAAATATTGAGAAATGAAAAAAAATCAGCATGAAGCAGGGATTTATAAACTCAGATTTCCATTTCCCAGTGGCTACTTCAGCATTTTAGAAGAATGGCAGATGGCAAAATTCTTCTTGGAGAGAAACTGCTCTTTTGTGTAGGAAAGCTCCCCAAAGGGGCCTCTTTGGCTCTGGCAGGGAAAGCCATGAGTCAGTCGAGCTAAGGAGAAACTACAGAATCAGAAACCAAGTCAATTATGTTGTTCATAATAATAAAATAGCAATTGTTTTCAGCTTTCTATCAGTGACCTGAAAGACAGAAGTTCAGAGGACTTGGACAGGAAAAGAGAGAGCTGCCAAAGATGGCCAAAGATAGCAGCAGGCTGGGGTCTTGACAAGGAAAGGTTGTTTTGTAATGAGATTGGTCCTTTTCTATACATGGGAATATTTTAATTTTAAATTTTGTATTATATATGTTTATGTTATATCATGTTTTTAATTTAAAAAAGTATGATAGATACTCCAAATCATATAATATATAGATTAAAAATGGTGTCAGTTATAGAACCAAGGCCCAATTGGCTAACTAATTGTTTGAATTTATACATGAGATCAGTGAAAGTTTGTGCACTTGAACAGCAGTAACATCTGCTATTTGTTTTAAGTTTTTCTTGTTTTTAGGTTTTGGGTTTTTTTGCTGTGTTAGAGATTGCCCAGGGCTTTGTGCATGCGGTGCAAAATGAGTCACGCCACCAGCCATGTTTTGTTTGTTTGTTTTTGAAATAATATTTGCTATTGCTAAACCTTTATAAGAATTGTTTTAACACATCCAGAAGACATGTGTTTTGGTGTTTTGGGGAACACAATAATAGGAGTTGGACAATGATATAGGAAATGACAGCAGGTACAGAGAGGAGTTAGATAAGTTCCTATAATCCAGAGTGTGCTATTTAATAGAATGCTCTATAATGATGGACTGTTCTGGATTTGTACTATCTAATATGACAGCAAATAGAAATATGTGCCTATTGAATATTTAAGATGTGACTAGTGTAACTGGGGAACTGAATTTTCAATTTTATTTGAATTGAACTCGTGCAAATTTAAATAGCCATATCTAGCTAGTCACTATCATACTGGAAAGCACAGAGAGTCTGTAGGAAGTCAGAAACAGAAGGTAAAAAATGAGTAATCAGAAAAATTTAAGATTATTCTCTGTCATTCAGAAAACCCAGAACTAGTAGAGAAGGCACTGGACTTCCGGAAATTAAATGAAATAGAAACTTAAAATATTATATTTAGTTATTTAAGACAGGATGACTCCAAAATGTTGAAAGACAACTTATGAACTTAAAGTTGTAAAGCAGCTATTTATGCTTGAAGACTAGAAGGATGCATTATAGAATATTAACTTTGGGTGCTACAATTATAAATAATTTCTATTTTTAAATACTTCCTGTCATTCCCAAATCTTCTGTCTAGACATGAATCAGTTTTTATATTTATATTTGTTTTAAATCTGATTGTCTCTGGATAGTATTTTGAAATTTACTTCTTTTTCCTCCCCCTATCAATTCCCCTATTTCCTTCCCCATTTAGTTGATCAGACAGTTGAGTTTGTTTGACCTGTTTCATTGTTTCTGGGAAAGTGTGAGATTAGTAAGCAGAAGTTACCTGCAAGGTTTCTGGTCTTTTATTTGAGGTTATAAATGTTTGCAAAATTTAAAAAGAGGAATTGGGAGTTTGGAAGAGACAGAAGGTATGTGGGGGGAGGGGGGCGTGAAACTTTCTCCAGAGAACAAAATGATTACTAGTGGTTGAGGGAGAGTGAGGGGGTATTTGTGTACTTTAGAGTATTTTTATCCCTCAGTATCGTGGGGATTCGTTCCAGGACCCATGAGAATACCAAAATTCTCAGATGCTCAGTCCTTTACAGAAACTGGTATATGCTGTCATGTATAACTAATTAGAACAAATAAAAAATATTTTAAAAAAGTAACTGGTATAGCATATAACCTGCATACATTCTGTCATGTACTTTAAATCATCTCTAGATTATTTATGACACCTGATACAACATAAGTGCTGTGTAAATAGGTTGTTATTGTTTAGGAGATAATGACAATTAAAAAGTCTGTATATATTCAATACAAATGCTACTTTTTTTCCAAAATAGTTTTTAATCTGAGATTGATTAAATCAACAGATGCAGAACCCACAAATCCTGAAGGTCAATTGTATAGGTTTTCATATAGTTCTGGATCTTGCATGACTTTGGAGGGAAATTGTGGCATGCTACATCTAGGGAGCAGAATTTACAGATGCTGGGGTGACCTTCCTTACAAGAATATCTCATGTCTCAAGAGTAGTGTCAAAGTCACCTAAACCTACCAACCCTAAAGGTGTCAGTCAATAGCAAAGAACATTTCAGTGATAACTTGTATGAACCAAAGGGTCTCCCTACCAACTCCCTATGTTAGTCCCCTGGATTTTGATACAGTTTTAGGGTGAGTGGAGGGTGTTAGAAGGAGTGAAGTGCAATTTTTCACCATCTGGGCAGGAAGGATTTTAAAATTTAAATTAAATTAAATCAATGATTTAAAAAAATTGCATCCTTATGCATTGCTAATGGGAATGTCAAATGGTTCAGCTGCTGTGGAAAACAATATGGCAGTTCCTCAAAAACGAAACAAAAACTTATCATAGGTTCCAGCGACTTGTAGACATACTAAAAAGAATTGAAAGATGTATTCCAACAGATCAACAGATCCCACAGATGCAGTATCAATGTTCATAGCAGCATTCTTCATAATAGCTCCAATGTAGAAATAATAATAAATAATAATAATAATTCAATGGTTCATCAAGAGATAATGAGTGTAACACATGTGTATATGTGAACAATGAAATTTCATCCTTAAGAAAGAAATGATACTCTAATACATGCAAAACATGGGTCAACCCTAGAAATGTGATGGGTAGGTTAAGGCAGACCCAGAAGGACAAATAGATGATTTTACATATGAGGCACCTAGAATAGGCCCCTGCATAGACAGAAAGTCGAGATTACCAGCAGCTGGAGGAAGGGAGAATGAGGAGTTATTCTTTAGTGGGTAAAGTGTCTCTTTGGGACGATGAAAAAGTTCTGGAGATGGATATCAGTGATGGTATATCATGGTGAATGTACTTAATACCACTGAGCTGTACACTTAAAAATGGTTAAATCTGGTACTGGGGTTGTGGCTCAGTGATAGAGCACTCACCTAGCCAGTGAGAGGCCCTGGGTTCGATCCTCAGCACTACATAAAAATAAAGGTATTGTGACTCAACTACCACTAAAAAATAAATATTTAAAAGAATGGCTGAATGTTTAATTTTATGTTACAATAAAGAAAAATCTTAAAAAGAAGAGTCAGAATTTTTTGTTTGTTTGTTTTATTAAGTGAGTTCAGAGTAGCCTTTAGTCTAGAACTAACTTAGGTTTAGTACCAAGGCAACTTTTTTTTTTTTTTTTAGGTTTCTAACCTGATACTCCATGTGTTAAGAGATTTTCCCACTCTGCCTGATAAAAAGAAATTATTTCCAGTCTTGTTGAGTTTGGAGAATTTTCTGCCTATGTCATTCTGGTGAGCATTTCTGTGGCCTAGATTATTTCACGTGAGTGTGTAGGTTGTACTCAACCAAAGACTTGAAAGTACCCTCTGTAGGTCTCTGCAGCATCCTTTTCTCTGATACTCTGCTCTGCCAATTAGACTCTGGTCCTCTGGGCTGTTGCCTGGCAACTGTCTCCAGGGTCAAGCTGTTGCTGTGGTGAGGCTCACTTTGGTTCCCTTTCCCCAGGGACCACAGTCCAGTGCTACGTCTTACAGGATGCCTGACTCAAGTTGTGCCATGGACAGACTTCTGAGGCTCTTTCTGTCTGTAACTCTATTTGCTATGTACTCTCCCCAGAAATTTCCTGCAGAATCCCTGAATCTGGAACCTCTGTCTTGGAAGACAGAGCCTCGGAGCCCATGAAGCTCTGTTTGGATTTCCCTCTCCCTGTTGGATCCAAAATGTGTTCTTCATGTGGAAAGCAGGGCAATTATAGAGATCAAGTAATTCATATCCCCTCTCTCATGGATTATGATTCTGTTCTGGCTGTAAATTAGTGTCTGAAAACAATTGCTTCATACGCCTTATCCATTTTACTTGGTGATCATAGCAGAGTGAGCCTGGTACTACTTATTCTGTCTAGCGGGATGTAGACGCATGAATTATCTTTTTTTAAAATTTTTAAAATTTGTTTTGCTTTTTAAAATATCTATGCCTCTTTGTTATGTCATGTTTTTGCATAAAGGTTTCCCCTCCTTCTCTTTGAATATTGTAAATATTCTTAAGGTGTTTTCTTATTTTTCTCTTATATGTATTTCTTTGGATGTGATTTCTCTAATTCATTGCTTCCTGTGGCTCTCTCCTTTCTGGGTCTCCTCTTGTGGATTATAAAAGTTTACTAGGAACTCATTTTCCATGGGAGTTGTTTCCACTGGAATTAAGCGGACTGGTTTGTGGAGGTGTCCCTGTGGGGCAGGAGCAGGTCTAATTCTGCCAAGGTCCGAAAGGTTTTGGATTATATGAGAATTTATCAGACGGGGTTTTCCACATAGACAGGCTAATGCAAATTCATACAACCCCCTCAATAACTTCAGAGGTGAAGTTCCTATTTCTTTTTTTCTTTCACAGCATAGAGTAGTTGGCTTGCTTTTTCTCTGCCTTGGTGCATATCCTAGTTTCCATTTTATGAACTGACTCTTAGATTTACTAAAGGGCCTATTTCTAGGTGCCAATGTATCCTAGGACCTTAGACTCAAATCCAGAACCCTGGTGTGTGTTAAAGTTCTGGGCACCTTAGGGATTTACCCCTTCTGGTCCCTTCATAGGCCACTGGGTTTAGCTTTTTTTCATTAAACTGATTTTGAATATTCTATTCATTTCTCCTCCCTGGGGATTTCCTTTTTTAAATGTCAACCTCGACTATGTGATTTAAAAATTAATGTGGGTTTATTGCATTTGATTTTTTCTAGTTATTTTGCATGGGATGAAGAAGCTTCAAAATTCAGCCCAGTTCACCATGTTGCTTTAATGTATGTGTCGGAGGAGGTGCATCATTTGCCTCTCAGGACAAACACTTTCTCGAGTCATAGCTTGTCTTGAACTTTTAATGAACTTGTTCCCAAAAGATTTTGAAGCGCTAGAATGTGACTTTATTTCCACCTTCCTTGATCTTAGGCTGTCAATTGTACAGAGCATGTTATTTTAATTTGTTCAGTCTGTGTCTCCTAATGGAACACTAGCCTAATATAGAATTAAACAAGTAACTGTTGAAAAGAACACAAGGAGATTTCTAAAATTTTATTAGGAAATTGCATTTATTGTATTTAATTTTCTTAAAATTTAAGCCAAAAATTTCACCTTTTTTACTCAAGATAATTGTTATTTAAGTGTAAATGCTCCCTCAACTAGAGGTTATTTTTCCTCTATTAATTTAGTAAGAAAATATAACATTAGGAAACAACTCAAAGAAGCAGTGTTTATGTTAGCTAGACTAGAAATAGATCCAATCCTTTGCAATTCTGTTATGAATAAGCAATTCAGATATACCAAGATGTACAGTTAATGAGTTAAGAAATATCTAGCAGAAAGGAGGATGGGGATCAGGGAAAATTGGGTGCTGACAGTCTCAGGGGCTGTGACTAGATCCCCAAAGACAGCATCAGGCTCTGGAGCTACTGCAGAGTGGGATGCAGGGAACTGGGACACGTCTGTGAGGAGGAAGCAGGAGTTGGAAGGTTCCCTGAAACCTCTTCACACTTGCTTGAAGTTCCAGAACAAGGGAGGAGTCTCCCAGAAGGCTTGTGTCCAGTCGACCTCCTAATTGGAGATGTGGAGAGTAGTTGGAAGCGCTCCATACTTCCTCACTTTAAGAAAATCCCTAGAGACCCCTTGCTGGAAATTTATGCCATTGGATTGCCCCAGATTTCCCTCAACATGACAGGACTCCTTATGGCCTTCTGCAAAAGAATGAATCATTTGGAAAACTTGGGACTCTGGATGGTCATCTGGAGAATTGTGTAAATGGGAAAGCACAAAAAGAAGAATGGGGGAGGGAGCATGATTCTAATTGGAAAAACTTGAGGGAAATTATTGATGTGAGTGACTGATTTCTCTATGAGGCTTTTAGGAACCTCATGCCAGAGGGAGCCAGGATTCCTGGAGATAAAAGAAGTAAGGGGTGAGGCTAAGTTTAGGAGCAAGGTGGCATCCATGCTCAAACAGGGCACCTTATTGACAGAGGGTGATGTCTGTCCTATAGTCAGATCATCTTTTAAGAAGAAATTCAAGAAGAACATCTTAAAGAAAAAATTTACACTGTGTATTGAAAAAAAAAGCACCCAAATATTTGTAATTTCCATGATTTTTAAGATGTAGATGAGAAGCTACTAAGGTAAAGAAAGAGGAAAACCATCAATAAAAGTGGTGTTTTTCCAGAGTGAGACAAAGACCCCCTGAAGTCCAATGTCTATTCTTTTTTTTTTAAAGAGAGAGAGAGAATTTTTTAATATTTATTTTTTAGTTTTTGGCAGACACAACACTTTTATTTGTATGTGGTGCTGAGGATCGAACCTGGGCCGCACGTATGCCAGGCGAGTGCGCTACCACTTGAGCCACATCCCCAGCCCCAATGTCTATTCTTTTAGGACTTGCATAATTAAAGATTGACTGCACTGGCAGCATGTTAAACTTAAAGGAAAGCAGTGGTGCAGGAGGTAGGAGCAGGAAAGAGGAAGTGCATTCTTGGAAGAGTATGTACTTATTGCAGTCTTTACAACAGACTCTTTTTCATAGAATTAATTCATTTTAGTATCAGGGATTTTGAAGTAAAAGTCAGTAATTCATTTCCAGCTCTTGATTAAATCAGGATTAACTTGCTAACACTAGGAGATTCTCTACTTTAACTCATTGAATTTGCAGGAGAGGAGATTCAGTTCCTAAGAGACAGGTGACTCTCCACCTATGTTCCTATTGAACTTAAGTGTTTACACAAATAGTAGCTCACTTAATCATCATAATTGCAAATGGGACAGATTTTACAAAGAGCGCTGAACTTGAAATCAGGAAATCTCAGATGAATTTCCAGCTCTTCCATTTACCTGGTTATTGAGTTTGGATGATTCTAAGATCTGTTTGAACCATGTTTTCCTCATCTTAAATCAGAGGTTGTAATCACCTTCTCTATCGCCCTCATGGGATTGTGGAAAGGGGGAAATGAGACAATGTGTATAAATGCAGGGAATATTTCAACTTTACCACATGTTTATAGAGATTGTTACAGATAAAGCAATAAAGCTTCAGGAAAAAATTCATAAATGGAGAGTCATTGCAAAGGTGTATATATTTGATGCCCAGAACTTTTTACATTTAAAAAGGTCTGAAGGCTATAAATAAATGTGGATAGGAAACTCAGCTCTAAGATTTGGGTAAAATTGAGAAGATTCCGATAGAGTTAACTAATCCATAAATAGGGGCCACCAGTGGCTTGAATTTGCCTTTTAAAATTAGGATTATACTCATGTAGCTTTGGGATTTTGAATTGGTGAGTATTCATAATGTGTGGAAAAGCACGATACACTGTAGTCTCAATCACACAAATTGGGATGTTGTGTATGTATACTCAAACCCAAAGGACATGTCAAACTAAGCTGCTTGTGACTGGATTACTTTGTTCTTTGTGTTTTTATTTTTTTTCTGTAATGCACATATTACCTTTTAAAGAATAAAGGCTATCTTAAAAGCCTGAAAAAAATTAAGATTTTATCTAGTAGAAAAAAGATCTTGTGAATACTTCAAAAACTGGATAATACTAATTAGTAAGTAGGAACATAAACTTGAGAGTTATGATCAGCAGAAAATATTATAGTTTCTTCCTCGTATACCAACAAGATAAATTGTAGTGACTATGATGTTGTGTACCCAGTAACAACCACAATTGTTATAATGGCTATACTGACTTGCAAATATTGGGAATGTGTTTCTACCACTAGATGGAGACATACTGTCACTGATCAAAGTCTGCTGGGTTGTGTAAAGAAGAGGGAAAACAAACCAAACCAAATCAAAAAAACACCCAGCCCTCCAGTAATCGTATATGGAAAGGGAGCAGTACAGAAGGATAGCTTTAGTTGAGATTTTAAGGTTGTAAACTTAAGTTTCTATTATTTCATAAATGTGAAGTATTCTTTTCAGTGCTTTCTAGATCCCATATTTATATTTCAAATCTCTGGATCTGAGAAGCAGAAGACAACTATAAAATATAATAAAGAAAACCAGCATAAGCAGAGTTTTAAAAATAGTGTCTGGAATGTAGTTTCTCCCCATTAAGGAAGAGATAAAGGACTCTTTATCATTAAGGAATATTAAAGGACTAATAAATACAACAAGAGAAAACATTTTAGTACTATTTTTTGCTTCAGCCTAAGTCTAGATGTATGTTTTTGCTTTATTGATTCTGCCTGAAATTTTATGAACCTCTTCATTCTATAGATTCAAGGTTATCTTCAAATTGGGGATGAATTTATTATTTCTATATTTATGGATACAGTGAAAATGTTTTCTGTGTATTACTGTATATTTACATATGAACATATGCATATGAGAATTTATATGTATATATTATTGTAGGATAGATTTCATCAAAGTAAGACTTCTAGCTTAAATATCATGTATATTTAAATGTTATCAGATAGGTCCAGATTACTTCCCAATTATGTTCTCATTGTTGAAATTCACGTTTTTATTGCTGAGGCATACGTTTGTTCACTAAAATCTTTTTGGCATTGAATGTTTAAAATTTTGCCAATATGGTGAATGAAAATTAACTTATATTTTTACTTGCATATCTCTGAATACCTGTGAGGCTTAAATATTTTCCACATGCTTATTAACTATATGCAGTCTTTCTTCTGTAACAGCTTATTTGTATGGTTTATATGATTTTTTATTCAATTGTCTTTTTGTTTCAATTTGTAGAATTCATTTTATGGTAGGTATTAACCTGTTGTCTATTATGTCAGTTGCAAATATTTTATTCCTGTCTTTACAGTAGTTTTTGCAACATAATTTTTAATGTAGTTAAATATTTTAGAGTGTCTGGGTTTTGGTTATTGTTCAAGTTTATTCAGTTATTATCCTCAATTTTAACATATATATATATATATATCAACAGAAAAAAAATAGGTGTATTACAATTTTAGATATTTAGTGCACTGAGATTTTCTTCATATAGTACTTTGCTCTATTGGTTTATCTATGGTGAAATATTAGTACTCTTTATGATTAATTGATGTTTAATAAGCTTTGTTTAAAAAAATTAAAGACATGAAACAGTGGAAATTAATGGTTGGACTCTCAAATGCTGTGTCAGTGAACAGTTTTACTTGTTCCTCTTTCTGAGTCATCAGAAATTATAAATTTAGATGATTCCTATTTCCCTAAACACAACACAGTGCCTTTGTTTTAATAATTTTTTCACAATGAATAGTTTCATTGTTTTGATCTGAGGTTTTTCCCCCCTGCAGTGGACAGTTTTGTTTTCTTGATAGCAGTATGGCACATTGTCCCATTACAAATTACCTTCATTTGGTCCAAAGGCCCTTTCCTCTGAGTGGGACTTTCAGTAGGGGAAAGCCTGAGCTGGCTGCGTAACTGAGTGCTGGCCTGGTTACCAGGTCTTGCCCCCACACCTCCTGCAGAGACCCTAGAACCATTATCAAGGATAAGTCAGCCTGTGTCCACAGGTATCTCCCGGGAGTGTGGGCTTCTGGTTGGTTGTTTTAATAATTTTAGCCCGATTTAAACTCATATATCTGTTTTGTTCAAGATATAAATACTTATGGGTTTCATTTTTAAGGAATAGCTTCAAACTTCTTCTTCTTTCTCGTTATTCAAAAGATAAAACCCACGGCTTTGTTGGATTCCTTATTCAAACAGAATTGAAGAGTTTTTGTCTCTTTTAAATTGACAATTATTGGGGAATTGAATGCTTGGACTGAAATGGAGGTGAACATGACAAACAGAGCTAAGGTTAACACCCATCTGTGGCCCAGAGGGAAGACTGCCCACCGCCATCTGTCCCTAACCTGCTAACAGACAACAGTGATACAAGTCTTCCATGCTCGCAGGGCCATCAGAAAAGAGAACTTCGTTTCTTTATGACTGTTGCTCATTGTTACCAGGGTTAGATTCCTAGGGTGTAGGCTTTATTATTTTGTTTTTATTCATTTATAATTTATTTATTTTCCCTGGTGCCGGGGCTGAAACCCAGCCCAATTTTTTTTCCCATGCTCAGTTCTTTTTTTTTAAATTAATTTTTAAATTTTATATATGACAGCAAATGCATTACAATTCTTATTACACATATAGAGCATAATTTTTCATATCTCTGGTTGTATACAAAGTATATTCACACCAATTCGTGTCTTCATACCTGTACTTTGGATAATAATGATCATCACATTCCACCATCATTAATTACCCAATGCTCCCTCCCTTCCCCTCCCACCCCTCTGCCATATCTAGAGTTTGTTTATTCCTCCCATGCTCTCCCTCTCTATCCCACTATGAATCAGCCT
Organism: Marmota marmota marmota; assembly: GCF_001458135.2. Classification (NCBI taxonomy): domain Eukaryota; kingdom Metazoa; phylum Chordata; class Mammalia; order Rodentia; family Sciuridae; genus Marmota; species Marmota marmota. The sequence continues at coordinate 38,982,573 of NW_026000016.1, forward strand.
CCTTATATCAGAGAAAACATTCAGCATTTGTTTTTTTGGGATTGGCTAACTTCACTTAGCATTATCTTCTCTAACTCCATCCACTTACATGCAAATGCCATGATTTTATTCTCTTTTATTGCTGAGTAATATTCCATTGTGTATATATACCACATTTTTTAAAATCCATTCTTCTATTAAAGGGCATCTAGGTTGGTTACACAGTTTAGCTATTGTGAATTGTGCTGCTATACACATGGATGTGGCTGTGTCCCTGTAGTATGCTGTTTTTAAGTCCTTTGGGTATAGACCAAGGAGAGGGAACAGCTGGGTCAAATGATGGTTCCATTCCAAATTTTCCAAGGAATCTCCATACTGCTTTCCATATTGGTTGCACCAATTTGCAGTCCCACCAGCAGTGTATGAGTGCACCTTTTCCCCCACATCCTTGCCTGCCGCATTGCATGCGTCTAAAACACTCATGGTCACTCCAGGGAAACTAGGCTGCATGAAATAACCACACAAGAGACAGAGATACCTTTTTCTTTGGGGGTACTGTGATGGGTCCTCTGAACTTAGGGGTCCGCAGAAAGAGAGAGCAAGGGAGCGTGTGCTGACCCCTTTTATTGAGGAGAAGCTATTCAAAGGAGGCAAGGGGTCAGGTTTCAAGGGGCTGAGTCTAGCTTCATGATATCTGCTGTCAGCAGGTTGACTGACATCTAGGAAGGCCACACCCAAAGGCAGAGTAAGAGAAGAGGACATACAAAGGGCGTTTCCATGGAACATTCTATCCCAAACAGGGCAAGGAGTACTATCACAAAGAAACAGGTAAGCGTAACTCGACCCATGGGGCTGCAGGAAGGCACGCCTATGCATGAAGACACATTTGGCTGCATTATTTCTACCCTAAAGATAGGGGCTACCGTCTGCGGCTACTTAAAAGCAGCCAGATCACCAGGGTGACCGAGAGTGCCTCAAACCAATCAGGAGAGGAAAAACGCTGGCCACATGACATGACAGCCTCCCACACTTGCCAACATTTATTGTTGTTTGTCTTCGTAATAGCTGCCATTCTGACTGGGGTGAGAGTAGTTTTGATTTGCATTTCTCTAATTGCTAGAGATGATAAACATTTTTTCATACAATTGTGGATTGATTGTATATCATCTTCTGAGAAGTTTCTGTTAAGGTCCTTGGCCTATTTATTGATTGGGTTATTTGTTTTTTTGGTGCTTAGCTTTTTTAGTTCTTTATATACCCTAGAGATTAGTGCTCTCTAGCAGGATGAATGAAGTAGATGGCACCACTATAGCAAACTTTAAACTATTCTACAGTAACAAAAACAGGATGGTATTGGCACCAATACAGACTGGTAGACCAATGGTACAGAATAGCAGTCACAGAGACTAACCCACAACATTACAATTACCTTATATTAGACAAAGGTGCCAAAAACATGCATTGGAGAAAAGATGGTCTCTTCAACAAATGGTGCTGGGAAAACTGAAATCCATATTCAACAAAATGAAATTAAACCCCTATCACTCACCATGCATAAAACTTTACTCAAAATGGATCAAGGATCTAGGAATAAAACCAGAGACCCTGCATCTAATAGAAGAAAAAGTAGGCCCTAATCTCCATCATGTGGAATTAGGCCCCAGCTTCCTTAATAAGACTCCTTTGGCACAAGAATTAAAATGAAGAATCAATAAATGGGATGGACTCAAACTAAAAAGTTTCTTCTCAGCAAAAGAAACAATCTGTGAGGTGAATAGAGAGCCTACATCTTGGGAGCAAATCTTTATCCCTCACATACCAGCCCAAATTTTTAATGGCAAGATGAAGTCTGTAAATCCCTTTGAACCTAAGGAAGAATGAATTCCTAACATATTCCTTTCTGGTTTGACAGTTCCCTGGTTAAACCCCTGATTCAAATAGGCATTGGTTTTCTTTGTGTGAACTGAAGTATAAACAGAGGTTTTTGCAGCGTGAGCAAGCAGCAGTCAGCTCTGCTCAATAGGCAAACTCTGACCTCCTCAGACTCTTTCCTCAGTGATAGGGTCCTGCCACCCCCTGGTGGAAAAACACAGAGTGAGCTCTATGTGATCGCTGGTGCAAAACAAGTATCTGTAGACCTTCCACTAAAACTATGATGATATGTAACAATCATAGCTTCCATTCTATGTAGATAGAACAGAAAATCCTCTGTGGCTTTGTGCCATTTGCTGACTACTTACATGCATTTCTACCTGAAGCATATTTACTCAATAATAAAGCAAACTAGTTTGACATTAATGAATTGGCAAGTTGCTATGGGTCTGGATTTCCTTTCTCCCCAATATTGCAACTGTAACTGGGCACATATAGAAAACAGCATGTCAGATATTTGGGAATCCTACTGAGGACTTGATGAAAAAAATCATTATATTAAAAGTATCATCTAGCTAAGAAAAATAAAATATAAGCATTAGGAAAGATCTTATATATTGAGTTGATACAAATTTCCTAATAAGATATTCTCAATTATTTAAATGTGTAAATTTTTGTTTTGTATATTAGCTTTTAAAAATAGTCTTTGAGAGCAGCTTTTAGGCACAGAGCAAAATAGAGAAGAATGGACAGAGAATTCCCCTATGTTCCCTGCCTCTACACATCCATAGTCTCTCCCATTATCAACATTCTGCACCAGAGTGTTGCATCTTTTACAATCCTTGAACCTACACTGTCATGTCATTACAACCCATTATCATTCCTAGTTATGGTTGATTCTTGGTGTTGTGCGTCTTATGGGTTTGACAAATGTATGAGGATATGTATCCACCATTGTAGTACCATTCCCTGCCCAACAGTTCTTTCTGTTCCTTTCCCTCTACTCCTTAATTCCTGACAACCACTAATCTTTTCAACATTTCTATAATTTTGCTTTTTCTAGAAGGTCATATAGTTGGAATCACAGTCTGAGCCTCTTCAGATTGATTGTGAACTTCTTTCACCAATAATGTGCATTTAATTTTCCCCAATGTCTTTTCATGAGGATACTTGGGATAACTCTTTCTTCCTTCTTTCCTCTTCTGTTTTTGAATTAATACTTAAGGAACATGTAAGGTTTTGTGAAACTCCCAAATAAATATGGGCATATAAATGGTTGGAAAGGAACTCTTTGTGTGTGTTTTAGAGAGGAAGATTCACATTTCAGGGATGTGGATCCATTTGCCATTTCCTACTGCTCATTTCTTTTAAATAGCACTGAATAACACTACATTTTCTGAATGTTCCAAATTTATCCATTCACCTACTAAGAGACATCATGCTTGCTTCCAAGTTTTGAAAAGTATGAGTAAAGCTGTTATAAACATCCCTTTGCAGGTTTTTATGTGAACCTAAATTTTCAACTCCTTTGAGTAAATACCAAGGAGCACAGTTGTATAGCAGGAGGATGTTTAGATTTGTAGAAAACTGTCAAGCTGTCTTCCAGAGCGACTATGCCACTCTGCATTCCCACCAACAATAAATGAGTTTCTGTTTTCCACATCCTCACCAGCATTTGGTGGTGCCCATGCTTTGGATTTTGGCCACTCTGATAGGTGTGTGGTGTTCTTTTGTAGTTTTAAGCTACATGTCCCTGATTATATTTGTGTGCTTATTTACCATTTGTATATCTTCTTTGGTGAAATGTCTGTTAAGGTCATTGATACTTTGGATAAGTTGTATTTTCATTTTCATTTAGTTAAAAAGATTTAAAAATTTCCCTTCAAATATCTTCTTTGGCCTATGTGTTATTTAGAAGTGTGTTATTTAATTTATTAATCCGTTAATAATTGAATCTTACAATAATTTCGTTTTCATCTCTCTTCTGTTATTATTACTTTAAAACCATTGTGTTCTTTTTTTTAATTTTAATTTTTTAGTTGTTGATAGACCTGTGTTCCGGAGTAGACATTGTATGATTTTTTATCTTTTAAATTTATTATGGACCAGATGTGATCTATCTTAGTGAATGTGAGCTTAAAGAGAATGTACCCTACTGTTGCTGGATGGAATAGTCTACAACTGTACATAATATTCAATTGATTGAGGTGCTATCATTCAACAATGTCTTTACTATTCTTCTACCAGCTGCATCTGTCAATTTCTAATAGAATGGCATCAAAGTTTCCAACTATTAAGAGTAGATTCATTTATTTAGACTCACAGTTCTGTCAGTTTTGGCCTCATATATTTTGAGGCTCTGTTTGTAGACACATACACATTGAGAATTGTTTTGTCTTTTTGAATGATCCACCCTTTTATCATTATGGAATTCCCCTCTTTATTCTTGATCACTTTCCTTGGTCTGAAGTCTGTTTTGTCTGAAATTAACTGCAAGTATCCTCTAATAGCAAAACAATCCTAAAAGCACCTGACTTATAGAGGAGCAAAAATAATTATGTCTACTTCTCAAAAACCATGTGTTATGGTTTGGGTATGAGATGTCCCCCAAAAGCTCACATATGAGACAATGCAAGAAATTTCAGAGGAGAAATGATTGAATTGAGAGGGTCTTAAGCCAATCAGTGAATTAATCCCTCATGGGATTAATTGAGTGGTAACTAGAGGCAGGCGGGGTGTGCCTGGAGGAAGTGGTTAATTGGCAGTGTAGCTATGGGGTATATATTTTGCATCTGGAGCTGGGGTGTCTCTCTCTGCTTTTTGATCACCATGATGTGAGCTACTTTCTTCCACCACCTTGTAAAGAAGAACAAAAAGAGACAGAAGCAGGCAAGTGCAGGGACAAAGTAAAAGGGCTGCTCATCTGAGCTACCCAGCTTCATTTATATCCATAGGTTACATTAGGTCATCATTAGTACATATTGCACATTGTATAAAGTTACTGTTATGTGGGCAGGTTTAGGTGCAGTGACACATTGGTATTGTTTAAGTGAATTCCTTTATTTCCAGAAGCTGAGTATCTGAGATTAAGGTTGAGGCTGATAAGACTCTAGCACAGAGCCTCCTCATGAAGGACATTACCATAGCAGCTAGGCATTGAGCATGTACTAGTTTCAGGGAGAAACTGTAAAATATTCCAAGTGTGGAAAACAGGGTGCCTGTTACTCTCTGGAAGTTTGCTCACCAGAGGAACACTGCCTTGTACATTTCCACAGAATCTTTATACACCCTCTGTCTTCATGATGTTCAGCCTCACCTTGAGCCCCGAGGAATGGAGCTGGCCATCTCTGGACTAAGACCTCTGAAACCATGAGCCTGCAAATAAACTTTTCCTCCCCTAAAGTTGTCTGGTCAGATTCTTTAGTCACAGCAGTGGAAAAGCTGACTAAGATGCTATTCCAGCAAGTGAAGAGGAGAAATTTAAAAAATAAAAACAAGAAGTACTTTTGAAACTCATAGCCTTGAGGTAAGGAATTAGAGACTGGCAGGAGCTCACATTTCAACTATAGAAAATTGCTGGGAGCCATTAGCCAAGTAGGTATGACAATTTCCTTGCCAGCGTACCCCATGTTGCTTAGTGGAAGGACTCGTGGAAATAGGACATTTTGCAGTGACATTGCATGTAGGTGACCTTGCTCAAGAACCAAGGCGGATCCGGGTTTAGGGTGTTCCTGGTTTAGGATGATCCGAGTTTAGGGCGTTCCCAGTTTAGGACTATCCGGGTTTAGGGTGGTTCCAGGTTTAAGATTATTCCTGCTGGGAATAGGGCGTATCCTGCTGCCTGAGTTCCCCTTGAGTTCTCACGGGATTCAGACAGTATTTTTTGGGAGATAGAAGCCCAGTGGATGTGGATTTGGGGAGAGAACGTGGATTTCCCCAAAACGTGATTGTAGACGGCTGGTGTGAGTTCGGGAATAAAGAGTTGCTCTTTGAATCTACAAGCTGTGTGGTGGCTCGTGATTTTGTGCCCAGCCAGACTGCGGCAGAAAATGGATAAGATTTGGGCATGTTAGTATAGGAAAGTGAAAGAGATTTCTTTTTTTTTTTCATTGCTTGCTTTTCTTTTCTTTTTTCTTTTTTTAATTGGTTGTTCAAAACATTACAAAGCTCATGATATATCATCTTTCATACATTTGATTCAAGTGAGTTATGAATTACCATTTTTACCCCAAATACAAATTGCAGAATCACATCAGTTACACATTCACAATTTTTACATAATGCCATATTAGTGACTGTTGTATTTTGCTGCCTTTCCTATTCCCTACTATCCCCCCTCCCCCTCCCTCTCATCTTCCCTCTCCTCACCTCATCTGCTGTTGTTAATTCTCTCCCTTGTTTCCCCCCCCGTTCCCCTCACAACCTCCTTATCATGTAATTTTGTCGTTAACATTGAGGGTTCTCCTACCATTTCCATATCGCTTTCCCTTCTCTCTCCCTTTCTCTCCCCCATCTCCGTCTCTGTTCATGTTATCTTTCC